>NC_140940.1:95478249-96185749 GCF_014529385.1 Adiantum capillus-veneris | reverse complement strand
ATTCCCGAGATGAAGCAAGAAAGATTTTGCGAAACTTGGGGATGGATTACAATTCTATCCACGCTTGTCCTAATGACTGCATTCTTTTCAGAGGGGAATACACAGACATGGAGAAGTGTCCGAAATGTGATTCCGAAAGATATCGAGTAGATCTCCACGGGGCAAAAATTCCACAAAAGGTTTTGCGACATTTTCCTTTGCTTCCTCGCATCAAGCATTTCTTCGAATGTAAGTCCATGGCCGCCCTAGCATCATGGCATGAGGAGAATAAATCTTCGGATAGTGTGCTACGAATTCCTGCAGATTACGCAGCCTGGAAACATATAGATGGAACATGGTCGGATTTTGCCAGGGAAGCTCGAAATTTGCGCTTAGGCCTGGCTATGGATGGCGTAAATCCATTTGGTCAAAGATCAACATCTTACAGTGTATGGCCCGTTGTCATCGTCAACTACAACATTCCCCCGTGGTTGACTACGAAGAAGGGGCACCTATGGCTAAGCTTGATTGTGCCAGGGCGATATAAAGTGGGGAATATGGATGTGTATCTTCGTCCACTATTGGAAGAGCTACAACAATTGTGGATTGGCATAGAGGTGGTGGATATGAGCCGACACACAGGACGACGGAATGCTTTGATCAGAGGTATTCTAATGTGGACCATGCATGACTATCCCGGGCTAACAGAATGCTCAGGTGATCTATTGACACTCCTCTCTCAGACACTGTAAATCTTGTTTTTCCCCATAGTTGATCTATTATCATGTGTATACATGCAGGGCTTCAAACAAGCGGATACAGAGCATGTGTCACATGTGGACCTAGACTGAATGCACGTAGGGCACCCTCACTGAAGAAGCAAATCTATGAAGGTCATCAAGCGTATCTTCCGGAGAATCATGTGTTACGCGACGGCTTTTTGGGAAGAGAGCCACCAAGGATGTCTGCACAAGCATGGTTAGAGCAGAAGGAGATGTGCGATGACGGATTGCCTCCAGGGATGAAGAGACTATAAAAACCCAGTGTATTTCCGTCGCTAAGAGCGTCACAAGAGCACACAACCTCTTGTAGTGATACTCCAAAGATTCATTGGACATGGGAACATCACGTTCACAACTAGTAATTTCATCACAAAACCCTTGACCTACAACCAAAATAACCAAATCCTTGGCTTCTAATTGGAATTATGGCCACATACAAAAACTTTTTACAGCATCCATGCCTTACAATCGTAAATATGACCAAACATTATTTAGGTAAGAGAAATGCTCCTAGGTGATGCGTGTGTGTGTGTGTGTGTGTGTGTGTGTGTGTGTGTGTGTGTGTTGGGGGGGGGGGGGGGGGGGGGGCATCCTCCATCCCTAAGGAAAAGTACACTTGGTGGAGGATAGTAGGCCACCAACAAATGGACCTATGCCCCACCAATTATGTATATTAGTGTACTATTATCATACCTAATTTTTTAAAACTGGCTGGTTCCAATAAATATGACTCCCTGAATGTTGGGATACATAGGAATCTACAATCAATACGACTCCTGAATGTTGGGATACATAGGAATCTACAATCAATACGACTCTTGAATGTTGGGATACATATGAATCTACAATCAATATTTATATTACTAAGTCATGGAAGACAACTAGATCTAGTGTCAACACTTGCAACACACACAAACATAGCGAGCTCTAAATGAATGTTTTTGTATGGATGTAGGTAATAGCTGGATCTGTCTCCTTGTAGGTGTAGTGGAGGCTAATTCCAAGGGATGGACGCATATAGATACAACTATAAGATGTCAATTTGTATTGGTCAAAAATCAACGTTAAGCTAAATGGCTATGCTGACCATCAAGTTGAGAGTGTTGTGCTCGTTTTTATTGGATATGTTTATTCATTTCTATGATGGATTGTTTTAAGGTATTATTATTTTATGTATTATTTGATGCAATTGTCTAAGTATGGTTCATTCATGAGGATATTTTTATACATAAACACACACACTCTCTCTCTCTCTACTAGTCTTTGGTCAGACTAATATGATACTTAGCAATTAAGTGTAATTGAACAATATATTAAATAACAATCCATCTACTCCAATTTGTCCTAACTTTAATCAAATTGTTTTTGTTAGGATATGGGTGTTCATACCCTACAAATTGGAGTGTTTACTTTCTGTTATACTTATTCCTAATTAAATAATAATAATGCAGCTACTCCAATTTATCTTGATTTAATTAAAGAATTTTAGTTAAGATATGGGTGTCCATACCCTAACAAATTGGAGTGTTTACTTTTTGTTATACTTATTCCTAATTTGATACTCCAATTTATCCCAACCTTAATCGACAAATTTTTGTCAGAATACGGGTATTGGAACCCTAAAAATGGGAGTAAAATTAGGGTACCTATCCCTCGACTTGTAAGAGCACTAAAATAGTATGCTTCTCTCAAATTTTACATATCAATTCAATAATTGATGTCTGTGTTGGGAAACGAGGGGGCTATGGGGGGTGAAGGCGAGGAACTACCATCGCGTGGTGCAGGTGCAGCAGAAAATTGAATGAGGGCGAGAGAGGAGAAAGAGAGAGAGATCGACACAGTATCCAAGAAAAAAGCACACGCTATATTTTGATTCAAAAAAAGCCTTACATATAGCTGTAGCCATGCAAACTGGACTTTAATTGCATGCTTTAAAGGGATAACTCCCACGGGCTTGGAAAACCCAACAATCCGGCCCCCCCTCAAGCCCGAACTAGACAGACCCTCTCATGATACCTCGAGTTTTTGGTATACTCGGCAATCGTGAGTTTTAGGTTCGCTCACAACCAAGGATTTTGGTGTATCCATAACCTGGTGCTAGGTGAGTAACCCCCCCTTGAACAAATAGAGTGTAGGCCAAAATATTTAGCTACCAAAATTGGAGTTTTTGGTTCACTGCCAAACCTTGGGTTTAAGGTGCACCTAATAACCTCATGAAAGTGCAACAAAAATGGGACTTGAGAACAAAAATTGATAAATTGGGAGGTCGTACCACTCATATGTGGCAGTGTCTATAACCCGTACATCATTTGGACATGGCTGTAACCTAAGAAAAAAAGGATTTTAGAAGATAATTGGCGATGGACTGACATAACTCTATGATACTGAACATGTAAAAATAGCTTTGAAATTTATGTCGATATACCAAGCTTGATACTACTTTGATCACTTCAAGTAAGAAGCAAAATCTATTCCCCAGGGAGCATCCATATTCGTCTCTCGTGCTATTTTTCATGCATTTGGTTGCATTGAGCTTTAGTCCAATATCGGCATCGTCAAGAGGATCCAAGCGTTACATAGATTCAAAATCAAATGTTTTCTTTCCTTGAAATACTTCAAACTCGGACTTTGTTTGAACATGATTCTCCTTAGCTCGATAGCCATATAGTATTACACCAAAAACGGTAAAAATTCCGATGCAATCTAGTTCCTTCTTCTTCTTGCTTTGGAGGAGCAATATCTGCGGCTTGATTCACACCATCTCCAATACCTTTTGGAGTCAATGTTGCGTGTGAAGACCGTCTTGAACAAGGTCAAGGCTCAAAAATAGAGTGTCACTTTTTACTAACAGTGTAGAAAGAATAAGGACGTTTTCTTGCTGCGGCTCAGCTCTGCAAGGCTTCTTTTTTTTTCCTGACAACGCTCATAAACTCCTGTGATGACATCAACTCCCTCTTGAACTCTCTCATGCACTGCGTGAGCAGTGACCAACTCGAACCTGCATTCAAGCTTGCTAACAAGCTCAACAAGATTGCCTAGCACGTAGGAAACCCCAGTGTGTGTTGAGTTGCAGCGCCAAATGTCACCACCGCCTAGGCTTTCTGTTGTCTGTGCCACAGAAGTTGACGCCACCTCCTGCAGCACGTGTTGCAACACTGCAAAAGTATGCAAGCTTAAAACCACCTTGAGAGTTGCCCACTGCACCTGCCGATACCCTTGCGTTTTGATATACTCATGCAGATGCCACCTAGGTATGCCTCGTGCGTTTTGCACAATCCACCAACAACTGCCTGCTTGGAGAGCCTACGCTCTGATACCAGGTGTTGGGAAACGAGGGGGCTATGGGGGGTGAAGGCGAGGAACTACCATCGCATGGTGCAGGTGCAGCAGAAAATTGAACGAGGGCGAGAGAGGAAAAAGAGAGAGAGATCGACACAGTAGCCAAGAAAAAAGCACACGTTGTATTTTGATTCAAAAAAACCTTACATATAGCTGTAGCCATGCAAACTGGACTTTAACTACATGCTTTAAAGGGATAATTCCCACGGGCTTGGAAAACCCAACAGTTTGCTAGGCTAGAATGATGGACATGAGAGATTTTAACCCTACGGATGGGAGTGGACCTTCAACTAATCTGTCTTGTAGGATAGAAGGATTTCATAGAAACCAACATGACAACATATGATTCAGAAACCAAGTTGATATATGGACCAAAAATAGGAGATTCCACGTATGTATATTTCATAATATCATATTACCATATCTCCTCCTTGGAGGACCCCTTTATCGGACACCAATTTGATATTCTCATATCAAACCCCTTTCAAATGATGGATGTATACACATTATATTTGTTCTGTAAGAAGCATCTATTGCACTTGGTGGGGGATAGGTCCACATGGAGGACTATCCTCCACCAAGTGGATCTCTCCTCTGGGATGGTGGAGGACCACACACACACACACACACACACACACAGATGATCTACATTATCAACCTTTTTGGTATAATACAATACCCGTAATTTGGATTATTAACCAAATGTGAAGTAGTATTGATGGTGGCATAGGCACTCATTTTCATATGACTCATTCGCATGGTAGTTAATATCTGCATACATAGGTTGTCCTCAGGTGAGGGTTACTTGCACACTTTCCTGATAATATACCTCTTTACATGAATTTCTCTTGCTTGTAATCTACTTACCAAGCCAATACAAATCTATAAACACTACGACAATGGTCACTCGCCAACTAAACAAAATTATGCCTCTATCTCTTTTGCATTTTGATTATGGCAAGAACTAATTATCACCCATTGGGACTAACTCAGGATGACCTATTCCCTTGATGTCACATTATTATCCACATGAAATAGAGGAACATGCACATGAATATGGTGGTTATTTCTATACAACCTTTTTGGTAGAAGGATACCTAACTATATCATTGAGGGAGCCAAATAGTTGTGGATATGTCCCGTCTATAGGCTAAAAATAATGGAAGAAATTTTCCCAAGTAACAAGCCATATAAAGCCAAGGGCAACCAAAGGGGTCACGTACCTAAACCAAGGGCCTGGATGGCTTGGCATGTGGATTGGGGATCGGGATCCAATAGAAGGTGCCACTTGGGAAAACACTAGTGTTTTGAAGAAGAAATTTCTCGCTTTTCTTTTTGAGGACAAAAACACTTCTCCAAGGGGGGAGTAATGTAAGGCCAAGGGAATCCCAGGGGGTCATGGACCTAGGCCAAGGGCATGGATGGCTTCGAATGTGGATTGGGGATCCAATTAGACTAGTAAACACTAGCATCAATTCTTTTGTGAAACTCCATGAACGTTGGGATGCATATGACTCTACAATCAATATGACTCCGTGAATGTTGGGATACATATAACTCTACAATAAATATATATCTTATCTAAGTTAAGCTAAATGGTCAATCCTTAGGGTAAGTTGTAAACTAGATCTATAGGTGTGACATGGATGACAATTAGATCCAGTGTAAACACCTACAACAATTCAAACATAGCCAGTTCTAACTAAATGTTTTTGTATGGATACAGGTAACAATTGGATCCTTCTCCTTGTAGGTGTAGTGGAGGCTAATCCCAAGGGATGGACGCATATAGGTACAAGTACAAATGTCAATTCGTATTGGTCAAAAATTAAAGTTCTAATCTAAAAGACTATGTTGACCATCAAATTAAGAGTGTTGTGCTAATTTATACTGGATATACTTATTCATTTTTATGATGGATCAGGTACTATTATTTAATGTAATTGTCTAAGTATGGTTCAATCATGAGGGGATGTTTACACACACACACACTTGGTCTATCTACTTGGATGTGATTGCTTTATCAAGCTATAATCTTTTGGTGGCCTTACTACTACACACACTCACTTTGTCACTTCAGGTTGCACTATTTGGCTTATGCATGATGGAACTGATGGTTATCTTTTGGGTGATCACCATGTGTCTTTACCACACACATGCACTTGGACACTTCACTTGGTTGTGATTGCTTCACCTGGCTACAATCTGTTGGCTATCACTGCATGTTTCTTTTTAGAAGGAACTCTCATGCTTCTAGCATTTAAATTTTGCTAAGAGGTTGCTGCAACTTGCTAACTTTCAATAGATAAAATTGATTATGTTATACTCCACATGATGGAGTTGATGGTTATATTTTCTTGTGGATGATTACCATAAGTCTTTACCTTGGATTTCCCTCAATGGATGAATTGGGCTTATGCTCTGCATAATGTTGTTGATGGTTATATTGTCTTGTGGGTGATTACTTTAATTCTTTACCTAGCACCTTCCTCAATGAGTGTATCTAGAGTTTTCCTCTTTTCCTTGGTATGGGTGATTTTATGCTTTTCCTCTTCTCCTTTCCATGAATAATTACCCTACGCTTTCCTCAATAAGAGAATCTAGCCTATACATGATGGAGCTAAGTGTTACAATGGCGTATGGGTGATTACCATGAGTCCGGACCTGACACTTCCCTCAATGGGTGATTTTGGCTTATACTTGGCATAATGGAGTTGATAGTTTTATTGTCTTGTGGGTAAGTACCATAAATACTTTCCATGTACTGTCCTAAATATGTGAACAGGGGCCTTTCCTCTTCTCCTTGCCGTGATATAATGGAGTTGATGGTTATATTGTCTAATGGGTGATTAAACCCTATTGGAACCTCCCTCTTGGATGAGCTGAGTGTGTGCTTGGATATGTATTGATGTTTTTAATTCTCACCCCGCAATGGCAGGTCCTTCCCCTGCTTTACCTGATATGTGCTATGATTACGCACTCTCTCTTCCCCTTCACTTTTTGACTAGACTTTGAGATTTCTCTTCTCTCTCCTGATATGGTGATGGGCTCTCCCTCTCTCCCTCTGTTTTGTTGATGATATTCCTTCCTGCCTATGCTTAGTGTACCTGGGTGATGTATGGGTCATGATACCGAGTAGGATTCCCACCCCTTTGATGTGCTGAGTGGCCTTCCCCTTTGAATGTCTTTATTGTCCCCCTCTCATGAGCTAGTATCTTGTTGTAATCACAAAGGTACTGAGTATCCTCTGCATATTCGGCTTCTGATTCAAAGCTACACACACACACACACATGTACACACACACACACACACACTTGGTCATGGCATTTGACCATGATAGCTACATCTAGCTATACTCACATTTATACTTAACCTACTGGGGTTGCTACTTCTCATCCAATTTCTTGTGTTATGTTTGTGTCAACAAAGCATACACTAAACAATCAAAAATGTTTCATGATCAATAGATGGCTTCTTATCATGCCATGCTTCATAAGGAGTAATAGACTACAAGGCTTTGGTAGGACACCTGTTAAGTACATAAATAGCACACATATAGCCTCAAGCCAAAAAGAATGTGGTAAAGCTTGACTCTTGACCATACATTGTGCCATCTTTGTAAGTGACCTATTTTTCCATTCAGTAACACCATTTTTTTGAGGTGTATACATCACTCTACATTGGTGTTCTATCTCATGTCTAGCTAGAAATGCAATAAATTCACGAGACATATATTCCCCCCATCAATCTAAACAAAGAGTGTCCATAGTATATCTAGAGACATTTTTAGTCATAACTAGGAATTGGTTTGAAATACATAAACAATTCATACTAATTTTTAAGCGGATACACTCATGCATGCTTGAAGTAAGCATCAATGAAAGTCGTGAAGTACATGTAATTACCCAAAGATGGATTTTGCATAGGTCCACAAATGTCATTATACACAAGGTGCAACCTGTATCTAGCCCTTACTGAACCATCCATTAGTAAATTTGAGCATTGCATCTTACCCAAAATACAACATTCGTAAACATGCTTAGAAGGTGCTTCAAGAGGTGGCAAAGAAGCAACCACGTCATATTTTTGCAAATGCAACAAATGGGAAAAATTCAGATGCCCAAAATGTGCATGCCAAAGTTTTGCATTTGAAATTGTCTTTGAATCCACAACTACATTTGCAAAATTCTACCCACAATTGTCACACAAAGTGAGCCTATACAACCCATGACACAAAATGCCAGATGCAACAATTTCATCTCCAAAATGAGGTAATGAATTGTGCATCTATCATCCACAAATTTGACAACAAGACCAAGTCTTGCAAGCAGATAAAGGTCTTTTTTTGTTCCTAGTACCTAAGTGCATCAACAAGTGTGAAATGATTCCCATTTGTAGTAGTTAACACAATCTGTATAAGTCCCTTAACCAGATAAGAGGAATTGTTGGCACAAGTGACCGTATTCCCATGAGGGACAGCCTTGAGAGAGGAAAATAATAGACAATGTAAAGTAAAGTGCTTTGTAGCACCTGGTAGAGTTTATGCATCTCAGTAAACTTCCCAATCTGTTCCAATTATTTATTTTGTCTTTTAGGTGTTTATTTTTCTTATTTGTCAAAGTTTGGTAGGGAAATTTACTAAGATTGGTATATATGCAACCGCTTGGCTCCATTGTATTAAGAATTCATGTATTCATTACCAAGGTTGATTGATTTAGGAGAATCTCTCTCTCTCTCTCTCTCTCTCTCTCTCTCTCTCTCTCTCTCTCTCTCTCTCTCTCTCTCTCTCTCTCTCACACACACACACACACACACACACACACACACACACATGCTCACTCTCCTTGGTCTTTGCACTTTCGCATCATCGACTTTGACATGGCATCCAGAGTTGTGTCATTGAAGAGCCTCGGTGAAGGAGGAGCTACACCTATGAAGAGATCTCATGAGGAGTCTACCGTCCCTTTGTCGTCAATGTCAACTTCCCCCCCTCTTCCTCCTGTAGCATTTTAAAACGTTGGCTGCCAAACCCTTTGGTGACTTCCCGTTGCTTCTTCTCATGGAGTGTCGGTGAGCTAGTGGTGTTGCCAACATTTTAGAATGCTAGCATTTACAAGCTCTACCTCCATCGGCAACGCCCCCTAAGCACCTTTGGCCCCCTACGTTTTGAAACGCTCGATCGTCCATAGAGCCCCTCCTTGGAAACATTGACACTCTACCCTTCATTGTTTTGAAACACCGTTTGTCGGCCCTTGCTTCATCTATTGAGTGCCAATTAAGCGTTTTGGAACTTTACCAGTGGCCAATCAAAGAGAGAGGCTTGGAGTTTGAAGAGGTTATGCCGAGCAAAGAGGTGCAGTTGGAGCGGGGAGATTGGATCTTAAGAGAGGTGTATAAAAGCACTTTTTTGCGGAACGACTTGGGAGAATTTAAAGAGCGAATCCCACTTCATGTGGATCTATCTATGTAGAAGATTGGAACGGCTTGGAGGTTTATTTTGCGGCTTGATTAGTGCGGCCATCTCTTGGAGTGCAATAAGATTTCCCAGATTTCCAAATCATGCAACTTCAACATGGCCCCCCCTTGCTCAAGTGCTAGTGACGACATTGACGACCAAAACCACAACTATCGACTATGGAAAGCAGACCAGCCACTTTCCAGTTGGCCTTCAACTTAGGACACGACTTGATCAAGTGATCATTGCCTTTACAATAATGGCAACGCATCTTCTTTTTGCCCTTATCACCAGAATTGCAAGACGAAGTACTGCCAGCAGAAGCATTAGGAACATAATTTTTGCCACTCGCAGCAGAACCATAAGAAGTGGCTACATTACTGTTACCACCCTTTCTTTGAGAAGCAATAAAAGCCTGTTAAACTGCACGCTGCCTAGTCCTATTTTTTCTGGAAAGTGACTCTTGCAACAGCAATGTGCATAATCCATCAAACTTGACAACTTCAGGATTTCCTTGGGTCATCAGTCTCCAAGTACTAGCAAAAGTCTGGTAGGAATCTGGTAAGGCATCAAGAACAGTCTGCACAAGGGAACTATTTGAAATGACTTCACCTGCAAAAATAAGCTGCTCATTAATATCCTTGACTTCACCTGCAAGGAAAGTGTCCATATCATCTTCCTCATGCATAATCTTCGACTCCAACACTTTATGCAGCAAAGCAATTTTAGCCTCATTGCGGCTTGCATAAAGACCTGCTAAAATATCCCAAGCCTGTTTTGCTGATTTTGCTGAACGAATGTGAGGAACAATGGTGCACTTCACAGACAACGCAATCAATGCATGAGCCTGCACATCCTTAACATCCCAACGAGCTTGTTCTGTCGTAGGCAAAACAATTCTAAAAATTGCAATCCTTGTAGCAAGACCTGCAGCATCCACAACATCGCCTACATCCTCAGAACCATGACGTACATCAATGCCCTGCACAATGTTCCAGACACCCTTTGACACAAGAACATGTTGCATCATATAAGCCCACATAGGGTAGTTGTCCCTATCCAACCTGTCCTCAGCAGCAAACATCTTGAACACATCTGTGTTGTTGTTGTCAGCCATGGTAAATGCTGCACCTGATGTGAAAACTGCCCGAAAATAGGAGAAACGGAGCCGGAACAACCTGTGCTATATAGCACAAACCGTAGAAGACTATAAGGCACCTGTTATGCTGAAAACGTCACTGACAGAAATTCTGCACAAAATGACGAAATAGCATGTGCAGTACTGCCTGTAGTGGAAACGGAGGCCGAAATGAGCCCAAATCGAAATTTTGAGCAGACCCAGCTCATCGAGCTGTCCCAAAATATTTTTCGACCTGCGAACGCTCGCCAAAGCTCACTGAAATCGGAGAAAGTGAGCAGGCGTGTACTGGAGCAGCTGGCGACTAAGCCCGGGAGGACGTGACCTGCTCTAATACCAATTGTTGGAATTAGGGTTGCAGAGATACACACACAACTTGGAGAAGACGAAGGAAGCTCAAGGCACACAATAGAGAGTATGTTACTTAGTGTACAATGGAAAGATAGATAGCCCTAGAGTGATGGGCGTATATAGAATGCACGGGGGAAAAACCTCCTAAAGAGGGAAAAAATGCCCCGACGGTCCTAGTGTGTTCACACACATCACTACCACATGTATATGGTAACAAAGCATCGGCAGACTGTCAAGAGGATTTTCCGCTACCTTAGTGGCACTTTACATCTTGGCTTGTTTTATCCCAAGGGGGGATCATTGCCGCCAAACTTACATGGTTTTTCGGACTCGGGCTGGTTGTTTTGACACGAGAGTGTCCACAAGTGGTTTTTGTTTCATGCTTGGCAGCTCATGTATATCATGGTTGAGAAAGAAGCAACCTACTGTGGCCACTTCGAGTTGTGAGGCTGAGTACAGGGCAGTCTTCACAGCTACAGTTTAGTGTGTATGGCTCAGACGCCTTATGGCTGATTTGGGTGTTGGACAAGACACTACCAACACTATCTACACTGACAGTCAAAGCGCATTGGCAGTTGTGAGGAACCTAGTTTTTCATGCTCGCACAAAGCACATTGAGGTGCATTACCACTATGTCAAGGAGAGGCTCTCAGCAGGAGAGATCAGCTTGGCTTATGTGCCAACACAGGACAACCTTGCAGATCTTTTCACAAAGGCATTGTCTCGTGAGAAGCTTGAAGCTTTCCGCAAAGCTTTGGGCTTACTCCCCTTTGTGGACTGATCCTGTCCTCAGGGCATGGCACTTCCCTTTACTTATGTGCCAGCTCTCGTTCACCGCATCACTCCAGGGGGGATTTGTTACCATATACATGTGGTAGTGATGTGTGTGAACACACTAGGACCGCCGGGGCATTTTTTCCCTCTTTAGGAGGTTTTTTCCCCCGTGCATTGTATATACGTCCATCACTCTAGGGCTATCTATCTTTCCATTGCACACTAAGTAACACACTCTCTATTGTGTGCCTTGAGCTTCCTTTGTCTTCTCCAAGCTGTGTGTGTTTCTCTGCAACCCTAATTCCAACATCCCATGCACTCTATCTCCCTGTGTTTGCGTACGACTTCTATTTTTGTGCTCATGATAATTGCAAGGTATGCAAATTTGTGTGTTTCATGGATTGCAATATGTTGTTTATTGGTAATTCGCATGGACACTGCGCTCCCATTTGTAGTACAAAATACCACATCAATGATGATTCCATCCTTGTTCAATATCAGGGTGAGTTTATAGAGCCATTAATGAGCTCTTTTGGACATCTAACAAAGGAGATACAACACTTCCAAGTCACGGTGCTAGTGTAGTCTTGTGCTATTTCCACTGCATGTTTGAGGCTGTGAGGACACCAATTAGGGTTTCCCCTCTTCAAATAATCACTTAGGATTTTGTAATGAAGTTCTAAAGCTTCCATGAAATGGTCACGATGAAGAATTGAAGCATAAATCTAGGGTTTTTATCAGGGCAAAAGAGCAGGTGCCATATCTATGCAATTGGGAGCGAGGCTACACCAAACCATCACACACACAAGAGTTTTCAGTTAATATTGGTTGTTTCCTAGAGTGGTGACTTCATGTCTCAAGTTTTGGTCTTTTTGAGTGTGTCTTTAGCTTTAAAGGTTCTACGATTCACTTGATTTTTCCTTGAACCCTCACAATCCCTGTCTGATGCTTTCCTAGCCAGTACACTACGTAGTTCTTGACACATTTTTTGGTGAACCTGACACAAAGTAGGCTAGGGTGAGGGTTCAAGAGATTCATTGAAAATCTCAAATCAAAGCTTCAAAGCTATGGAGCAACAGGAGCAATAGGGGATGTAGTTCAATCCGATCAAGATGCAAATGTTTCAAGCCTTTGCTATGTTTATGCAACAACAACAAGTTGTTGAAAGAAGGAAACTTTCTTTAACCAAAGTGATTTAATTAGTGGTGAAGAAAATGGACCATTCTCATGGTAAAGATGTAACAAAATATATTTGTGGATATGTTGTCAGGCCAAGGGCCAACTGCTAAAGGAGACGGGATCCTAGGGGCAAGGCCTATAAAGGGAGGTTGGGCGGAGGACCAAGGTTAGGCAACCCCAGGGTTTTACACTGGTATCAGAGCCAAGGAGGAGGAAAACTATGGAGGAGGGGAATCACATGGGCATGGCCTCGTGTTCTCTCTCTCTCTCTCTCTCTCTCTCTCTAAACTTGCTTGCATGCCTTTGCATTCTCGAGAGCAGGGACGGGCTTGGCCATGTGCAACTTCACCTGCAGGGCCGAAGGAGATGGTCGCGAGATGGCTGCGGGAATACCCGCTTGCAAGGAATAGCGACTCGGGGTCGACCTCCACAGAAATGTTGGCAGAGCGGCTCAACAAGCTCACGCTGCGATGGGGCAGGTTTTTCGTCACACAAGCTTACGCCCTCGCGGTCTGCAATCGACGCCCTCATCTTCTCCTCCTCTGCGCTGCAGCCCCGCCATCGCCATGCATTATTCTTGCAACAGTTTACACATGGTGGGCGCCCTAAGGGTGCCCTAAGGTCACCCTAAGGGCCTTCTCCCACAGCAAGTCCTCGGATATAGACAATCTTCAAAGGGTAGTGAAGTCGGTAAGCACAATCTTCTCACCTTGTGCTGCATGCTAAGTTTTAAAGGCAGTATTTCATGGTCCATAGTTTGCTGCAATTTTGATAGAGAGTCCTATTTGTTAAGGCATGCAAGCACCAGCCGTGATCTTCAAGCATTAAAGGAAAGCAAGCTAAATAGAAAGGTATCCTGAGGTCTACTATAGCTACGAGCCGCCATAGACAAGTCACAAGCAAGTTGTTAACAACCTCAGTGGGTCGACAAGGTCGCCGATATGTAGATTTATTTAAAGCTAACTTGCTTATGAAGTTAATTTGCAGACACTTTTTCATTAGTAAAATTAACCTTCAACA
The DNA here is from genome assembly GCF_014529385.1 of Adiantum capillus-veneris. NCBI lineage: Eukaryota > Viridiplantae > Streptophyta > Polypodiopsida > Polypodiales > Pteridaceae > Adiantum > Adiantum capillus-veneris. The sequence continues at coordinate 96,171,731 of NC_140940.1, read as the reverse complement.
CCATGACTTTTGGTGGAAGGAGAGTTGTTCCGAGAAATATTTGTTGAGGACAAATGTCACAGCGTCCACGCAAGGCTTGTTGCATACCGATATAGGCAAGGCCCGTGGCATGTACGGCAAACGTTATTCATCGTCATGACAAGACTCGTTGTTTTTTGTTTCCCAAAACTGCGACAAGTAAAGGAATTTCAATAAAATCATGCACGACATGCTCACATTGAACCCAACCAGTATGGCACGACAAGTTGATGCAAGTACTTTAGCAAGTATGTATATTGCCGTACGTGAAATTTTCTTTTTCCATGCTTGTACAATTTTAACACCTAAGGCACAAGCAAGGCTTGTGAGAATTACCAAACGTATGATTTTATTGATTTTATGAACACACGGTGGGCAACAACCACTCCCATTCAAGCAAGGCTTGAGTGAGCAATGTTCTCATTTAACAGCAATGCTTATTTCCATGCCTAGCAAAGGTCAGGACATGGTAGTTCTTGAGCATCTTCTGGAGATCGGCATGGCATGTTGCTAGCCTTGATGTAGGAGGCACAGGTATCCATGAGTACTTATGCAAAGCAAGGCTTCCTTTTGGTATTTGGAATTGTGATTTTCACAGTTTGGAATATGCTCTTAGCATACGAACTTGGGAAAATTCGCCAAGATGTTTGCAAGTTTTTACATCCCACGAGGGTGTACATGCTACATATACTACCTCACGCAAGCAGTCCATCTGGCTATGAGCCGGATTCCAGCAAACTACCAAAAACCTAGCCACAACTAGGTGACAAGGTTAGTACATTTTCAAGTTATGTTTGTTTTTGTCTATGTTTTGCTTTTCGTTTTAGATTTAATTTCTCTGCTGTGCAAAGCAAAGTGCTTGGGTAGACTCCATACGAAGCCACTATTCACAGCATAGAGCTTTGCCAGTTTTCCGCAAAGCAAGGCTTCTCTTATGACTATTAGCACAATGCTATTGTCACACATCTTTCACACTACGTGGATATAAGCTCACAGTTTACGCAATGGTGCACTGTGATGTATCCATGCCAGTGTAATAATGCACGGCACGTATCATAACTCCCATGCTTGAGACAATCATTGAAGCAAGGGGCTTATTCTTCTATTTTTTGCTTCGTATGCAGGGCATACTAGTACGATGGATGTACAACACCCATCCTTGCATATGCTTCCGCTATAGCACTAGCTACTCTATCAAGGACGAGCTTTGTTGTTATTGTTTTCAAACATTTTATTTTTATGTTTATTCACAGGCAACGTGCCATACATCTGCACCTTGATATAGTCACGCTCACATACAAGGTAAGTGGGTCACGATGTGACTTCTGGTACCTCTCTCTATGCGAACATGGTACAATTACAGTGATGTAAGGCGCTTATAGGATAAGCTATAATACAGACATGGTTCGAACTGGAGCATTTGAAAGGGACATACAACACATTAGAATAAGGGGATTTCCTCAGCCGAGCACTATGCGGGAAAGGTGAAACTAGGCATGATTTTATTGCAATCTTTTTATGTTAATATTATAACAGGAAGGGCTACACGCCACCTATTGATACCTATTTTGGCATGGCTAAGAGCCATATGTTTGTAGTCTATCAGTGATTGATTTCAAGGCCGAACACTTCTATCGGCCAGTTAAATACCCATCAACTATAATGGACAAGCAAGAGTCTTGCCATTAGTGATTTTTTGGGCAATATTTTAGCACTACGCACTTTGAGTGCAAAAATCTAGTTGAGCTCGTGAACGTCTTAAACTCATAAGGGCTTATCTCTACCAAGGTGTATAGATGACGCTAGCATTTCAGACAGCACGGTTGTTCACAAAAACCCAAGATTATGGATTTTTGGGTCCGGAAAAGATCTAGTTGTGAATAGGATTCCAACTTCAGTGGATCTCCTATTTTATCTCTAGCACTACGAGTGTCTCTATGAGTCCAGTTTTTGGGTAAAACCCAGCTCGTGATTATTAAATCACTTATGAAGTGTGATAGTCAATTCTTGGAATTTTCACACTTGCACTTTCAAGGAACGAAGTCCATAAGCTGCTAAGGGCTCGTGGATAATTTCAGCTTCCAAAGTTGACTTATGATACTATCGGGTGCTAGTTGAGCAGTTTTCTTGCAACGTTTAACCCAGGGGTTTAGCCTCAATCCGTAGAAAAATTCATATGCATGTAGCTCTACTTTGCTAGAGAGGATAATCTCTAAGGCTCATTCAAAGCCTTGAGATTCAAGCCTTTTGTTGAAACTCTATGCCTACAACTTTATTTTCTAAAGAGGATTATCTCCAGCGCTCATTCGAAGCCTTGGGATTCAAACCTTTCATTAATGCTTTATGCCACAATATACACAATGCTTTGGTTGCAAAAAATGGAAAATCATGTGGCAGAATAGAGGTTTTGACAGAAGAATAGCAAACAACCGAAGGAGAAACAAAGCCATGCAAATTTTGGGGTAGGTGGTGAGGGTTGTCCAGAGTCTTGATCCAGTAATGAAGACTCGGCCTAGCTTTATGAATCACTTGAAGATAGTTGGAAATCTTTACAAAAACTAGAAGAATAAGAGCAAGTATCCGCACACTAATAATGAGTCTCGCACTAGCCTTGAGAGGTTCAAGCACCAGTAATGGGAGCGTCCGCTACTCCATTGCCACAAGATATAGGTAGCATTGTGCCTCGTGTGCTCTTAATTTTATGCCATGCATGCATTTAGTTCTTGGCAGCTACCAATCCTAGCAAGGGTAGATTCAGCATAATGGTGGTGAAAGTCAAAGTTCTTGAATATGGATTTAAAGATGATGTCTATGTAGCAAAGATATTCAAAGAACAATCTATTGATGTTGTTGAACTTATGGCCTATCATGAGGGAAGTATTATACATGTCACACATGCAAGCAACATTTCACCCAAAGGGATTTCCCCCTACCCTTTACGCTCGCCAATTTTGATATTTCTATTTTGGGATGGAGGCACCCTTTATGGCTCGATAGAGAGATTGAGCAAGGAGGGAAAGAACCTTCGGAACAACAAGGTCATTGAAGTTATCGAGGGAACATTCATCATACTCAACGTGTGGAGCATTGTCCATGGATTGTTACACACCATCGTCCATTGATCAGCTCCAACATGTGAGCATCGCCCATGGATTCTTGCACACCATCACCTTTTTGCATGCACACATAATTAAATATGTGGAAATAATATCATGCTTACTCTGGATGGCATGGCGTCAATTGGGTACAAGCTACCCTCTGTTCCACTAAAAAGAGGTTGCCAAAATTGTTGTTGTCCACATGTGAGGAGTGAACAAGGCAATATGAATGGATTACACCTGAATGTATATCTACAAATGCACCATTTTTCACCAAATCACAAGATACATATGCATTGATGAAATGTATAATGGAGTTTCTGAAGTACCGACCCAAGGATGAAGCCACCAATTACTGCCAGTGGGCGTCTTAAGTACAAGTAACTCTTGGAGTGGTCCATGGTCCCAACTATAAGGGATCGTAGTTGCACACAATCTCTTGGAAGGTTTGGGTGGCTTAAAGCGGATTGACCATGGATTATTGTCCACAATAGGGTTACAACCAATCGAGATTGATAGCATGTCCACATTTTTGTAACCCTCAAGAACTATTGATTATTATATTGATGATTCTGTGTCTTTTGACTATCATCATCTTTATCTGCATCTATTAATGGTTCAAGTTATTTGTGTGTCAAGTATTTAATTTTGTTTGTATACTACCTCTTTGTTACTAGTGGATTTTGTACTTCAAACTATGGTGTAACTTTGTTTGTCTTTAAACTTAAAAAATGGTTTGATATGGTTTTTGTTTATAGGAAATGGCTGCAACCAAGATGTTGGCACCAAGATTAATTACGATGAAGCGCAATGCATCATGTAGGAGAAGTCCCACGGGTTTGGCATGGAGGGACTATATTGTTGTTTTACCTTTTTTAAATAGGATATAGATCTTAGGGGCTCCAGAGTGAGCTTCTTAACCACAACTAGTGGGGTGAGCTTTGTCCTTCATGGTGGGCTAGAAACACTCTTTTCAAAGTGTCTAGACATGCGAAGCACAATTCACATTGAAGCTTTTAGACATGCAACATGAGAGTTTGGCAGGTGTTTATTGGTGCGCTTCATCCAAAAAGAGTGCACAATGCCAAACAAAAATCTAATTGCAATGAATTTCATACAACAAGTTTTTGTACAAGATATATTGGGATGAAGGGTGGAATGGCCACGAAAACCACACAATGTAGGTGTGGATTTGGAAAGGGCCAAGGAAAGGTCCCAACAATAAAGAGAAGAGGTAGCCCTCCTACGAAGAAAGAGGCCCATTGTGTTGTTGCGAGAGGAGCATGATCAATGTTGGAGATGGCTACCCAAGGGGGCCACATTGAGGAGTCAAGGGGAGAATGCAACTTCTCTACAGGCCAAGCTTGCATAGAAAGAAGCACGGATAGCAGGCTCAAAGCTACCATTTCATAATACAAGGCCCAATATGGGCCTCTTTCCCTAGCAAGTGCATGAGAGAACATTTTTTTTGGCATCGATAAGCTACTGGCTAATGAGTATGAGTGCCAAGGCATATGACCAATTTTCCCTTGTAATGTTTGAAAGATACTTTAGTTGTTTGTACTTCAGTTTTTTCTATATCAATTTGTATATGTTTTCAAGACTAATTAATTTGTATATGTTTGTACCTAGGTGGTGTAGTGCAATCCACCATGTTTGTGCCAGCACCAAACAAGTGATCATTGATGAGAGTTGCATTGCCAACATGTGTTGCATTTAAGCATGGATACAGTTTTACCATGGTGAAGCTCTTGCACATATCCCGCTTCTTTTCTTGCACCATATTCTTTGCGATTTATTACTACTTTGACCTTTGTTGCTACTTCCTACAATGTGCATGGACAATACAATTAGTTTTCTCTTCATAAAAGTGATGTAATTAACCAAGTACATGTAATTCTCATAAACGTACAATGCAATTTAGGGATACTAAGGTTTATAGTCTAAACAGCATTCACCAATGGAGGTAAAAGAGAGCTAATTCATCAACAACCAAGTAGCACTAGTTGACAATCCACTATCTATGTCTCTTGTTGGAAGTAAGAGTGTAAGTTCAGAACACCGAGAGATCCTAAATCATAATTTAACATAAACATGGAGGTAAGAACCAAAGCTCAAACACAACCAAGCTACGCTTAAATTCATCAATGACCTTCTCCACCCTAAGAGCTAAGAGCCATTGGCTCAAGCACAATTAGTGATTACTAGATAGATACCATTTATGATCACTTAGAGGTAAGTTTTCTCAAAAACAACTAAGCAAACCCTATTGTATGTCCTAATAACTACATATAGAACATACTTGGAGGTAGCCAAGAGGTTTGTTTGTTGTGTTGCTCTTGTCCACTTGGAAGTAAGAACAAAGATTCAAAGCAACCAAGAGTACTCCTCACACCAAATCAGTCTTAGAAGTAAGATTAAGTGCTCAAACAACCAAGAAACCAATTACTACATTTTCTCAATGGGTTAAATAAATTTATACCATAATTTTCAAAAGTAACCCATATCTCTTATATTAATCACCAACACTCTAAACCTAAATGTTTTCCTAACCTCTAAACTAATACATGACTCAAATGCTTGAATTATTAGTAGGCAAAGATTATCCGTGCCACACTAATGATAGCAATTCCAAAGGTCATCCAACGATATGAACTATTTTTTAAATTTAAAAAGATGGATCTAAAAATTTCTTTAAAGCTCATGTATTTTCAATATTGTATTTCTTCAAAATGGAAACTAAAGTATCCTATGTTCAAGCTACATTTAGGTAGCCAATGTATTTCTTTAAAGCTCATCTATTTTCAATATTGTATTTCTTCCAAACTAAAGTATCCTATGTTCAAGCTATATGTAAGTAGTCAATTTATGATTTCTCTTTTTTAAAATCCAATTTAATGATTTTTCAATAGTAAATCTCTATACTTTTCATTGCTTGGGTTACCTTGAATATCCATTTAATTCGATCAATTAACATATCGATGTTCGATATGTACGAAAAAAATGAGATTTCAAAAAACAGTAACGTATCATCGCATAATACGTTCAAATTATATGATTGAACATATTATACGACCATTATTCACGTTTAAAACGTTTTGCGAATAATGTATCATGCAACCTAGAATGCACCTTCTTCTTGCCCTTTTCACCAAAATTCCTAGACGAGCTGCCAACAGAAGCAGTAGACACAGATAATCTACTACCACAAAAGAACCACGAGAAGTGATTGCATTTCTATTACCACCTCCTCTTTGAGCAGCAACAAAAGCTTGTTCAACTGCACGCTATTTAGCCCCGTTCTTTCTTTAAACTGACTCCCGTAACAACAATGTGCATAATGCATCAAACATGATAGCTCGAGTGTTTCCTTGGGTCATAAGTCTCCAAGTACTAGTAAAAGTTTGGTAATATTGTGGCAACACATCGAGAATAATATGCACGAATGAACTGTCAGAAATAACTTCACCTGAAAAAACTTAGTTGCTCATTGATATTAAAGTGTCATCTTTCTCTTGCATAATCTTCGACTCTAGCTCTTTACGCATCAATGCAGTTTTAGCCTCATTGCAACTTGCATAAAGATTAACCAGAGTATCCCAAGCTTGTTTTATTGATTCTATTGAGCAAATGTGTGGAGCAATCGTGTGCTTCACAGATAATGCAATCAATGCATGAGCTTACACATTTCTTACCGCCCAACGAGATTACTTTACTCACCTATAGGCAAAACAACTTTACTCACCTGTAGGCAAAACAACTTTACTCACATGTAGGCAAAACAACTCTAACAACAACAGATCTGCTAGAACCTACAACATCTTCAACAGAGCATGTATCCACAAAAGACGTACATCAATATCATGCACAACATTCCATACGCTCTTTGACACGAGGACGTGCGTCATCATGTAATCCCACACTGGGTAGTTATCGCCATCCAATTAGTCGTCATCAACAAATATCTTGAAAACATCTGTGTTGTTGTCATCCATGGCGAGTGATTGCACCTTATGTGAAAATTCCTTCAAAAGAGGAAAAACGAGGTAGGACTAACACATGTTATACATCACAACCCAAAGAGGACTATAAGGGACCTCTTTTGTTGACAGCCACTCTAAAAGAGGAAAATTGAAGTAGGACTAACACGTGCTTATAGCACAACCCAAAGAGGACTATAAGGGACCTCATTTGCAAAGAATTTCACTCACAAAATTTCTGCACAAAAGGATGAAATGCATGTGTAGTACTGTCTATAGTGGAAACGAAGGCCGTAATGAACCCAAACCAAAATTCTAAGAATTATTCAATCGAAGTATTACTCGACCTACTAACATTCACCAAAGCTCACCGAATTTGGAGAAAGTGAGCAGGGCTTGATGACGACGTTGGCAACTATGCCAGACACAACCTACTCTTCTACCAACTGTTGGAATTAGGGTTGCATGGATTCACACACAACTTGGAGAAGATGAAGAAGTTAAAGATACCACAGCAGACAATGCATTGCTTAGAGAATAAATAGAAAGATAAGTTAGCCCTCGAGTGATAGGCATATATACAATACATGGGGGAAAAACCTTCTAGTAAGGGAAAAGTGCAACAGTGGTCCTAAGTGTGTTCACACACATAGTTACCAATATATGGTAACATTTTTGGACCATTTGTGGTATTTTTTTTAGCTTGCTAGTCATAATATTTCAAAGCTTTAAAAATTTATTATTTTTGCTTGATTTTGAAATCCTCGATAACCTATACAAGCTTGTTTTTACAGCTCGTCAAAAACAACTACTCATAGGAAGTTATGGTAGGTTGAAACTATAGTTGTTCGCAAATCAAGGTGATGGTGATGATGAGTATGTAGCCTGAGGGCTGGTGGAAGATAGGGTTTTGAATTTCTAAGCGTGCTCTCCGAGCTAGGCTTTATGTATGGCAACTTGGATTGTTTCGGGGGCCGGGTTTGCACTAATTTTGTCCGCCTTGGGATGCATGCACTAGGGGATTGCTAGGTTTTTGGCGTTAGTATCAATGTAAGTTATAAGCCGGATGTGAGGGTACATCAATTGGAGGTGTGTGCATGAAGAAATTATTAGTTGAAGTTGGAGGTAGGAGGAAAAAAGTTTAATTTTTTCTCAAATTTTTTGCATTGTTTCAAGAAAAAAGGATGATAGGGAGTGTCGAGCACTGCATGTGTGCACCCTGAGAGAGAGAGAGAGAGAGAGAGAGAGAGAGAGAGAGAGAGAGAGAGAAAAGATGAAGAGGAGGAGGATTTTAATGTCGTAGGAAACTATCTCGAGAGACCTCAAAGATCTATCCGACGAGAGTTGAATGCAAGACCTATTATTCAAGAGGGAAATGGCATAACCAATTTACCACACTTGGGTGATAGGAAGGTTATACCGTTTTCATCTTTTTATTCACACACACACACACACACACACACACACACACACACACGAGGAGGGGGAATTCCAACGGGTTTGAAGTTTGGGGTATTTCTTAATTGAATTCTTTTAGGGAAAATTACCAAAATACCCCTCTAATTTATGAAAATTCCCAAAATACCCCCAAATTTCAAAAATTCCCAAAATACCCCGAATATTTTGTCATAAATTCCCAAAATGCCCTTCAAATTTTCCAAAGTTGCCAAAATACCCCTGGTTGTGAAATTAGATTTCTCCAAAGCTTAAAAAAATTTGTAGCTTTTATAAGAAGACTCGTTGCTTATCAATATAAGATGCTAAAGCCAAAATTTGAGTTGATTATGTAGGCTTTGGAGATAAATTGCTTCATTATCTTTAGACATGATTGCCTTTTTTTGCACGGCAATTTGTGACAAACTACATGCTAAGCACGCAAAGCGGATCTCAATTGTCAAAAAGGAGTAAAGATTAAAAAATATTGAACAATCCAACCAAATAGACACAAGAGGGGTATTTTGGTAATTTTCCCATTCTTTTAAGTGTGACGTGAGTTGTATAGGGGCGGATGTTGTCAGTTGTTCCTCCTTTCCATTGTCCTCCGAATGGGGGACAAGACATGGCGGTGAGCTCCCAACCTTTTTTTGCGGCACCTCCCTGTAGTTCAATATATAGAGAGATGCCTCCACTAGAAAGATTAATGTTCTCTTTAGGCCAAGGATTGTTACAGATCCTTGTAGATTGATGTATTGCAAGAGATAAGGCGCTATCTTCCTTCAACTAGAGTTGCACAACATAGCTATAAGTTCTTGGTGCATTGATGACCAAACTTTGAGAGTGGCCCAGAGCTTTATGGATTTTACTAGATTGTTTATGCTTTGGGGAAGTTGGTATGTTAAGAGATTGCTACATTATGGTACCTTCTCTTGATTTTCATCATAGATGAATGCGAGGACTCCTCCCGTCACATTACTAGTGCGTCTTTGTAGAAGGGTTCCATCCTACTCGGGGAATCATGATAGAGCTCTTATGCAATAGATACACGTAGAGGATTCCGAACCACGTGGAATTTATGAGAGCGAAGGTTGGTCTAAATATCTTCAAAGAAATGCTAAGATATCCCTAGCGTACCCGTATAAGAATCAATGCAACAACCTTCAAGACATGTTTAAACCTTGGGATGTGGGGGTGTTGTGAGCAATAACCATTTTATCAATTGCTTATCACAACCAAAAAAAGGTCAATATATGTACAAGAGGTGTGGATACAATTTAGAATTGGACTTGCCAAGGAGTATTCCACATGCTGAAAATATTATTTTTGTTTTATCCGACGAGTCTTGAACTTGGAGAGAGAGAGAGAGAGAGATTTTTTGTAGACCTTGGCTAAGTGCTATAATTATTTTCAAGAATTAGCTTAATCAAGTTTGTGTTAAAGATAGTAATTTACAAATTTGTGTTACAAATCGTCTCAATCCAATTGTTCATCGCTCGGAGCATTTATTTTTTGGAATGCTAAGTATGTACAAGTCCCGGCTCGCGCCTAAATCGCAGCAGTATGCAAAAGTACCTTATTCGAAATTCTTTGGCCTCCGCCTTTTGTTAGTGTGTTCTAAATTTTTTGTTACAAACATACATGTGAAGGTATTATCTTTCCAGGGTTCATGATATTGTTTGGATCAAGCGCATGCTTCAGCTTCTTCATGGTCTTCAATGTCTCATAACCCAGCTCCTTTTCCATGTACTGCAAGAAGTCAACAGAACAACCATCAATATTATGTACTTTTCCTACTTGCCGCGCAAAAAATAAAATTACCCCAAGGCCCTTAAATGCTTGAAGTCATTTGACAAAAGCATACATAACTGATCCTGTAGTATTACCTTCATCTTTCCTGTACCAACTCCATGCTCACCAGTACATGTACCTATTGCAGTGTAAAAACCCTCTCTCTCTCTCTCTCTCTCTCTCTCTCTCTCTCTCTCTCTCTCTCTATATATATATATATATATATATATATCCACACGCACACGCACGCACATGGATACTACTGTGTTTAGAAAGTACAACACAATGACAAGTAAATATCACACAAGGAGACTATAGAGGCTGCAGTATGCCAAGCACCTAGATCACTCTTAATCAGGCAGGAGACTTGCATACTCTATGGTACTTAACCCTGTACTTAACTGCAGGGGACCTCTCAAATGGTGCATAAGTCGGCACACTTGAGTATGGACATAAAAATGAGCACACTCCGGGGAGACATATTATGCCAGGAGCCCCCAAAAGGTTGGAAGTGGAAGACAACCATCAAATGCAGCTGCACACAGCCCACCATATTGGCTTTGCCCAAAACCCAATCTCTTGGACGCATGGTTCCCTCAGCAATAAAACATCAAATCTCAGATAAAAAAGACCAGGAAAGCCACCGATAAATCTCCTGACCCACAATTGACGCCAAAGCAAACCACTATCACGCCAAAGTTTATGCCACAATCTTACACCACTAGCAATGCCATGACCCCTCACATTCCCAACTCAATGCAGCCTTCCAGAGTCCAGTATCAAGCAAGAGATTATGCCACAATCTCACTTCCTTGGGTGGACAAATCAACATAACACCACTATGTGCATCATGATCCTCTACCACAGATGGCAAGAGTGCCACAGTGATACTGGCCCACAAGATCACTGTGGCACAAAATGGAGCCAAAATATTGTTGTCTAAATTTTCCTGTAGCTCATTGACACAAGGTCATATATACAAATGGAGTCCAGCACTTGCATGCAAAGTGACAAAGCAGGAGAGAAAATGACACCAGATTGGTCCCAAGAATTGACGCCCTTTTTGGGTTTTTTTTTCTTTTCTTTTTTTGGGGATAACTCGAAAACCTTCTACATCGGAGAGCCACCAAGTTAGGGGTTGATTTGGAGCTGTGCCAAAGAGTCCTTGCAATCCCCTCAGAGAATCAGCGAGCGGACTGAGAGAATCGGTGAGTAGATTGTCACTTGGCAACTCCATCCACATCACTCCTGCAGGAAAAAAAGGGTCGACATACCACAGCGACCCCTCCCCCTATCCTGTCTTGGTTCATACTACCAAACCCTAAAGACACAGCAAAAATCAGCCCCCAATTTGACCACTTTTCAGGTGCAATCGCAAAGAAAACTATACGAGGATGTGGGGAACTTCGTGTTGTATCATCTCCTTGAGTTATGATCATGAGGTTTCGTGAGACAATAAAGAACTTGGGTGCAAAACATCGGCCCTTATTTCCTAATTTTCACAACAAGTGCATAAGCATTATCCACATCATTGTACATAGCAAATACAAAGACTTGTATAGATATGTGTATTACGACCTGGAAATCATGTCTTAAGAGTTAGCAGCTGTAAAAAGTACAGAAGAGCATGCTACATAGAAGAGGGGTATGAAAGCCCATTCCAATGACTATCATTACTTTGTATTATGACAAAGGAGATTTGTGGCTACTACAAAACTGGCAAAAACCAGCCCTCAAATTAGCCGAAAACATAGAAGGTCCAACCTCATCCACAATGCAAAAAAAAGTATGCACCACCAATCAACAACGCAATTAAGTAACTCTACACTTAGCTTACCTTCCATAGACAGAGCTGTGTGCACCATGAAATCATTCAGCCGGATAGCTTCTTTTGTCTGATCCTCGCTTAACGGGTCAAATAAAATGACAGTGTGAAAGTTTCCATCTCCAGCATGCGACACAATAGGACTGCAACAAAAGCAGCGTCAATCTTGATAATGGTAAAGCATATACTCACAAATTTAACTCACAGAAGAGGATGGCATTACCACATGAGTGGTGAGGCGTCGAGTGCTTCTTTAGATTTTGTTATACAGTCTGCGAGTCTTGTTAATGGCACACATACATCCTGTACAGTAGCCAGGGCGTCAGTTTAGATCTAATTCAACTGTTAAGCAATCAATGAACACAGCTCAGAAGGTCTTAGGTTCAACTGGTCCTTATATGAAAGCCACTATGGTTATTCTTTCACATGCATATAGTACATCAACATAATATAATATGATATCCATCTTTGACAGAAGTCAGGGCCTCCTTACTGTGGACATTGCTTCTGTATCAGGTGCGGCTGCCAAACATGCCCACAAAGCCTCCTTTCTCATCTGTAGAAGTAACAAGCAGTTAGGGTGCAGCAGCAACCACAAACAAGAGTCTTAGAAAGAGAGATCGAGACATATACCCTCCAAAGATTCTCTTTTTCCTCAGGTGAATCAAAATACAGAAATCCTGAACCATGATGTTCCTCAGCAATCTTTTGTACTCGCAAAGTCTGCTCATGAGCATATGCATCTGGAAACGACACTCCTCAGAACAACTCCAAATTTCAAGAGCATGAAAAAACAAAAAGGATAGATTGTGATGCAATATTTCAAGCCAAAAATAAGGGCAGCTTGTACACTAAACTTTCCCTCCCTCTCTAAACGAGATAATGCTTTACTATACCACGATTTAAAAAACAAGCTTAAGGTGACCCGTGAGGACTGCAATGGGCATTTTTCAAAGGAAGAATGATTGTCCAAGAAGAAACAAAATTATAAAGCAATGATTCTGAGCCAGTACGCTGCTAGCAGAATTAACCAACCCTACATTAGTAAAGCAGTTAGTGATTTCCTGGTAATGCACCTACACACTTGCAATCCTTCCATGGTCAAAATCCTTCTGCTTTTAAATTACAAGTTAGTATGAACATACACACGCACGAAAGAGGGCGCCTTTTTTTTGTGAAACTAAATTTCCATTGATTACAACCTGTCCCAACAAATTCAAACATAAGGATCGGAGCCACTTTAAAATCGGTCCCATTAGCATCATTCAAAATCTTCACCATCACCTCATCTAGCATCTCCACTCGACTGACCTACAAGGACCCACAAAATAAACTAAAGTGTCTCTATAGCATTGCATAATAGAAGTAACAGACAAAAACAAGACATCAGACTTACCTGAATACCACAGTGCATAGTTGCAATGGCTACATCAGCAGCATCCTTAATAGAAGGAAAGCTGCAAACTGCAACCTGACAGATTTGATTTTGTTGAAGTGATCCAAGAAGAGCAGAAATCAGAAAAAAACTCATTTGAAAAAAAGACTAAGAGAGGGAAGTTTTTCAGGGTGGAAAACATACAACCGATGCTTCTGGAATCTTCTGAAGTCGTAGCGTCACTTCTGTTATGACGCCAAGAGTCCCTTCACTTCCAATCATCAGTCTCGTCAAATCATACCTTCATTAAACAAATCCATGTTAAGAAATACTACGGTGTACATTCTTGTATATAATCGAGTTAAATAATTCGAATTGCTAGTCAAAATAATACAACCATGGATCCAGAAACATGCCATATGCAAATTTCAGAGTCACGCAAAAGGAAGGGTAGACTTGGGTTATCCGCCTTTACAAGGCGTAGAAACATGAAAGCACGCATCTCATTCCCAGACAATTGTATAGATCTGTAGTCTTCATACGTAAGAACTTTCTCATACGCACCCGGCAGCACTTTTACGGGCTCGATTTGCCGTTTTGATAACGTCCCCATTAGCAAGTACAGCCTGAATCACAAGGTCATTAAATAAAGAAAAATTTGTTGTTAATCAATTACCCTAGAAGATATTAGAGTTCTAACCGACACTGACTGATAGAAACAAGATTGATGAACAATGTAAGAGGCTGAATGTCGAACCTTTAGAGAGAGAACATTGTCCTTCATTGTACCATATCTGAAAGGAAAATTTGATCGTCAGAGGGAGAGGAGAAAAGAGGTTTCAAAAAAAAAGCTTATTTTGTTTTTTTTTTTTTTTAAGTGGGCGCCTCTTTTTTTTATTGTTGGGGGGGGGGGGGGGGGGGGGTTTATATAAGTAACATGTACAAATATGTTCACCTTACAGCAAGTGAGCCTGAGCAACGTGTTGCGCACATTCCTCCAACAGAAGCCCCTGGACCTGTTGACATGACAAGTTTTTTGTTCAATGATTATCTCAGATTCAAGAGTGCAAGCCTCCATCTCCTTCCCATGGGTCTGTTATAAAAAGGAGAATTTATATAAAAGAGGATATACCAGGGTCCAGGGGGAAAAACAATCCGTGTGGTTTCAGATATTCATTTAACTCAATCCACCCAAGTCCAGGCTCCACAACAACATCCATATCTTCAATATGAAGAGCTTTAACAGCCTGAGCAGGCAGGCAAGGCAGTAAACGACTCTCAGCGATGACTGCTGTGCTTTGCAATGATAAACCACTTTATAAATATAAGCGTTTACCTTCATCGAACTCATGTCAATGCTTACACCGTTGAAGGGAGTTACTATTTGACCTTCGAGAGAAGTAGCTCCACCGTATGGTATGATTGGAATCTACATTACAAGAAGCAGATTATGATACTTGTGAGAGCCTGTGCATTTGTATATTGTATTCTTCTTGAAAATTGAAACCAACCATTTGAGAAATAATTACACAACAATACAGTCCCGTTCAAACTTGGTACAAAATCCCTGTATCACAACTATATGAGGACCATTTGATGTTCTCAAAGTGCTTCCTTTACCCCCGTGATTATGTTGATCTAGAAAGTTCCTTATGCATTTACCCACGATAGTAAATTGTATGTTAACCTGAGGAAAACCAAGGTTATGATGTTTAACACCACACCACAGTGGCTCAGGAGGTCAGCACCCACTTACATATGACCAGGACACGGTGGAGTATACAGATGTGTACACCTATCTTGGGGAAGTCTTCAGTGGACTGGTGTTTTCATTGAGGAGAGCAGTAGAAACTAGATTGACAAGAGCTTATGCAGCCTTGAGGGCGTTGGAGAAGATGTGTTCTCACGTTCAGTTTCAGGAACCTCGAACAAAGCTGTGGCTTTTTGACACTCTATTTGGCTTCAGATATGCTTTATGGGGTTCAGATTTGAGGACCCTCAGTGGACCACCATGGCAGATCTGGTAGCACTGATGGATGGAGATGTATGGAGAGGCCTCTAGTCTCTATGATCTCTCGATTGATTTGAGCTAAGGCCTCTCAGTGCCACATGAGATTATTTGAGCCGAGCTAGCTGCCCCCCCTCTCGTAGTTGAGGCCCTTACTAGATCAGTTTCCTTCATGTATAATTTATGGGACCTTCCCAGAGACAAATATGCTCGGCTAGCCCTTGAGTCATCCTAACAGCTAGCGCTACGGGGGGACATGTCATGCTAGTATGGGCAGATGACATCATGGTTTCAGTCACATGGCTTCAGCATGGATAGACTGTCTCCATTCCAGTACTCCTTGGATGCACCCTCCCTTTCTCTCACATGGACAAAGATCACTAGACTTGAACGTCAAGGAAAAGGGATCACATGAAGATGAAGACTAAAATACAAGAAACGATCACGAATGAAACACTCAAACAATGCATGCGTATCAATCATGTGAACACATAATACTTCCTGTAAGGGTTCTTTGGACCTAGGCTCGAGAGCCAAGACCGGTTCTTCCTGGATGATCGAATCGTCCTGTGGGGGTTCTTTGAACCTCGACTCGAAAGCCAAGATCCGTTCTTCGTGATTGATCGAATCTACAACAAAATTAGCTTCGCTAGAAAAAGCATCAACTAACACATCATCCTTGTGAACAATCACATCTTCTTCATGCAACTCATCATGCTTGTCTTTATCATCCAAATCATCATGCTGATCATTGTCATTCAAATCATCATGCAAATCATGTGTGTCTTGCTTAGGAGAAGAAGAGACTGAGAGAGTCCTTTTCCTGATTCTGTGCAAACTGCACCTGCACAATCGGAAAGAGTCGCAAGAACTCTTCATGAGTTGGTCGCCCTGTTCTTGTCTTGCTTTGCTCTCGCGAAGTATGGCTGCCACTCTTCTGTGTATTGACGCTCTATGGCTACCATCTTTTCTTCGTGTTCACGCTCTATTTCTACTTTTAGGTCTAACTTCTTGTCCAACAACAACTGCGGCAACTCCTTCATAGGAGTTAGTGCAAACGTAGATGGGGAAAGGGGAGGGTCGGAAAAACCTCCTAGTGGGAAAAATTCTTCTTCGCCTCTCTCATGCTCATCACCTCCAAGCGAAGTATCCATTCCGCTTCGAGTGATGACCATTATGAAGTCGTGGGTTCTTGTGGTCTTGGGTTCTTAAGTTCACGAGGAACTTGGGTTCTTGCGGGTCTTGGTTCTTGGGATTCTTGGGTTCTTGAGGTTCTTGCGGGTCTTGTGGTTCTTCTTTCGCTTGCAATCTGTGTTTGAGAAGGATCTTCTCTTCACCCAAGTTCTACTCCTTTCTGCCGGCGCACCCCTTGGCGACCTTGCGCTCACACCAAGGTTGCTTTTTCCCACCTCAAGTCGATTGGCCGGCCGCTAAGTGCACGGTCCGCTCTCAATGAGTGAAAAGAGACACAAGGGGAGTCTGGACAAGCCCTTCTTTCTTGGGATTCCTATCACTCTTCAGAAACACGATTAGGAATCGACACGCCCAAGAAAACTTGGGTTCGTGCGACCTCAACAAGCAAAAAAAAATCTTGTGATTCTTGTGGTTCTTTCCTTGAGTGATATAGAACACTGCCAAAGCTCTGATACCAATGTAAGGTGAGGGAATCTACTGCTTGGAGGGGAAAGTCCACCAAGGTTCTTGTGAGAAGTTGCCTGCTGAGCTTGGCTCTTGTTGCCTCTTCTGCCATTTAGTGCTAATTTTGGTTTGCTTATATATTTTCTTACCCAAATTGCCCTACCTACTTTTGTTGGAAAGTCACTTAAATTACTAAGTGAAAAAATGCCAAAAATAGGTAAAATAGGCTAAATGCACTGGAAAATTCCCCTGACTAATTCTGATGGATTCTGATAGGAATGCTTATGATCATGCTGTGTGCAACCAGAGGATATGCATCTACACTAAGTGATTGGACATGCACGGTCTACAAATAGACTCACAAAAAGTGCCTGATCACTTCTAAATCTAGACTGACTGGACTGACTGAACCCTGATCATGCTGTAGCTTGTCCATGGACACATAGGATTGGATGCGTCACGTGACATGTTCACACTCCAGAGGGGCTATCTACATTAGTTTACTCCACTATCGGGGTGAAGTAGGGCTGCCCGCTCTCTCCTACTATATTTGGTATGTATGTGGATGAGGTTTCTAACTATGTTTAGAGAGATGGTGATAGAGGTGCACAGCTAGCAGGGACATGGATTCCACTATTGTTATATGATGATGATATTGTGTCAATCTCCGACTCTCCGGAGGGGATGCAAGTTGCAACGTCACTTGGATGCTTTGCATAGGTTTGCCCACCACAGTGGTTTGTTTGTCAACGTTGGTAAAACCAAGGTAATGGTGTTTAACCCCACCCCACAGTGGATCAGGAGATCAGCACCCGCATTCACATATGGCCATGAGACAGTGGAGTATACAGATGCTTACACCTACCTTGGGGTGGACTTCAGTGGACCAGCATTTTCATTGAGGAGAGCAGCAAAGACTAGATTGACCAGAGCCTATGCAATGTGGGTGGATTCGAGAGGATGTGTTCACAGATTCCGCTTCAAGAACCTCGGACGAATCTCTGGCTTTTTGACACTCTGGTGGCTTCCGCATGGCACTATGGAGATATGGAGGCCTTCATTGGACCATCATGGGAGATCGGGTCGCACTAATGGATGGAGAGACATGGAGAAGCCTCCGGTCTCTATGATCTCGCGGCTTATTAGAGCCAAGGCTTCAGTACCACATGACATTATTCGAGCAGAGCTAGTTGGCCCCCCACTAGTGGTTGAGGCGCTCACCAGATCAGTCTCCTTTATACAGCGCTTATGGGACCTCCTAGAGATAGAAATGCCCGCCTAGCACTTGAGTCCTCTCGACAGTTAGCTATGCAAGGAGATACAGCATGCTCGTATGGGGAGATGACATCATGGTTTCAGGTACATGGATTCAGCACTGACAGATTGCTCCCCTTCCAGTACTCATTGATTTCACACCCTCCGACTCTTACGCAATCCGAGGTCACCAGGCTCATTCACCAGGCCTTGACTCAGCTAGATACCAGGAGGACCTGGATACAACTGACACAGGAGCTAGGCACGAAGATGGATTTCTATAGAGAGCATCTTCTCCCAATTACTGAGGATGATTTTGTGACGAGGCCTAGATACATGGACACCCACTTATCTCATGGGATACGATGTGCTATTGGCCAGATACGCACTTCTTCACACCAGCTTCGGGTCAAGACTGGTAGATACAGCGGAGTACCAACAGAGGCCAGCACATGTCCCTATGTCACATGGAGCCTGAGACAAAGCTGCACTACACATGCCACTGCCCAGTTTACTATGAGATACGAGGCCGCTTACACTGCTTGTTCAGGGAGGGTTTTGGACCACTCTCTAGAGTCACGAGGTATGAGGACCAGAAATGTCTCGGATTGTGTTTGCTTGAACTGTGCAAACACAGGAGAGCCTGATGAGAGGATAGGCTAGCCAGTCTCAGAGACGGATCACAGACTTCTTTAGAGCGGACACTCGGCATCCAGAGGAGTAGCTACCACAACAGAGCTTACATTCTCCTTACACTAGAGACACAATGATCGATCAAGTGACCGAGCTAGGGAGATCCACACGCCCAAGACTGCAAAGGACTACACAACATCGACGAAGGCTGCATCAGAGGATTCGGATCACTCTGGCTCGACAAGTACGACGCCCAATCAGACTGCTGACCATGGAGGAGATTGATGAGATCTCCCAGCAACCAACGATGGATCTCCTGTGATTTAGCTCTTTTTGACGATACACCCACATTGTGTTGTATTAGCCCTCATTTACTACTCTCACCCCCTACTCATATCCTACACAATTCCAGCTAGCTGCTTAGTTCGAATCTAGCAGTTTAGGATTCTATAGCACCCCTTTTTCTCAGTCCTTTTATTTTTGGCACATTTTGGTACTCAGACATTGTATCAGATTCACCACGTTGTAACTTTTTAGTCTCATAGGTCATTTTGTCCTTTTGAAAACATTAAAACTTAATATAACATTTCATCTCTCTCTCTCTCTCTCTCTCTCTCTCTCTCTCTCTCTCTCTTTCTCTTTCTTTTTGGAAAAATCAGGGCTGTATATTACTGAGTACAATATAATCCCCAGCGGTTGCCAAAATAGCCTATCACGTGGGGTGTACAAGCTGAATGTAAGGGTGAGAGCCACTATAGTGACAACTCGACTAGAACAATCTCATGGTGGTCTGTGTGATGAGTGGAGGAGAAACCACCGAGGGGGGGCATAATGCCATGTAATCTGGCCACCTGTAAGTGTGAAGAAGAGTGGAGATCGGGCCCAACGCCGAAGGAAGGCAAATCGACGAGCCTCGGCTGCTCAAGATGTACCTGAGGAAGAATCCCACTGCCAAATCAGGATGTGAATGATGTCCAACCAAATGGCAGTGAGGGTATCCTGAAGGAGCTGTGGAGCCGCACTGAGAATGTGAAGACAACGAGCTCTCCAAACATTCCATAGTGTAATGCTAGTGATGACTGAAAAAACTTCATCACGTGTCTGAGGATCCCCCTGCCAAGCAATCTGTGGTAACATAGCCAAAGTCCTTCGCCGATAACCAGTTGAGGTAAGCATAAGAGCTGGATCTGTGTCTGAGCCCTCGTAGAAAAGATGCGGTCCGGGCATCGGCATCAACCACGAGACAGATCCCCAAGTGAGAAATCCATGATGAACACCGGCTCTGCTAAGTAAAAAGCAAACTGCTAGCCACACTACATGAGAAGATGAGCATGACCAAAGACAGTGTGCAGGTGACTCATGTAGTCGCAAAGGACAGCGAGTACATAACGGATCATGACCCATAGTAGCTAGCCAAGTCCCAACTGGAAGTCCTGCATGTGCAATCATCCACATGAAAAAAGAAATACGACGAGCCGCATGTAAATCCCAGATGGTTGACCAAAACTGCTGTAGATAGGCATGGGAGAGACCTGAATGTAACCAGAAACGCATACGAGTGGGCTGCTCTGGGTGCTATCTCATCAATACTAATCTTCCAATTCTGACAGTGTACTCAAAGAATGATACAGGTGCACCGGTGGGGTTAGAGTGAGGTCAATGCCACTCTCCTGGGTCCCAATAAAGCTGAGATAGGGCACGACCCTCCCACACCCAAAGCCTCCAAAGTGCGGCATCAGCGGAAGCGAAACGGGGGTCAACACAACGACGCTTCCCGCGGGAGCCAACTACTCGTATGGCCTCCCATCGAGCGCCGAGGTAGACAAGGTGCGGAGAGGTGGTATCATATGTCAATCTAGCATGAATCTCCTGAGAGTAGTCAGTATCAACTGTGAACAGCATGGTGTCTAAACGAACTAATAAGAGAGTGCTCTGAGCAAAGAGACCTTCCCAGCCACTGTGGAGGCATCTGAACCGTGCCGCGCATGACTGCGTCCCACTGTGAAGGAACGGCGGAGTCAATCTCAAGCAGTCTCTCTGTCACCCCGCGACCAATGTCATAATGTTCTGCCACAAAATCTGCATCCAGCATACGTGTCTCATGAAACAACCGCATAGAGGCAGCAGGGCCAGTGTCCCAAGCAACCCAATCAATGTGAGTCCTCTCTCCAAGCTGACGGGGTGGATTAACCGAAGAATCAAGAACTGCATCATTCCAAATGAGAGGCTGGCGCTCAATCTCCTCACGACATGAGGGAGGTGAGCGTATGATAGCCCGTCGCATGGAAACCCAAATCTGAAGGAGCGATCGGATGAAGGGTGAGAGAGTGCTGGTGAACAAGGGGGCATCCGTAAAGAGAAAACGATACACACACACACACACATATACATATACAAATGTCACTGCTCCACATACTATGAGATTCGCGAGCGATTCCATTGCTTATTCAGGAAGGGTTTTGGACCATTTTCCAGAGTTATAGGATACCAAGATCAGAGATGCTTAAGTCTGTTCTTGCTTTGAGTTGAGGAGACAAAGAGATTTCTTGTTGAGGCGACCAGAGAGATGGACTCAGAGGCAGGTTATGGACTATTTCACACCAGCCATTACCACTAGACAGATAGGTTCAACAGCAGAGTTGGGATCCCACCTGCACTAGAGGCACACTGATTGACCATGCGCTCGACCTAGGGAGACCCAAGCGTCCACGATTACAAAGGAGCGCATCCAACATAGACAGAGATTATAGAGGAGGATTATTTTGGCGCGCCATGCACGATACCCAGTCAGGTTTTGACCATGGAGGATATCCATGAGATCCGACACTGATCGATGCTCGATTTACTCTGAGCTGGAGGATTACCCCCTTCTTAGTAGCTTAAGTTTGTTGCATCCCTCATTATTTTGTACCTTTGTATTGACTAGAGAGTCTCTAGTCTCTCCCACACTTTCACTTTCACTACAACATTTTGTTTAGAATGTTAATCTTTCTTTCAGCACAAAGACAATGTATTAGATTCACCAGTTTGTAACTTGTTGGTCTCATAGGTCATTTTGGCCTTTTGTAGACGTTAATATATTATTTCATTTCATCTCTCTCTCTCTCTCTCTCTCTCTCTCTCTCTCTCTCTCTCTCTCTCTCTCTCTCTCTCTCTCTCTCTCTCTCTCTCTCTCGTTGGGTTAAAGACCTAAATAACCCCTTTTTGTACATTTTTATACTTTGTCCAGGTTCAATATGAACCTGGACAATATTGAACCTGGACACATTTTTTAAAGGTCACTTATAATAAAAGTGGGAAAACCCAAAACTCACTTATTGAGTTTTTCCCAAAAACGTGAGCGCTCTCTCTCTCCCTCTTCGTTCTGCTAGCGCTTCCTCTCCTGCTGGCTTTCGCCACCCCTCTCTGCACACACACTGCACATCTTCGCGTGCTCTATCACTTGCACACACCGCCGCGCGCTCAACAACTGGTATCAGAGCCAGATTAGGGTTTCAGAAGCTTTGCGCAGGTGGCTGGACAGCAGGCAAAAGGCTTCTCTCGCGTCAAATTTCTGCTTTCATCGCGAAGCCCCTTGCTTCCGGTGTCACCTAGGGTGATTAGGGTTCCCAAAACAGCTTAAAACAGGTAAAAACCAGAAAATTACAGATCAAAACAGCAAAACGCAGGTGTTCTAAATCGATTCCCGTGAATGCCCCTTGCTTTTCCCACTCAAAATAGGTCCATTTGATGCAAATTGATGCACCAAAACAGTAAATTTGCAAAAAATTCAGAATTGGACTGTTTTTATGTACACAAATTGAGGTTTATGTACGCCTTTTGTGGGTTTATGCAAGTACGCATTGGGGATACTTGTTAATTGCTGAAATTTTCAGCACGTTGTATGCAACGTGCGGTACATTGTGATCACTGAAAATTTTCAGATTTTGTTTAGACACTTTCTACTGCATTTTTATCCGTGCAAATGGCCTCTACTTCCTCGTCATCTGATGCCAAGAGCTTGATGGAAATCAAGCGATTTGACGGTACAGGTTTCAACCTATGGCAGGACAGGATGCAGGGGATTTTGTTCCTCAAGGATTGTGAGGACACCCTTTTGGCTGTAAAGCCTGAGGATATGCCAAATGAGGATGGACAGCCACCTGTCATGGCTGAAAATGATTTTCAGCAGCATGAGCATGCTGAAAATGAGTTGCCTCCTGATGTAGAACCTGTGCCTGAGAATGTAGATCATTGGGTACGCAGGTCTACTCGTGTCAGAAGGTTGATACACCGCTTTGAGCCCTCTTTGCATCATGTTATGTTGACAGATGAGGGAGAGCCTCTTACGATACACCGCTTTGAGCCCTCTTTGCATCATGTTATGTTGACAGATGAGGGAGAGCCTCTTACGTATAAAGAGGCAAAGACATGTGAGTCGAGCAGTAAAAAGTAGGAGCTTGCAATGCAAGAGGAAATGAAATCCTTGTATGCAAATGATACTTAGGATCTTGTGTCATTGCCTAAAGGGAGAAAGGCTCTTCCTAACAAATGGGTATACAAGATTAAGATTATGGATGAAAAACCCAAGTACAAGGCAAGATTGGTTGCAAAAGGATATGCACAAAAAGAAGGAATTGATTTTCAAGAAATCTTTTCTCCCGTTGTAAAGCTTACAACTTTACGTGTCCTTTTTGCTCTCGTTGCGGTGCTTGATTTGGAATTGAATCAAATGGATGTAAAGACAGCGTTTTTGCACGGTGACATTGAAGAGGACATATACATGAAACAACATGAAGGTTTTGTAGTTCCTACACGTGAGGAACTTGTATGCAAACTGAAAAGGGCTTTGTATGGTTTGAGACAATCATCACGGCAGTGGTATAAGAAGTTTGACACTTTTATGCTGTCTCGAGGCTTTAAACGCAGCCATGCAGATCATTGTTTGTATACAAAAAGGGATGAAGATGGTAGTCCCATCATACTTGTTCTCTATGTTGATGACATGCTGTTTGCCGAGAAACATAAGACTAGTCTTGATGCTCTGAAACGTAAGCTAAATTCAACATTTGCTATGAAGGATTTGGGTGATACAGAGCATATTTTGGGCATGCGTATTAAAAGAGATAGAAAGCTGAAATTGTTGTTTTTATCTCAAGAAAAGTACATTGCTAAAGTACTTGACAAGTTTAACATGGCTGAAGCTAAGTCACTTGGAGTACCTTTACCTCCACACACAAAACTTAGCAAAGCCGATTGCCCAAAGGATGACGTGGCAGTGAATGCTACGAAGGGAATCCCTTATGCATCAGGTTGTGGTTCTCTTATGTATGCTATGTATGGTTGCCACTCGTCCTGACATTGCCCATGCGGTGGGAGTTGTTAGTATATACATGTCCAATCCCGGCAAAGCACATTGGGAAGCTGTGAAATGCATTCTGAGATACTTGTCAGGTACACAATCTAGGTGTATATGCTATGGCAAAAGTGACCTGAAGTTGCAGGGCTATTGTGATGCAGATATGGCAGGTGACTTGGATACCAGGAAGTCCACTAGTGGCTATGTGTTTGCTATTGCTGGTGGTGCTGTCTCTTGGTGTTCACGACTGCAGAAAATTGTGGCATTGAGTACTACTGAGGCTGAATATATTTCACCCACAGAGGCTTCTAAAGAGGCCATATGGTTGGGCAGACTTGCCAAAGAGTTTGGTATGCCTGCTAGTACTCCTGTCTTGGGATGTGATAGCCAAAGTGCTGTCTATTTGGCCAAGAATGCCATGTTTCATGCACGGACAAAGCACATTGATGTGAGATACCACTTCATACGACAGGTATTGGAGGATGGTCTAGTCACCTTGACTAAGATTCACTCACAGGATAAACCTGCAGATGTTCTCACCAAGCGTCTTACTAAAGCTCAACATGAGCATTGCATACAGCTAGTGGGAGTTGGTTAACTTAAAGGCGTCATTTATGCCTTTAAGTGGGAGGTTGTTGGGTTAAAGGCCTAAATAACCCCTTTTTGTACATTTTTATACTTTGTTCAGGTTCATATTGAACCTGGACACATTTTTTAAAGGTCACTTATAATAAAAGTGGGAAAACCCAAAACTCACTTATTGAGTTTTCCCCAAAAACGTGAGCTCTCTCTCTCTCCCTCTTCATTCTGCTAGCGCTTCCTCTCCTGCTGGCTTTCGCCAGCCCTCTCTGCGCACACACTGCACATCTTCGCGTGCTCTATCACTTGCACACACCACCACGCGCTCAACATCTCTCTCTCTCTCTCTCTCTCTCTCTCTCTCTCTCTCTCTCTCTCTCTCTTTTCT
This sequence comes from Adiantum capillus-veneris, assembly GCF_014529385.1. Lineage (NCBI taxonomy): Eukaryota > Viridiplantae > Streptophyta > Polypodiopsida > Polypodiales > Pteridaceae > Adiantum > Adiantum capillus-veneris. The sequence goes on along the minus strand of NC_140940.1, from coordinate 96,146,372 downwards.
AATGGAGATTCTAAATCAAACATCAACAAAAGGGTTCGTGATTTGTCCAGAGCTACTTCATATAAAGTTTATCTATGCTGTCACCAGAATATCACGAGTGAGACATTTCATTACGTTCACAGGATGCCTCTTCATTGAGGTTTCAGCTCTCCATCCAATCAAGCAAGTACTCGCCTATTCATGTTGATTTACCTAAAAGACATGCTTTTTCACGAAGATAGAACAGAACTATACATTTGTAAGTATTCGTCTCTTGTATAAGGAGTCCTTACATCACACTTCAATATTTATTTCTTGACTGATCTTGAATTTTTTCTTGAGAATAGTGTGATAGCGAATAAATTCCTCGTATAAATTCTTTTGAAGACTTAGGAAGTTGTCAGTAACTCTTAAACTGTGTAGCTTGAGAGGCTCACAATACCAAGCCGACTTGGTATTTTGCGGTTCAAAATGTGGGCACTTTAAACACAAAGGAAGAATCCTCAGATGGATTTCAGTAGGCATTTCAAATGGAACATAAGCATGCTAAATATTCAAACCTTAAGCACTTTATGCATACCTTATATTTGTTGCAACATTTCACCACTTTCACAATTTCTTCTTGTGTCCTGTCAGGGGAATATCGATTTAGAATCAGAAGGATTGACAACTTTACCAATTACCCAAAAAGAGGTGCAGTTCATCTCACTTTGGATATACAACAAAATCAGGAACATGGGTAGCTGGATGATAGCTGTTTACAGGCTTTCCATGCGAAGCTCTTTCGTCTTGGTCTAACACAACACGCTCCTCCTGCACAGTTTTTGCAGAAATAAAGCGAGAAGATCAACCAAAGCGTGCTTGGTGAAACATCGACATAATGCAAAGTATTAGAAGATTTTCTCACATCCAAAGCTTCCACCAATTCCTCAATAAAAGATTTTGGCAACGGGTGTCGACCATCGCGTTTTTGGATAAACTCCACTCTAAACAAGAGAGAGAAAAAAAACAATCCAATGTTCTATGATAATGTAGACTATACGCATAACAGTAAGACAAAAACCGATGAAACCACGCAGTACAAAATGTGCTCAAGAAAGGTCGTGTATGTGCATCACCTCAATATGCTATGCAAATAAGTTGGTTCTAATGCAACCACACATCACTCAACATACCACAAAAATGAACAAATGTCACAAAATTGGTGGCGTGGCAGCACACAAGACACACAGAATTAGGGTTACCTGACCAACTTACAAAGAATGGCTGAGGGGCCTAAAACCTAGCAGAAGAATGAACTGACAAACTTGTAGAGTGTGGCCGAGAGGCCTAAATTCTAGAAGATTATGCAAAGCCTACAAATCTACTGACATGGCCTATTCCCTAGAAACGTGGACAACTAGCTGATGTGGCAGTGCTGTAGGGAGGATGCCATAAATCACGAAAACTGTACCGACAGTCTGCAAATTGTGGAACAGCCCTCTGGGCGTTTGCTTTTGGACCTGGTGCTTTTGGACGCACAGCTTTTCATGTGAGAGGCTTTTGGGAGGCCAAGGGTATTTAAATATTACATGGGGGTCTCACTCTGGCATTCCAGCTTGCAAGGAAGAAGAGCAGAGCCCCGAAGTTGGAACTTGTGGAAGCGATATAAAGAAATACCGAAAGGGGCGCTAGGGTTTTGGGCACACTGTACTCGAGGAGTGGAACTCTACCATTCCATCTCTCTCACATGGATTCTCCCTCTCTGTTCAAGTTGTTTGAAGTGCTAAATGTCTGTTCCAGCTTGTTCTTTTCAATTGGCACTTGGTGCCTTCCCGTTACAATGGTATTATAGCTTCATTTCGTCTGCATTTTTGAAAGCACACCGATCCACTAAGAGCACACAGAGCAAGATAGCCCTTCTTGATTCTATAGAGTGCATGCAGTTCCTCCTCGATGAACTCCACAACATACTCTCGAGGCCTCCTCAGCAGAACCTCCCAATTCTGCAAAGCTTTTGGCAATTATGGGGGCAAGGGGTGACATATATACCCACCTCAGTAAAGGTCCCTACCCAGACTTTGACAAATAAGTAAAATAAATACCTAAACGCCAAAATAAATAATGGGATCACTTTGGGCAGTTCACTTGAGATGCCAAAACTCTAACGCCCTCTTTGCAACTCATAGTGGAACTATAGAACACATCTTGTCCATAATCCGACCAACAACAATGGATGGTGCACGATTTTCGCGTTTGGCGCTGTAGCTAGTTTTTGGGGAGTCCAGATGCTTTTAGAGTTCGATGCTTTTCATGTAAATTGCTTTTCAAGCCAAGGGCCTTTAATATGTACCTAGGACCCATTCTCCGCCAATTTTCCCATGTGGAAGTGTAGAGCTAAGGGTATCGGCGTTGTACTGAGTTCAAGCAATATAAAGAGATAGTGAAAGGGGCACCAGGGTTTGGGGCCAGTGCTCTCTTAGGGTGGAACTCCACCACTCCTTGTCTCGTATATTGTGCACTCTCTCTCTCTCTCTCTCTCTCTCTCTCTCTCTCTCTCTCTCTCTCTCTCTCTCTCTCTCAATTCAATTATTTGAGTGCTAAAAGCTTGTCTCGTCTCTTCTTTTCCGTTGGCACGTGGTGCCCTCCCATTACAGTGGTATCAGAGCTTCAGGGGTGTGCTATTCTGAAAGCATATCGGTGCTTCAAGAGCAGACAGAGTAAGTTATTAAAGAATCTGAGTCCGCGCCCCGGACTTACTAGCCACTCCTACCCTTAGTCGCGCATCAAGCGTGCTCTCGTCTTCATCTCTCTGTCTTAAGGGGCATAAGCCATAAAGAACCCAAGACCACATTGCGTTTATGGATTCGGCAAAGCACTTGCCGTTTCTTCTCGACGAGCTTCGCGACATTCTTTCACGACTACCACAGCAGAATCTCCCAATGCAGCAGGGTTTCCAACAATTTCTGAATTACATGTTACCTCCGCTAATGCCCTAGGTGGTGCCTCCTCCGGCACAAGAAAGTGCGAGAGCTTCCAACTGGCAACCTTCCCAGCCATCTGTTGCGATCAAGGGAGTCTTTAGGAATATGTTGTAGCCATCTGACCCTTATCCAATGCAACCACCTTTGCCACCAGCTTTGCCTCCACCTCCCCCACCACCACCGCCAGGCTACAATGGTTGGAGCCCGTATGGATATCCTTACTATCCGTACCCGGGGTGTGCACTTAACCAACCGAAGGATTTCAAAGATGACGGCATGACAGTCGGATTTTTCACTTTTCTGGGGTGAAAGATCGAAAGAAAGCATTGCAATTCCTACAGCAATTCGACAACATCTATGCTTCGGAAAATTATACAAAAAAATCCAAAATTTCTCAAGCAACGAGATTTCTTATAGATAATGCTATGTAGTTGTGGAGTTCAATCACGACACAATTGTATGCTCCAAGGACATGGAAAGCTTTCAAGACAATATTTGCACGCAGGTATCTCTCTTTGAAGTTCGAATCTCGTCAGAATGGGGCGACTTGAAAATGCTTGCCACAAAGACCATGGATGACTATAACCAAAGGTTTCTCGGCGTCTACCTTCCAGTGTCCTTCTTTAAGTTCATTCCCTTGGAGGACCAGTGCAAGCAATACACCATTGGACTACCATCACCATTGCAAGAATATTGTCTGCCCAAGCAAGTCTCAACCATGCAAGAACTTATGGACCTTGCAGTCGTCGGCTACAAATTGATGAAAGGAAAGCTAGAGTTTACTACAAAAGCAACTCCGGCCAATAACCAAAACTCCGAGCAACAATGAACAAATTCTCGAGATTCTCGTGACAGTCAACCTCAAAGGCCTCGTTTGACACCTCAACAACGAGACACCTTATTATAAGAAGGCTGATGCTTTAATTGCTTTCAAACAGGGCATAACTATATTAATTGTCCCCTTCCCATTGACAGACCAGCGGAGCCGACGCTCACACAGACGATCGACAGAACCCCACGACCATCTCCAACCAAACGAGCTAAACCGGCCATTGGCCTTGTACCTGACATAAACCTTGAAAGCACAAATGAATTGTGTTGAGCATATGGCAAAGTCAACGGCTTGAGAGACCTAATTTTCTTCGACCCAAGAGCTACCAAAAACTTTATCCATCCAAAATTCCCAACGCAGATGGACTTTGATTATGATGCATAGCGTGGCGATCTTGAAGCCAAGGATATCACAGGGCAAACTCAAAAAGTGGCACAGCTCATTGGTGCTCTTCCAGTGACTATCCAAGGATATCACGAAAAAGCCGATTTCCACATTATGAAGTTGGGAAACTGTAACGTTCTCTTGGGCATGCCTCGGCATGATAACAATGACACGACAGTCCAAATCCGGAACCGTACAATTAGAAGGACAAGCCATTCGTCCTCAAAGTTCGGCCGAGTAATTTTTGTTTTGTATTTAGATACTTTTGAGCTTTGTCTGAAAAAGTACTGTTTAAAATCTGTTTGAAATGGATGCAATCTATTTTAAACATGTCTTAGTACCGATTAGAATTGTTTTGACTCTAGATTTAATACTAGTTTCAATGACGAGTGATATGCTCCCGGGAGAAGAACTGAAGAGAATTGTTTATGAGAATGCTTGCAACATACTCATGGCACAGACTATTGTGGTTATTTGCGGGGGGAGTATTGAATGTTTGAGTGCTTTTTTTACTCATGGCTCGGACCCTTATGGTTAATTATGGGGGAGGGATATTAAGAAGTCTCATTAGTGGTTACTCTCAGCACCTCCAAGCGACACAAGCTACAGTCTAGGTTGGTTGTAAAAGGCCTCTATACCTCATGGCTTTTTTAGGTTGATTGCGGGAGGAGTGGTGAGGGAGTCGTTGAACAGCTCATGGCCCAAACCAAGATGATTATTTGTGGAGGAAGTGTTCATCAGCGGCTACATGTTTCTATGTCTTGTAACATGCATATGTGAGCATTTGTGCTGCATTGTGATGTGCCAACCATGAATATTCCTACTTGAGTGAGATTACCTGGGTATGTAATTATTAGTGCATCAAGACACCCGTTACAAATCACGATTTGGGTGTGATGGCTGATTTTGCTACGCCGGAATATCAAGAACTCTAATTTGGAATGCGAAAACTTATTGTCCCTTGGAATGACCCTCAAAAAATTTTGAGCTAACTTGAGTTGTTTTGCACATATACGGTAATCGCAGACAATTACTCCTCTTTCAAGAAGGGGGGATGTCACAAACTGCTAGCGTGTCAAAAAGCCACTGAAAACCAGAGCTAGCCTGCCGATCCCAACTGAGGGGCCCAAACCCTAGAAGCAATAGAAAGACCAGGAGTTCTCACCAACTTACAGATCCTTGTTGAGTGGGGCCTAAAATATTAAATAAACCTGTCCACCTTATGGGACCCAATCATATGGGCCCCCAGTGCCTAGGGACCATAAATAAAGCAAGACCAGCACGCGCACACGCACACACACACACACACACACACACACACATCTTGCGTGAAGGATGTTGACATGGCAACTGTACGGATGCCCGCAAATTGCGCTAACAATGCCGTGTGGCAACCTGTACAGACTTCCGCGTTTTATGTAGACGCTGACGTTGCAGGTGTACAGATTTTCGCATTTGGCGCTGCTGCTAGCTTTTGGGGAGTCCAGATGCCCTTAGAGTTTGATGCTTTTCATGTAAACTACTTTACAAGCCAAGGGCCTGGCAGTTTTCCCGCATGGGGGTGCAAAGCAGAGGGGTACCAGCATTGTATTGAGTTGAAGCAATACAAAGAAATACTTAAAGGGGTGTCAAGGTTTGGGGCCAGTGCTCTCTCGAGGTGAAATTCCGCCACTCCCGGTCTCGTGTCTTGTGCACTCTCTCTCTTTCAGTTCTGTTATTTGAAGTGCTAAAAGCTTGTCTCGTCTGTTCTTTTCCATTAGCACGTGGTGCCCTCCCATTACAAGGAACTACACTAAAGAATCAAAGATCTCTCAAGCCGTCGGTTTTCTCAAAGACTATGCTATGGAGTGGTGGAGTTTTTTAGCTACCGAGCCACATGCTCCAAGGACTGGGCAAGCTTTCAAGAATACTTTTTCCAGGAGAGTCACATGACATCCTATTTGAAGTGCAACGTCTGACAAAATAGGGTAACTTGCCACAAAAACCATGGAAGATTACAAGATTCCTAGATGTTTATCTTCCGATGTCTTTGTTCAAGTTGATACCCTTGGAGAACCGGTGTGAATGCTATACCATTGGAATGTCATCAATGCTACCGGAATACAGTTTGTCCAAGCAAGTTTCTACTATCCAAGAGATTATGGACCATGTTGCGGTCGACTAATGGCTACATATATGCTCTCCGATGCGCCGAGTATCTTGGCACCTCCCGCCCCCAACCTTTCGCCTACTAGTTTGCATAACCTAAGCCTCAGCTCTGCCAATTGATACAGCAGAAAGCAGTTCCTCCAATGGACTTGCTTCTTTCCATGTGGCATATTTTGCTCCAATGGTTGCGGAGCACTAATACAGCCAATCACTCAATTAGCAGAAACATGACCAACCAGCCTATCTTGCATGTGCCAACTGGAGCACACCATATGCTAGGGCTATGATTGAGTGCAAAGTTTACGTAAGAGTCTCCACTACGTGCAGGTTTGATGTCGCCGTACAGCCTGGCTAATTACTCATCCACAGTGTGAGAAGGTTGAAGTGGGAACTTGGCAGACAACTAGGTATTCACAACTCTGAGTGAATACCTTCTCACAACCAATTCCTGGTTGCAATTTAGTAGCTTCTGCAGTCTCTAACTCAAAAATTGACACAAGTTAAGACATAAGAAATTGAACACGGGCAGGTGGAGTCGGCTCTTGACTGAGAGCTGGTGGGTGGGTGGGTGGGTGGGTGTGTGTGCACGTGCGAGAGAGAGAGAGAGAGAGAGAGAGAGAGAGAGAGAGAGGAAGAAGAAGAAGAAAAAGAAATCCATTGATAGCATACCGTTCAAGTGGCATCTGTGGTTCTGCAGAGACAAATGCACTGTGTGAGGCGGCAATCCCAGCTGCTGCCGCCACAAGAAGGGACAAGCCGGCAGCTTTGGAGGATGACGAAGCGGAGGTGGATGATGATGAGGAGTACCTTGAGGAAGAAAGGGCACGAGTCAGGAAGCCATCGCAGTGAGAGGACCTGCGAAGCCAAAGCAGGACGCGAGACCAGGACGCCATTGTTGAACGCAGTGTTGCCTTCCCCTGCCTTTTGAACTGAAAGCTTAACACTTGCCGATGCGCAAGGGAGTTTTGTCGACGAGGCAAAATCTTTCTGACAAGGTAAAGGCTTCAGTCGGTCAGTCCCCAAAGAGTGAAGGTAGTTCCATTTTTTTTGTAAACCAAGTTACCAAGTGTCGCTAAGGGGCTCAAAAGTCTTCTTCTGAACAAGTAGTCCCAACGCTTGAATTAGATGGTATCTAAAGAGATCCCTTGGCTCTGAGGGGAAAAAAAAAAAACAGAAAAGCTCTTTCCACGTGCCACTGCCAGGAGATATTTCTCTCTCTTACTAAAAGTTAGGGAGAATTACCAAACTACCCCCTCTAGTTGGTGGAAATTCCCAAAATACCCCTCAAATTTCAAAAATTGCTGAAATACCCTTTAATCCATTTTTCAGTGTGTGGCACGTAATTTGTCACAAATTGCCTGGCAAAAAGTGCAATTATGTCTAAAATTAATCAAGCAATTTATCTCTGATGCCTACATAACCAACGCAAATTCTAGCTTTATCATCTTGTATTGATTTGACAATCAGTCTTCTTATGAAAAGCTACGATTTTTCAAAGCTTGTTTTTTTTGTGTTCGGCCAGGTGGAGAAGACATGGAGAGAGGAGAGAGATTATTTTTATTCGTTGGTGCGCCCAACCTGGTCTACATGTTAAATTGTGAGTAGGTGGCAGCAACGAGGATTGCTCACAGATCGAAGAGGAAGGAGAACGGGGTGGGCCGGGCGATGACACAGGAGAGGGGAGATTTGGCAAGAGAGTCTCTCTCTCTCTCTCTCTCTCTCTCTCTCTCTCTCTCTCTCTCTCTCTCTCTCTCTCTCTCTCTCTCTCTCTCTCTATCTATCTATCTATCTATCTATCTGATAGGCGAGATAACGTGCACACACCTTGAACGAGGGGAGTAGGCACAAATGCAGGGGAGAGGCGAGAGACAAAGCTGAGTGTTGAGGCGCTCCGCGTGTGAGTGTGACGACGAGGGGAAGTAGCGTACAGTTGAAACCAAGGCAAGTGCATGATTGGGCATCGTTGAGATGCATGTGAATCCCTTCTAGGTGAGAGGCTGGCAAAGGCAAGACGAAGGAATCGTGGAAGATTCCCACTAAAAAAATGAGGATAGAGCGAATAGGAGTAGGAAACATAGAAACATATTCTTCAAAAGGCTGCATTTACGACTTTAAAGAACAAATGATTAAACAACATACATTAGACTTCCCATTAATTAATTAATCTCGAAGATTCTATCTGTGACATTTTCGCTGAAGTAAAAGTTTCGCGTTGTCTGATTCTCATGCTGTGGTGCCTTTCGTTGGTGCCCCAGATTAGTTCCCACTCTGAGCGGAGGTCACAGACCTCATCATGATAGGTACACAACTACAAAGCGACACAGTTTCAAAGATATGATCGTCATAGCTCCAGTGGGAACACACAGATGTAGCTCCTGTTTTATGTGCAGAGGGACGCACTTTCAAAGATCTGATTGTCATAGCTCCAGAGGAAGACAGTTTGAAATATGTGAAGACACAGATGTAGCTCCTGTTTTATATGCATATCCGATTGTCATAGCTGCAAAGGAAGACAATTTCAAAGATCCGAACACAAAGAATCGCTCTTTTGCAATACCCACAAACAGACATAAAACCATTGATTCAAACATCTATTTCTGGCAAGAACAGAACAAAAGCGGCAGAGCCATATAGCTACATTCAGAATAAAGCTTATACATCAGTGCAGTTGACCAATACAAAACCACATCACTCAATGACAGTAGTTCAATTCCAGTCAAAGGGTGTCTTGAGTTGATGCCCATTGTTAGATTGGAAACTTGCTTGCAAAAACCTTCGTATAACTGCCGATCTAGAACACATATCTCAAATATTCATTCTGCCAAGCACATTTGAGAAATTGCATGCTATTCAACTAATTCAACTGCGCTTTAAATGTTGCAATTTCTTTTGCAGCAGTGAAATTCGTTTCCTATAGCTCTGCAACCTGGATGTCAGATATATTGACGTTGTAATTGTCGATACTATCTTTGATGCTATGCACCGCTTCAACAAGTTCTGAACGAAGTGATCGCCGGCTTCTTGATTCATCACCAAGGAATTCCTTCAAAATATCGACCAACACGTCCTCAATCTTGTCAATTCGTGCGTCTTCTAGATGTATAAATGATTCATCTGGCTATGTTTCCTCCAATGCCAAGTCTTGATTGTCGTTTTGGTCTTCCATTGCTTACCTAGACCAATCAATATGTTAGGATTACTTCCATTAGTAAACAAAAATAAACAAAACAAAGAATTCAAACAACCAAAGTATGTCCATACAATTTTGCAAGCAGAATAAGTGCACTAAGCAACCATTGTCTCACCAACTTCATGGACTAATGGGATATAGTCGTCCCCAATCTGTGCATCTTTGACATATACGTCCATATTGCAATCATTACCAACAAAATTTGACGGGCTGTCACAGATAATCATTATCAAAAAGATGTCCGACCACTAATTATTCTCTATGAAAACTCAATTTCTTACCTTTGTCTATCTTGCCAACGCGACAAAAACCAATCTGATTGTGGATGCGTGCTACCATACGTGTCATTGTTCACAAAGATATTAACAATGTCTTGGTAGTTAGTAGAGGTTGGATGAATCATGCACCTCCACAATGCCTTCATTTTACATAATTCCATCCCCCGTCCTCGGTACGGAGTTATCCACGATGAAGACGCATAATATTTTCCAGTTTTGATCATTCTATGTATCGTTCATAAAAAGTCATACCTACAACATGCCGCATGCTATATTTCCAAAACATCAACGCTCTGCCGAAAATATTTCCCGGCGTTAGGCAGACCTTGTTTTTTCACCTCATCAGCACCATATAAGCTATATAGCTCGATCCCTCTATTCACCTCATCAACACTGATATTGTGCATCACTTTCTGAAGGTGTGGCTCGCTAGTCTCCTTCAAACAAAAGCCTATCATTCCTTCAAAAGTGTGCATCTTTCGTTGTTTCAGACCCCGACACAGTACCATCCCACCCGTAGGCGTTGACTTATCCCATCCTAGATATACTTTGACTTTTTGGTTCACACCAATAAGCGATGTTGCCCACAACCGCACTACCATCTATAGGTGCAAATGAAAAGAGATCCTCCTCTTTCCATTGCGCACAGCCCAGCCAGACTTTCATTCTGAAGAAAAGATTCCATCTACTACAATAAGCCTACATCTATGTCCCCACCACCTATTGAAACAGTAACACTAACCTCCATGACCCTGCTAGCTGGTTTTGATGGTTTCCCCTTCCCTTGCTCTACTTTACTACGCTTGGGTTTCTTTGAAGCATTGCATTTGTCTACTGCTCTACGTCGAGCTTCACACTTCAGCATCGCATGCACACATCAATAGGCAGTACAAAGCCAACAATGACCAGACACTCTGACAGAAAACATGTGATAAACAGTGCCAATGGACAAAAGCTAACAGACACGCACAAAAACACACCAAAAGACTCACACAAGAAAACAGAAAGAGAGGCGTAGCTTACAAGAAGGGCTGCTACGGTTCGCTCACGACCACCACACATAGAAAATGGGGACCAGCCACTCCCTAAAATAAAGACAACTACACGCTACCAGCACACCAGATGTTGGGCCCTACCGGTGCATGCCCCTGTCGCGACACGTTGTCCATCCTTTGCTCCTTATTTTTCCTTAACTCCCAGCGAATCTCCCCAGATTCGCACTATGTCGACATGCTTCCAAAATTGTGGGGACATACTCATAGGAGTTTGATTTTATGATGTGTGGTGAACGTTTGAGAAAGGAGGTGTGTCTGAGCTTACCTTTGAGCTAGTTAAAAATCAAGATTAGCTGGTTACAAAGGATGGTAAATGGAAAAAAATTCCGATAAAATATACTATAAAATAGTTCAAACATCTTGTAAATTTAGAAGTTTCTACTAGTATTTCCAATTTGCATCTATATAAGGAGGAAATTCATTGTTTAGGCAAAAAGACTTTCCCGAGCGCTATGTGAGGAATTGATTAAGGGTCATTTCATTTAAGGATTTTTTAAAAAATTATTTCACTAAATTGTTTTATTATTTTTTATGCTTATTAAATCTATCTTTTCTCATAGGGACGCATCGAGAGGTTGGGAAGGATAACATGTAGACGGGAGAAGGTTTTGGCAACACGAGTAGGAGGTGAGAGCTAGGCGATGAAGGTAGAGAGAATCTTGAAGGCATCTTTTAGTTGATGTATTTTATTTTAGGCGAGCCAATAGGAGCTACTTTTTTTAAACAGATACTAAAATTTTGTATTAAAACACAATAAAAGTTTCATATGATTGCAGGTACTTATTTAGGCCTACTCTCCCTTGTCCCCTCCTTAACTTAGCAGGCCTTTGTGCCACTTCACCTGGTTTGGGAAAATTACCAAAATACCCCTGAAATTCCTAAAATACCCCTCAAATTTCAAAATTCTCAATTTACCTATCATATTTGGCCAAAATTCCCAAAATGCCCTTCAATTTTTCCAAAGTTCCCAAAATACCCCTAATTAATCTCACAAACATCTCTAAAAACAATTTGTTTGGCAACTCTTCTAGGAAGATTGGTTCTCCTTAATAGAAGATAATAGAACTGGGATTTTAGATGGTATTGAGGGCTCTTAAAAAAAAATCATTCATCATTTTTGAACACAGATGTCTCTATTTGTGAGCTAATTGGTGAATGATTTTGTCTGAGACTCTAAAAAATATATCTCCATTGTCAAATTGGGGCAAATCCATCCCAAAATGATGCAAATGTATATTGGGAATTTTCGGAATTTGAGGGGTATTTTGGGAATTTCCACAAATACAGGGTTATTTTGGTAATTTTCCCATGTTTTTTTGCCCCTGTCCAAAGGGAGTGTTAATACCCTTTTCAATTTTGTTTCGTGAATGAGCATTGATGATTTAAAAATAAAAAAAACCATAAGCACAATGTGAATAAATTAGAAAGAAACTGGTGGCAGATATTGAGAAACATATAAAATCATAGAAGATGGTACATCCATCAAGGTAGTGGGAAGGGGGCTGGTAGTTTGGGTCGTACATCTGCTGTCATTTCTTTGCAGAATCTAGCTTTGCCTTGCTTGGATTTTCAACACATCAGCAGTTGTAATGTTAGCCATGCAAGCCAATCATTGTGTCCCAAATCAGCAAGGGGAATGGCACCTGGTATGGACACTTCAGCAGCCTCGTAATCCACAATCGGTAATTTATTCTACAACTTCCACATCAACATGCAGAATTTGGATTGTCACCCCTCTACTTCATGACTGTCACCATCTACAGGTCAGTGGGTTGGCCCCTCTCCCATGACCATTGACGACCGAGAATGGTCGCCTACCGACCATTCTCGTAATCAAGGCTCCCGGCCTCCACTGATTGCCCATGATTAATGAGAATGGTTAGTAGACGGTCATTCCCTATACCCCGGGGGAGATCACCTAATAAAAATGTAACCTATCACGTGAGTTCAACAGAAGGGTATTTAAAGTTTTTGAAACTTACAGAAATATATAAATAGAAGGGCATTATTTTCTCAAATTTGAAAAAAACTTACAGATTTTAAAAGAAAAGGGTACATTATATTCTTAACAAAATTCAGAGATAAGGGGTTTTACAAACATGTCTTGAATGCACGTGATATGGTAGTTTTTGTTGGGATTAAAGCCCAAGTGGCCTCTTATGCGGATATGGCCGCCCGCCCGCCTAACTCACTTACCTCTAACTCTTTGTATATACTAACTTATACTTTGTGAATACTAAGGAATTGGGAGATAACCCTTCTAACAGTTCTCTGCGCACTGTACTGTGTAAGCTCACTGTGTGTGTGTGTGTGTGTGTGAGAGAGTCGACCCACGCTCCGCTCCGCGACTTCAATTGGTATCAGAGCCTTGGTTCAGTGCGGATTTGCGCAATCGCGCGCGCGCGCACTTTTCCGGCAGATTCTGGATCCGGAGTTCGAAAATTCACACTCGGCGTTCCGGGAGCGTTTCCAGCAGGCGACCTAGGGTTTTACCCCCCTTTCGAAGACATTTATGCCCTCAGAATTTCGTTCTGAGCACTACAGCAGAAGATAGATTTCAGCCGCAAAGAAATCCGTCTTGTGTAGATTGGCAAGCAGGAGGTGGTCGACATCAATATCGACATCGACATACATCACCTATTAGTCTTCAGAGCATCATCTATAGACCAGGTACACATATATATCATCAGATATATATATTGCAGTCTGCATTGTTACTTCTTGTGCTTGCCAGGTTCCAGGGGAGGTGTGGCCATACGACGGCTTGACACCACTGGCATGTATTGCAGATTGATGTACTGTGATTGTGGGTCTGCTAGTTGTGAGTCACGCTAGCAGACAAACCGCCGCAGCGGTCATAGCACAGTGATTGGTCTATTATAGGATGTATGCTAGTTCTGGGCAGTTTGCTGAGCCATCTGAGAGGGTCGTGTGTGAGGTTTTTTGAAGCCAAGCACTGGGGACTGGGTTACCCAGTGTGAGGTGGATTAGGTTGTTGGAGTTCCCCTCTACACGCATCCTCTTCGGCGACTTTTATCCCTTAGGATGTATGACTTTGTGTAGACACTGGATTGCATCTTATGCGTCAGGCCGTTGAGGCATTGTTTAGGGTTCAGTCTTGAGACAGATACAGGTTCTGTCATCGCCCAGAGAGGAGACAGTGTATGCTTACAGGATTTGTCACTGGTCAGCTATTTATGATTGTTTTTTGAGCTATCTTTTGGTTCCCAGAGCTCAATTTACAGGGGAGACTCTGTCAAAAATTTTCAAAATACTGACAGTTCCTAAGGAGAGGTGTTCAGCTTGTTGATTACAGCTTGTTTACTGTGTACAGAGGCCAATTTACAGGGGAAACTCTGCCGGATTTTTCTCAGGAGTAAACAGTTTGGCAGATATGGCATCTTCTCAAAGTGAGACTCTTTACAACATAAAGAAGCTGGATGGCACAAACTTTCCATTCTGGAAGAAGCAGATTTGGCAGGTTTTGGTGCAGAAAAAACAAGTGAAGCCACTGAAGCTCAAAGGGGAGAGACCATAATTTATGGCTGAAGATGAGTGGGAAGAGCTTGACGAGTTAGCTTGTTCCACAATCATGCTGACACTGGCAGAAAATGTTTACTTCAACGTAGCAGAAGAGACTACAGCGTATGGCGTATGGCAAAAGCTATGTGATATGTACGAGAAACAAAGTGCTGCTTCTCAGATTTACTGGCTCAAGAAATTGGTGGATTTGAAGATGAAGGAAGGGACAGCCATGTCAAATCATCTGAATGAATTTCACTCAATTTTCAGCCAGTTAACAGCACAGGAGATAGTCTTTCCAGATTCAGTGAAGGCTATGTTTCTCTTAATCACTTTGCCAGACAGTTGGGATACTTTTCGTACAGCGTTAAGTAATTTTGTCGCGCCAGAAGGTCTTACAAGTGCCAATGTAGAAGGCAGCTTGCTCACAGAGGAAGTGAACAGGAAGAACATTGACAAAGGCAAAGGCAATAGTGCTTTGGTCGTTCGAGGGAGACAACAGTTTAAAGAGAAGAAGGGTAAGAAGGCACAAAACCGAAGTAAGTCTCGTGATTCGAAGTCAAAGGATGACATAGAATGCTACCATTGTGGCAAGAAGGGTCACATGAAGCGAGACTGTACGAAGTGGAAACAAGAAAAAGGAAAAACAAAGAGTTCTGAGCAAGATGAAAAGAAGAGTTCAGTGAAGATTGAAGAGGTGAATGTCACAGGATCTGGTTCAGACAGTGATTCTGGTATAGCAGCTGGTGACATCTTCCTTACAAGCAATCTTGATTCTATTTTCTTGACTGCAGAGGATGGACATGCTATGAGTGATTGGATTATCGACTCAGGGGCATCTTTACATGTTTCTCCGCACAAAGAGTGGTTTACATCATATGTGGCTACTAAAGATTATGTCAGACTTGGCAATGAGCAAGTTTGTGACATACTTGGAGTGGGAGATGTGCAGTTGAAGTTTCAGAATGGCTCTTCTTTATGGCTCAAGAATGTCAGACATGTTCCAGCAATCCGAAAGAGCTTGATTAGTACAGGGAAGTTGGATGATGCGGGTTATGTGACAGTTTTTGGGAACAGCGCTTGGAAGATCTCCAAAGGTTCGATGACTGTAGCACATGGCAGCAAGTCAGGAACTCTGTACACTTTACATGTTTCAGAGGTTAAAAACCATGTAATTAATGTGATTGAGCAGCCAAGTGTGTCACTGTGGCATCGTAGGTTGGGACATATGTCAAAAAGAGGAATGGAAATACTTTCTCATTATGGTTATTTGCCTGGCTTTTCATTTCAAGATTTCGAGTTTTGTGAGCATTGTGTTTATGGTAAGCAAACACAGGAACCGCACAGATCAAAGAGGAATCGTAGGGACGAACGGTTAGCTCTTGTACACAGTGATCTATGCGGACCAATGCCTAGTTTGTCACTAGGGGGAGCAACGTACTTTTGTACATTCATAGATGACTATTCTCGCAAATTATGGGTTTACTTCTTGAAGCACAAGGATGAGGTGCTCAAGGTCTTTAAGACATTCTTGCAGCTGGTGGAGAATCAGAGTGGTCAGAAGCTGAAGTGCTTGAGAACTGACAATGGTGGAGAGTACGTTTCCAAAGCTTTTCAAGACTTTTGTGAAGCAAAAGGGATTAAGCGGGAACTTACTGCACCATATAATCCTTCAGAGAATGGGGTTGCAGAACGTATGAATAGGACCATACAAGAGAAGGTCAGAATCATGTTGTCAAATGCTGAGTTGCCTGATGGATTTTGGGCGGAAGCAGTGGCTACAGCAGTCCATTTGATCAACAGGTCTCCTAGTAGGGTTCTGGATAAGAGTACAGTGGCCGAGATGCTATGGACAAGCAAGGCACCTTCGTATAAGCATCTCAGAGTCTTTGGTTGTGAAGCTTATAGCCATATTCCTAAGGAGTTTAGAAATAAGTTAGAACCAAAGAGCAAGAAGTGTATATTTCTTGGCTACGGAGAATCGGGCGAGATGGGTTACCGGCTTTGGGATCCTGAGTCCAGAAAGCTTATTCGTAGCAATGATGTGCATTTCAATGAAGCCAAGTTTCACGCTAAGCCAGAGAAGACAGAGGAGATCAGAAGAGTTGTCTTCAGGGAAGATGGACCTAGTGCTAGCACATCAAGACAGCATGGTCAGGCTCAGGAACAGCCTATAGTGGCTAGAGAGGCAGAATCAGTTGTGGTGAGACGTTTTGAGCGTGTCTCCAAACCACCTGATCGTTATGCGCCATCTCTAAATTATGTCATGCTCACAGATTGCGGAGAACCATCTTGTTACAAGGAAGCATTACAAGTGGTTGACTCAAAAAAATGGAAGTTGGCCATGCAGTCAGAGATGACAACTCTGCATAAAAACCAGACATGGAAGTTGGTTAAATTACCACAGGGCAAAAAGGCTCTACCTTGTAAATGGGTTTACAGGTATAAGATCACCGCTCATGATAGTCAGCCAAAGTACAAAGCAAGGCTTGTTGCCAAGGGCTTTAAGCAAGAACAAGGCATTGACTTTGATGAAGTCTTCTCTCCAGTGGTCAAGATGACTACATTGAGATGCTTTCTTGCATTGGTTGCTATATTGGATTTGGTGTTGCACCAAATGGATGTCAAGACAGCGTTCTTGCATGGTGATTTAGATGTGGAAATTTACATGCAGCAGCCAGAAGGGTTTGTTGAGAAAGGCATGGAACATTTGGTATGCCAGTTGTTAAAGAGTCTTTATGGCTTAAAACAATCACCGAGGGCATGGTACCATAAGTTCCACCAGTTTATGCTTTCTCAAGGCTACAAACGTAGTGAGTTCGATCACTGTCTATATACAAAGAAGGCTAAGGATGGCAGTTGGTTGATCCTTATTTTGTATGTGGATGACATGTTGATTGCTGGCAAACACTTGGAAGAAATTTCAGCTTTGAAGTCAAAGATGGCAAAATCGTTTGACATGAAAGACATGGGTGAGGCAAGTCATATACTTGGTATGCGCATTGAGAGAGACAGATCAAAGAAGCTGATTTGGTTATCTCAAACAGAGTATATTGACAAGGTTTTGCAACGTTTCAATATGGAGAAGGGAAAGGCATTGAGTGTTCCATTGCCACCATATGTGAAACTTAGCAAACAAGATTGTCCTGTGTCTGAGGAAGAAAAGGCTGAAATGGATAAGATTCCATATGCGTCTGCAGTGGGTAGTTTGATGTATGCAATGATTGCTACACGTCCGGATATTGCATTTGCAGTGGGAGTGGTTAGCAGATATATGTCAAATCCCGGCAAGAAACATTGGGAGGCAGTGAAAGGTATCATGAGATACTTAAAACATACAAAGAGTATGCGCATATGCTATGGTAGTCAGGATTTGAGTGTCAGAGGATACACTGACTCAGATTATGCAGGAGACTTGGATAAGAGGAGATCTACATCAGGCTATGTCTTTACATTGGCTGGAGGTGCCATATCATGGCGATCTTGATTACAAGATTGTGTTACGCAGTCTACTACAGAAGCTGAGTATGTTGCAGCAAATGAGGCATGCAAAGAAGCTATTTGGCTTGGTAGATTGGTTGCAGACTTGGGAATCAATGCAGATATGCCAGAGTTATATTGTGATAGTCAAAGTGCTATACAATTGGCAAAGAATCCAGTGTTCCATTCGAAGACTAAGCATATTGATGTGAAATATCACTTCATTAGGGAAGTACTTGAAGACAAGCAGATACAACTGCTGAAGATCCACGCCAAGGACAATCCTGCTGATCTACTCACAAAGGGACTTCCAGGAGAGGGCTTTGTGCATTGTCGTGAGTTATTGGGCATTGGATATATGGCAGCCATGTAAATCTTTGTACATTTATGTTCATAGATTTACAGTTACTTAAAGTGCCACATTGGACTTTAAGTGGGAGGACTCACAAAGGGACTTCCAGGAGAGGGCTTTGTGCATTGTCGTGAGTTATTGGGCATTGGATAGATGGCAGCCATGTAAATCTTTGTACATTTATGTTCATAGATTTACAGTTACTTAAAGTGCCACATTGGACTTTAAGTGGGAGGTTGTTGGGATTAAAGCCCAAGTGGCCTTTTATGCGGATATGGCCGCCCGCCCGCCTAACTCACTTTCCTCTAACTCTTTGTATATACTAACTTATACTTTGTGAATACTAAGGAATTGGGAGATAACCCTTCTAACAGTTCTCTGCGTACTGTACTGTGTAAGCTCATTGTGTGTGTGTGTGTGTGAGAGAGAGTCGACCCACGCTCCGCTCCGCGACTTCAGTTTTACACATAGTGAACCCCCCGAGCCTATACCATCATTACAACTTCACAAAAAAAAAGGGGGGGGGGGGGTCCATTCACACCTAGGGTTAAGATGCAACATTACAAAAATTAACAAGGTGAAGAATCACGATGGCTTGCTTAGAAATCTCAATGACGTTGGAGATGCCACTAGAGGGAGGTGGCTATTGGTACAACATAGGGTGACTAGGACAGAGATAAGAGATGACATCAATATATTAAGAGCAAGGATGTAGTATACTCATAATTTTGTAGTGCAACTCATAGCTATCCGATCTAAGTATTAGAATTAATACACAATCTATTCTGCAAAATGATAAATTATCTTGATGTGCAAAAAGTGATGTAAGAATGGTGGAAACATTCAGACTAGGTAGAAGCAATGATAGGTTTACCATGGCACTTGCAAAAGTGTGGTCTCTTGCACAAAGTCTCTATGGAGGACAGGCAATCCATCTCTAGTATTTTATACCACAATGCCCATTGCCCCCCACAAACTAGTCACAAGGTTGCTATGGGTTTTTTGATAAAAAGATACTAATAGTTTAGAATTAGAACTCTCTACTTAATTGAAGAATGAAACTCAATTAAGAAGAATGAAACTCAGGCATTGCCTAAGTGAGTCAATGTTTTCATTATGGTCAAATAGCCTATGTGCGATGAGGCAATCACTCAACCATGCAATGATGTGCTAGCAAGTCTCATGTACAATGCCTCATGGATGATGAAGGAATTGCCAAGCCACTCAATATATTTCAATGAACAATACTCATGGGATGACCATCAATCTTAGCCATCCTATTGAAGCATACAATCAAACCACTTGCCAATGTCTATACACATCCTCCCTTGTCCACCAGCTTCCCATTACCAACATTGAAAATGACGAAGTCTTACCGTTAATGGCAAGATACGCGGACAATAAACATGCAGTAATGTCACTTTAGAGTCCTTTTATTCTTTATAAGTGGGCGTAACTCTTGAAATAGTAGTAAGGGGGCCCTTACTTGTGATCCAAACTAAGTGCCATGGTAGGCAGCGATGGCAGCTTAGTATAGACAAATGTTCAACGTAGAGTGGACGCCTCCTGGAATACTTGGTGCGATCAATAGGCGGTTTGAGAGAGAGAGAGAGAGAGAGAGAGAAGAAGAGAAGGCTTAACATCATAGGAAAAACGCTCCCAAGAGACCTCAAAGATATATCCGGTGAGTCTTGAACTCAAGACCTGATGTTACTCGACATGGAGAGTGAGAGGGAGAGAATAGTTGAGTTTGGAAATATAAAAAAATTTCAAGTTGAATACAACAATGCTTTAGAATTAATAGTATATAGAACTTGAGCAACCAAGCCCAACGTCAAATGCAGGTTCATGCAGCCCTCAAGTCCCCCCTTGTCGTGATGCCCTCATGCAACCCACCCTACAATGGGCACTAAGAACGTAAAGGAGCGTTCGAGTGCCTACAAGCCAGGTGATAGACAAAGGCATTAGACAAGGTCAAGAATCAAAAATCCCTTTCAATAAGCTCATCTAGGAGGAGGCAGAAGATGATACCTACGATTTGCAACAGAGAAGGCGATGGTGACGATGATAATGCTGCTCCTTCAACTATCTTACATAGTCATGGACAACATTGCAACAAAGTAATGCAGCTATATCATGTTATAGTGGGCACACAACACCTAAATCAAAATGTGAGGGTATGGTGCACATTGCACATGTGGATAGTGAAACGATATATTAAACACAAGACGTTGCCACTCTAAAACATTTAATTGAAAAGAAAATAAATTCAGGCAAGGCTCTTAAAGAAAAGGTCCCATTGACAAACTAAAACAAAAGAAGATTTTAAAGATTTTGTATGAACAAGGTGGATGATCGTGGTGGCCTGCTGATGAAGTGCAATGCAAAATATAGGGGGTTGGTGTTTGACAGATACTTTAAAAAAAGTAAAAAAAATGTATTTTGAACTTTTGAAGAGTTCTAGAGAGGGATTCATGATAAAGGTATAAATATTTTCAGGGCATGGGATCGTTCATCAAGTTTATTTCCGTATTAATTGTGAGTAAAATCTTTGTTGATCAAATATAGTGTAAGGTAGAATAGTAGAGTATTGTTTTTTAGATTTATGTTAATGTAAATTGTATAAGAAATTAACGTGGTCAATGAAATATAGGTTGAGCTAGTAAGTGGGCTAAAAGTGGAAGCTAGAGAGATCCTCGGGGGATTAACAAGAGACAGTGAAGGAAAAACAAATTTGGAAGCGATAGCATGGCATGTGGTGTGGGAGGAGAGGAGGAGGGAAGTGGAGGGAGTGGCATCTGTTTGCTCAGGCCTTATGGCAGGTGGCAGTGACACAATATTTCAAAAGGCGACATAGGTAGTCCGACTGTTTTTTTATATGTTATGTGCTAACTCCCAAAATGCTATGGATGCATCCGATATGGTGAGGACAAGCAAGGAACGCAGGTAACTGTCTACACTCGATTGTTGCATCATAGTCAATGTCGTAGAGTGAAGGGTTTGCATGCATAGCACAGTTGCTAACTTACTATGACCGTTCATGACCTTGCATATGTTATTTTTTCTGAACTGGTTGGTTTCTAAGATGGCATGTCACGGTTCTTGCATAGTGAACGTGGTGTTTTTTAGAGGGAGCTACTGTGCTATTGTAGTGGTAGTGATTTCTTCTAGGCTCCCGACATGTATAGAGTGAAACAAGATGGAACGCCTAAAAGAAAAATCTCAATATAAAGAAGATGCAGGTGAGGAAGTGTCTCAAAGAAGAGGGAAAGATTGGAGAGGTCCAGACCTTGTAGGGTGATGGAAATTAGCTTCACTATTTAAAAGGGAGGCACTGACATAGATGTAGGGCTTTTATCATGCATGGAGTCATTTTTTGAGAAAGAAATGCTAGCTGGCTATGCTTAGTTGAGAGGGAAGGGGGCATATTCCACCGACATTTTCAGTTCTGGACAAGCTCGCTGATAGCCGCCAACAAAAAAATTAAGCAGTACCTACGATGGAGCAAACTTCCTCCGTCGAGGGCCATAGTGCTTTTTCAGGCTTTAAAGCAATACAACACACATACATTTGAAGGGATGGTCAGGTATTGTCTCAAGAACCAAGGTCAACCTCACTTCCAAATAGTCATGCATAATATCCAGCCGGATGATGTGAACAAAGTTATCCAGTTTTAGAGTTTGTTTGGCACCAACAACTCGAAAAAAAATTGTATGCGTGACACCAATGAATATCTTTGATAGAGCATCCATGTTTGGAAATTTAGATTAGGACTCCCGCTAGGTAGAGACTTGCTATCAATGTTGCACAAAATGCTCAATAGTAGAAAGTACTACAAAGAGGAATGTAGGCTCTGAAGTATTGATTTTGGAGCATGTTTCATGTAGTCCACCAAGTGTAGTTGTCGATGATGAGGAACATCATAGTGAACAAGGGGGCCTTGAGATAGACGATGAGCACTTACCGTTGGTTCATCAAGTCAGGTTGACAACGGTTGCATAATGGAATGGATTGACTTTATCAATTTTTTTGTTTTGCTTCATTGCATTTGGATACAAATATCCTAAGGATTTCCCTATGTGTATGCAATCCCAGAATGGAGCAAGCCACTTGTTGTTTACTATGGGAGAGGCACAACCAGACGATCTACTGGACCAAATTGAAGATCCTCGATTGGACAAGATAGAAGAGGTGACATCACAAATTTTGCACGACCTATCTTAGGACTTAATGATTACGCATCTCTTCAATTGGAAGTGAGAACGACGATATCGGCTGAAACTTATCAAGCAAACCTTGCTAATGTCCAAGCCTGTAGGTTCGAAGAGTAGATTTCTTGCTATGAATGGAAGTCTCATGCCTAAAGAGACAATTGAAAATATTAAATGCGTTAACCAAAGTATTAAATGTGTTGAGCAAGAATGGTATTCAATAGGCCAACACTAAACGATTGCGTATGTAAATAGTAACTTACATGCTATCAAAAACCAATTTTGAATCCTCTAGCTGGCTTCCATACTATATATGAAAGAGCTTTAATTTTCAAGGAAGAAATTAATTTTAAAGGAAAGAGAGACCCTCCATGCGTCATTCAGTCTTCACTTAAGAGAAAACCTTATAAAACCTCTATTTTAAAATACAAAAGTCAAGGGTAGAAATAGGAAGATTTAAAATGCAAAAGTGAAGATTTTAAAATACAAAAGTAAAGAGTAGGAGAGAAAGATTTAAAATGCAAAAGTGAATAGTAACATCGGAGGAAATGAAAAGACTTTTGAGAATTGAAAATTAAAAACTTTCTACTTTACAAAAAGTGATTGTATCCATTTAAGTACACATATCAAAAAGACTTTTGAAAACGTCGAGTCAAAAGGCTTTCTACTTTATATAAAGTAAATCGTTGAGCTCAAGTGCACATAACAAAAAAAAATTGACAATTGTTGTGGATATTTTATTGTTTAATGAAAATTTGCTTTGTCTTTTCAAAGGGTTTTTCTTCGACCAATAATGATATCTTTTAAAATTTTGCGTAGTGTATTTCCAAATAATTTTTTCGGCCAAACTCACAAGAATGTATTTAAATCCCAAAGAAACTACAAAACGGCCTTAAGCTTAAGCCGAGTCTTGAGGTGCGAAAGATTACGCATTTGTCTTCTCCTCGAGGCTACCAAGAATATAATAGGTGTACTATAATAAGAAAATTTTAATTATCGCAGCTTGTCACAACGGCATGGGTAGCCCTATACCAATGTATTTTGAAAACCAAGTGTATTTTCAAATCTTAAAAAATAACTATAAAGAGACACTTCTATACCCTTTCTTAAAGTGCTTGAAAAACTGTTGAGCATTAGGCACCTGTGTTGCTATCCTTTCTCTCCCAATTTATCGGTCACTATAGTGACTGCATGTATGTATGTGCATGCACATGACAGAGACATTAACAAAAACTCGAACAGTGAGTATACTTTTATGAAGAGGAGGGCTTGCCTGCTTACGACAAATCTTGGTCATCCATGGGGTAGCTCTCGATGCAACTCAAGTATGTCACTGGGGGAGAGAGAGAGAGAGAGAGAGAGAGAGAGAGAGAGAGAGAGACCAGAGAGGCACTAATCGATGAAAGGAAGATAGGGGGAGAGAGAAAGAGAGACAAAGAGATCAGAGAGAGGTTGGCTCTCATAATTGCTCACGTTAAAATATCCTCAATTTTTGGTAAAAGATGATAAACGGAGTTTTCCTTGGGATGAAACAATGCGCTCGACTACACGCTTACGTAGTTAGATACATAGAGGGAGAGAGAGAATAAGAAGAAGATAAGTTCTACCTTAAATAAATCTCTCTCTCTCTCTCTCTCTCTCTCTCTCTCTCAATGAGAAGGGCTAATTTGTATTACTTAAAAACAACTCTAAGAGTTAATACAAATGGTGACGATTCTGAGGGCACTGAAGAAACAACCTGGAACTGTGAGACCTGAGTACAACTAGCCACATGGGAAAGTTGAAAAAACAAAAAACCAAACGAAAAAACTCTCTTAAAGGATTAAAAGTTTCCCATCGAAATCTAAATGGAGAGAGGATGATAGCAGCCTCAGAAAGATAGACACTTCCATCAAGAACACACTCTGCAAACTCTCTCTCTCTCTCTCTCTCTCTCTCTCTCTCTCTCTCTTTGAGTAACAAATCTTGAGTTTGCCTTGTCAGATAGATCTCTAAGACCCTTGAGTTTTTTTCAACATTAGATTCTTCTCATGTGTGTGTGTGTGTGTGTGTGTGTGTGTGTGTGTGTGTGTGTGTGTGTGTGTGTGTGTGTGTGAGTGTATACATCTCTCTTTTTATTTGTTCCTCTCTCTCTCTCTCTCTCTCTCACACACACACACACATCTGTGTGTGTATACACATACATGTGTTTAATGTATGTGCATATACATTCATATATATATATATATATATTTATGTGCATATATATGTGTTTAATGTATGTGCATATACATTCATATATATATATATATATATATATATATATATATATATATATATATATATATATATATATATATATATATATATATATATATATATATATATATATATATATATATATATATATGATATGTATGTATATATATATTATATACATAAACATCTGTATGTGTATACACACACACACACATACATATTGAGAAGAATCTAATGTTGAAAAAAACCCCAAGGGGTCTAAGAGATCTATCTGACAAGTCAAACTCAAGATTTGTTACTGAGAGAGAGAGAGAGAGAGAGAGAGAGAGAGAGAGAGAGGGGGGGGGGGGGGGAGGGAGGGTTGCTCCAAGACCCCATAGAGCCAATGTGTGTGTGTGTGTGTGTGAGAGAGAGAGA
The DNA here is from genome assembly GCF_014529385.1 of Adiantum capillus-veneris. NCBI lineage: Eukaryota > Viridiplantae > Streptophyta > Polypodiopsida > Polypodiales > Pteridaceae > Adiantum > Adiantum capillus-veneris. The sequence continues at coordinate 96,121,323 of NC_140940.1, read as the reverse complement.
GAGAGAGAGAGAGAGAGAGAGAGTATGCTCCTATTTAGCCAACTAAAGTGAATTGTATATAAATATATAATGTTGCTCCCATCTTCCATATGTAGAACCCAGAGGAGAGTGAATGCCGGATCCTCCTTCTAGCCAACCTTTTATAGGAGGGCCCATGGCCCTTTGCCCTTGTTAACCCTCACGGCTCACGGACACCCCATCACCTACGACGGATGTGTATTATGTATTTGGTAGAGTCAGGTACCGGGCTTGTCGGACCAATAGGAAAAGGGTAAGAGTGATCGCCGATGAGAGGCGCCCTCTAACTGGGACATTCAAGGGATTAGTTGGCTAAGCTTGGGTGCCCAAGTGTGAATGGGGTGAGCTCATATAAAAGCCAACTAAACCTAAAATTCACTCATTCTCTCATTTGTGCAATAGAGAGAGTGCTCTTGCTCCATCTCCATCTCCATCTTCTTCGTCTTCACCTCCTTGTGTGTGTGTGTGTGTGTATGTGTGTGAGAGAGAGAGAGGGAGAGTGTGTGTGCGATCGAGCATTACGAAGGCACGACGGCGGCGAAACGGTTGAGCGCGGCACTACTGCAGCTTCTTCTTCATCGCGGCGAGGAATCCACCACGAAGGCGAGCGTACAGCGGTGAGTGACACACCCTTTGGTCTCTTGAGCTTGCTAGTTTAGGCTTGTTGTGTGCTTGGAGCCATTTGTGGCTCGCACACGGTGTATTGGCAAGTCCTTTGCTTCGACAGTGCGGCAAGGAGCGCACATTTTTGGCGCCGCTGTCGGGGAAATGCCCTACACTAAGCTCGGTTAAGCACTTTACGCTTTCTTGTGATGCAATTTCAATTGAAGGATTTGTGAAGAAGGAAGGTGTGTGGTTGTGTGGAGAAGATTTTTGTTACACTGTACTGTTTTTTTTGTTTTCTGTAAAGAAGGAGTTACAACTTTTTTGCAATGTACTGTTAGAATTAAGGTATTAGCTATGGAATGTTAGTTCTGTAAGGTTCAATGTTAGTTCTGTAAGGTTAGTTTTGTAGATCTGTTAGCTACTGTAGTACTGTGTAAACTGTGTTAGAGTGTGTGTGGCAGTATCTCTATTAGCTGTAGGTAGATAAGTTAGGTGTAGGTTAAGTGTGTGTGTGCGCGCGCCCGCGACGCGGCCGCGGCGACTTAAAAAAAAAATAAAAAAAAATAATAATTAAATATATATATATATATATATATATATATATATATATATAAAAGAAGGATCGGGCTGGGGATCATTCCCCAAGCTCAAGCCCAAACCCATACCTCAGTCCTCAGTTTTAAAATATATTTTATACACCTTTTTATATTTAAAAACTATTTTTAGGATTTCGAGGACTATAAAGACTATTTTTAGGATTTCGAGGGCTTCATGTAGCCGAATAGGGAGCTGTAAAGCACGGCACGTTTCCTTAACCAAAATGCTCGTCTTGAGCTATTACACGCCATATTTTGTGGCTTGTTTACAAAAAATAACCAAGAATAACGAAAAACTTGGGTTATAAACACATAAAAAAAAAAACTAAGTGAGCGGCCTTCACGGGCACTCACCAACGCGCTTAGAGTGTGGAAGTCATATGAACCTACGCTCTGGACGAGTGTTAGAGCATGAGCATATTGGTACTGCCTCCATTTACGCGGGCACCCATTATTCCTCCATCCTAGGTTCTAGACCTTCGGCCGGAACTCAGGGTAGCGCGACCCAAGATCCTCATATCGCGTCTAGTGATTCTTCCTCTGACTACGAAGTCATGGAGGGGTATCCTACACCAAACCCTGATAGTTCAAGTCAAGACATGCATGCCATGGGCCCACGGCCCGGGTCCAACGTGTTTAGCCGCTTAAAAGAGACCCTTAGTAGAGCTACTTGCTCCGAACATTCGGTTAATGAAATAAATGAAGGGAGTGGGGAAGTAAATTCGTCATTCATGCCTAAAATAGACTCTATGCTTCTTGAGAGTGTGCATGTGAATGTTCCATCCACTGCACCTCCTGATCCTTTAGGACTATCTCCCTCTGAGGTTTTACTACCCGATGGTAGGAGTCTTGCTGAACTGCAAGAGATCGAACGCTATATGCAAGCAACAAGGGAGAGGGAAATTGAGAACCTACGAGGGCTAGAACAAAGTCGAGCCCTGAAAGCAAAGGCTCCTATGACAACAATCATGCCAGCCAAGCAACCAAGTGCTCCCAAGGTAGCAGTCACGGAGGGGCAAGCTATGGGGAGCAATAATGCTTCCACTTCAAGGGAAACCTCCAGCACGCCAGGCCTAGATGGGATATTCCTAAACGAAAATTGGGAGTATGACCTACAAGCAGAAGCTTTAACTGATCGGTACACAGGACACACCTATCATGTGGGTTGGTTAGATGTTCTACAATCCACATCGGGTGCTACTAGCATAGATGAGCAACAACAGAAAGTCTGTGATGTCCTCCATAGGATTGTCGAGTTAGAAAGACAGAACACAGGGATCAACATGCCTTCAACAGGCCTAATGAGATTCTTGGATACGGGAAAGGCCAACCAACCAACCCTATCACAAATGGAGACTCCCTCAGTGAGCCCCATTGATCCTCCATATGTTGTTTCGCCAGGAGCCTCAGTACAATCTGAGCCCACAAGTGGCAGCTTTACCTTCCCAGATCTAGCTCATCTTTCTCTTAATGACACTACGGCTACCATGCATATCCCAGTGGTGAGCATGACAAGAAGTACACCATGGAGTTCATTTGTTAATACTGCGCCGATGCCTAGTAGCACAGTGCCCCCAACTATACCTACATGTATGTATCAATCATGTGCACCTGTCGTACCTCAGCCTCATGTAGCTCCTACACCTCCGATTATTCCAAGAGCTTACAATCCACAATGGAATTATCCAAGCTCTTATACAAGTGGAGCCATGCCATTTAATAATAACATGCCATATCAGGCACCCCCTATGCCTAGGGCCACGCCTGTAAACTTTGGACCACCGTCTGGTACACCACCATACGAAATATGGGACCCAAGAGCCGCGCGTATGCCAAGGCCAAGGCCAACTCCCATCTCACATGTGATTCCAGGAGCACATACACCCATTATACCTGCTCAAATAGGAGATTTGGCAACATTTGCTCAAACTATCGGTCGCTCTATTGCAGAAAACATGCGTAGTGCACCTGATAGAGAGCCTAGGAGCAAGGCAGTTCAAGTAGCTAAGCTCACACATAAATTCAATGGAGACGGAGATGCTATAAAGCATATGGAAGTCTTTGAACATGTGTGCGATTCCTTGGAAGAGCACAATGAGCTACATAAGTGTAAGGCTTTGAGTTGGACTCTAAGCGGAAAGGCTGGAGATTGGTATAGAACCTTAAGAGTAGAAGAGAAAACGATCTACTCTACTCTTAGGAGACTGTTCTTAAAAGAATACATATGAGAGGGAGTACTTTGGGGTGTAGCCTCTCAACTCCAGAAAGCCCAACGAGAAGAAGGTGAATCCGTGAGAGACTTCATTAGTCGCCTGAAGAATTTGAATTCTCGATGCAATCCAAACGAGCGATTCAACAACAACCAATTGCTCGATAGATTCATTAGGGGACTATGACAGGAAAGTATCTATAATGGCCTAGTCATTAGAGGTATCACTACTTGGGAAGTAGTCACCATGAATGCAATCCAATTGGAGGATAATTTAATGATTGCAGGAGAAAGAGTGTCCGCCGAGCCGAAGTCTAGTAGCTCGCAAGCGTCAGGGCATGAGCCAATGAAGATAAAGCCAATCGTGAAAGAGCAAACGATATCTGAGATGACTTTGGCAGATCTCACCAAGGCCATCCAAGAAAGCCTTAGGGGTAATCGTGCTCCACAAAACACTCATATGTATCCAAGAAGGGAGCAACAATGGTGCTCAATTTGCTTGGGCCCACATACTACGAGTGAATGCCCTACTTTCAGAGTAAAGTTTAGCGGGACTTGTAACGCGTGTGGTAGGTATGGCCATCAAGCGAAGGATTGCCTAATGCTTAAACGCATCATAGAAAATAGACCGCCTATAGCTTAGGCAGACTCACCTCGAGTTCCTGCATTGATGCCTACCCCACCCATGGAGCAACAGTTGCCATTACAGCACATGGTCCCTAGAACCCAAAATGTGGTCCAAACCACACCGTTGCCACCTCCAGTGCTAGGACCGCAACCCCCTCATCCAAGAGTTACACCTATGAACCAAATAGGTTGCGAGTCATCTAGTACTTATGTAGATTGCGAAGAGGACATAGACTCTAGTATCACCTATGGAGTCGACATGCTTGAGGAGTGTCCCATGTACTATATGGAAGACCATTGGGACAAATCAAACCGGTATATCAAGCTACTGCGCTTGCAGCAAGAGGCCAAAACATTAATAGTTTTGCCAGGAGACCACCTCTTCAATGCTAAGAATGTGGTGGACCACATCGAGTAGCTGAGTGCCCCATTAGAATGCAAAAGAATGCTGCACTAATGCAAACAAGTCAAGGGAGTGCATTGGCAATGCCAATACTCATTTGTAATCGTTGTGGCATAGATCATTTGATCGCACAATGTCCTAACAATCCAAACGCGCCGAAAATCACACCATTGAACTTAATAGAGATTGTTGATGGGACACCACCAACTATAAACATAGCACCAGTGAATGCACTCACACGGTCGATGCTCCAAAAGCAAAATTACATCCTCGAAGAGAGAGATGCTGCATCCATTGGCCGAGCGAGAAAGAAGAAAACACGAAGAAAGAAATCCCTTAATGCTTCTAGCTCAAAACCTAGTTCAAAGACTAATATAGGGACAGGAGAGGATCCCGTGTATATGAATGACCCTGAGGATGACTCAGATTCGATAGAGACCACGGAGACCAAAAATATTACTACAAAGGAAAAAGCCAGTGAGGAGGATCACGAGAGGGAATTACGACGAACACCAAAAGAGTATTCAAAGTTAAACCACCCAGTTGCGAACCCCCAAGATAAGCCACAAGAGACAAAAAATGAGGATTGCAAGAGAAGGATTGGAACCTATCCAAACCCAACAGTGGAAATTGAACGAGTCCAACAACTGAGGGGTTTGGTGGAAGAAACTCAACGAACATTAGAACCTGAACCCAAACATATCCAGATGTCGGACACAGTGTTTCCCACACAAGTTCAACCTCACAAGAACTACAGGCCGTTAGCTATACCCAGTATCATTCGGGAAGAGAGTGAGGGTAGGACATCTGAAAGTGGACACACACCTTTCCTACTAGAGAGAATGTTTGGTGAGGGAATGCCCGACCCCCTTGAGGAAGTGGAGATTCCATCTTCACCATTCTCTTGTCAAGGTCCTACGTCCCACAAGATGCCATTAAATGTTGCCAAATTGATGGATTTCATGTCTTCAGAAGTTAGAACCACCATCATGTCCAAACTATATAAAGACCCCGAGCTAGTCTCAGCTCTTCGAGCCTTCCTCAATGGAGAATTACAGGCCGGATTACCACAGTTTGCACATATGAACAAACCTGACTCGGTAATGAATGATGAGGAACATTTAGCACCACCATCTGACCTAGCGGGACATGAATCCGTAATTGAAGTACCCGTTAACAAGTTGGGGCAATACTTTGAAGGTGATGAATCTAATGCTACTCTACCAATCACTACTAAAGGATTAATTGTAAAGGGGGTCCTTGACGGTGGTGCGGGAGTCAGCATGGTGAAAAAGAGTTGTTGGGAGTCTATGGGGCGACCTCACCTTGAAGCCACAAGCGTAGTGGTAAAAATGGCTAATGGATCTATTGTTACGCCTATTGGAATGCTAAAGGATCTCAGAATCAAGGTCTTGGGACACAAGGTAAGGCAGACTTTCATTGTTATGGATTTTTCCAAGCATCCTATGTCATTTGAGATGATCTTAGGGCGTCCATTCATGAGGGAAGCAAAAATGGTGCATGACTGGTCCAAAAACCACGTCTACTTACAGCTCCAAGACTCTGTCATTCGAGTTGATCTTTTAAGTGGTCGAACGCATCCTCTAGGAAATATATTCATCATTGATAATCGATCAGACACAACAATTCACTCAGCTCCATTACAGTATTGTTACACATGTAACAAAGACACGGATATTGGGGAGAACTCTCCTTATATGGATATCCTACCTGGGATGACTGAGTCGGACAATGTGGATTGAGTCCACCTAGCAGCAACCATAGACACTTGGGGAAATAGGGGGACGACCTGGGTAACACCTGAGGGGGATGAAATGCCTGTACCCTTAAATATGCTACAAGCAATGCATATCGCTTCTGACAAGACTCATCCTAATGTAGCAAAGAAAACATACAAGTGGGTCCCTAAAGCTTCTTTAGTGACCATAGCTAGTGCTAAAAAACAGAAGCCTTGTAAGAAACGTACCACTAGCTCCAAGAAAAGTAAGAAAATGTTGCGATGGATCCCTAAACGACTGTTGGAAGCCCAAGGCTACTGTCAAGGAAATGATCAAATCTGGGTGCCAAAACCTAGATTGTGCTCTTACATATCACCTCACCCATGTGAGACCAATCCCGTAGCTCCAAAATGAATCAATGATCGTGGAAAGAAAAAAATCACAGAATGCTACACACCCGCTCCCGAGCTAGTTTGGGTACCAAAGAAAGAACGATTTGTTCCACCTAGCTCAGGAAGGGGGGAGTCCCATGAAGCTTCTAGATCCTCATGTAATGCATCCGTAGAGGTAAAAACTTCTACACAGCCTCCATCTATAGTAGTGGACCTCCATGAAGCTACAAAAGAATCCACACCTCCCAGTGTTCAAGAATCACCTGATGAACCACTTCAAGTTCGATCCTGGGAGAGTACCTTACCACCCTTGCAACTTGACGAGGCACCTAGGGTAATAGAAAACTACTGGCAAAAATCCTCACCTATTACCAACTGGAACAATTGGTTTCAAAGGGTGACGACATCATTTCAAACGGTATGATCTACCCAAGGAAGGGGGGAGTGTTTGTGGACATCCATCATTCACTTGCTTCCCTCTCAACCTTTCTCCCTGACCTCTTAATCTCCAATCTTAGGGAATGTATATATAAAGCCTTATACTCACAAAAACAAGATAAAAAAGTAAAAGAGCAAGAGCCATAACACAAATCATAAAAACAAATTATGCACAAGAACACGACCCTTGTAATATTTGCACTCTAACCATCATCTATTTGCGTGTACAGATATGGTTAGTACGCTAGAGTCATCCACTTCTGCCTTGGGTGAGAGGTACCCTCGTTACTTTTCACAAATATTTCACATGGTCTTTCCAGTGCTTGCATGTGAATGGGATGTGATAGGTACGATAGCATGTGAGAGGAATTTTGAGGAGTTAGAATGGCTGATACGTCTCTTGACCACGTCTGATCCATACTTAGTAGAGAGCGTTTCTCCCATTGCACAAGCCTACCGTTTTGACCAAGATGACTATAGGCGTCTAGTGACCTTCTTAGTAAACATGGGCACCTATGATGAAGAAGAAAATTTACAGGACTACACGGATGGCACATATGGTCTCATGGATGATGACTTTGTTTATCTCGACGACGAGGATAGGGGTTTAGCCTTAGGGTTTCCCCCCAACCTCTACAATATCCTATTCCCTTGACTCTCTAGGGGAGTGCAAATAATTAGGTTAGGGTTCCTTATGTTTTTTGTTGTGTTCAATAAGTGTTGGTACCTTTTCCCACTAATGTGCCTCCTGGAGGTATTCCTTTTGTTTCCTAGTGTGTACAGGAGCGTGTTGCGATTGATAGGCTTTGGACCTTCATAGAATCTTTATCTCGACTCACTCTTCAAATCAAGCGCGACCATCGACACAAACAAGTGTTTCTTGTCCATTAGCATTGTCCCTTATCTTTTTTGCATCTATGATTGTCTGCTTTAATTGTGATTGGTAGGGTAATATCCAGCACATTTGCTTAGTAACAAACATTTAATTCAATGTAATTTTTTGTCATAATCACTTGTCTAAGTTTAAAAAATCAAGCAGTCCAACTAAGCTAGTTTGACCAAGTTAGGTGTTAGAGATCTTCTCTTAATACCATGGGGAATGCCTTCCTAATAATCAATGGTTACTTAGGTTCTTAATCCGATTTAGGCAGCATTGTGTGAAATGTACTAGGGCTTTCTAGTGGGCTTGACCCTATTGACCTTTAGCTTAAGTATTATAAAGGGAGTTTACTAGTGTGATGAGCCTGGGGAGGTGTATCAGTGTTATATAACCCCCCAAAGTTACAAAATTAAAATGCTGAAAATGAACAAAAAAAAATCAAAGTGCCACACTGTAAAATCTTAAGCTGGAAGAGAAATCTCAGCTTGATTTGGTACTTCACTCACATGTATTGCCTATGGTACTAGAGCCCTAGAGGTTCCCAGTGTGGGCGCTTTTCCTTGAAAAGCAAAAAACCCAAGGCATACAAAATAAGCACACACATCAAATTGAATCACTGTGAAAAGACTTTGGGGGGTCAAAGAAAAAGTAATAAGTCAGGTGATGATTTCATGAGAAATTCCTTTTATGGTAGCTTAACTACAAGGTCTTCTAGATATAGCCTCTAGTCAACCCTCGAACATGAATACTTGGCTCTCGCGATTAAACAACTTAATTGACCATAGAAAATTAAGAAGCTTACCCATGGTATTAATATTCGATCTCTAGTGCCTTTCGATCGTCAAATTAGCGACCCCCGACTTGTTTAATTTTTTACCTTTACATCTGTTTATGCATTTGATTACATTGCAATTTAATGTTCATTGCTAACAAATTGTTTGAAATTCTTTTACCAATCAATTTGTCTACCTAAAACTGCATATGCTTTTAGATCACTTATGAGAATGCAATTACTGTGCCAATGTTGTTTGATTTTGCAGTGACTGAAGAAGGCTAAGGACATTCATCTCAAATGCTCTTCCACCTCGACGAACGAACTTCAACTCAATAGCTTCCGAGGACGGAATCTACATCAGGAAGGGGGGCATGTTAACCCTCACGGCTCACGGACACCCCATCACCTACGACGGACGTGTATTATGTATTTGGTAGAGTCAGGTACCGGGCTTGTCGGACCAATAGGAAAAGGGTAAGAGTGATCGTCGATGAGAGGCGCCCTCTAACTGGGACATTCAAGGGATTAGTTGGCTAAGCCTGGGCGCCCAAGTGTGAATGGGGTGAGCTCATATAAAAGCCAACTAAACCTAAAATTCACTCATTCTCTCATTTGTGCAATAGAAGAGTGCTCTTGCTCCATCTCCATCTCCATCTTCTTCTTCTTCACCTCCTTGTGTGTGTGTGTATGTGAGAGAGAGAGAGGGAGAGTGTGTGTGCGATCGAGCATTACGAAGGCACGACGGGGGCGAAGCGGTTGAGCGCGGCACGACTGCAGCTTCTTCTTCATCGCGGCGAGGAATCCACCACGAAGGCGAGCGTAGAGCAGTGAGTGACACACCCTTTTCTCTCTTGAGCTTGCTAGTTTAGGCTTGTTGTGTGCTTGGAGCCATTTGTGGCTCGCACACGGTGTATCGGCAAGTCCTTTGCTTCGACAGTGCGGCAAGGAGCGCACAGCCCTAAATGGAACCCCTATCCACACCTTCAGTCCGGCCCTTGGCCTAAGTCCTTGACTCCCCTAGGTCGGGCCTTGCCCTCTAGCCCTTGGCCTGACATTACTCCCCCCTTGGAGAAGCATTTTTGTCCTTGAAAACAAGAGTGACATCCTTCATGGATCCAGTTGTTCGCTTGATCAAAACACGGTTCAATAGGAGGTTCAATGAAACCAAGAGTAACATCTTGATTTTCCACACTGTTGTCCATTTGCAATTGTCATGTGTTGCCGGCTCCTATAGTGTGTAAACTCCATTTAGAACACAGACGAGCAGCATGCTAAACGAGTTATCAAAACAAAGATGTACCCCAAACAGTACCTCTTTTCACTTTTCATAAAAGTAATTGATTGACGTACCTTATCAGCAAAATAAAAGTCCTTGACTTGTTCTCAATTTTTATCAGCAGACAACCCCACCATAGCTAGTGTTCAAGGTTGAGAACCTGACCTACACATGAAGCAAACTCCAACAAGAGCGATACATTCTTGCTAATTGGATTGCTTGGTGCTAACATACGCGCTTTGCACGTCCTTTAACACTAGATTACACTTGTAATCTGTCTATCCTCTTGGATAACGGAGAGTAATGAGGTGTGTTTTTTCCCCATGATTTACAGTCAGTCTTCCCCAATGACTGGTAAACCGGGGTCACAATATCGTACAACATTGCCTGAATAACCATCCCGGTTAACTTGAAAGATCCACAAGCACCCAGACTGATCCATGACCTCTATTGATGATTGGTAGATCCAAACATAATCTAAGAGAGATATTGCACGCCTATGTCTGTGACCCCCCTTGGGTTTGCCCGTTTTGCAGTCTGTGGACTTCTTTCCTTGAAAATGCAAGTGTGAAGGCTCCTAGAATTGACCCTCAACTCTTAGAAGTGATTTAGTAATCACGAGCTGGGTCTTACCCCATAATTGACTCATATAGCACTCTTAGTGCTAAGAGGAGCTCCATTGAAGTTGGAGTTGTATTCACAACTAGATCTTTATCACACCCAAAAAGTCATAATCTGGGGTGTGTGTGTACAGTCGTGTGGTGTGAAATGCTGGCTTCATCCATACACTGTGGTAGAGATAACCCTTACGAGTTTAAGACGTCTAAAAAATGCAACTTGACTTTCACACTTAAAGTGTGGAGTGCTAAAATAATGTCCAAAACATCACTAATGGCAAGACTCTTGCTTGTCCATTATAATCAATGGGTAGTCAACTGAATAGAATTGTTCAACCTTGAAAGGAATCACTTATGGATTACCAACAGATAGCTCTTAGCCTTTGCAAAATAGGTGTCAATAGATGGCTCTTAGCCCTTCATATTACCATATTAACATAGAAAAATTGCAATAAAATCATGCTTAGTTTCACCTTTCCCGCATAGAAGTTGGAAAGAGAGAGAGAGAGAGAGAGAGAGAGAGAGAGAGAGAGAGAGAGAGAATGGTGGGCTGAGGAAATCCCCTTAGTCAAATGTGTTGTATGCCCTGTGCATATGATCCCGTGCAGACCATGTCTATGTTGTAGCTTATCCTATAAGTGTACAACTACACACCCTTGTAGAGAAAGGCTTAGCGTATCCTTTAAGTGTACACTTGTGTACGTGTACCATGCCCTCGTAGAGAGAGGTACTATAAGTCACATCTTGACCCATTGACCTTGTATGTGAGCATAAATGTACCAAGGTAGCTTTAAACACGACACTTTTCATGTGAATAATATAAACCATGTTTGAAGATATTAGCGACTTACCTTGTCCTTGACAGAGTATCTAGTGTTATAGCGGAAGCGTATGCAATGATGGGTGTTGTACGACCATCGTACTCGTATGCCATGCATACATATCAAAAAATGAAATGATAAGCTCGTGGCTTCAATAACAGTCTCAACCATGTGAATTGCTGGTAGATGTGCCTTGCATGATTACACTGGCATGGATACATCACAGTGCCCCGTGGTGGAATCTGTGAGCTTATATCCACATAGTGTCAAAGATGTGTGCCAGTATCAATGATCTGAAATCAATCGATAATACCTGGCCACATAAGAGAAGTCATGTTGCACATGAAGACAAGACAACACTTTGCTTTGTACAGTGGCTTCTTAGGGAGTCTGCCCAAGCACTTTGCTTTTCACAGCAGAGAGATCTTTTCCCAAATGAAAAGTAAAACATAGACAAAAACAAGCGTAACTTGAAATTGACTAACCTTCTCGCCCACTTGTGGGTAGGTTTCTGGTATTCCGATCTCTAGTGAGAAAACATGCATACATGTTGCAAAGACTCCCAAGTTTATATGCTAATAGCATATTCCGAATGCCGGACACTGCTAGGCCATATGGCTGAGAGGTAAGCCTTGCTTCCTTGGCAAATTGTAGATAATGGTCGGCCTTGTCTAGGTCTTTGAACCTTCTTGATTAAGGGTAGTTACAGGTTGTGCCGATCTCCTTTGGGCACATGGGGCCCTATGCTCCCAACTTATGACCGTGTCGAGGAGGATGCCACATTGGAAGCATAAAATCACGACAAGCGATAAGTAGCTAAAAAACAAAGCGTACTTGTAATCATTGTCAATTACCCTTTGGCAACACGTTGGATGCAGCATGTCGATATTGGATTGAACGAAAACAACTAGCCGCCATGACTAGCATCTTTAATGGACATGCCACAGGCCTTGCCTGTACGTGGAAACTCTATTGTTATTGAAATACGTAGCAAAATGCTTTGCATTTGGTCGTAGTCGAAATGTATTTATCGACGCCGCGACATGATTCCTTGCTCATGCCCGTGCATGCATCCACAAATAACCATGGAGCAATTAGCCACATATACTACAAGCTTGGTATGTATCGACATGCCATGATTGCGATGCAATTGTGTCGTTGTAGCAAGATAAATTTTGAAGATCCCGCCATGGAATCCTAGAGAACCCGTTGATCTGCAAAGAGAAAGCAAAGTGCTTTGCAAATTGCCATAATTTCCTTATTATCAAATCCGTTTCATGATTTGCGGCTCATGCCTTGCATGCTAATGATCTGTTTGCGATTGTTGTACGCAAGGGAAAATCGCATACATTGTATTGCACGCATGCAATGATCGTCGATACGGAATTAACTTCACAATATGTCTCAACCCAAAATGTCCAAACCTTGTCGTGATAGCAGAAAAAAATTGTGTAACGTAGAAAAATCATGCAACTCATGACGCCTTTGGCAGCTACTATGTCGACCTCGCCTTTGGAATGGGGGGACGGGGGTGTGCAGCGTGGGCACCCTTCCTTGGCCAAAAATAAAAAGTCCAAAGCCCAAACTTTAGGGCTTCTTGGTGGGAAAATAAACCTGCTTGTAGCAGCAGCGTTGGCGCGCAGAGAATGCCGAGCGCGCGAGAGAGAGAGAAAGAGCTAGCGATCACCCTGCTGCGCCCCAGCCTTCGAGCCTGTGATGGAAGTTGCGTCCCTCAGCCTTGCGCTCACATCGAGCCCAACTGAATGCGATTCGGCTTGGGTGCACCCGTGCCTCCTCCCCTCGTTAGGGACTGTGCCCAAGGCCCTTTAGCGGCTTGTCTTCCACCCTTGCTAAGCGGCCATGCTCTCGTAGCCAAGCCTCGGCTTCCTCTTCTCCACCATGCAAGCATGCAAAAACCCTCCCCCAATCTTGAGGACCACGTTCTTCATGACATGAGCGCGTGAGAGTGAGAGAGAGAGAGAGAGAGAGAGAGAGAGAGAGGTATCATCATTAAAGGTGATAATATGACCTATGGGACCAATGCGTTATGCTAGGTTGACTAATGGCTCTTGATGCTTGAAAATTATGGAGATGAGGGTGACAATTGAGCATCCATGAAGTAACTCGGAGGCTACAAATGTGAGGAAAGAAAGTTTGAATGTGATAAAAACCGAGCAGTCAAGTTGGGTAAGAAGCTAAGCCTACTAAACCTACAAGGGGTATAATGTATGCACAATAATGGAGAACACTTCCCAAAATTCCCAATACCATGTTTCATATCAAAGGGAGTGGGAGATAAATTGGATCACTGCTTAGGTGCAAAGTGTAGATGATAAGATAGGCTCAAGAATTTAAAGATGAGTTCAATAGTTCAATAAATTGGATCACTGCTTAGGTGCAAAGTGTAGATGATAAGATAGGCTCAAAAATTTAAAGATGAGTTCAATAGATCATCTCCCCATGCCGATGACAAGATAGGCTCAAGAATTTAAAGGTGAGTTCAATAGATCATCTCTCAAAGATTAACATGCTTTAGCAATTGATGGACATATAGGAATCTGGATTGTTATAAATTATTATAACTTCACTATTTAATTTGATATTTGAAGTTTTCAACCATCACCATAGTATAGTTAAGATTATCATGATTCAATGTCACTCTCTCATATCATCATTCATTATCAAAGCATTAGTAAGTGTATGGTCATGATGATAAAGTGTGGGATATCACCTTTAAAGAATGATTTCTTGGTATGAAAAGTTATGCTCCAAAGACATGGGTCTCCCACTTCATTATAGTGTGTTGGGACAATAAGATGATGATGGCACTGCTCCAATTTTCTTCTTATGAGCACATTTAGCTTCAAATTTTGTGAAATTTGATTAGGTTTGGTTTCACCCACCAATTTTTAACACTATCTCTCATCACAAAAGGTCTACAAGTTTGCTCTCTCTCTCTCTCTCTCTCTCACACACACACACACACACACACTTAGAGAGAGAGAGAGAGAGAGAGAGAGAGAGAGAGAGGAAAAGAGAGTGTTGACATTCAATGACAATGTTGGATGGTTTAAACTCATTGATGTGTGATTTATCTCACTCTCAAGTTCATGTTCACCTAGCTAAAGTTTGAGTGTAGTAATGACTTGGGGCTACATTGTGTGTAATTTAAAGCTTCAATTACAAAAAATCATGGAAACACTCTTTTATTTTTATTAATATAAAGTGATTAAGAGAGAAATAATGTCTCTTTCATTTTTCAAACAATGATAGGTAGATAAATAAGGCCAGAGAGCCTATCCATGCCATTAACAAAGCCCCCTACAATGCACACACACATGGTGTATCAAATATGTAAAGTACCTAACACAACACATAGGTGAACAAAGAGTTAGGTAAGCAGGCATCTTGATAACCAATTACTTCAAAGTATTGTTAGAGAAAATTCACAATGGTGCTTTATATATTTTTGCATATTCCTTTGTAATGATCAATGTTGTATGTGAAGATCCCCTTTTGCTTTTTGAGAGAGAGAGAGAGAGAGAGAGAGAGCAAGTCTTCAAGTTCTCATAAATTATACACCATGTACACCAGGATTATACATCCCATCTATAGATCATAAAACAGTTAAGCCATGCTACAAGCAAGAAAATGTATCACCTCTAAATCATTTGCCAATCACTAATGAACATCAAAGAATAACTAGCTCAATGGAACAATATAGCAACTTAAAGCAACCAACAATTACTTTCTGTCTCAAAAAGGTTATAAGGATGAACACATTGCTGGTGGATTTCCATTGGATTGTCTCCTCAGAGGGTTTAGATGTCATCTCCTCTATTTTTCTATATGAGATGTCATTATTGATAGTTAGTTATTATAGCTGCTTTATTGTAGCTTTGGAGGATGATCTTAGTTAATAATGAAGCATCCAAGTATATATTTGGCACTACCTCATAGATGCATAGAGAATGTTTACACGTGTTGCCATGTTGGGGAAAGATGAGGGAGGAGAGTGTCACAGACTTGATCTTGGCTTCTAATTAGCCGCAGCAACACGTGGGTCACATACTAGTTTGGTTTATATGTGGACTCTAAGATGTCCTCATTGTATATACTTTTGGATGTACTTGTTGTGAATTCCATGGGTTCAACTTTTGTATTTGATGTCTGCCAGTATTCAGAATGAATAATATGACGAAATCCAATCAATGTTAACTTTTAAATTAAGAAGGATTAGTAGTAAGTGAATGTGAAAGACCAATGAAGGAATCTTTTCATTAATTGTTTCCACTTAAATAGACCAAACAACATTTTCTTTGTGGACACAAAATAGCTCATCTTGCTTAGAGCAGATTCGTGGGACAGGGCTAGAACCCTTGCCACCTGTCAATTTTGTCTTATGTTGGTAACCGCAACGCGCATTAAAAAAGATTTTGTTGAGCAAGGCGGGGGTAGAAGATAGTGTATGCTCACTCCTATCGATTTCGACAGAGTTGAGAGTGAAAGGAAGCGTTTTTTGATGCAAGCAAGTGGGGGTAGACCCCTGCCTGTGCGAATGTGCCCTTACTTGGATGACATGAGTAGTTCCTCCTGTAGACACATTTCTATGCTTGAAGCTCATGAACATACAAAAATTTCAAATAAACCCACCTTGGAGCCTTGAGGGAAAAATGGCATCTCGGAAGATTCTACAAAATGAAAGTTAAATAGGCAAAGTAGTAGTAAAATTATGGTCAATATGAAACCATCGACGTATGTTAAGATTGTCAAAATTTCTCTAAGGAATGATGGTCTCCACAATAAGCTTGAAGCAATGCTCGCGTAACTTGATCTAGAGTGTAAATTTATCGATTGAAAATAAAAAACCTCGGCTGTAATTTCCTTGGCCCTTAATTTTCAAGATTTAAAATTTAGCATTTGAGTTATTAATCCAGCAAAGGCCTTACATCATGACATGATTCCTTGGTTATCTCATTAGAGACTTCTTTGAATGTTCCCACTATGCTATCATGTGGTTCGTGTGAACGTGTATAAGAGTCTCCTCTTAGAGAGGTTACATGTTATAATGGTTTCCACATAGAATTTACGTAAAACATATGTACAAGTCCATCATATGGTTCATTTATAGGCTAGAGTTTGGTGTATACTCTATTCTAAGCTCTACAAGTCTACATATGCACTAGCTTTGATTGAGGGTGCTAATACATTAAACAATACTTATCCATCCCGGACATACTTGGACTACATAAAGAGTTCTGAGTAAAGCGTTGGATTTTTGGTGCAATTGTGGACTATTGAATAAAGTTTGTGGATTAGTGCCAAATGACAAAAAAACTTTCTTTTTTAATATTTATTCTAGTTCTTTGTGAGAGGTGTTGACATTTGTGTACCTCTCTCTTTAAAGAGAGGCATTGAATATTGATTTAGTTATTATTTTTTATGCTTTTGAAATATATTGTAATCTAAATAAGCCATCGTTACATTTGTTTTCAAAAAGTGTAATATTGTATTGTGACAAATAAATAAATAAATAATAGTGTCACTTTCTCATTTTTTGTCTCAGAAACAACTCTCTTATTATAAAATTCCTCTCCATAGAGGGTCAACCACTTACACTCACTATTGTGAGTTTGGCTATAATTAAAAATAAAACAAGGTGAGGGGTCATGATGGCCTACTGAAGGTAAGGAGGAGTGGAAGATTTATCGAAAGTAGGTTTCAATCAATTGTGCAATTGTATTGTTTTGATATAGAATTGTATTGTCTATATACACACATAATTAGGCTCCTATCACACTAAGACGTGTGTCCATCATGAGTTGGATGACCATGATCAGCATGCCCTTGCATGAGAAGAGTTTGGATTACAATAGCTAGCACAAATGCTGTCACACTGAGCGCATGTGAGAAATTAGAAAAGCTGCTACGTGTCCAATCAAATGGCAGAATTAGTGTTGGGGTTGAAGTTGGGTGGGCATGGGAGGCCGATATAGTTTTGAAAAAAGTGTGTCGCTAAGCTAGACAGCCAACTAAGTTGGGGAAACATGGACATCATCCTAGTGTGACAGGTGACTCCGTCGGCACATCCGTTGATTGATTGAGAAGAGAATAAACGTTGTCTGCATGTCCCAATGTGACACGGGCGTTAGAAACTAGCGGTTCCAAACTGGCTTATCGATCGGTATGGCCCCCATCACTGCCTTCGACAACGGATTATGGATATGGGAATTGAACTTTTCCTTTGTCCCCAGTCCCCCCACACAAATGCACACACATCTACATAAACATGAAATGGTCAACACATAGTGAGGTTAAAATTTGTGTAAATGTTGAAAGAAAAGGGGAGCTTTTTTATGGCCTTCAAATGAAAAAAAATTGAATCATCCTTAAGATGACACTTATTTTTTCCAAACTCTATAAAGAAGCAGTAGAGATGTCTTGTTGTTACGATGGATCTACTTAAACAAGGTGAAAAGATCACATTGACATTTTAAGATAAAATAAAGTAAAAAATAAAAAATAACAACAAAATAAAGAGACCCCATCACAAACTAAAAAGTAGATCTAATAAACATAGATAATAATGAAACAAATTCTTAAGAAAAAGTAGGTTCAATAAGATTAAAAAATAAAAAAATATTTTCATGAAATGTCATTTTAAGAGATCTTAAATGAAAAGATTCTTTTACAAATCAAAATATTGTATTATTTCACATCATGTCCTTTTAGGAGGTCTTAAATGAAAAGATTTTTTTACAAATCAAAATATTACATTATTTCACATCATACGATCAAAATTCTATGAATGTACTACTAATGCTTTTGTTCTTTAAGGTTTTCTAAAGCAGTTAAATAAACAAAGATGAAATAAAAATTTTAATGAAATGGAGCCCATGCTCTTAAGTGAAATGATTTTTTTACAAACTAAAATAAATAAATAAAAGTGAAAGAGGACGAAAAAGACTTTGTGTGACTCAATTTTCAATGGTCCTCTTTAAAGAAAGAGGTACACCAATGTCAACACCCTTCACAAAAACCTAAAAAAAATATTAAAAAACCAGCAATTGTATACGTGTCCTCCATCCGATCGACTTACATCCATGGTCCACAATTTGCACCCAAAATCCACCCACCTCACTATAGTCTTCTACATACCAAAAAATCCTCTCAATAGCCTTATGTAGGCCATAGTAAACTTTCACCTTGTTAGATTGGTGGGGAAGCCTTTACATTTGGTGTATAATACTTCCTACGATCTATAAGTCTACATGTGCCCTATGCTTTGATTGAAGCTGCTTATACATCAGAATATACTTGCTTATCCCTTTTTGGATTGCTAAGTTTTTATACAACAACTTCAAAAAACGTTTCCAACCATTGCCTTGGAAAGTCTTTTCCCTACATGGTCATGTTTCCTCCTTATGAAAATGCAAACTAGAAGTACTAGTAGAATATTCCAAATGCAATTTTTTTTTCTATTTCCTTGTATATTCTATCGGGTTTTCTTCCCTTTTCCTTGATTTCAAATTGACCAACGTGGATTTTCAGCCCCCTCTAGGTTAAACTGAGGCAAACCTTTCCTGAACATTGTTTCCAACTGCCTGGTTTTCCATAGCAGCTTAGTAGTTTATATTTAATGGTTTATGAAGAAAAAGGGGTCATTCAATACACGATGGAAGTGTCTGTGTAGAGGGATTTTCCCTCTTGAGCACACATGTTATATGTAGTTTTTGAAAGGTGGACCTCCCAACATACGTGTTCCCAAAGTTTGGGCAACACTGTAAACGGCCTCGCCTTTAACATCTTCAATGATCATCCAATCATGAGTCCTGTTCAAATGACACATGTTCTTAATCCGCTCACTTGTATTGCCATTTGTATTCATCCTACATGAAAACCCATTCAACATCTTCTCTACATATCAATGAGCATCATTACCTTTACTTTGATTGAGTTTGGTACAGTCATCTCTCATAATTCTTGGATATTTTCAGAAGTTTTAACTTCTTCATGTTGCTAATGATTGAGCTATCTTTTAGTGGACTTAGCAATTAACCATAATATGACCTATTTTCTTTTCTAATTCTATATATTTTTTCTTTTCTTACAAAGTAGACCATCACCTTACCACAAAAATTTCTCCTTTCCATCAATGTCTCACACTTTTGTCAGGCTCTCTCTCATCCTTTCCTCCAAGTACCATCATCCTTTCCTCCAAGTACCATCATTCCAATAATTTTCCCATGCACAATGTTGATATCTTTGCAAAAATTGCCGCACTGCCTGCTCCTAGCCATCTTGATGATGGGTGAAGGCTTCTCGGAAGACTCCACTTTGTTGCAAGAACCAAGGGGATGAACTTCTACCTAATACCGATGCCTTTTTGTTGTCCCATCCACCGATCCATGGGAAATCTTTAAATCTCTTGTTGACGGATCGTATGTTGCTAGTTTCTCCACATGGCCATGTAATACATGGCATGCATGCTCATTGCTCTTCCAAGCATCATCTTCAATCTTTCTCTTGGCTTCCGTGCTACATTTGTAGCTTCCATAGAAGGAATCACAAGCACCCTCGTCCCCCCGTTATATATTCCACAAGGAGCTTCTAACCAATTCCTTTATAGAAAAACCACTTGCATCTTGTAAAATGGACATGTTTTCCTATTTATATATAGATGCATTTCCTATACATAACTAGTAAAAAAATGTTTGTATCTTGTAGAATGTTTCTGTTTTCCTACTTATCCATAGATGTGTTGGGTTTCAAGCCCTTGTGGTCATAACCCGTGGGAAATGGTTCTTCTACAGCATGCAAATCAAGTTCATTGTGCATGGCAAGTTTGTGGTTATATATGTAATAGATTTTTAATTTAAAAAAATAGCTTGGTTTTTTGGTGAGTATCGAATCGCTCTCCTCTCTCGCTCCTGCAGCTTTTCTCGCTCGTCACCTCTGCACGCTCCTCCACAGCCACCATGGCTCCTTAGTGGCACCCACCATAGCCCAAGGTCTTAGCATCTGGTATCAGGGCCTGCGGTCAAAGAGCCTCGTAAGAACCGTCAACCTACTGAATATCGTCAACCTGCAGCACGAGCAACGCTTGGCTTGAAAAGTAGTCCTTGACACAATAAACCCCGTTCTGCCTTCATCTCCAGCTAGAGGAAACTCGACAAGGCGCAGCTTTGCAGGTCGCTGTTTGCAAAAGTTTTTTTTTTGGTGTGGTTTCACACTAGTTTTAAAAGGTGAACACCTTATTTGCCCTACGTAAGGGGTTATTCATCCAAAGGATACCTCGTATTGGAATGTCGAAGATGTCTTGACCTAGAAGGTCTTCCTGCCACCCAAAGATCGGTCAAGATTGTGAACCTAGAGTTCCCACATAGTGTGATAATTCACTAAGTCCATTCACACCCCTTTATTCATCGTCATCAACAAGTCGTGTTCAACGGCTTTGTAAAAATTAAAGATTTCAAAAGGGTTTGCATATTGGCATTGTTCAATGCAGGATATTGAAATCAAGGTCAGTAAAAGAAGAGCAAATATGCGACTCCACAATCAAATTTTATCAATAAAGAAAGCAAGTGAAGAACGTTTTGCTTCAAGCACCCGATACATCAACAACTGCTACACATCTCACATGAGCATCTGCTTCACAACTACAGTATAGGTTTTCAAAACCAATTTAGTGTCACAGAATTGTCATCTTTTGTCTATTGTCATAACAATCATACAAAGTCTTATTTCAGCCTTTCATTTGTCAGCTATTGTTAGATAAAAAATTGTATGGGTTATAGACACTGCCATGAAAAGAAAGTGATAAGACCACCCTTTTGTTGTTTGGTCGAGTTCTGGTATGTCTCACACTCATGGTTGTTTGAGGGAAGTACACACACACACCTATGCTACAGTCAAGGGGAGGGGGGAGGGCTTCTACTCATGGTTTCAGGTGAATGAACTTTACCACGGTCTGTCTCAAGTCCATTGTTAGTGGTTTGGGCTTGAGGGGGGGGGGGGGGGGGGGTTGTTGGGTTTTCAAGCCCTTGTGGTCATAACCCGTGGGAAACGGTTCTTCTACATCATGCAAATCAAGTTTAGTGTGCATGGCAAGTTTGTGGTTATATATGTAATAGACTTTAATAAAAAAAATAGCGTGGTTTTTTGTTGAGTATTGAATCGCTCTCCTCTCTCGCTTCTACAGCTTTTTTTGTTCGTCACCTCTGCACGCTCCTCCATAGCCGCCATGGCTCTTCGGTGGCACCCACCATAGCCCAAGGTCTCAACAAGATGCATGTCTTATAAACATAACTAGTAAAAGGAAATGCCTAGATAACATATTAAGTCTATATAGGAAATCATGGGGGTTATCTAAGTAATACACACTTCAATATAATAAATGATCGGATTTTCTATTTTCTATATAGGACAAACATATTTGATCTACACACTTACAATAGATAATATTTCCTATATAGAAAACAAAACACTTTTACTACAAAGTAATTGTGATTGAATACCAACATGGTTTTCATATATACAGCAATATCTACAAGAGAAATATTGGAACAATAAAGAACAAACTATTTATGAACTCACATTAAGAGTACAGAATTTTACAAGAAATGAACATTAAGCAAAGAAAAGGAACCAATCCTTCTCCAATTGTGGACCCAATTGGAAGCTAGAAATTCATACTGAATTGCACTTAGTTGGACCCAAAATACACTTTGTCAATTTAATTGTACTTAAGTAGTTAGTTGCACTCAATGGTAGTCAATTCAAGACATTGAACCCACGCCCCGTGCTCTTGTTTGTAAAGTTTCCACAAAGGATGTGAACCAGAACACTTCTACATGATTATGCATCACAGATAGATACCTTCGAAAGAACGCCTTTTGGCACGCTCTATTTGTTCTCTCTAAGGCTTGTATCCCTAGATTTAGAACGGTACCCCTAAATTTGGATAGGCTCTGGGTAAGTACTATATCCCTAGATTTAGAACTCCTTCACTCGCTTAGCATACCTATAGCAATTTACCCCTAGACTTAGAACTCCATCACTCACATAACAATACTTGCTTAGCACCTAGAGTTAGAGCTCATTGTTCGATCACTCACATATCTTTATACTATTGATCTTGTCGCTTGCAACTTTTGTCCTTTAAAAAAAAATCCTTAATACATACCCATGTCATCTTTATACCAAGCAAGCCAATTTCTCTACCTCTATAAGATGTTAATAAAGCTTTCTTTCTTTGTTTCGGTTGTCTCCACCTTTTCATTCTTAAAGCCTTTGTCCTTCTATTAGAATTGGTATAGGACTACTTGTGCCTTGTGGTCAGCAGAGGGTATGCCTATGACGGGGGAAAATCTTGGCTTTCGGTAATTAAAAGATCTTAGAAGAACATGATAATGGATCTTATGTATCAAGGATAAGGGGGCGAGTTGGTTGGGATAGCTACCTTGATAGCCGATGTAATTTTGGTCCCTGGATGATGTCATGGCTCAACACCAGCATGACAAGACCTTGTAATTATTTGGGTTGATTAATATAATTCACTCACAATTGTGAGTTTTGCTTTTTTTTATAAAAAAACTTTGTCCTTCTAGCACAACATTTGTAAGCTCTAATGGGATCTTTTTAGTAAAAAGCTTATTGGCCCTTCCCATGCTAGGCACATTATACTCTTAAACTTTTCCAAGAGAAAGCATTGCAAACATGAACCACGACATTCTCTTTTGATGCTTTTGTCCATAGAACGCACTTGGCATATATGTGAACAAAAGAAATGGTAGGCTTGAATTTTTTCCCAAAATGCCTACCTAAAATCTTATCATGATTTTGCATGTCCATGTCAACTACTCGCATGGAGCTAGACGCCTGTAAGGTGCAAGCACAACTGATTTCATTTGGAGAGGTACCCTCACTTTGAATTCACTAAAGAGATTTGAGTGTTTCCAAGCCATGCCTTGTTGGGCACATTTTGTAGTCAAATCTCTTCAAGAGACAACATTCCAAATATGGATAATAACGAGAACTTTTTGTGTTGTTGTGACTAGATCGCACTTGATGCACATGTTGTCCAAAAGAATGCCAATCACGAAGTTTTCTTTTGAAATTCCATGGCCAATTTATTTCATTATAATGCCACATGCCTTCAAGATGCAAGCATAGATGATTGCATCTTGATGGTGCCTTGTGCTTCCAACCCTACTCTTGTAAGGCATATCTTCCAATCTAGATGCAGACTCTCACTCTCTTTTCACTGAAATTTTCATTGTGCTTCCAACCCTACTCTTGTTAGGCATATCTTGCAATCAATGCACTCCAATAGACAACATTTTGGATATGTAGCTCATCAATACTTATTGTGCTTTCTTGAATATACCACACTTGGCATACATATATAACAAAGTTACGGCAATCACTATGTTTTTCTCCCAGGATGCTTGACTAATAAACTCACCAATGTCCAATTTCAACTTCTTGCATAATCCACATGCTTTCAAGATGTGAGCATAGGTGATTGAATGAGAGAACACTCACTCTAGATTCATCTACGAGATCCGGGCATGTCTAACAATCAATGACCTCTAAGA
This sequence comes from Adiantum capillus-veneris, assembly GCF_014529385.1. Lineage (NCBI taxonomy): Eukaryota > Viridiplantae > Streptophyta > Polypodiopsida > Polypodiales > Pteridaceae > Adiantum > Adiantum capillus-veneris. The sequence goes on along the minus strand of NC_140940.1, from coordinate 96,097,327 downwards.
GGCAACATTCTTAGCACAAAGCTTGTAAGACACTTTTTGTGATCTGGTGAATAGACCCCACTTGGAATACAAATTGACGAGAGCTATACCAAGTGCAATGTGATTTTTCAAGAGCCCTTGACTAACAATGTCATGAACTTGTTTTCCCATGTCCTATTATGGATAAGGGATATGTACATTTATTACTCAAGTGCTCATCACGAGCTATGGTCATTCATGCGACCGGCCAATGTTTATTCATTTTTTAGCATTGAAGAATATGTGCAAGAGGGAAATGCTCACTCTTGCACCAGGGGAGATTGCACCCAGCACTTGTGTTACTCTTCTCTTCTCTTCCCTCTCCTCTCTCTTGCCGTGCTAGTGTAGCACTTTGCTCTAGGAGGTGCACCTGCACGTGCTCTCTCAATCTATCTTGCTCTCTATTTCTCTCGGTTCGCATATAGCTTTGATAACATGCTTGTGGATGTGCCAGGTATGCAAATTTTTCGATCTTATTGGTGTATAATGTTATTCTTGATATTTGCAGGGCTCTTCACGATCCCATTTGTAGCAGTGGTATCAGAGCGTGCATAAGCACGATCTAAATAATTTTCCAGCTTCGTGTCATGCTTTTGCCGCTCTACATCCAAATCAAGGTCGAAATCATCAACAAGTGGTTAATCCATTAAGGACACATTTGACACATCATTGTCACTGACGTCCTCATCATTCTCATAGATGTCTTCATCTGATGAACCCACTGGTTCCACTGCTTGTAGATTTTTTTCTCTACCCTTGATAGATGTTCAATTAAACAATCCACCGTTAGCATAACCATCCTCCATGACATCAATTTTCATGCATGTTGCTGCTCAAGCTTTAGCCTTTTCCCTACGTTTTGCAAGCCTTCTCTTCTCCTTCTTTGTCTTCACCTGCATGAGTGTCTTCAGATCTTCCATCTTATTTAAGATATCTTTAGCATTCACTGAGGTGTCCTTTGTATGGACTTCGGTTGTGGGTACACGCTCCACCGTTGCTAGTGCTTTTTGAACATTCAACCTCCACTTGAGAAGCTGCTTAAACTCCTACTTGCCCAACACTCGGAGATCTTCACACTGCAACTTCACCTCATATGTTGTCAAAGGATGATCCCTAACAAGAGCACAAGCTGGATCATTGAAAGTAACTGAAATAATCAATCCCAGTAACTCCAACGGCTTTTCTGTCCATATAAAATTGGATGCGGAGCACTCTTTTGGAGTGTGGTATTTCCTTACTCATACCCTTCGCGATTCGTTTCTCCTTGAAACCCCGTAGCACATCAATGATCTAGGGTGGCTCCGCAATATCTTGAAAAATATGTTTTACACCCGAAAGGCGAGGATCAATTTTTGCAACAAAGCGATATCACAAACAAATCACATATATTTCAATTGAAGTTGCACGACTAGCAACAGGTTCTGTTACCTCATCTTTTTCAAAGAGTTGCTTGAAAGCAGAGAGCAAAGAATTGTAGTCTTGAGAATGAAAGACCTTGGCGAAAAATGTGCCTTTTGGGGCAAGAAACTCAGTGGCAAGCTTAAGGGAGTCGAGGACTAGGGCAGCTTGGGATGTGGCTTGTTTAGCCCATGCCCAACCAATATTCGGGGAGCCATCATGAAGGATGACATCAAAGATGGAACATCCACACTCGTTGAGGAGCTCACATATGGAGGCTCTGCATTTGGGGGCGGTGATATCCTCTTGAAGTGTTAGAGCACCTTAGATGGGACGTATTGGCACAAGGTCCACTCCCACAATAAGGCTTCCCATAGGCATGTGCTTGTAGGCCACTTGCATCCATCCGTTGTCGTGCATCTCCACTTCTGTGATGGACAAAAAGCAGAGGAATGCAAGTTAATCTTCTTTAAAGCCTATACATTTATTGAGCAGTGACCAAGGCTTGTTTACAGGCCAAGTTTAATGCTAAATGTATGCCAAATGTGGCTTTAAGGGGCCACAACTTATGTTTTCTAATGCTAAAAGTGCGTACATTTGAAGTGACAAGCAATGGAAGTTTATGGACTAGAGTCGCTCAAACTTCTCTACATGCTTGTCTTTATGGCTCATGAATTGGAGCTACGGTGAGGAAGTTATGGCAGTTTGAAGCTGGGCTTGATTGCAGATATGTACCGGATTGGTCAATTGCTGATGAAGGGTTAAAGTTGATATGAATGCATGGGCCTAAAGTGCTCACTTTGTGGAGCGTGTCAATCTTTTCAGATCGGCAATCAAAGCTCTGGTTGCCAAGATATTAGCAGTTTAAAGTTTCGTCGGGGGTCAATTCTCTATCGGTTTGATCAGCTCGGTCAGTGTGCGATCTGGTGATTTTAAATTTTGACCAGGTTCTGGAATGTGGTGCACTTAATAGAGGAAAAATTATTTAAGGAGCATCTTGGCCGCAATGTCATCTCATGCAATGCATTGATAGTGGGGTATGCTGCGCCATAGCGGTGCTCGGCACCATGGTGGTCAAGATATATGTCTAGTGCAGTGTTTGGAAATGCCCAATAGGGCAATGGGTAGACGCAGCAAGGTGTGTTGTGCTTAACAGTGCTTTGGTTGATACATATGGCAAATGTGGTGCCTGTCAAAATCACATAAAGTTTTTGATGAGCTTTCAGTTCAAACTGTCGTCCATGGAAAGCATTGATTGTAGGGTATGCCTATCATGCTTATGGCAAGGAAGCCACGCGTGATTTTAACCAAATGTGAAGGAGCTTATTAATGCCTTGGTCGATGTGCATGCTAAATATGGTGCTTAGCATTGTGCATGCCAAATCTGGCGCCCTTTGGAAAGAGTGGCCGCCCGCCCATAAATTTGAGGTGGCCGCCCAATTTAAGTGAAGGGAGGGGGCGATAATGTAAATAGGAAGGGAAAATAGGGATGGCCAAGGCTTGCAGGTAGCACAGGAAGCAAGGAAGGAGGGAGGAGGACTCGCCCTGGTCACCACGGGCCTCGTATGCCCTCATAGTAGAAACTATTAGCCCTTGCCAGAAAAGAATCTACACAACTAATTAATGCATTAAACTCTTTTCTATTATCATTATGGTTTATTGATGCTCAAGACTGTTTGAATTTAGACTTCTATTTTTCATCACTGCCTTCCATAGCTAATAAGCTCTATTTTATCAATAATCTCCCTATCCTTCCTCCGGCAATAAGACAATCTCAAGAGATTGTGAACCCTATTTTGGATCTAGATCTCTTGGATCAAGAAGAAAAGGAGGCCCTAGACCTAACAGATGACCCTTGATCTCAAAAAATTGAAAGGTCTATACCGAGACATTTTTTTGAAGTCATTCCACTACTCCCTTTCAGACAAATTGAGCTGGACGCTATTCGCCTTGAAAACAAACTCTGGGATTTTGAGATACTGAATCAATGTGCTCCATTCAAAATTGACTGTTTAGCTCTGCTTTTTAGTTTACCACCTGATGTGGTAGAACAACGCAAAACATCAGCACTTCAATCAAAACATCTACTATCGCAGGATAAACCTTTTACACTAAAACAGATAAAATTGTCAGACATTGATAGTAAAAAGTGCTCTAATACTTCTATGGTAGCCCGTACTCAATGAGAAAGAAAATGACATTCGAAAGTTCTTGAAGAATTATTGGAACACATACAGACCATTCATCAAGTGTACTTGTAAGAAGAATCCCGATTCAAACTGCCCAGCAACGATCATATGGTTTGATCACCTTCTTTGATTTGTATTTCAAAATCTTCCTAAGTTCTTTCCTTATTCCTCTGGACCCGCACAAGTATATGCTTTCATTGGATGGGTAACATCTTTTCCCATTGAAGTTCGACGTGCGGTAGTGGTCTTTTATGCTCTTCATGAACATCTGATTGATGCAGCAAAAGGTTTAGTATTATATACACCAGGAACTCCATTCCTCTCTCGAGTTCAACACCACCCAATTGGTCTAACCATCGACACAATTTTCAAACCCTCTAGAAGTAAGGGACAGCTGAAGCGTATTGCTAATACACCAAGCAATACAACATCATTATCAAAACAAACTCAACAATTTCGTGGATCTGAGGACTTTGGCGAGACTCCAAGGATGCTTAAATACAATACAGATGACAAGGTACGACATTTAATTACTAGAACTAATGAGTTACAATGGTTTAAACAAGGTAATAAAAGTAAACATTGGTTTATTCACTTAAACTTTCATTAACAAATTTATGGAGTTTATACACCCTCACACTTTTTTTGATGAAATGTTAAAGGATATTGGAATCAGAAATAATCTTGAGCATTTTCACATTAAATTTGGATGGAAGTACACGAATAATGTTGGCCAATACTTGTATAAACCCTTTACTACCTTTGCTAACCTTTTGATCTTAATGAATCTTGTGTTTGCCAGAGTCAAAAACGGTTTAAAAATTTCCTAAAACATTTTGACCATCTTGGTGAGCATGTTTTTACTACTCAACCATCATTCATAAAACACCACACATTAAGGAATAGCATATCCAAAGGCTTTAATCATATCCCTCTTGTCCCTGTACATCTGCATTCAGTTAAAGCCGAGTTCAAGAAGGGATGGGAAAAATTATGCCATTTACTAAATATAAACTGTACACAGTCTCACTTTCATTCATTTGAAGAAAGACTAGAAAAAACCTTCCAATCTATCTTCCCAAATTATAGGCATAACCAAAGTCCCTGGTTCATGGAAAAAGATATCTTGTACGAAATCGAATTTATCCAAAAACACATTTTTATATGTGGTTTGGACAAATCAGCCCAAACTCCTGTCTTTATTTGTAAACGAATCATTAGACTGTATGCAAAGAACATATTAAATTCTTCAGAATTCATGCCTATAAACGGGTGCACTAACACCATCATCTCACTCATTAATACACCATGCAAGGATTTTAATATTATACCTTCTCATGATAGAGGTCTTCCCTATATTATGGAAAATTACAAAATTCACAAGGCAGAGTTCCGTCGGATAACAAATGCCCATGATTGTGTGTTCTCCCCTGTTGTGGCTAGTAAGATCACTAAATTCCTACATGATTTATCTATTGGGCTTATTGAATATACTGAGAACTTTCAAAAAAACCTTCAAACATTCTCAAAGGTAAATACAAACGCATACTGGATCATTAACAACCAGTACGATGCTGTGATAAACCTTCGCAAACTGATTTACTATGTTCATACATATGATATTAAAGCTTGTTATGAAGAAATTCCTCACCATGGGAAGCATAGCCTGATGGAGTCTTTGATAAACATTAAAAGATTAATAATCGGTCAAGGTTATAAAGGGTTTAAACCATCTAGGAACAAAATCACCCTTACAAAAAAGAAGTCGGAAGTGAAATGGTCTTTTGAATTCTTTAAGGCTTTAAATATCTTCCTGTTAGACAATTGTTTTTCAAGGTTAGGATCTGATATTTATCGACAAACTAAAGGAATTCCAATGGGATACTCATGTTCTCCTTTATGGTGCAATATATATTTTGCTTGGTTTGAGCTAGAATATGTTAGAAAATTATTAGACTAAAAAAGAATGATATGCTTTTAGCTTCCTTACACTCTAATCGATATATGGATGATCTTCTATTCATAAATAACACATATATTGCAAGATGCATGAATCACAACAGACCCTTGTCCCCTGAGGACCCCTTTACAATATATCCATTGGATATCATTTTAGTAAAACCGACTCATACAAAATTTGGCTCTACGTATTTAAACATGAAAATAATTCTACAAAGACCTTTTATCGGAGAATATACTACGAAAACAACATGGAAAAAAGATGCATTACCACGACACCAAGTATCATTCATACAAGCGGCCAATAATCGCCCTGCATAGTTAGCATACAAATTATGTGTGTCACAGATCTTTGTTGGGGTATAGGCGCCTGTGCCTTGCCCGGACACCCAGAGTCTGGGCGCCCACTGACTTGTATACCTTATACATAGCATAAGTGTATAGGGGGCTGCTCACTCTTTTGAGTCTCCCCACCCACATCGTGTCTGTCTCCTTCTCTCTCTCTCACTCTCCGTCTGTGGTGCTCCCCGATCCCCTTCAATTGGTATCAGAGCTATGGTGACCGCGGAGAGCACGACGGCTTTGAGAGCTTCAAGGCGATAGCTCGCTCGCTCTCGACGGTAGAGAGAAAGAGACAGACACGATGTGGGTGGGGAGACTCAAAAGAGTGAGCAGCCCCCTATACACTTATGCTATGTATAAGGTATACAAGTCAGTGGGCGGCCGGGCAAGGCACAGGCGCCTATACCCCAACAACCTCCTTGCTTAAAGGCACAGCCGCCTTTAAGTGGGAGGTTGTTGGGGTATAGGCACCTGTGCCTTGCCCGGCCGCCCAGAGTCTGGGCGCTCACTGACTTGTATACCTTATACATAGCATAAGTGTATAGGGGGCTGCTCACTCTTTTGAGTCTCCCCACCCACATCGTGTCTGTCTCCTTCTCTCTCTCTCTCTCACTCTCCGTCTGTGGTGCTCCCCGTTGTTGGGGTATAGGCGCCTGTGCCTTGCCCGGCCGCCCAAAGTCTGGGCGCCCACTGACTTGTATACCTTATACATAGCATAAGTGTATAAGGGGCTGCTCACTCTTTGAGTCTCCCCACCCACATCGTATGTGTGTCTCCTTCTCTCTCTCTCACTCTCCGTCTGTGGTGCTCCCCGATCCCCTTCAATTGGTATCAGAGCATAGGTGCGGAGGGAGCGCGTGTGTGCACAGTCACGACGACATCGGAGAGCCAGTTTCATTCCCGAATTCGCGTCCGCGCGCGCGCACTTTCAAGAGTGCAAACAGGGTTTTGACTTCGGCATCGGAAAATTCAGCTTTCCGAGAGTGTTTCCACCAAGCGTCCTGGCGTTTTACCCCCCTTTCGAAGCCATTCGAGCCATCGGAAACCTCATTCGAGTTACGGTTGAGTAGCTGCATTTTCAGCCCTCTTTTGGCAGTTTATGTTGCGTTTTTCGGCCGAAACGGAGGTTTTTGGCATAGCTTTCACACCCGGACTCATATACATTTGATCCAGGAGTCTACCTTGGGGTTTTGGCACGCTCCAGACGCGCTCGTCATATCAGAATTTTAAAATTCTGAACACTGAATTTTCTGCAGCAGCAGTTGTTTATTGTGTGTCGAGGATTCCACACATGGTTTGCTCTCAGATGTGAGAGTGATATTTGCTGCAAGTTTCCTCATAGGTGGGAGGATACGATGTATGCCTTATGTGGTTTGATGCTCAGGGAGACTAATGTGATTGTATTTTGAGCTCGGCAATGTATGCCTCGAGCATGTTTTTTGACAGTCACAGGTAGAGCAAATATTTGTGTACTAGATTTGCAGGTGTTTGCAATGATGTATGCAAAGTGTGGAGATTGGTGCATGCATTTGGAGTGCGGTTTGATGCGCTTTGGTTGCTCATGGGTTTGAGCGTGCAGTCAGTTTGGTTACTGTTTTTGTGGCCGTTTTACTGACGAAACTTTGGCGAAATTTTCCCAGGAGTTTTATGCGCATCATTTACGCGATCTAGGTAGAGATTGCGGGTTGCACTCAACATTTGCGTGCGGTGTTCTCTGCAGGTGGGAGATTTGTGCGTGTGTATGCATCGATACCGCGCATTGTGGGCTTGGTGATTAGCTCACGGGTTTGACAGGCGTACAGTTATCTTAGCACACTCATAGGAGCAAGTATTGTGATGTATGCTTGTGTGGCTACGAGCTAGGTAGCCGGATTCGAGCACTAATGGCTTGAGGTTTTTCAGCAGGTTTCAGCTACAGGTTTACAAGTTTACAGGCAGGTTTGAGGGCTTATTTGGGTGCTGAATTTTCAGCCATTGTTTCCTCTTTGCAGGTGTCCATGTATGGCTCAGTTGTAGGCTGATCTGGGACACGTTTGTGACTTGTTTATGCAGTTGTTTAAGAGCTGAATTTTGGGGCTGTTTTGCAGCCATATTTTACAGTCATATTTGCATACTTTTGTTGATGCAATTCGAGCCAGTTTAGGGCTGATTTGGTTGACATTTGCTACTCATTGTTGGTTGCTCTTTTGCGAGCATTATGACCGATTTTTCATTTGACTTCCAGCGTTATGGTCTGACACAGTTTGATGGTGCAGATTTTGTTGCTTGGAAGGAGCATATGCTTAATGCATTGGCGGATTTGGGGCAGGATAAACCCTTGCGTGGTTTATCGGCAAAGCCCAAGTCTATGCGTGATGATGATTGGCAGGATCTTGATGAGTTAGCCATGTCTACGATTCGTTTGCATCTGGTTGAGTCTGTTTACTGGCAGGTCTCGAGGGAGACTACAACTCATGCTTTATGGCAGAGTTTACATGCTATGTACGCGACATCCATGTCTACAGGGGAGTCTAGTCCCACTTCTATGTCCATGGGAGAGATTGGTCCCACACGCAAGTCTCGATGGCATAGAGACTTGACATGTTGGCATTGTGGACATAGAGGGCACATTAGGCGTCAATGTTTTAGGCGTTTGAGACAACGGAGGCGACAGATGTGTGATGCAGATTTGGGCACGACAGATACTAGTGAGATCAGTACGGTGGTTACTGAGTATGCTTGTGACGGCGATGTCACATTTACATCTAGCTTGTCTTCAGACGATCTTATGTCTACGGATTGCATATCGGATTGCAAATTGTCTTCACATTGGTTACTAGATTCAGATGATTCTTTCCATGTCACGTCGCATCGTGAGTGGTTTAGCACGTTTTCTAGTGGGAGACTTGGTTGTGTGCACATGGCTGATGGTGTTGTGTATGACATTGAGGGTTCAGGAGACGTATGTTTGTCCTTGCCCAGTGGTATGAGATTTACCCTGCGTCATGTGCGTTATGTGCCAGATCTGAGATGGGATTTTATCTCAGTCAGATAGTTACGGAATAGTGGATGTCAGATTTCGCTACGAGAGCGAGATTTTGTGATGCATTTGGGTTCGCTAGTGATTGCGAGAGGTGCCAGGAGTGGTACAGGTTACCCATTGCATGTGGATCACGGGAGAGACGGTGTTGTCTCTGTGATCACGCAACCAGGTAGAGAGCGAGAGAGCAGGCGAGTCTCTTTTGCTTGTGGGTTGCAGGATGCTTTGCATGGAGTGCAGAGTAGTGAGCTCGTTGTGCACACAGTTGGGGCACGACTTGAGCAGTCACACAGAGAGGTGACAGAGTCAAACATGCATGCTTTGCTAGTGACTGAGCAAAGCAGAGAGTCAGTTGTGCGATATACTTCTATGCAGGATAGAGAGGTAGAGAGGTCTTGCTCTAGTGAGTCACGACAGGAGGACGTTGTGCAAGAGTCTATGCATACGGAGTTAGAGCATGAGAGCTCTAGCGAGTCACAACAGATTGAGTGGTCATGTTTGCAGTGGATGATTGCAGAGGAGGCTGAGACGTCAGTGATTATGCAATCATTCCTTTCTATGCTCGACAGTGAGCATGGGGATATAGTTGTGCAGGATATGTCTTCCAGCAGACACCTAGAGCAGCTGGTTTGCTCTGAGGTTGCACGATAGGTTGATGCGTCTTTTGCGGACAGTCAGGAGATGCATGTGGCTGACATGCCTTGTCAGTCAGAGATGCCTACTGCGAGGGATATATATGTTGATGCATGCTTCGTAGAGCTAGCAGGGCCCGCTAGCATTGCATCGGCATTCGGTGGTCTCATGTATGAGATGTTGATCTTGAGACCGGATATCGCAGCTACAGTGGGAGCATTTGCAGTTGGGGTTGTCAGTCATTTGTTGACTGATGATGGCATAGTGCACGAGGGAGATATGCAGGTATTGCGTACATACTTGCAGTACGTGTGCGGTACGTCTGGTGGTGTATGGACTTACACGGGAGCAGGACAGCCGGATGCACACGATCACAGCCAGCCAGTGGGCATCAGTTGAGAGCGGTTTTCTCTCGCCTTTTGTAGTCTTTAGACTAGGTTCTCTTGCTTAAAGGCACAGTTGTCTTTAAGTGGGAGGTTGTTGGGGTATAGGCGCTTGTGCCTTGCCCGGCCGCCCAGAGTCTGGGCGCCCACTGACTTGTATACCTTATACATAGCATAAGTATATAGGGGGCTGCTCACTCTTTGAGTCTCCCCACCCACATCGTATGTGTGTCTCCTTCTCTCTCTCTCTCTCTCTCTCTCTCTCTCTCTCTCTCTCTCTCTCTCTCTCTCTCTCTCTCTCTCTCTCTCTCTCTCTCACTCTCCGTCTGTGGTGCTCCCCGATCCCCTTCAATCTTACCCATCATTTATAATGCTCCATGTGTAGTTAAAGCATTTATTGATTTACAACGACTGAGCTTTATGTTTGCTTCGAAGGGATTCAAAAGAACACGCATTATAACATAAATCACACAATTTCTAGTAAAAGGTAACTTCTTTGGTATCAGATTCAAGATCAGATCTTTGATAAATATACTGAATGAACAAGAAATAGAACATGATGCACATAATTCCGATAATAATATGATAAAGATCTCTGAAACAATTGGGTTGGGTGCAGGAGAGTAACCAGCAAAGCGAGAACACACAATGACAAGAAGGATGGCAGACAGAAATACCATCTCAGTACACAACATGATGGCGGCTTCTTATTTATTTTTTTCATATGTAACTCATATAAGTGTATGAAACTTTTTATTCAATAATAGTCTGATTTTTTACCCCACCAATGGAAAGGGTACCATGACATTTCTACAAAAGGGTTTTCTGGACAATAAACATTGCAAGATAATTTGTCACCAGATGTGTTGCAATAATAATCATGGATATTATGGTTCGCATATGAAGTGATATTGTGTACTGTTAGATAAAGTATAATTTGACAAACATCAGATGTTGGAAACATTGATACTATCTCAAGATCACTTAAGAATTGTGAACTAGAGTCTAAGACAAACTCAAGTTTTAAATAGGCGGGGGATATGTCCACTTGGTGGGCTATCCCCCACCAAATGAGCATACTCCCACGGTTGGGGGTGGGGCCTCTCTCTCTCTCTCTCTCTCTCTCTCTCTCTCTCTCTCTCTCTCTCTCTCTCTCTCTCTCTCTCTCTCTCAATCCCGAAAGTTGGCAATAAGGATTTTTTCCAGGATATTGCAACCCTTGTTGAACAAGGATGCCCAAAAAGGCACAAGTATCAATAAACTAGTTAAACAAGGCTATATCTTCCTATCCCTCTTGCTCTCTCTTTCTGTATATCTGAACCTCGGCAAGTAGCTTCGTGAGCAACACCATCTTGTTTAAAACCACTTATATATATATATATATATATATTTATATTTATATATAGCCCAAGCTCTATCTTTACACAACACTGGGGTTTTTTAATTTAACCTCACTCTCATGTTTTATCCTCTGGGAATTTGGTCTCACTCAATAAATATCTCTTGCATATAATGAAACCTATCACTTTGACAATTGGTAAGTACACCGATTAAGGCAGAGCCTAAACATGGTGCATACAACCGGCCTAGACACATGGGCACCGTAAAGACGTTGCATATTAAAAAACACAAAGGGCTTGCAAGAGCGTACCCTACTGTGCACCAACACACAACCCCGAGTACTATTTCACACACACACACACACACATCGTAGGGAAGTGCTGCTCGTTTCTACTTCTGGCTTTGCAAAATGGCGCATGCATACTTGAGGGATTGCCATCCTGGTCGTTTTGTACACAAGCGACTCACACACACTCGGTCATATAGTCATCTCAGCAGGCGATTCCTACTCACAAACAATCATTCATCATCCGGGTGCACGAGCGAAAGAATCATTCACAGCATTGGGAGTATTGCACGGTAAGGGAAACTCGTGATTTTTTCAGTATTGTGGATCCAGTTACATTATGGCAAAGTATAGGTTTAATTGATTGATTTACATAAACATGGTCTACATAGCTATGGCTTGTCATGTATAAAGGTTTCTTTTAAAAAAGAAAGCGTTTAAAAAAAAAAAAAACACTCTTTGCGTTTCAATAGAAGGATGTAAATCAAACATGGGGAAACTCGGAACAAGCATGTTGTATACTTGTGGAGTATGTGTATAAAGGCATAAGAAGGGGGAATATTTGAAACAAAAAAATGAGTATGGTATAAACACTGTCTGCATAGTCGGGAACACTATATTATCTGCATGGTTTGGAACACGGTGTTATGAATATCTCATATACAATCACTGGAGGCTGTCTTGGGATACATGGTTGATAAGCAAAAAAGTGGCCAAACTAGGTCTTAACTCTCCATGCAATAAGATAGAGTACACTCTAGATGGTAAACAAAATGAAGTTATGTAAATGTAGTTAGCATTGTGTGTCGAAGCTTGATCATGTCAAAGCTTTGAGTCCCCGTTTACAAAAGAGAAGTCTCTTTTTATAGGCCAAGAGAGTGATTAGGGAACAGATTATGAGCAAGAGATCTTACTACAAAGTAACCTCTGTTAGAGGCATTCCCCCAATGAGAGAGCTCCGTCTGTCGTGCTTATTGACCAATTTTCTCCTAATCGCCTTCATCATGGCGAGCTTTGTCTCCATGCCTCCTTCCATAGCTTGAGTTCAAGAGCTTCCTTATAATATTTGAGAGAATCTTGATAAAATAAGATAAAAATCGAGAAATAATGGAGAGAAAGAAATTATGTTTGTGAAGTTGGATAACTTCTTCCCATGTGGACAGATAGGCTCCACCATTTTGGCCATATCTTGCAAACCATAGCTCCAAAATTAATTAAAAAAATAGGGACAAAAAGATCAGCTCAATCCTTACAACTTTGCTGTTGAAAACTTTTTCCAATTGGGAATGGAAAAAATAGAGAAAAATCCCACAAAAATATGTAACCGTCTTTTCCCTTCCAAATGTCTTCCAAGTGGTCCCCTCTTGACTCCATGTGCAAGCCTTGTGTCCACAAGTGAATTATGATTGAATTTGATAATATTTTGTTGACTCCAACTCCATAATGCATAAGATTCTCTTCCCTTTCACTATTGACTCTTATTCTTCACTTATAGTGGCTGTCACGTAGTGATCGTTAAGTAGAATCAACATCCATTGAATTTTGCATTTTCATAGGGTTTGTCTCTACCTCTCCTTATTTTTCGAAGATCCAAATGTGTCAAAACCATAGCTATGTACAAAATAAATACATAGATTTTTGTGATTTTCATGCATCAGGTCCCTCCTCTTCAAAGCCTTGAAGCCTTGCCATCAAGTACCTACCAAGAGAGAGGTGGACCAAAATTTGAAAACCGGCCCTCAGTAGCTCAAACTCTGATGGATCCAAAAAAACAAAATATTCCTAGACAAGAAGTATTAATCCACAAAAGTGATGGAGAATTTGAGCACAAGGAAAACAAAATAAAAGACCCAACAAAACCAAAAACAAGAACACCATTGGAAAATAAGGTAGTGGCTAATACCATAAATGACTCAAAGTCACAAGTGATGATACCAATTCCTGAAGTGAAAGAGCTATGGACACAAGCCTTATGGGAAACAATAAGGAATAATAAGGATGGTAGTGCAACTTTCAAGCTTGCACTATCATTGAGATCAACATCGATCATGAAGTTTACCCAAGAGATATACAATCTCTATATAGTGACACAAAAACTTGAAATGTTGAAAACTTTTTTTTCATAGGAGAACAAAAAAAAAAATCAGAAGTTAGGGTGGTGCCCTCACAATGGAAATCAATTCCAAATATGATGGATTCTAAGAGCCTACATGAACTCATGTCTACTCCTATACAATGCATGATTACTCTCTTTGAGTTGTTACAGATTAGACCACACCTATGGAGAGAGGTGGGCAAAAACTTGGAAAAGATGGGAGTTAAAATTTCTCTTCAAGATGTTTCGTTAGATAATCAAATGGGTATATTGACACAAGAGAAAACAAAGGCAAAACATGTACCTGTCAATAAGGTGGGTGATTACTGTGAAGGAGAAGAAAGGAATACCACCTTGCCAATTGAACACAAAGGAATAAAAAATATTGCTATACTTGAAAGCAAGGTTGGGGTGGCCATTGCCACCAAAGAGATATGAGACAAATGGGAAAGACCAGCTCTCAGGAAAACAAAGGTTGGAGTGGGCATTGCCACCAAAGAGATATGGGACAAATGGGAAAGACCAACTCTCAGGAAAACAAAGGATTAAATTGCAACTTACAAATGGTTATGTTAGAGACATGTAGGTATATTGAAGCAGATTATAGTAACCTCTTGTGGGATAGAGTGCAAACATACCTTGGCAAGGACAACAATCTTGATGTCATTTTAGGGAGACCTTAATATGAATTTGCATTGAAGAAGCATTCTTTTGAATCCTCTTACTCATTATGTCGGATGATGCTCCCACACTTCATTGTGTGATGTTTCCATACCCTAGTGGGTGATGCTCTCTCTCTGGATTGATGATTTTGTCAGAGTTTGCCTATGCTATGGCTACCTCTTACATCATGAAGTTTTAGATTAGATCTCATGCTCATGGTGATTATTTTTTCCTATCTTATGCACTTGAGTCATTTACAGAGGGCCTATATCAAGGTGATTGGTACCTCATTGGATGTTATCTCAAGCTCAAAAGAATAGATAGAAAATACTTTTTGAAAGATGGGTACTTGTGGAAGCATCCAAAACAAAAAAAATGGGATGTTGTTGAGAGTTATGAATGATAAGAACACTCAAAATGAGCTTATCAAGTTTCATGAGAGTCTTTATGATGGGCACAAAGGTGTATGAGCCAAAAATACTAAAATCAAAGAGAGGTGTTGCTGAGAAGGTTTGTATAAAGATGTATCTTAGATTGTGGAGTCTTATGAAACCTATCAAATTTATTCGAATGTGTGTTATTGTGATGGGTTGCACATTACTTACCCATTGACTATGCATTATAAGTGGGTAGTAGATCTGGTTACAATTCCATTGACTTGGCAAGGGCTTATGGCAAATGAGATACATAGTGCTTGCATGAGAAGCCTTAACTAACCATGTTGAAGGCCATCCTCTAAGAACAAAAAATAGGAAAGGGATATGTAAGTTCCTCTTGGATGATGTGATTAGTTGTTATATTGTGCTAAGAAAATAACACCAAATAGGGGTAAGTTGGATGCCGACAAAGCCAGGGAACTTTTCTCTAGGTTAGGCATTAAACTTGCTCTCACTATTACTTACAATCCCAAAGGGAATGGTAAATCAGAGTGTGGACATCCTCCTATCATCAAATCTTTGTCTAAGGCTTGCAACGGTATACTAGGAGAGTGGCCTAGGCTATTGCGTCATGATTTATGCAGGGATCGTACAACTCATAGCTCAGTTACTAGCTATATGCCTTTTAAGTTGATTTATGGTCAAAAACCTGTATTTCCAATTGAGGATGTAATTCTTACATGGAATGTATTACCTTTGGGAAGATGGAATGAGTAGGAAAGACCTTCTTGCTTTGCACATACAAAAATTAGAAAGAAGGCCTCAAGATATTGAGATTGCAATAGCATGATCAAAAGATGCAAGGTTAAATACTAAGGATAGATTTGATAAGAGGCACAGACTTAGACATAAATCTATTTAGGAAGGTGATTGGGTGTGTTTGAATGACAATAGTCTTGTCTAGGGCATGTAGAATAGCTAAAATCTCTTTTTTGTATATGCCCAAGACCCGTTCATTGGCATTGAGCCTTTGGATCTCATATGCTATGGCATGCTCTTCTTGAGGCAAAATTGCTCCAAGGCAATCACCACAAGCATCACATTGGACCTCAAATGGCTTTGAGAGATCCGGATGCATGAGGATTGGTTGAGAGGTAAGCTTCTCTTTGACCTTGTCAAAAGCATTTTTTTCTTTAGCAGTCCATGAGTACTTAACGTTCTTCCTTGTTAAGTCATGCAATGGTCCTGCTATTTGAGAGAATTTTGCTATGAAGTGTCTATAGTATGCACACATCAATGTATTTTTTTTGGCTAAAAATTGCCAATTTGGCAAATTTTGACCAACATTCAACAATAAGGAAGATTTCAAAAAGATGGTTTAGTCCTCATGTGGTAAGGCATGTACAGGGGAATGCAACTTACACCTTGCAAGGGTTGGATGGGATAGAAATGACGATTCCCATTGCAGGGAAAAGACTCAAATTGTTCAAAAGAAGAGGTGATACAGATTCTTTAGATTCACAAGAAAGTCAAAACAAAGGCTCTGATGAAAATGTTATGGATGAGAATGAAGAAAGAGAGGATGTTGCACTAGATTTCATTGAAAGCGGTGGTGAAATTGACATGTACATTGACTTAAATGAAGACTGAACCTTCAAAGAGATATATGTGGCATGTGTCAGAGGATGTGCAGGTCCAGAGGAGGTGGATGTTGTGTTGTGGCACGTTTATATGTAAAGTCAAAACGTTCAACTCAAATTTAATGCCTTTTTCTATGTGAGACTATATGCTACAATGTACATAGTGTCATATATGTGAAAATGATTGCCACAGCTATAGTCGTGCTATAGTCGTGTATATATGTTATCGGCCCTAGATGTGGCATTGTTGCATGCTTTATCACATAAAAGCATGCCCAATTTGGTTTATAAATGTACATATGTCAAAGCACATGGAGTTGGCATATACGTCAAGCGCATGGATTTGGCACACTTGTTCTGCCTAGAAAGTTCAATGCGAGCGATCTCGTCCAAAAATAGCAGATTTTATGCGCTCTTTATGCGCAACCATAAATGATGCATCAAAAGTGCTTTCCAAGTGAAAACTGAGGTTCAAAATTTAATTTGAGCCCAAGGGGATATTTCCATAGATTTAGGGATTTTCCCAACTTGTTTGGGATTTTTATTAGTTTAAAATGGAAAAAAAAGGTCTTAGAATGGTTAAAAATGACCTAAAAATGGCTCAAAAGGCCATATCACTCACAGTGCCATGACTATTAGGAAGTGAGGAACAATTTTGAAGTATGATATCAACACTTTAAGCCTCTCTATGACATAATACATAGGATTTTTCCATGGTGTGCTAATGCAGTCCTCGACTATTCTTACCCCGTGTTTGAGCGTGTGAGGGTTCCAAGGGGTTTCTTTCTTCCAAACAGTGTGTAAGATTGTCTATGAAAGTCCTTAAGCTTCCTTGAAATGACCTTAATGAAGAATTGAAGGGCAAAGTGTTTTTGTTATGACAAACATGAATTGCAATTGTGCAATGGGGTCGAGGCTACACCGAATCCTCAAACACAAAAGAGTTTTGAGTTGTTCTTGGTTCTTTTTTTAACTAAAGATTTCATGGCTGAATTTTTGTTTGTTTTTAGTGTGTCTTTTTCTTTGAATCTTCTATGAGTCGCTTGATTTTGTTGCGAACTCTCACAGTCAGAGGCATGGTCCTTTCCTAGCCATAGTGCATACTTCTTGACACCGTGTGGGGCAAGGTTTATGGAGGGTTTATGGGTGTCTCTCTCACTCGTATTTTTGAGTGTTTTCAATTATCTCAACACATAATTACTTCTCATATTTAACGAATGTCATATTTCCTAACATATTATTTGAGACATATTCCACATGTCGAGAATACAAGTTTGTAGGACTCACATTGGTACTTTTTTCTTAATTATGTGTCGTGACAGAGTCCCTATGTGCTAGTAAAATTGCACTGCAAACATGCCATGCTGGGAACAATTTCAATGGCCATAAATTGTTGGATAGTTAGACTTGTTATTGTAACAAATATTGTTCAACAATATTAACGGATGGTTGTTTTGACTTTTTAAGCTGCAATTGTGCCTTGTATCCTGGCATGCATGACTCAGATTGACAATTTGAAAAGACCAACAGGCTCCATAATTTGAGCTCTACATATCCATTTTCTAAAACCAACTTTGACCACCTAGCATCACCTACTCTATCTATGTCAGATCTGCAATGAAATCCAGTTTCAATCTCAAATATCTTGGGCTCTGTAGTTCTGTTTGATGAGCCGTTTTAAGCGGGATGGAAACACACACAACGCCTCTATAATCATCCGACACACACTCTTGGGATGATACACACACACACACACACACACACACACACACACACACACACACACACACACTATGGGGCACCACTCGGCTTACACAACCCACCTGGCCGAGACAGGGAACACACCGATGGAGTGAGAGGAGAGAGACTCTCCATTTTTCCACTCAACACAGAGAGACACACACACCCAACAAACTCAGCTCAAAGGAGGAAAATTTATGATGATTAGATACAATTAAGCTTGGACCAACACCAATGGGGCAAATAACTCACACAATATGGATGAAATATGCTAGATACAATCACAAATTTGAACAGAGGCTTCGCTCATCACACAGAAGAAACTTACACAGCCAAAACAGTAGAAAAATAGTGAGTAATTTGGCAAAATAGACAGCACCATTGGGTCCGGAATGGCTCAAAACCCCAGTTTACAATATCAAAGTGCTCAAATCCGACCTCAGATAAGCAGTTTATGGCCAAAACAGGCTCCAAAAACAACAAAAACTTAGTTGCGGCTGTTCCCCCTCTTCTCTCCACGTTTTTTCTGGTCTTCTCTCAGGTTTTTCACTGTCCACACTTCACTTTATCCCTTGGGCACCTTTGGCCTTTCGATTGACCTCAAACAGACCCCGAACAGGCCAAAAAATTGCCACGTAGTGCGTTTTTGTTACCCTTCTACGTCCATCCGCACACCTGGCACTCAACTTTTCCCAATAATGCATCCCGCAATCACGTGAAGTGGCCCCCAAATACAGTTCTCATGATGACCTTTTTGCATAATTATCACAAGAAAACGTCCACGTTGCATCCGTACTTATCCATGTGCAAGTCTTGATCCCATTCGACCTTATGACGCCACTGAATGCCTCTGACGCACGTGCTTACCTCATGGCGTCGGCCCACAGACAGCTTCCTCGAGAAGTTTTACGCGCTATCAACTCCTCATTATTATAGAAAAAACACGTTGGTACTGGTGACAGTGAAAATTGATGCACTATGTACATGATGTCCTACATGTACACGTGGGCCCCACGTAACCACTTGGCTCTGGAAAATGGGCAATTCTTTATTCGATGCACCATGCATGTGTATGTACATATGCACAATCACTTCTTCCAAAAAACTCCTGACATAATTTGCCCATCCCCTAGCCTGCTAGATCATTCATGATCAGTAGCAGCAGCAGCAAAAAGAGATATGAGACTCACCGCATCATAGGTCTCCTCATCCCTCACATACATTACTTGTTCTGCAGATAGCTCATCTTTCTCCACCATCATTAATCTAGCATGATACAATTTAAGACGCAATCCATTTATCCTTGACTTATGTAGAATCCCATCCAGGTTAGCCAGCTGATATGTACCATTCGGAAAACACTCCACTACCTTGAAAGGACCTTCCCACTTAATTTGAAACTTCTTTTGGAATGTCTTGTCCAGCTTACTGTTGTAGCGCAAAACCAAGTCATGTTTCTTGATACCCTTACTTTTGACCTTTCATTTATCTTTTCTAAAGCCTTATCTTGCACATGCCCATAATGTTCCAATGCACTCATCCTATCCAACTGAACCTCTTGTAATTGTAATAGCCTCTCTTTGAATGCATCACTGGATTGCCCAAGCAACTTTTCTAACATCTTGACCGGAGGCAACTCTACTTCCACACGCAATAATGCTTCCTTTCCATATACCAAATGAAATGGAGTAAACCCTGTACCTGTCTTCACCGAAGTATGGTAAGCCCATAATGCACTAGGCAATTCCATATCCCAATTCTTTCCTTGGTGCTCTCTCACTTTCGAAGTAATTTGTACCAACTCACCATTGAATCTTTCATTGGCATTACACTCTGGGTAATAAGGAGTGGTATGTTGGTGCCTAATCTTCATCTAGGCGCATAAAAGGTCTAATAGTTTAGCTCTAAATCCTGGCCCCTTGTCCGAAAGTAGCTCTAGTGGCACCCCAAACTTGCAACATATTTCATCGTACACAAATTTTGCTACATCATTTGCAGTGATTGTTTTACTGCTATAGCCTCTGCCCATCTAGAGAAATAGGCCACTGGAGTCAAAATATAGCTTTTGCCCCTGCTTGTGATAGGTAACGGGCCTATTGCATCAATCCCCCATTTTTCAAACACATCAAACGTCATAATGGTTTTTCATAGCTCTTGCTTCAACACTCTCTTCCCAAATGCTTGACACCTATTGCAAGACCTACACCAATGGTGAACATCCTTGTGCAAACTAGGCCATACATACCCTTCTTGCAAGATCTTATGCAAGGTGATCTTTAGAGAAAAATGTCCACCACATGCGCCTTCAAGATTCTCTTCCAACACTCTATAAAGCTCCTCCGCCAAGATACACGTTTCAACACGAGATCAGCCCCTTTCATGTACAAGACATCACCAATCAATTTGTACCTGGATGCTCTACGGACAAACCATACTTCTTAGACTTGTGAATGTCCTTCTGAATGTTTCCCGTTAGCAAAAACTCATCTTCTTGAGCCAAACTTTCCCGGCCATGATAAAGATGTAAATTGGTCCTCAAAACAAATAGCTCACAAATCATGCTTTGAGCTGCTTCATGTGCCTCTCCATTTAGAGCACGTTCAATGTGTCTGATGCTCCATGCTTCGAACATTTTTAACAGGCCTTTAATTTTGAAACACATTTCCTTCAATGAGATGTTCTTACTCTTCCACACACCCAACACTTGCTTCACAACTAACAAGGCATCACCTTTTATGCTCAACCTTCTAATCCCATGCTTCAAACAAATGTGTAATCCGGCTTCCAACGTAGCATATTCAGCCTCATTGTTACTATGCGCATCCAATTTGAACCCTCTCTTGCATACTACCTTCCCCTCTGGACCATAAACTGCTATACCCCCTGAAGCCGCATCATGGCTCTTTCTGTATGAGCCATCAAAGAACAACACATGTGCATTGCTGATATGTGGCACTTCTTCAACTACCCTTCTCACCACCTCTTCCTTAACAAGGAGCGTAGCTCTTGTACAGTCTTCCACTAAAAAAGAGAACTCGAACATGTTAGTGCCATTAATTAACTGTGGCAAAAAGACATAACTCGTTAAGCAAACAAAAGGTCGTGGTAGCAAGTAATGACGAAATCGTTGACAAGCAAATATTACACTGGCCATCACTAGCTCTACTTTCGAGAATTTTCTCTCTACTCCCAACTTCACTCGGCTTGCACAATACACTGGCCTCATATAATGGCTGCCCTTCCCCTTTTGCAACAGCATGGCTCCAATGGCATCATCCCCTACTGCTGGATTTACATAAAACACTTGCTCCCTATTAGGAGCCTGCATGGCTGACAACCCCCCTAACACCTCTTTCACCTCTTGAAACACTGCTTCACACTTGTCATCCCATTGCAACGGATCATGCTTTGCCACTTGTTGTAATGGATGAAGGAGATGTGAAGACAATGGAATAAACCGCACCATGTACTTCACTTTGTGTATAAAGGTTACCAATTGCTTTGTACTCATAGGTGATGGAAGAAGAATAATAGACTTAACCTTGTCTGGATCAGCCTCAATGCCATTTTCTGACATCATATGGCCCACTAACTTCACCCTTGGCTGTGCTAGATGACATTTCTTTAGATTTATTTGTCCTCCACATTCATCATATCGATCCAATACCATCTACAGCTTCTCATGGTCTTCAGCCATATACTGTTGTAGACACAGAAGTCGTCCATAAAAGCTTTAACACAACTACCAACGAACGGTTCCAATAGGATGTGAGCGGGATGGAAACACACACAACGCCTCTATAATCACCCGACACACATTATTGGGATGATACACACACACACACACACACACACACACACACACACACACACACACACACTATGGGGCACCACTCGGCTTACACAACCCACTTGGCCAAGACAGGGAACACACCGATGGAGTGAGAGGAGAGAGACTGTCCATTTTTTTCACTCAACACAGCCTAAAGGTACACACACACACACACCCAAAAAACTCATCTCAAAGGAGGAAGACTTCTGATGATTAGATACAATTGAGCTTGGGCCAACACCAACGGGGCAAATACCTCACACAATATGGATGAAATATGCTAGATACAATCACAAATTTGAACAGAGGCTTTGCTAACAGGAGAAACTTACGCAACCAAAACAGCGAAAAAACAGTGAAGAATTTGACAAAATGGACAGCTCCATTGCGTCCGTAACGGCCCAAAACCCCAGTCTACAATATCAAAGTGCTCAGAGCCGACCTCGGATGAGCAGTTTATGGCCAAAACAGGCTCCTAAAACAGCAAAAACTCAGTTGCGGTTGTTCCTCCTCTTCTCTCGATGTTTTTTCTGGTCTTCTCTCAGGTTTTTCACTGTCCACACTTCACTTTATCCCTTGGGCACCTTTGGACTTTCGATTGATCTCAAACGGACCCCGAACAAGCCAAAAAATGGCCACGTAGTGCGTTTTTGTTACCCTTCTACATCCATCCGCACACCTAGCACTCAACTTTTCCCAATAATGCATCCCGCAATCACGTGAAGTGGCCCCCAAATACAGTTCTCATGATGACCTTTTTGCATAATTATCACAAGAAAACATCCACGTCGCGTCTGTACAAGTCTTGATCCCATTCGACTTCATGACGCCAATGGATGCCTCTGACGCACCTGCTTACCTCATGGCGTCGGTCCGCGGACAGCTTCCTCGAGAAGTTTTACGTGCTGCCAACTCCTCATTATCATAGGAAAAACACACTAGTCCTGGTGATAGTGAAAATCGATGCACTATGTAAATGTTGTCCTACCTATACAGATGTGGGCCCCACGTAACCACTTGGCTCTGGAAAATGGCAATTCTTTATTTGATGCACTATGCATGTGCATGTACATATGCGCAATCACTTCTTCCAAAAAACTCCTGACACCGTTTGGACCAGATCCCTCAAAACTTCAAAATCTACATATACATGCAAAAAACTAGCCTAGTTATCCTCATTCCCTTGCTATCCCACTTGTGTTACATCCGGCTCAGTATGGATTCATCCCTCACCGGCAAATTATGGATAATATTGCTAATGCTTTCATTGGAATTGAGTATGCAAAATATACTAGACCTGATGTACTTATTATGCAGGTTGATATAGAGAAAGTGTTTGACATTGTTCATTGGGACTTCATTGCTCAGATTGTGACGTCTTTGGGCTTTATGTCCAAAATGCGTCGGGTGGTCTATTTCGGTATAAGCATATTCAATCTGTTGGAATTCTTGATGGTGAATTGACTCAATTATGGGATCTTGGTCGATCTGTCACGCCATTTGCATGGGGACTACCATCTCATGATAAGAATTGAAGAGTTGAATGCTAACTCGTGAGAATAGTAGAATCACCTTCTTTGAAAGATTTAGGTCCTGGAATCATAGATGCGTTGTAGTATGAATATTATGTAAGATACCATGTAAGGGTTGGGAGCTCTCCAATGGGCATAGTTGGCTAATGGAAGAATTAAATTTTGGAAGAAACAAGAAATACAAAAAAACTCTAGGTATGATAGGGTGGAGTGTTTGACATGCCAGTGTATAAAACACATCCCTCCCAAGTGGAGGCTGTATGAAAACATCTTGGAGTAGGTGTACTGTAAATGGATAGGTGAGTACTATGAGAAATGGAAAGGAATGTATAAAACTGGCATACAAGTAATCACAGCATTAGAGTGCTCTTGGTAACTGTGGCAGCTTGTTGCGGAAAACCACAAGATAAGCTCTTGGAAAGTTGTTGAAAATTAGCATTTTAGACAAATTATCATATATCTTGAAAGTAATTTAAGATAACCCAGATCATGAGAATTTGGATTTCATCCCACTTGCTATTGGATTGTGAACCTTGGAAAATCATATTGTGCCAAGTGGCACTACTCCTTGCTCCAGACAATCAAGGTAGGGATCCTGTGCAAGACCCTCTATGTTAGAAAACCATGCCTCAAAAAGAGCTTGAACCATGGCAAAGAGTATATGTCGCCATGCGCCTGTCTTCAAATCAATCTTAGACAACCCTCAAGTCACAAAGAGTATATGTCTCCATGTGCCTGCCTTAAATCAATCTTTGAAGGTTTGAAATTTTGTGACTTGAGGGCTCCTCTTTGTAACCCTCAAGTCACAAAATATCAAACCTTCAAAGTTTACTTATTTATTTGTCATTATCTATATTCTTGTTCTCCCCATTTTGAATTCTCATTCTAAAGGAGTTCCTTATGAGAAGCAACATAGTGCAATGGGTAATAAATCCATATAAAGAAAAGAGAGGTCATTTTTCACTCCCCAAAAATTGATGATTCAAGGAACTTCCTAAGATGAGCATCCTCGTGGCACAAAGTGGGCCTCTGATTTATAAAATAGCTTTGCCTTCCACCTCCTTGCTACCCTCAACACTAAAGGGCAAGAGTGATTTAATAAAGCCCAAGCGATGGGATCTACGGCAATGAAACTAGGACACGGAGATCGGGACGCATGCAGCCCTAAGATGGCCAGAGTAAACTAGGACACGAAAAAGTAAACTTTGACAAACAAGGAGCCTGTCCAAGTTTATTTATCATTCATGGTTTGCCCACATGTCAACGAAAGCATCACGAGCATAGCAATTAATGCATTCGGCTCTCACGACCATGGCGAGGTTCAAGTCCGGGTGCCTGCGAGACGAGCGCCTATTTTTTTCCACCTTCCATTTGCCTCGAGATCTGCACGCTTCTCTCCAGCCCGTTGATCCCACCACTCGTCCCTCATAAAGGCACCGTGCCCTTTACTGTTGAGGCCTTGCTACCTTAGATTCAATATACATTGTACCATATTACCCCATGTTCACTTGGTCAATGTAACTAAACTACTCACATTTTTAAAGTCACATTTGATACATCCAAATATCCATTTGAACACTGCTAGCTTTAGGACCCATTGACTCTGCATGCAATTATATAAAACCCTTACGAGCAAACATTGCTTCCTTATGCTTTGACATGAATAGATTTACCCCTCCTTTTTGAGGTTCCCAAAATGGATTAAAAATACCCCTCTTGTGAATGTCTCTCTATTAGATTGCTTAAAAAATAGAAAACCCCTTCCACTTAACTCATGTGGTATATTAACATAATTATACAATGGACCCCTCCAGGCTATGTGGTTATAGTAATTTTCTAGATTTTCCTCCCATGATGTCTTGCTACTTTCCATGTACCTTCACAGATTCTTGAGTCAAACTTGTGGTCAAATTAACCACTTAAAAGAATATTGTCAAACGACCCTCGGACCAGCTAGAAAGGGCAAAAAGCACGTGAGAAAAGGTTGAGCTTAACCCTTTATCAAGATGTAGATTAGCAAAGGAAGACAATTTTTACAAGCATTCTTCAGTGATACTGAAGTTTTTTGCAGGTCTTGAACCCAATATGAAGAGGTCATTGACTAAAGTGACCAGGGTACAAATGCAGCACATCTTTCCTCAAAAGGATAATACACTTCCTGTCCTCGAGCTTTCTGTACCTCAAGATCCATCGATGAACATCACCTGGTATACAAATGGGAAAAAAAAAAAAGCAAACAATTTAGTTGTAAGGAAAAGAAATTGTCAAACAAAACATGAAGAACGTCGCACAAAAGAGTACGAAAGTGTGGTCTTCATGGGAATCATGATAGTGTTGCTGATGTGGTAAAAGCAGTGTTAAAACATTATTTGAGAAAAACAGAATCCTCATTATCGGAGCTTAAGAGCAGCAATTCAACTCGTGACACAGAATTCGCGTACCAATGTCAACCTCTTGGAAAATATGTTCATGCAACAGTGAATTCCATCGAAAAAAAATTGAAAGGCATCATTTGGTTCACTTTGAACCAAAAAAAACCCCAATCCATCAATAACGCTCACATTGACAGGCTGATAAAATCAACCCTTTATGAGGGGTGAGCTAGGCAAGGCCCTGCCGCTCTCAGCGATCACTCCTAGACTGGTTTGGTGCAACAGACCTCAGATCGGCTCTAGGTACCATCACAAGTGCTTGAAATTGAGCCCACGAGAGCCCCAAGGGGGATTCGGGAGGACAATATCGATGGTAGGTTGAGACTAGGTATCTCCCTCTAATCTTGTAGTGTGTTAGACATCAGCAAACATAGTGCTTATTCAGAGGTGGCTATGGCCTTTTAAAAAGGGTCAACCAGTCTCCAGATCAAAGGCCAGGGCCTATATGTGATCGAGAGCCAGATGCACAGACACGGTTCTTCAGACACTTTCTGTAAGGGTGAAGAAAAGACTTTGACACCCACAGATAGACCTTGAAAACACTGACAGGGAGAGATATACTACCCAAAACCTCAGCAGAGGTGGATTTCCATTGGAAATGGCTGCATGAGCTAGAGCAGACAAACGACCAGTTACCTGGCAGTGTATGTGCAGTGGAGATGGCTATGAGACGTAAAGCATACAAACAACAAAGGTTACCTGGACACCAATCCCCCCAGGACACATACAAATTGAGAAGATCTTGACCAGCACACAAATATTTGCAACAACATCAAACTGAGGCTTCTAAGGCAATATAATTGTATCAAAAACCCTCAAGCCATTCGGTCCCAATACCCACAAGTATGAAGATACTATGATTCCACACATTCTCACTATTTAACCACCACTACTAATTAGCTTATACACATCTACGACTTAAATTACTGATTTCCAATGGTTGATATTGTAAGAGTGCACGTGTGCAGAAGAGAGAGAGAGAGAGAGAGAGAGAGAGAGAGAGAGATGCTAGATGTGAGAGGGGGCTAATCAGTCCCCCCATGACCACCATCAACCACAAAACCTGCAATACAGTGTATGTCAGAGTATGACTGTGGGTAACCCCCCTGGCCCCATATATAGGTGCCCAAAGGGGAGGTCGAGCAAGCCAAAAGAATGCCTCACGACCCAGCATAAAAAGAATATAGGATGAGCGCTCGGACAAAGAAGGCGAGCGGCCAGCCCAGATGTGGGCGGCCGGACAATGCAGTCTAAATGCATATACAAAGGGTAGCCAGCCCAGAGGCACACTAGCCGTACATGCATGCCCTAGACCTGTGAAGCAACAGAGAGGTATAAATCTAACACCCCCACTCAGCACCTGATGCTGAACAAACTGCATGAAGCCGAAGATGTGAGGCAAATGATGAAGATGTCTGTTGTGATGTTTGCAGTAGTCTGGGGTGTTTGAACCGCCGAGAGATCTCCATGGTAAAGTGCCGTCACAAGCAGTGTAGCAAACTGCTGTACTCCACCGATACAGGGTGAAGATTCTGCGTCCTTGTCGTAAAAGAAGTGCCAATAGACCTGCAAGTGTCCTGCCCAATAGGATCTGTGGTGTCTGTAGTCAAACCATCCGAAGAAAATGGGGAAGTCCAGGAACCGTCATGAGAATGAACGAAAGCCTGTCAATGCATGAACCTGTAACCCAGTGTGGCAAGGTGGCTAACCTGTGTAAAACTCCAAGAAGGCCAGATGTAGCAATCTGCGTCGTAAACGCCCTCCGAAACAAGGAAAGCCAAACTAAGCAGTCTGCAATATAGAAGCTACCGTAAGCTGCAGTAGTCACCGATAGACCGCATGGACCACCACCGGATGGTGTCCTGTCAATAGGTAGGATAATCCAAGATGAGGGGAAAGCCAGACTCAACAGTCTGCGTTGTGAAGGGCCTCTGAGAAGAGATGTGGTCAGACCAAGCTGTCTGCAGCATGATCATCCTGTATGAAGAAGAGAAGCCAGACTGAGCAGTCCATGCTGTGAAGATCCTTTGAGAAGAGGAAAGGCCGGACCAATCTGTCTGTGACGTCTTGCCTGTATCTCCTGCTTCCAATCTTCCGGTGTCAACCAAAACATAATCCGCGCCAACAACGCCACCAAACCCAACTCGGTGTGGCTCTCAATGTGAATGAGTTGGGAGTGGCCTACTACCCCGGTTGGGGGATAAGTCCGTTGTAAAGTTACGGAGGGTGAGTGTAAGCAACTTTGAAGGTAGCAATCCTAATGATCAGGAGTGTAGAACAGCAACTGCACTACCAACATCCAAGCCAAGCTCTGGGTGACTCTGAATGTAGTCACGGGATGCTTGATCTCCCGCATCTCACGGGTAAACTCCCCAAGAGAGTCTAAAGAGCTGAAGTCCCACTCCAGTCTGTAGATCCAAGCAATGAACTTGTCCAAGGAGAGATCCAAGATCATATCCCTAAGTCCATGTAGATGCTCCTATGTAAGCAAGTGATCTGACGTGTCGAGGTCAAGTGGTAAGTGTCTGTCCACCCAAGAGGGTGGTGTCTTCTTTGGGAATGTCGGAATCCCATATGCCATGAGCATGGCCATATCTCGTGTGAACTCCTCTGATGAGTGCATGGGTGTGTCCATAGCAAACCACGAGTAACCACCCCCTCTAGAGTGTGCAACCGCCGAATGATGGCTGAAATGAATGGATCTCCCAAGGATCGTACGCCCGTAGATGATCAAGCCGATGTTGAAGATACCGTGTACTGCAGCAATCACTAAGAGACCGCACGGACCACCATCAGATGGTGTCCTGGCAGGAGGTATCTTCATCCTCTGTAAATAACACAAGCCAAGTGTCTGTTGTCCACCCAAAAACGCAACTGCGAGGTGATGAAAAAGCTGCTGTCCAGCGATTTTCAACGTGCTCGTATGTTCCCGGCAGAGTCCCCAGCGGTGCAGAGGGTGTGGGGAGGGCGGGGAATCAATGTAGCAACCCCAAATGGGCTTAAAACAGAGAAAACAGCAAAGGTAGGTGGCTGAAATCTGGTGATCTGATGAGGAACAGGACTGGCAAGGCACTGGATGCCGAGCCAGTGTGGAAAGGCAAGATCGGAATGGGCAGAGCCTAGCGCTCCCCCTCTCTGTGCTGAAAACGCAGCAGCTGTTCAAAAACGCAGCTCCCCAAAAAACGCCAGGACAGACAAAAACACTAATGGAAGAGGGGCATTTCCAGCGAGGAAAAGGCTTGTAAAGGCTAGCGCTGGCAGCCAGTAGTAAAAAGCAAGGCTGATGAGATCTTGCAAAAACGCAGGTGGAGGGGGTCCTCCGCGATAAAACGCAGCTGTCCAATCGCGTGCCTGGTTGTTTGCAAAACGCTGGCAGATCTGCATAAAAACGCTGATGCTGGTTCTTCTTGGGAGGAGTACCTTGATACGGGTGGTGCGCCCTCAACGCTGGCGACTGATACCATGTAATGCCCGAGCTCTGATACCATGTGAGAGTGCACGTGTGCGGAAGCATGAGAGAGAGAGAGAGAGAGAGAGAGAGAGAGAGAGAGAGAGAGAGAGAGAG
The DNA here is from genome assembly GCF_014529385.1 of Adiantum capillus-veneris. Lineage (NCBI taxonomy): Eukaryota > Viridiplantae > Streptophyta > Polypodiopsida > Polypodiales > Pteridaceae > Adiantum > Adiantum capillus-veneris. Next base: position 96,067,883 of record NC_140940.1, on the reverse strand, counting down.
GGCTAATCAACCCCCCATGACCACCATCAACCACAAAACCTGCAATATAGTGTATGTCAGAGTATGACCGTGGGTACCCCCCCTGGCCCCATATATAGGTGCCCAAAGGGGAGGTCGAGCAAGCCAAAGGATGCCTCACGACCCAGCATAAAAAGAATATAGGATGGGTGCCCGGACAAAAGAAGGCGGGCGGCCAGACAATGTAGTCTAAATGCATATGCAAAGGGTGGCCAGCCCGGAGGCACACTAGCCGTACATGCATGCCCTAGACTTGTGAAGCAACAGAGTGGTGTAAATCTAACAGATATTGATCCTAGCATTACATAACTTTTAAGTCACAATTTACTTCAAAACACCATTTTTCTCTAAAATCCTTGCTTCCATTTTTTGTGGTTCTTGAAATTAGCAACTTGTCATTACGTCACCTTGTTATGAAAATTAAATTTAAATTTATCATCATCACTTTGTCTACCACATAGAAAAAAAATTCATGTTTGAGATTGCGCGTCACCCAAGACCACTTGGGCATGTCGATCTCTCTAATCTGTGCTTTTGAAGAGTGACAGGTAACCCAAAAAAGAAGGGCTTGTCCAGCCTCCCCTCGTTCCTCTTTCCACTTATTCAGAGCGGACCTTGCTAATTGCCATAGGCCAATTGACCTAAGGTGGGAAAAAGCAACCTTGGTGTGAGCGCAAGGCCATCAAGGAATGCACCCGCAGGAAGGAGTTGAGCTTGGGTAACAGAAAAGCCCTCTTCAACGCAGATTGCAAGCAATACCAAGTACCCAAGTATCCCAAGAACACGAGTACCCCAGTACCCCAAGAACCCAAGTACCCAAGTACTTAGTGCATAGCCATCACCAAAAGCGGGATGGATACTCTGCATTTGCATGAAGGTGATAAAAGTGAAATTGGAGAACAAGAAGTCCCTACACTAAGAGGACCATTTCCAGATCCTCCTTTGTAACACCACGGATTGCACCAAATCCTATGGAGGCTTTGGTAAAGATTGTGATGGAGATGATGCTACAACAAGAGGCTGAGCGGGCTACCATGGAAAGGGAATGTGAAGCTCAAGGTGTAGCTGCTGAAGAAAGGAGGGTAGTTATGGAGCTAGAGCGTGAGTAGGCACACGAAGCTCATGTTGGGTTAAAGGCCCAAATGGACCCCTTTGTGTATAGTTTTAAAGGTTATTAACCTTTGGCCAAGTTCACATTGAACTTAGCCACTAAATTTAAATTGGTCCTATACATTTTAATAAAGGGAATGTGAGTTATTTTCAACTCACTCACTTATTCCCCAAATCGTGTAGCGCTCCTGCTCTCTCTCCCTCTTCGTTCTGCTAGCGCCCATCTCTCTGCAGGCACTCGCCCCTCTCCAAGGTACACACCCTGCACTTCCTCGCGTGCTCTATCACTTGCACACACAGCTCCGCGCTCATCAACTGGTATCAGAGCCAGGTAAGGGTTTGCTCCCAAACCTGCACGCTGATTTTCAACCAAGGAGGTCAACTTTCACGTGAGATTTAGCAATTTCATCGCCAAAGGACTCGTCCCCGGACACTAGAGAGCTCCCAACAAGCCAAATTGACCTAAATCAAGCTGAAATTAGGTCAAAATTAGCAAATTACAGGTTATGACAGCAGAATACAAGTTTTGCAAATCATGTATTAAGGTGTGGGAACATCTTTGCTAGATCCCCACTACCCGAAAAATTGCCGAAAAACAGGTAGCGCAAGGCCGCCAAGGGGTGCGCCCGCAGAAAAGGGTAGAACTCGGGTGAAGAGAAGATCCTTCTCCAACGAGATTTGCAAGCGAAAGAAAACCTCAAGAACCTCAAGATCCTCAATAACCCAAGAACCAAGGCCCTAAAGAACCAAAGTTCCTCGCGAGCTTAAGACCCCAAGATCATAGTGCATGGTCGTCACCCGAAGCGGAATGGATACTTCGCATACAGGTGATGAGCATGAGAGAGGCGACGAAGACTCGTCCCCACCCAAAGATGATTTCTTCAACCCTCCCCCTTCGCCATCTACGCCACCAAGTGTACGAAACCCTATGGAGGCAATGGTCAAGCAGATGATGGCCATGATGGATAGACAAGAAGCAAATCGCCTTGCTCAGGAACGTGAGCGCGATGACAGAAACGCAAAACTTGCCGCAAAAGAATTTATTTCCCACATGCTAGCCTCGAAGACCGAACCACCCAAAGATCGTGGGAGTTCCTCTAGTGGTGCAAGCCACGATGCGGATTCCAACAACCCGGTCAAAGAAAAGTTGACTTTTAGTAAGTATGATGGTAAGATGGATGCTACGGTGATTCATTCTTGGTTGCATCAATTTAATGCTTATTTTGCGACAACTAAGAAAACAGGAAATAGCAAAGTTTTGACGGCAGCTATGTACCTTGCCAGTGATGCCATCAATTGGTACCATGCATGGCAAGAGGTACAGCTAGCCGCGCACCTAGAGGCAGCCGACGATTTCATGCCCCTCTCTTTTAGTTGGGCTGATTTCCAAGACAAGCTCAAGGCGCGGTTTATGCCACCTCAGTACCTCACACGATTGAAAGAGGATTGGCGTAATCTCAAGCAACATGGTATGCCAGTCATGTCTTTTTCTAATCGTGTTTTGCAGCTAGGTACTCAATTACGCAAGTCGGATGATGAGCGCAAAGAGGCTTTTCTCTTTGGGTTAGACGAATACATCAAGTTTGATGTTGAAGTGTTTGACCCCGCGGATCTCAACAAGGCGGTAGCAATCGCTCTCGCCCAAGAGATGAAGCACAACAAGGGAAAGCCTAAGGAGAACAAGACTTCCACAAGTACCTCGTAGACTTCTCAGAACCCTCAGAACGGTAAGAACGGTAAGAATGATAACTCTTCTAACCAATCTACCAACAGTATCTCATCAAAGAATTCTTCCAATGAATCTAAGGGTAAGGCTAACACAATTGCTAAACCTAAGCTTACTCCGTATGAAAAGGTAGCACAAGGAATTGTAGGAGGATACATCATGTCGGAAGAACAAAGCACTTATTGTAAGGAAGGTCGTTGTTTTCATTGTCACATTAAGGGTCACATAAAAAGAACATGTCCTAAGCTTGAATCGAATGAATCTAAAGAACCCACAATACCCACTACATCTGTCAATGCAATGAATGATAACACGATTGTGCCCAAAGTTTCTCACGACCCTCCCATTGATGATTCTCTCATTAAATGTTATGTTCGTACGTCGGGGCACCGTTTTGTCATATTGTTTAACCCAGGTAGTATGCATGATGTGATCAGTTCCTCTCTTGTTGAGAGAGCCCGCCTCGAGGTTACTCCGAGATCTCCTATCGAGGTCTCTGGCTTTCGTCCCGGTATGGACGCTCTCATCACAGAGGAATGCCTTGATGTGTTCTTTGCAATTCAACAGACTGCCTTCACTAGAAGATTTGTTGTTTCTCCTCTCTCATGATGTGATATGATTTTGGGCATTTCGTTGGTTTCGTGATAATGACGCTCTCATGAAATTTGCGGCTAACACTATAACTCTCAATGCCGACAGTGATTCTCCTATTGTCATTCATGGAGACGACATTGCTCCTTCTCCATCTCTCATTGCTTATATGAAGGACAAGATTGAAAGGATTCGAGATAAGGAGACTCTCTCAGTCTCTTTTTCTCCACAACATGACACACAGAATTTGCATGATTATGAGAAGCATGATGATTTGAAGGATAATGATTTACATGATGATTTGGATGACAATGACAAGCATGATGATTTGCATGATCAAGATGTGATTTCTCACAAGCATGATGAGTTGCATGAAGAAGATGTGATTGTTCACAAGGATGATGTGTTAGTTGATGCTTTTTCTAGCAAAGCTAACCTCGTTGTAGATTCAATCAATCACCAAGAATCGATCTTGGCTTTCGAGTCGAGGTCCACAGATCCCCCACAAGAAGATTCGATAGATCCCGAAGAAGCGATCTTGGCTCTCGAGCCTAGGTCCAGAGAACCATTACAGGAAGTATTATGTGTTCACATGATTGATACGCACTCATTGTTCGAGTGTTTCATTCGTGACGGTTTCCTGTATTTTCGTCAACATCATTATGTGATCCCTTTTACTAGGCATGACATATTGTATGTTGAGCACGTTTCTCTCATGGATGAGCACGAATGTATGCGGAGTGTTCATGAAAAGCTGAAAAGTTTGTATGTAAGGAAGTCACATTTCATGTCTCTTCCTTGGCATGACACAGTTTCCGAAAGATCACATGATAGTATGAGCACCAAGCATGGGCATTCCATTGTGATTTGCCACAGTTGATTGATTTCGATCAAACAGAAAAGATTCGACCTCATTGTTTGCATGTGTTTGATGAACGGGTTGTCACTCCGTCTCTATGTTCATCTACATTGCATACACAGTCTTTAGAGAAGACAAGATTTTTTTCCTTCACTTTACATGGAATGGGTATGTTCATGGTTTTGTGTTGGAGATGGATTCAGGAATTTTCAGCCATGGAGATTCTTGAAGACGAAAGAAGCAGGATACTCGACGAAGTTGAAGCATCAAAGGAGCCACAGAAGACTGAGTCGCTTTCGGTGCGGCCCAAAGAAGCAAGCGTTGCAGACCTTTATGAAGTTCAAGTACCACACGACCCACACATCAGAGTGGGCCGGCGAAGAGTCCCTTCCAGGATTCCGGATGCTGTTGGCGATCTCCCTCGACGCCATACAGTTCGGTACCAGTACCTCACTTTGAAAAGGAGGGGATGTCACGTGACACATCCAACCCTATGTGTCCATGGACAAGCTATACCACAACAGGGTTCAGTCAATCCAATCAAGTCTAGATTAGCAGTGATCTGGCACTTTTGTGAGTCTATTCGTAGACCGTGCATACCCAATCACTTAGCATAGATGTATATCCTCCGGTAGCACACAGCATGATCATCAGTATTCCCTTCAGAATCCATCAGATTTAGTCAGGGGAATTTTCCAGTGCATTTAGCCTATTTTACCTATTTTTGGTTATTTTCACTTATTATTTTTAAGTGACTTTCCAACAAAAGTAGGTAGGGCAATTTTGCTAAGTTAATATATAAGCAAACCCAAGTTAGCAGTAATTGGCAGAAGAGGCAGCAGGAGCTTCCCGCTCAACAGGCAACTTCTCAGCAGAAAACCCCCCCTCCCCCCCCCCCCCCCCCCCCCCCCCCCCCCCCCAGCACCCCGAGCGTTTTTGGACCTCCATCTTCGCGGGCATCTTCAAGCATTAGCATCGCCATCCTCCCACTTCCCTTGGCGTTTCTCCCTTACAGCAAGCCACCCCCATAAGGCCTCTTGCCTAGCGTTTGTTTCCCCTACAGATCAGCCCACCCTTGGCGCTTTTTCCACGACAACACAGCCATCCACTAGCATTTTTACGAACGCTAGGCAGCCATCACTTTTCAGCGTTTTTTCAGTGTTTTCTCAGCATGATAGCTCAGCCTCTTGCAGCGTTTTCAGCAGGTGCTAACAGCCCTAAAACGCAGCTTGACAAGTACAATACCTCAGCGTTTTTGCCATCAACATGACCCTCGACAAGAACCATTCATGTTCAGCCTTAAGACAGCAGTAAAACAGTCCATTTCAGCCCCGAAACAGTCCACAAAATTCAGCCAATAGAAGATCACAGATTTCAGCCTAAGTCGCCGTCGTCTTCATCGGCATAGTCCAAGTTGCATCAGTCCATTTCATACGCATTGTACACCTTTGTGCAATCAAAGTAAACCACTCTCGTCGACGAGAGTGGGGCCTTTAGAGGAGGGTCGAGAGTGGGGCCTTTAGAGGAGGGTTTTACAACCTCTCGGGTGTCGTATCTCTTCTATCTCCTTCTCTCAATCTCATTCACTTGCACGCACAATATCCACTCACTTTGTTCGTGAGCATAGCACTCTCCATAAAGACGGAAGGCTCTCTCCTTCCCTAAGAACTAAAAGGAACCTTGAGCAATAAAGATCACTAATCTTGAGAAAATACAACATTCATTCTGTTGCACCTTACAACACTCTGCCAGAATGCAGTGCCCCCTTCCCTATATAGGGAAGTAGCAATAATGTGTGACCCACATCTCAATAACCCATGTAACAGCAGTATGAAGGGTCAAAAACATAAAAATAGCGCCCAACAAAAAGGCCACGGTTGGGACACTCAACAAAGGGGAAAAAATGCATGATGCCTAGACTCTAGAAAAGCCTCACAAGGCCGCGCACAGCCACATAGAAGCCCTCATTCACATAATGTATACGGGAAAACCAAGGAGATGACCTCCAAAACTCTAATATCCCCTCTCAATTCTTGGGTACACAACAAGACCAAGAATCTGGGCCTCCAAGATCGAAGAAGGAATCTAAGTCTAGTCCACCACATCAAGCACACCTCTCTACAGAGAACCACAGGGGCTCGGATAAACAATCTTGTCCACCAATGGCAACCAAAAGCGCACAACCCCTTTAGTGTCTGCCAGGCTCTAGAAACCTATGTCAATCGTTCAGGCTAGAGCTCCTTCACCTGTACACCATGCCGTGTGGCATGTCATCGATAGCTTTAGGTCATAGGAAAGTTGGACATTGGTCACACCTCCTCCAGGAACTAGTCGAGGCATCCTGCTCCGAAGTCCGGCTCACAATGCCAGAAGCCAACATACATGTGTCTCATGTCCGAGTATCACAAAGACCTAGAACCTTTGATTCATCTGCCACACCATACTCCAAAGATTGAAAAGAAACTCTAGGCTATGCCAAGGAAGTAGGAGCCACCACCTAAATCTTAGGCCGGGTGCTGAGAAAGAAATTTGAGAAAAGTACTATTCATCTGCAAGTCCTTTTGAAACCCTATAAAAGATGAAGGTAGGGTGACCAAGCGTGTCAACTTTCAAGGCCAGAACAGGTGCAACGTAAGCTGCCTCACTGCACTCCGGATTTGAATTGGACTTCTTCAGGTAATTCCATCAAATTTGCCCAAGTCCTGTTCTCCACACTTACTGACATCCTTCTTGGATCTCTCACCAATACTAGAAGTATTATCCTTTGCTTTTGCTTTTGTACCCAGACATGATGTCTATGCAAGAGGTACCAACTCCTCTAGCTGTAACGCTCGGGTCACAATGTAGTCACAATATCTCCCAGCCACTATCATCAATCCAATTGTTCCATTTCAACATAGGTAACACAATGATCCTCCCTTCTAAACCAGGACCACCACCAGGGGTAACCAAGGGTAAAGTAAACAAGGGGATTTGTAGAAGCTAGGACTAGATGACAAGCTCCTACAAGATCCACAACACGTCACCACCTCTGGCCAAAAGCTTTTCCACCTAGCGCCAAGAGGCCACATGGTTGGATATGACAGAAGTCGTCACCTTCCCAAGAGCATAGGTGACCAGGGCATCCAACCATCTCCAGCAACACATGGGAAACACACCCACCTGAAAAGACCATGCAAACAAAATGCAAATTAGAACCACCATGTCTCTGTCACTGTACTGAAACATAGACTCTCCATTGTCCCTCCGGCATATCAAGTCGATGCCGGGCAAGAGAGAATGCCCACCATGGATATGTGCAAACCGGGATCGGAAATGAACACTCGAAGAGGATCTCCCGGCTACACAGAGTCACGGGTGACGACCGCCAAGACACGCGTGGAACAAACACCCACCATAGCCGCCATCCGGCACCACCCCCTTGCTAGGGCCAGTGTCCAAGGACATAGGCGCGCACCTCTAAGACTGAGCGTCCAATACCACACAGCCTCACCTCCTCAAGGTGACCTCGCGCACTCCTAGCCTCACGGACTAACACTGGAACTCTGCCAGTGGGGATCAATAACTACAAATGAGGCCTTAGCCTCCCTTTTATAAAAGTGGCCGGCCACACTGGCCGAGTTCACACTATGTCCGCCCAGACACTGGAAGCCCATCTCCACGGTGTCTTAGACTAGATACCCTCTCCTGTAAGCGGGACATAACATACTTCCCCCTTAAGAGCCATTGATGTCCTCATCAATGAAGTGGGGATATTGAGCTTTCAAAGCTCTAACTGATACCCAAGTAGCAAACCTTTCAGATTGATTTAATTAAAATTTAAATACTCATCATAAGCACTTTGACGCGAATGAAGGGTACAATGATCTACAACAACCTTTGGTTCTCGAGGATTAAACTCAATTTGCATATATTGCCATACATTTTCCTCGATAAGCACAACAGTGTCAGCTTCGTCTAATTTTTCTTTGTGGCAGCTAACATGGAACACTAGATGCACACTAACATCTGAAGGAAGAGCCAATTTAAAAGCAACTTGGCCAGCAACTTGCATAGATCTAGAAAAGCCTCACAAGGTCGCCCACAGCCACAAAGAAGCCCTCACTCCCACGATCTAGACGAGAAAACCTGTTAGAGTTTTGGCATCTCAAGTGAACTGCCCAATGTGGTCCCATTATTTAGTTTGGCTTTTAGGTATTTCTAACAAACTTGGACACTCCAAGACAAGAATCTACCGCGACAGCACAAATAACCACTTCAAAACAGTCCACAGTTCACAACTGATTCGACACTGGCCCGGCGAAGTTCCGTGCCTAGAGTTACTGGCCCCAAAGGCTGGCGCCCCTTTCGGTATTTCTTTTTGTATTAATCTGAGTTCAAAGTACAAGAGTGCGGGCAGGCGCTCACACTCAGACTCTGTCTCCACATGCTCTCTGAGTTGTGAGAGGCCTGCTCACATATTAAAAGAGTACAAGGGATGCTAAAAGCAGAGCCCAAAAGCTGAAAATCAAAAGCTTGTAAAATGGAGCCTTCTAGAAATAAAGAATCAAGGCTCTCTCTCTCTCTCTCTCTCTCTCTCTCTCTCTCTCTCTGTGTGTGTCACAAAGTGATGACGTGGCGGACAACAGAAACCCTAATTTCTGCCAAAAACCCTAAAATTCCTGCAAACCCTAATTTTTGCCAAAAACCCTAAATTCCGGAAATCGCGGAGGCGGATTATTTAAAAAAAAAAATTTATTTTTTTTTTTTGGGAAAATGATGAGCGACGCGAATTTTGCTTTTGCTTTTTTTTTTATAAAAAAGAGAAAAGACTCTCTAAGAGAGAGAGAGAACTGATGCTTTTGATTTTAAAAGCTTTTGGGGCTCTGCTTTTGGGCATCCCTTGTAACCTTTAAATTAGTGGTGAGGGCCTCACTTCTCAGAGCATCTGGACGCAGAGTCTGAGAGTGAAACCCTAACCACTCTCTTGTACTTTGATGATTGATTAATACAAAAAGAAATACCGAAAGGGGCGCCAGTCTTTGGGGCCAATATCTCTAGGCACGGAACTCCGCCTAGAGATATTTGGTGCTGTCGCGGTTGATTCTTGACTTGGAGTGTCCAAGTCTGTTATAGTGGTATCAGAGCACGGCCGATTTCTCTTTTACGGGAAATCCGATCCCCGAAATTTTTTTTTCCGCGGCACTTATGGCTTCAGGCAATGATCAGTCGACTCCCTCTACATCTGGAGATGCGGGCTGGGATCACAACGAAGATTCAGACAGAGAGTATGGCCCGCCTCGGCCTACTCAGGCGGAGCAAAGAGAGATGGAGCGTCGTCAATTGATTGGTGATACAACAAAGATTATGCTCAATTTTGCCAAGGACCCGAAGATGGCAAAATATATGAACCAGACCTCTTTGAAAGAGGTACAGATGGAGTGGCAAAGAACCACAACACCACTCCCGAAACCCGCTCTCAAGAAACCTTCTGCCTCCAAGAAATATACGGAGAAGGAACTCGAGAACGTGGTTGATGCACGGATTGCTCAGCTTTTCGACGTGCAAAAGAAAGGCAAAAAGCACGGCAAAAAGCAGAACAAAGGTACTAACTTCCCGGGATATTTGGGTCGTCAGTCGACATTCGACAAAGCAAAGAAACGGAAAAAGCGTGTTCGATTTGAAGGAGTACCCAGTTCTTCTTCTTCTTCTTCTGACAGTTCTACTGAGGACTCATCTACAGACAGCTCAGATTCCGATGACGGAAAGTTTTATGCGAACAAGAAGAATTTTTACAAAGCCAACCAGTATGACTTTCTCGAAGATAAAAGCAAGAAAGTCCGAGAGTTTAAGGAAGGTGGCTGGTGATGTCCTGTGATGTCTGGTGATGTCCTGTGATGTCGTGTGATGTGACTGTCGATTTTGTACATGTGCTAGATGTGCGTTCCTAGTACGTAGGTACTAACAATCAGTGTCTGCTAAGACGGTTTATGGCTTTTGTCGGTTTTGCAGGCGTAATCGCGGTCGATTACAATGCTTTCAAGAGGGGGGTATGTCACAAAGTGATGACGTGGCGGACAGCAAAAACCCTAATTTCTGCCAAAAACCCTAAAATTCTTGCAAACCCTAATTTTTGCCAAAAACCCTAATTTCCGGAAATCGCGGAGGCGGATTATTAAAAAAAATAATAATATTTTTTTTTGGGGGAAAATGATGAGCGACGCGAATTTTGCTTTTGCTTTTTTTTTTTATAAAAAAAAGAGAAAAGACTCTCTAAGAGAGAGAGAGAACTGATGCTTTTGATTTTAAAAGCTTTTGGGGCTCTGCTTTTTGGCATCCCTTGTAACCTTTAAATTAGTGGTGAGGGCCTCACTTCTCAGAGCATCTGGACGCAGAGTCTGAGAGTGAAACCCTAACCGCTCTCTTGTACTTTGATGATTGATTAATACAAAAAGAAATACCGAAAGGGGCGCCAGTCTTTGGGGCCAATATCTCTAGGCACGGAACTCCGTCGGGCCAGTGCAAATCTATTGTGATCTGTGAATTGTTTTGAAGTGGTTATTTGGTGCTGTCGCGGTTGATTCTTGACTTGGAGTGTCCAAGTCTGTTACACTCTCTCTCTCTCTCTCTCTCTCTCTCTCTCTCTCTCTCTCTCTCTCTCTCTCGCGGAATAAAGCAAGCTTCAAAGGCTTGTACAAAAAGCATTCAAAAAGCTACCGCTCGCTGTTTTCCTAGCTTCCGCAATTTCCGCCGCGATTCACGGGCTGCCACGTCAGTAGATTGGGGAATTGCCACGTCAACAGACCTTCCGCGTTTCACGGGGCTGCCCTGCTGCATTGGTTCAGCTGCCCCATTTTGGGAGTGTGTCTGTGTGTGTTAGGGTTTGCCACGTCACCATTTTGTGACATACCCCCCTCTTGAAAGCATTGTAATCGCCCTCGATTACGCCTGCAAAACAGACAGAAGCCATAAACCGTCTTAGCAGACACTGACTGTTAGTACCTACGCACTAGGAACACACATCTAGCACATGTACCAATCAACAGTCACATCACACGACATCATAAGACATCACTCGACATCACGTGACATTCAACATTCATTCGGATCTTAGACCATGATTTATCGGCAATGCAGTTAGCAATCCCATCTAGATCCAGTCGGGACCTCATAGATACCCAATTGACTAACCCCTATTGCAACCATGTCTAGTCGAGATCATTTGGACCAAAATGCTACAGTCATTTCGTCTATCAGTTCTTGCACTTAAAAACAAGTCAAGAACAAATCAGTTTCATATTCCGGAATTTCATTTCATAAAGTCATACAGTAGAATACTGTCAGCTCTCAGTATCCCTGAAGCTCAAAGACACATCAGTGACTCTAGTATTCTAAAAATCAAGGCATCTGTTGACAAAGGAGCGGAGTAACTCCCCTCTTGTGCATCCCACTGCACCAGATCTGCGGCCAAGCTGAATTCTGGGTTCCATTTGGAATAGACTATGCTAAACCAAAAGCTTCAAGGTAAAGGTTCACAATCTGAGGAGTATCTGCTAGGCCCTCCTCCATCCACTTCGCATCCAATGCAGGATAGTTCTTGAATTTAACCAAGAACTGCCTTCTTACTTTACCCTTATTCTTTGTGTCCTTATGTGCCAAAATCTCTTAAGGAACAAGGATCTCCTCGTTTTCCTCCACTTCGGGTTGCTCATCGGGCTCCCCATCATCAGGCACATCACCTTTGAAAGGTTTCAAGAGACTCACATGAAATGCATTGTGAATCCTCCAAGTGTCAGGCAATTTCAATCGGAAGGAGACATCATTGATCTTTTCGGAAATCTGGAAAGGTCCGCAGTATCTCATACTAAGCTTTGGAAAAAGCCTCTCCTTTCCCTTTTTCTTTCTCAGGCGTGCCTTCTCAAAACGTAAGAGCACCCAATTATCCTCCTTCAATTTCAAAACACGACGATGGTGATCCGCTACCTTTTTCTGTCGTTCTTGAGATTTCTGCAAAGCCTCGCGGACCTTGGCAAAAGCCGTGTCTAAGTCGCGCGTATACTCATCAGCTTCAAAAATCTTATCTTTCGTGCTTAGGAAGGGTGGAACCTTCGCAGCACCTTCAACAATCTCAAATGGCGCCTTCCCCGACGAAGAGTAACGTGTTGTTGTAGGCAAATTCCACCAAAGGTAGATACTTTTACATTGAGTCTTCTAATCCGAGATATAAGACTTCAATAAATCTAAAACCACTGAATTGGCAATCTCAAGTTGCCCGTCAGTCTGCGGGTGGAAAGATGACGAGAACTGCAACCGCGTGCCAATGTTCTCCCAAATTGCCTTCCAAAACAAACTCGTAAATATGGGGTCCCTGTCAGAGACAATCGTCTGGGAATGCCATGTAATCTAAAAATCTGGGCCACAAACAGTCTCGCTAAGTGATCCGGCTTGACTGTTTTCTGCACTGGAATGAAATGAGCCTGTTTGCTAAATCTGTCAATAACAATCCAGATACCATCGTGATCACTCTGTGTTCGTGGGAGATCAAAAATAAAATCCATTGTAATACTTTCCCATCGGCGGGTGGGTATGGGCAATGGCTGTAACAATCCCTATGCTTTATGCCTGTCAAACTTGACCTTCTGGCATACCAAGCAACTGCGCACAAACTCGTCCACATCCTTCCTCAGTCTCGACCAAAAGAAGTATCTCTCTACCCCTGTCATGGTGGTAGCAATGCCACGATGACCCGTAAAAGGCGGACAATGGCATTCAGTCATAACCTTTTCCCTCAACAGCTGTGTGACGCACAACATGGTTTTCCTCATCAAGTAACCATCCCGAATGGAATATCCCGCTACTCTCTTCCCATCCCGTATCTGTGTGAAAACGTCTGCAAAATCTGGATCTGTGGCATACAGGTCGACCATATCCTCGAAGCTCCTATGATGTATCGCGAAAATAGCCAAAACCAACGGCTTCCGAGACAAAGTATCTGCCACCAAATTCTTTTGTCCCTGAACATGGACAATCTGGAAGTGAAACTGTAACAAGATGTTCGCCCACCGCATCTGCTTTTCCGATAGCTGCTTTTGTGACAAGAAGTAGCGTAAACTCTGATGGTCTGTAAAGACAGTAAAATCCGCTCAAAGTAGATAGTATCGCCACTGAGTAAGAGCATGAATAACCGCCAAAAGCTCTTTCTCATAAATCTGTGTTGTCACTTCCAGCCTTGAGAACAATCGGCTCTCATAAGCAATGACATGCATGGCCTTCTTGCATTAAGACCGCACCCAGACTATGACCACAAGCATCACAATATACTTCAAAAGACTTCTGCAAGTCCAACAAAGTCAAAACTGGTCCCATAGTTGATTTTTCTTTCAACGTTTGAAAGGCAGTCACTTCTGTGGATCCTCACGAGAAAGGGGCTCCTTTCTGTGTCAAGATATGCAAGGGGGAAGCAACCTCTGCAAACTTTCAAATGAACCGCCTGTAGTACGAACACAATCCCAAGAAGCTTCTAACTTCATGGACATTCTTCAAATCGCGTCAATCACGGATAGTCTCTATCTTGGCCGGATCCATTTGCACTCTTGCTGCTTACACAATGTGTCCCAAAAAGTGTATTGCATTAATCACTAACTTGTGATCTCGTACTGCCTGGAAGACCTGAAGCAGATGATCTCTATGTTCTGCCTCATTCTTTGAGAAAACAATGAAAATCGTCAAAGAAAGTGCCAATAAAAGCATGTACTCTCGAAAAATCCTGTCCATCATCCGATTAAATGTCGCAGGAGTATTGGTTAGGCCAAAAGGCATCACCAAAAACTCAAATACCCAAAAGTCATCTGAAAAGCTGTCTTGTAGACGTCTCCCGACGCGTTTCGAATCTGATGATATCCACTCTTCAAATCAATCTTGCTAAAGCACGAGGATCCCTGTAATCTGTCGAGTATATCATCGATCCTAGGAATCGGAAATCTGTTCTTGATGGTGATTTTGTTGAGAGCTCTATACTCGATGCACATTCTCCAAGATCCGTCTTTCTTAAAACCAACAACACTGGAGAGCAATATGGTGAAGTACTAGGCTGGACAAGACCCTTTTCCAAGAGGTCTTTCACTTGGTTCATAATCTCTTCATTTTGTGCTCGGCTCACACGGTAAGGTGGCCAGTTTGGTGGTGTGCTTCCAGGTATCAGATCAATGGTATGATCTTCAGGACAAGCGGGTGGTAACTCGCCTGGCAGGCCCTCTGCGAAGCAATCGGCATGAGAGTGGAGAAAATCTTGGCGTTCTTTATCAAGTTCAAACATATTTGTCCTATCCTCATCACTCAACTCTTTCAAAAAGATCGAGTAAACAAGCAGACTCGATTTCATTTACTTTGAAATGACCGAAGCCGATACAATAGGGACAGACTCGCCCTTAAGTTTAATATCAAGTACAATGGTTCTGCCCTTCTCTGTGGTCAATGTCGCTTTCCTCGCCCGATAGTCGACCACGGCGTTGTTCTTGTGGTACCAGGGATTCCCAAGAGGACATCACAACCTTCCAAAGGCATTATGTAAAAGTCCTCATGCCCCAATACCCCTGACAATGCAACCGAAGTTTGCCAATGACAGGTGTAATGGCTACGTCCCTGCCAAGTGCTGCTAGAATTGCCTCTGCAAGTGGTCCCATCCGATTGGGAGTGATCTCGAGCTACGCCGCCAATTCCGATGAAATGAAGTTTGCCTTGGCTCCTCCATCAAAGAAGATCATGGCTTCTTGATCTCTCACTTTGCCCCAAGCTCGGCAAAGTTATGTACTATCGTCCACCGTGCTGGGATCGATACCCACGTAGTCTGGAACCAGTCCTGTTTTTAGTTTGCCTTTTCTTCCACGTTCCTCAACTGCTCTTCAACTCTCAGGCCTTTCGTCGTCCTTGTCATTCTGTCCTTTCTGTGCTTTTTTAGGGCACTTCGCGGAGATATGTCCAGTTTCCCCGCATCCAAAGCACTTCCCTTCCCTGATGAAGCGAGCTCTCTCCTGAGGAGTAAGCTTGGGTCGTGCATCTTTCTTTTCTGGGTTGCTCTTCCTCTTTCTACTTTCATTTGCGAAGTCTGTTTGGCTCTTTGTGTCATGATCTCATCGGTGGGGTAGGTCAAACTGCCAGAGTGAATGGCAAAACCCCGTTTCGCATGACTCATCAACTCCTAAATGGAAGCTGACTTCTATTCCAAGCAGTGGTCTTGGATCTCTGTAGGTAGACCCAAGGTAAACCGCTCAATCTGTTCCTCAAATGAGATCTTCTTAAATGAAGAGGCGGGTAGAAAAGAGCTGCGTCCAATGTATCTTTCTTGGTCATCCGAAGATGGTTACAAGCAATTCGTATATCACATTCATACTCTCGAGTCAGCCGAGAAGAAATAAAAAGCCTCTTGAATTTCAACCATATAACTGGCGCAGTCTTGCTTAATAGAAGCGTGGACCACCAAGTTCGAGCATTCCCCTTAAAGTAAGAGGCAGCTCTCTGGATCTTAGAGTGCTCTGAGTAATGCCCTCCCGCGAAAGCGATGTCAAACTGTTGTACAAAAGACAGCCTTCGAAGCATCTCTATAACCAGAAAACGTATCAAATTTAATTGACTGTCCACCTTCCTTAAACTCTTGGACTTTCTTGCTTTGGTCTTCCAGAAAGACATACTGGTTGGCTTTATAAAAATTCTTCTTCTTTGCATAAAAGTTGTTGTCATCAGAGTCTGAACTGTCCGTAGACGAGTCCTCTGTAGAGCTGTCACTCACGGGGCAAGATTTAGACTTCTTTGCCTTTCTTTTGCCCTTTCCGAAGCGTTGCTTCTTGCTTCGCTTCTGCCCTTTCGGTCTTCTTCGCTCGAGTCAGATGAGCTAGAAGAATTGTTAGAAGAAGAAGAAGAAGAATTGGGTACTCCTTCAAAGCAAACACGCATCTTCTGCTTTCTTGCTTTTTCAAAGGTAGACTGACGACCCAAATAACCCGGGAAGTCGATGCCTTTCTTCTGCTTTTTGCCGTGCTTTTCAACTTTGTTTTGCGCGTCAAAAAGCTGAGCAATTCGTGCATCAACCACCTCTTCTTATTCCTTCTATGTATACTTCTTGGGAGTAGGAGGTTTCTTGAGAGCGGGTTTTGGGGGTGGTTTTGCGGTTTTCTGCCACTACGAGTGCACCTCCTCGAGAGAAGTCTTGCTCGTATATTTAGCCAATTTCGGGTCCATGGCAAAATTAAGCATCATCTTTGTTGCATCGCTGATCAATTGTCAGTGCTCCATCTCTTGACGCTCCGCAGAAGTAGGCCGAGGCGGGCCCTATTCCTTGTCGAAATCTTCGTTGTGATCCCTTCCCGCATCTCCGGATGTAGAGAGAGTCGATTGATCTTTGCCTGAAGCCATAGGTGCCGCAGAAAAAAAAATTAGGGATCAAATTTCCCGTAGAAGAGAAATCGGCCTTGCTCTGATACCACTGTCACAGACTTGGACACTCCAAGTCAAGAATCTACCGCGACAACACAAATAACCACTTCAGAACAGTTCACAGTTCACAATTGATTCGACACTCGCCCGGCGGAGTTTCGTGCCTAGAGTTATTGACCCCAAAGACTGGCGCCCATTCGGTATTTCTTTTTGTCTTAATTTGAGTTCAAAGTATAAAAGTGCGGGCAGGCGCTCACACTCAGACTCTGCGTCCAAATGCTCTCTGAGTTGTGAGAGGCCTGCTCACATATTTAAAGAGTACAAGGGATGCTAAAAGCAGAGCCCAAAAGCTGAAAATCAAAAGCTTGTGAAAATAAAGCCTTCTGGAAATAAAGCATCAAGGCTCTCTCTCTCTCTCTCTCTCTCTCTCTCTCTCTCTCTCTCTCTCTCTCTCTCTCTCTCTCTCTCTCGCGTCGAATAAAGCAAGCTTCAAAGGCTTGTCCAAAAAGCATTCAAAAAAGCTGTTGCTCGCTGTTTTCCCAACTTCCGCAATTTCCATCGCGATTCGCAGATTGCCACGTCAGCAGACCTTCCGCGTTTCACAGGGCTGCCCTGCTGCACTGGTTCTGCCCCATTTTGGGAGTGTGTCTGTGTGTAAGGTGCAGCGGAATGAACACTGCCAAAGCTCTGATACCAATGTAAGGTGCAGCGGAATGAATTGTTGAACTTTGCTCAAGATGAGTGCTCCGAACTGTGCTCAAGGTTCCTTTTACTTACAGAAGGGAGAGCCTTCCGTTCCTTTAGTGAGAGAGTGCAATGGACACAAACAAAGTGGATGAACACTCTGAATGAAGGTGCTGAGACTGAGAGATGTAGAGAAGAGAATACGACACCAGAAAAGCTGTCAAACCCTCCTCCAAAGGCCCCATTCTCTATGGCGAGAGCGGTCTACCGTCCACTTATGATTGCACAAATCTCTACAATGCTTGGACTTGCCGACGATGACGAGACAGGCTGAAATTTGAAAATGCTAATGGCTGAAATCTGCAAATCTTTATCTGCTGAATTCTGACTCTATGTCGATGACGACGATGCGACGACGCGCTGAAACGCAGTTGCTGAAATCTGCGTTTTCCGGGCTGAATCTGCAAGCTACGCGGGATCTGACTGTGCGGCCAGGATTTGCTGTGGGAAGGTGAGATCTACGAGGTTTGGGGGTCGTACCGCGGGGTCTGATTGCTGAAAACTGAAAATGCTGGTCCTCTTTATTGATCTGCCGCGTAGGAACTGCAAAACGCTAGGTTGATATGCTGCTCCTAAAAACGTAGGCTGATCTGGGGTCAATTTGCAAAAACGCCAGGTGTCTTGCTGTGCTGATGCAAAACACTAGATGTCTTGCTTGGTCCTGCTGTCGCCAGGTTGCTCTTGATGAAAAACGCTGGGCTGATCTTGGGTCTGTGGCTGAAAACGCAAGGGTTAACTGCCGTTGGGGGTTGTCACGTGACACATCCAACCCTATGTGTCCGTGGACAAGCTACACCATAACAGGGTTTCCGTCAGTCTAATCAATCTAGATTAGAAGTCATCTGGTACTTTTGTGAGTCTATTCGTAGACCATGCATGACCAGTCACTTAGTATAGATGCATATCCTCTGGTTGCACACAGCATGATCATCAGTATTCCCATCAGATTCCATCATGGGAATTTTCCAGTGCATTTAGCCTATTTTACCTATTTTTGGCATTTTTCACTTATTAATTTAAGTGACTTTCCAACAAAAGTAGGTAGGGCAATTTGGGTAAGAAAATATATAATCAAACCAAAGCTAGCACTATTTGGCAGAAGAGGCAACAGGAGCACATGCTCAACAGGCACCTTCTCAACAGAACCCCCCGCAGAGACCTAGCGTTTTTGCTCCCCAGCAACAGCCTAGCGTTTTTGGACCAGATCAGCCAGCGATTTGCACTTGCAGATTCCAGCAGCAGCAGGACATCAGATCAGCCTAGCGTTTTGCATTTGCAAGACAAACGGCGTCAGAATTGCAGATTTTCAGCCCTAGCCTCTTTGCATCTGCAGCCAACCCTAGCGTTTTGCATATTCTCCGCGACGGAAAGTCAAGGAACATCAGCATTTTCAGTTTTCAGCGGTTCGTACCCGCAGATCAAGTCCCGAACCTCGCAGATCTCAGTTCCTCGCCGCACGGTCAGTTTCCGCAAGGTTTACAGTTTCAGCCCGGAAAACGCAGATTTCAGCATCTGCGTTTTCAGCGCGTCATCGTTGCATCGTCGTCATCGACATCGTCATCGACATAGAGTCAGAATTCAGCAGATAGAAGATTAGCAAATTTCAGCCCATAGCGTTTTTGGACAACAGTAGAAAGATTGCAAATTTAAGTACCTTAGGTCGACTTCGTCATCACCGTCGTCATCGTCGACATAGCCTAGACTTGCATCAGTCACATGCATTCAGTTTGTACCAGTTTGTGCAATCAATAGTAGACCACTCTCGCCGAAGAGAGTGGGGCCTTCGGAGGAGGGTTTTAAGTCGTCTCTGGTGTCGTATTCTCTTCTCTATCTCTCAGTCTCATACACTTGCACGCACAGTGTCCCTCCACTTTGTTTGTGATCATAGCAGTCTCTCATTAAGAACGGAAGGCTCTACCTTCTATAAGAACAAAAGGAACCTTGAGCACAGTTCGGAGCACTCATCTTGAGCAAAGCGCAAACATTCATTCCGCTGCATCTAACATTGGTATCAAAGCTTTGGCAGTGTTCTGTATTCCTCAAGGAAAGAACCACAAAAAAAAAATTTGCTTGTTGAGGTCGCACGAACCCAAGTTCGCTTGGGCGTATCGATTCCTAATCGTGTTGTTGAAGAGTAACAGGAATCCCAGGAAAGAAGGGCTTGTCCAGCCTCCCCTTGTGCCTCTTTTCACTCATTGAGAGCGGACCGTGCACTTAGCGGCCGGCCACTCGACGTGAGGTGGGAAAAAGCAACCTTGGTGTGAGCGCAAGGCCGCCAAGGGGTGCGCCCGCGGAAAGGAGTAGAACTCGGGTGAAGAGAAGATCCTTCTCAAACACAGATTGCAAGCGAAAGAAGAACCTCAAGAACCCAAGAACCCAAGTTCCTCGTGAACTTAAGAACCCAAGACCACAAGAACTGTCACAAAGTGATGACGTGGCTACGGACAACAGAAACCCTAATTTTTGCATGAAACCCTAAAATTCCTGCAAACCCTAATTTTTGCCAAAAACCCTAATTTCCGAAAATCGCGGAGGTAATTGTTTTGATTTGAAGCTTTTGGGGCTCTGCTTTTGGGCATCCCTTGTAACCTTTAACTTAGTGGTGAGGGCCTCACTTCTCACGGCATCTGGACGCAGAGTTTGAGAGTGAAACCCTAGCCACTCTCTTGTACTTTGATCTGATTAATATAAAAAGAAATACCGAAAGGGGCGCCAGTCTTTGGGGCCAATATCTCTAGGCACGGAACTCCGTCGGACCAGTGTACATCTATTGTGATCTGTGACTTGTTTTGTGCTGTCGCGGTTGATCCTTGACTTGGAGTGTCTAAGTCTGTTACAGTGGTATCAGAGCACGACCGATTTCTCTTCTACGGGAAATCCAATCCCCGAAATTTTTTTCCGCGGCACCTATGGCTTTAGGCAATGATCAGTCGACTCCCTCTGCATCTGGAGATGCGGACAGGGATCACAACGAAGATTCCGGCAAAGAGTATGGCCCGCCTTGGCCTACTTAGGCGGAGCGGCGAGAGATGGAGCATCGCCAGTTGATCGGCGATGCAACAAAGATGATGCTCAATTTTGCCAAGGACCCGAAGATGGCAACATATATGAACCAGATCTCTTTGGAAGAGGTACAGATGGAGTGGCAGAGAACCACAACACCACTCCCGAAACCCGCTCTCAAGAAACATTCTGCCTCCAAGAAAATATACGGAGAAGGAACTGGAGAACGTGGTTGATGCACGGATTGCTCAGCTTTTTGACGCGCAAAAGAAAGCCAAAAAGCACGGCAAAAAGCAGAAGAAAAGCACTGACTTTCCCGGTTATTTGGGTCGTCAGTCGACTTTTGACAAGGCAAAGAAACAGAAGAAGCGTGTTCGATTTGAAGGAGTACCCAGTTCTTCTTCTTCTTCTTCTTCTGATAGTTCTTCTAGCTCCTCGGATTCGAGCGAAGAAGACAGAAAAGGTAAAAAGCAAAGCAAGAAACAAAATTTTCGAAAATGGCAAGAAAAAGGCAAAGAAGGCTGCATCTCGCCCAGAGACTGACAGTTCTACTGAGGACTCGTCTACAGAAAGCTCAGATTCCGATGACGAAAAGTTTTAAGCGAACAAGAAGAATTTTTACAAAGCAAACCAGTATGACTTTCTCGAAGATAAAAGCAAGAAAGTCGGATGGTGGCCACTCGATCAAGTTTGATACTTTTCAGGATACTCAGATGCTTCGAAGGCTTTGTCTTTTATACAGCAGTTTGACATCGCTTTCGCGGGAGGACGCTATTCAGAGCACTCCAAGATTCGGAGAGCTGCCTCTTACTTTAAGAGGAATGCTCGTACTTGGTGGTCCACGCTTCTTTTAAACAAGATTGCGCCAGTTAAATGGCTAAAATTTAAGAAGCTTTTTATTTCTTCTTGGTTGACGCAAGAATATGAACGAGATATACGAGCTTCTTGGAACCATCTTTGGATGATCAAGAAAGATACAATCAATGCTTATTGTGAAAGATTCTGGAGCTCTTTTCTACCCGCCTCTTCATTCAAGAAGATCTCATTCAGAGAATAGATTGAGCGGTTTACCTTGGGTCTACCTACAGAGATCCGAGATCATTGCTTGGAACAGAAGTCAGCTTCTATTCAGGAGTTGATGAGTCATGCGAAGCGGGGCTTTGCCATTCACTCTGACAGTCTGACCTACCCCATAGATGAGGCCATGACACAACGAGCCGAACAGACTTCTGGGAATGAAAGTAGAAAGAAAAAGAGCAACCCAGAGAAAAAAGGATGCACGACCCAAGCTTACTCCTGAGGAGGGAGCTCGCTTCATCAGAGAGGGGATGTGCTTTGGATGCGGGGAACATGGACATATCTCCGCGAAGTGCCCTAAAAAGGCATAGAAAGAACAGAATGATAAAGACGACGACAGAGTTCGAGAGCAGCTGAGGAACGTGGCAGAAAAGGCAGATAGAAAAACAGAAATGGTACCACATGGCGTGGAACCTGCAATGAATCTAATGAATGAAAGTACAAACTTTGCCAACTTTTGGGACAAAGTGAAGGATCGGGAAGCTCTTTTGAAGGAGCCAAGGCCAACTTCCTTTCACTTGGAATTGGCGGCTCAATTTGGAAATTACGCCCGACAGACTGACGCCACAGGCGGAGGTAGTTCGACTGGCACCCGGATGGGATGTTGCCATTACACCGAGCATTGGCAAACTTCGTTTGCAATGACAGGGGTGTTTAGGGCACGCGAGTGACGTTCTACTCAAGATCCCTTGGTACCACAAGAACTACGCCGTGGTTGACTACCGGGCCGAGAAAGCGACTTTGATAAATGAAGAGCTTAGAGATTGTACTTGATGAACTTCAGTTTCTTACTCACTCTTTTGGGAGAGAACTGAACGATGGATAAAGGTTGAATATGTTTTGACCTGATCAAAAGAACGCCAAGATTTTTCTCCACACTCATGCCAATTGCTTTTCAGAGGGCCTGAAGATCAAACCATTGATCTGATACTTGGAAGCACGCCACCGAATCGGCCACCTTATCGTGTGAGCTGAGTACAGAATGAAAAGATTATGAACCCAGTGAAAGACCTTTTGGAAAAGGGTCTTGTCCAGCCTAGTACTTCACCGTATTGCTCTCCAGTGTTGTTGGTTTTGAAGAAAGACTGATCTTGGAGAATGTGCATCGATTATAGCGCTCTCAACCAAATCATCATCAAGAACAGATTTCCGATTCCTATGATCGATGATATACTTGACAGGTTACAGGGATCCTCGTGCTTTAGCAGGATTGACTTGAAGAGTGGATATCATCAGATCAGGATAGCGCCAAGAGATGTCTACAAGACAGCTTTTCGGACGACTTTTGGGTTATTTGAGTTTTTGGTGATGCCTTTTGGCTTAACCAATTATCCTGCGACATTTAACCGGATGATGGACAAGATTTTTCGAGAGTACAGGCTATTTGTTGGCACTTTCTTTGACAACATCATTGTTTTCTCCAAGAATGAGGCAGAACACAGAGATCATCTGCTTCAAGTCTTTCAGGCATTACGAGATCACACATTAGTGATTAATGCAAAGAAAAGTGAATTTTTCCTACCGGAGATACACTTTTTGGGACACATTGTGTCAGCAACATCAGGAGTGGAAATGGACCCGACCAAAATAGAGACTATCCGTGATTGTCCCAATTTGAGGAATGTCCATGAAGTTAGAAGCTTCTTGGGACTGTGTTCGTACTACAGGCGGTTCATACGAAAGTTTACAAAGGTTGCTT
The DNA here is from genome assembly GCF_014529385.1 of Adiantum capillus-veneris. Taxonomy (NCBI): domain Eukaryota; kingdom Viridiplantae; phylum Streptophyta; class Polypodiopsida; order Polypodiales; family Pteridaceae; genus Adiantum; species Adiantum capillus-veneris. The sequence goes on along the minus strand of NC_140940.1, from coordinate 96,044,648 downwards.
CCCCTTTGCATACCTTGACACAGAAAGGAGTACCATTAGGAAATTTCGGAGATCATTTGGAGGGCCTTCTAAGAAAATGTATTTTTCGCACTCTCTCTCTAGAAAATATGGTGAATAATAGAGGTGGGTCTTTCATGGTAAAAGTTCAAAAAGTGTACTTTAAGTAGATTCTTTACTCTTCTGCACATTCGTCCGTAATGATTGAGGGATAATCTTCTTTTCAGCTGCATTGAATAAACCTCGTCCACATGGAGGGAATGAGGCTAACATGGAGGGACGAAGGCGCAACCGCTATCACTTTCCATTAAACCTGCACATTTGGCTAATGGCGCACTCCTCAAATGGCACAAATGTTACCCAGAAACGAGAAAAATATCACCTTCACATTGATTTGGACAATGAGTACCAACCATTGATTAAGCGTAGTAAAACAAACACACATATACCTCCCGCTTCCATAAACACACTCAAAGCTCAGGGAGCTAAACACATAGATATCCGGACGAGAGGCTCTCTACCCTAAGAATCCAATGACTAATGCGTCTCCACCGTTTGTCAATCCTACAAGCTTATTGACCTTTGCTGGTGATGGAGAAAAGAGCCTTCTGGGTTATTGTAAATCTCTTACAAGAGAAGCTGAAACTTATAAGGGTATTCTCCAAGCTCAACAATGTGAGATTGTTCGCCTTTCACATTTACATTCTACGGATCAGGTTACCATTTTGCAACACAAAACAGAGTTACAAGAACTGAAAGGAAAGGTACGAAGTTGTCAAATGAAGGACACCATCTTGGGTGGTCGTATCCGAAAGAAGAAATTGCGCAATCTTGAAACATTGCAGGTTGCATCCGGAGGTCTCAAGAAAAGAATCCGAGCATTAAGGTGATGCTTCTTGGTTGGCTACATTGTCTTAGTTAAGTAATCTTTTTGTTTTTTCTTGTTATGCATTGTTTTCATGTGCCTAAATAGTGTTAGTGAAACAAATTTTCTGTTATTTACTTATGCATTGTCTTCATGTAGAGATTCAATCTATCCTAACAAGGAAAACATTGACCCCAAAGCCAATATAGGAAAGAGATTGAAGCGACTCATAAGTAGAAGCCTAGCAGCAGATATAGTACATGACAAGAAGTTTAAGGTCCTACAACGAAATGTAGTGGACCGCTTTATTTCAGAGAACTCAGTGCTTGCAAAAGAGATACAAGACACACTTGATTCACTTGGTGTAAGAAAAAGAGGATATTCGGCTATACAACAATCTGTCTCATCCGTCTTTGTTAAAAAGGGTATAAAATCCAAACTTTTACCATCAGCCTCAAGTGTTTGGAAAGAGAGGCTTTAGCTTAACGAGGCACAGGGAGACTATCTTGGACAGCCCTTTCATATTAAAGCAACTTACAGTGGCCATGGAGCAAACATGGCATATGATGAGTTCAATAATATTTTTATGGACTTGCAAATGTTACAAAAGAGAATGGTGGAGTTTTACAACATCACATTTGAAGAGTCACGAGGGGTATTACATTTTGTGTTAAAATTGGATGAGTGCGAGCTTGTTAAAGAGAAAAAGCTAGAGCATGTTACGATTACTTTAATGAATAGAGCCCTCTCAAAGTGTCCCAGTGATGATCCTTTGTACTTTAGTGTTCAATCAGAATCTAATATATGGTGGCTTGGTGTGTTTGAGGTAAGCGAGATTCTCATGTAAGCTCAAATGTTCACATCTACTTAAGTCTCATTTATTTTGTGTTGCAGGTAAAGAAAGAAGATAATGAGATTCTATATTGGGTGTTCCATCGAACTAATATTCCGGAGGTGATTGATAGACAGACTAACCAGGGAGAGGTACTACGTCTAGATGGAAGGGGAGACTTTCAAGTTCACTGGCATCTTGCAGGTGACCTCAAAACATTAAAATGCATGCATAATTGTGGAATGGGTGCAATGGCAAAGTCGCCGTGTTTGTTCTGCATGGAGCCTGCAAAGGTCATGGACCCAAAGTGGTGGAGAAAAGCTCCAACACGTCACATTGAGGACCCTGCTTTTCGACCGGTTTTGAAAATACCACTTGTGAATGTCCACATCTGTACAATGCATGCCCTTTGTAGAATTGTGGAGAAATTGGTCTACTTATATATCGGGTTTGCTTGGAAGATTAAGAACTCAGCAGAGCGACAAGTAGCCCTACAGTGCTTAGAATTGGTACTGTCGGATATGGGGCTTCATGGTGACAATGTGAAAATCCAACGGGATGAAAAGAGATCAACTGCTGAGAAGGATGTCCCATGCAAACCATCCATCGGTGGGGTGAAGGCACGTAGGTTTTTATCTAAACCCCAAGGTACAAGAGATCCGAAGCTAACAAAACATGGAAAAATATATAACACATCTTATGTTAGCAAGGTAGAGTATTAGAGCTGGAAAAAGCTACATATTGCAGTCAAAGACCAAGAATCAACTACTCGTAACGCGAAGGCTGAGGTTTGGCGATCAATAGACATCCTATTTTTGATGTGCGACAAAGATGACTAGTCACAAGGTGATATGAACAAGTTCAAGGAGAATCTCAACCTTCTCAAAAAATCATTCAAGACATCATGGACAGACACCCAAATTACTCACTACATGGTATTATCGTGTATTTGATTCTATTTTATGTGCAACTATGTGAGTGTAAAACATTCTAACTAATCTGTTTTCATATCCAGCACATCATCTTCAATCATTTACCATATTTTATACAAAAGTATGGGAACCCGACAATATGGAATACCCAAGGGATAGAAAAGTCTCATTACATGGCAAGAAATGCTTATTTCAGGCACACACGACATGGTGGCTCTCGAATCAAGGCTAACAGTTTGAGAGAACTATTTGAATGGTTCTATCGTAGAATCATTCATCGAATGTAGGCAAAAGAAGTCTTGGCCTCTTCAGCAACAGCACAAGCCATCAGACATTTACAACAACAAAAAGTTAAAAGATCAATGGCATACAACAACTCCGGTGCTCGTGAAAGTCAACGAAGGTGGAGAGAGACAATGGTGTATGTGAACCACAAGTGGAGAAAGATACTCTGAGTGGATGACATTGTACAAAATTTATGTAATACATGATCTTATACAATTGCTACTTAAAGTGTATCAAGATTTTGAAGGTTCAATTTTGTTTTTTGGCACATCACCTTTGTAACGAATCATGAGATGTTTGCCATACTCTAAAAGTTCATCTGGGTTTTGTCTACCAAGAGCTAGTGCCATTGCTGTGTAAGTTTAGTAATACGCTGCCCGACCACCTGTATAGCCCGGGCAGTAACCAAAACAATCTCTAGCAAACACTTTGTCCACAAGAATGACTTTATCTGCACTTTTGGGCAGCACGGGTCTACCCAAGAAGCGTGATAGTGTCTTGAATGTGTAAGTTGCTATTGAACCCTCTTGTGACATGAAATTGTGAAAAACTACTATCGGCGACTCGCAAAGCTTTGAAAGGTACTGCGCTAGGGCCGCATCCCTTCCACGATACTCTCGAGTCCGCCGTCGAAGGAAGTCATCCTTGTCAGCAATCCAAGACTGCACATATCATGTCAGAGTAAGTGACACGCACACGCGCGCACACACACACACAGAGTTACCATGAAGCTCTCATCCTGCAAAAAGAGGTTTTCCTGCCACAGGTCTACAGATGTAGTTGACCCCTGACCTGAATGGTTAAACCAATCCTCCACTTCTTTGTTACTTGTTGATGGTCTTAGGCTTTGTCTTATTGCTTGGAAGGTGGCTTCATCAGGTAGTGTCTCCTTGTATTTTTCAGCTTTCTCAAAGCATCTTCGGAGGCATTCCATTCGATTGCTGGATGTTTCCATTGCCTCATCATCACTACTATCCTCTGAAACAAATCCACTCCTCTCCTCTTGGACTCTGGAAATGATAGCCAGGGAGAAGTCCTCCCTTCAATAAAAGATGCTTTGCACATCATGTAAAAACATATAGGTATTGTCTCCAATCCTGAAGTCAGGCACAGCAGGCAGCATCATCTGAGCATGCTTCTCAGTGAAGTTACTGACATCCAAAGGTAGTTTGATTTCTGTGGTTTTCACAGAGAGCATCTTACTTCTTTGTACTTCAATTGCCTCAACCTCAAGGTCGACTGTATCTTCAACCTCCTCGACTTCTTGTATATGTGTTGTCTCCTCGCATTCTTCATCTGGTGCTGCATCCTGCTCCTCTAACACCTCATCAGGATTCTGCATGAGGAATCCAAACAGGCTGTTCAGGTAAATCATAAAGCCAAAGGATTCCTGAATAAGTTTGCACTCTTTTTGGTGCAAAGGGCAGGCTGAATGTCGGCAAGCAGGTGGTAATTCCCTATACTTCTTCAGTCCCTGTCCCTTTCCACCACAGTCATTTAAATGCACAACAGTCATAGTGGGCAGAACAACCCTCCCTACCTGCACCATCACTTCAAATTTATCTCTGTAGGACTGCAAGAATTCACTGTGCTGAGCTAACAAGTCTTCAATGTCAAACTTTGGGGTAAACATAGAATGAACTAGATCAAATTTGTCCCCAGCACCACAAGATGCTGCAAAATCGAACAGCCTCTCATCAGTTGCAGCCGGGTCTTCCAGAGAAGACACATCCTCTTTGGCTTTACCTTTAGTTGCACAGGGACTGCTTTCTGGCACATCTGCATCATCTGAGAAGTCTATATTCCTCTTTCTTGTATTTTTCTTGACAAGTACTGTAGAGGGTGAGGGACCCTTGTAGGGTGAGGGATCCTCTTGGCCTGGTGACCTCTCTGATTGATCTTCACCAATTGACTCTTCTTCAGATATGTCCTGACAAAAGTCAACAGTTCTTTTGGCAGAAACATTAAGCAATTGAGCCTGCAAAAGCTGAAATCTTGGCACAAGCTCTAGGTCTGGTTTCAGCCTCTTCTGCCTACTGGACCTTAATCCTATTCATCAGAAAACATGACAAGTCTCACTCTCTCTCTCTCTCTCTCTCTCTCTCTCTCTCTCTCTCTCTCTCTCTCTCTCTCTCTCTCTCTCTCTCTCTCTGTGTCTCTCTCTCTGTGTGTATGTGTCTCTTTGTACTAAAGGCGCGCATAGACAAAAACATACTTTTTACAACTCTCTACGCGCGCCTTAAGTACAATTGAGAGAGAGAGAGGGGGGGAGAGAGAGAGAGAGAGAGAGAGTCATAAATTTACTATAGACGCGCGGAAAGATCTACAGCCAGTGTTTGGTTGGCTCTGCGCGCCGTTAGTACACGGAGACACACAGAGAGAGAGAGAGAGAGAGAGAGAGAGAGAGAGAGAGAGAGTGTCTCTGTGTGTGTATGTGTCTGTCTATGTAAGTATGTGTTGAGGTGTGTGTGTGTGTGTGTTGAACAACAGTATGGGTTTTTCTTTGTTTACACACACACAATTTGCTACCAACTGTTGGAAATACAGAGAGACAGAGTGAGAGATCACCTTTTGTTGGTGGAGTTTGCAGAAACTCCATGGGAGGTGTCTCCTCCATTGCTTTTTGTCTCTCTCTCTCTCTCTCTCTCTCTCTCTCTCTCTCTCTCTCTCTCTCTCTCTCTCTCTCTCTCTCTCACAGTGATGAGTCCCCCCCTCTCTCTCTCTCTCTCTCTCTCTCTCTCTCTCTCTCTCTCTCTCTCTCTCTCTCTCTCTCTCTCTCTATGGTTCTCTCTTTCTCTCTCTCAAAATCACACTTATAACGGATACACAGCGGCGCCCCACGTGTTACTATAAAATAGAATATAATTGCATGCTGTCGCACGTGCGGTCATTATTGAGCCCGTATACTCTTGTACGTCACATATAAAGGTCATGAGAGAGAAAAACCACACCGCGTCAAAGAGTGAGAGAAAGAGAGAGAGAGAGCCGTCGTCTGCGTCTCCGACAGAAAGCCGACCCATCTTCGACATAACGCAGGTCTACGTCCTTAGAAGGTTTGGCCCTCTCCCTCTCTCTTTCTCTCTCTCCCTCTGCTTCTGAAATGTCCCTCTATATGTCCCTCTACCTTTCCCTCTATCTCTCTCTCTATTTCTGTCAGCCGCTTGGTGTAGCTCCGTGATTGAAGCCCTTGGCGTTGAGTTGTCCAATGAGAAGAAGAGACCTTCCATGTCACCGACAATCACCCCCAACCTCTCTGCTCTAGCATTTTAAAACGCTGCTATCACGGATCCCCTCCCTCAACCTCCTGCAGCATTTCAAAATGCTAGCTGCCAAGCCCCTTGGTGTCCCCCCCTCTACCCTGCGAGCGTATCAAAACGTTGTCCGACAACCACAGTGACGCAATGGCAACCTGCTCTTCCTCCCCTGCATCTTGAGACGCGTGTTGGAGTCCACAGCCGCTCGGGATCCCCCAACCACCCAGAGAGTTTTAAAACGCGTCCGACAGCATCGACTCCCACCCCTTTGACGTCGATTCTTTCCCTCTGCGACCTAGTGTTTTGAAACGTTGTTTTTGCAGCTGGTGTGTTGGAGAGTGATTTTTGGGAATCACCTCCTTGGGCAAAGTTTCGAAAAGTACTTGGGACTTGTGTGGGCACCTTTGAGAGGTGTGAAAGAGGTTCAACCTGGAGCGAAGCTTTGTGAAGCGGCTTGGGAGACGAAAAGGCAATAGAGGAAGTTTCTCGGAGCGGCTTGGGAGACAGAAAGGCGAACAGAGTTTGGACCTTAAGAGAGGGACAGTTTGGAGAATTTTCGGCTTGGTTCATGTGGCCATTTTTTTTGGAGTACGAGAAGGTACCAAATTACCGGACTTTGCAACTTCAACATGGCCCTCCCTTGCTCGAGCGCCCACGGCCGACAGCGACCAAAACCAACAAGTGGCTATGGATAGCAGATCAATCATCCAATTAGCGGCCTATGCTTCGGCACAGTTCTCCAAGAAATCGGTAAATTGTTTGGCTTGAGATTGTGCAGCCAAAAGCAAATGGACGAGTTTGCTAGAGGACAATGGCAAAGGCAAGCTTGACAAGGATGTCAGTACCATTACTCAATTAGCTGCCTCGGTACCCACGAGGTCCGACAACCATTAATATAAATGTGACACGACGCTTTGTTTGGCTCGGGAGTTTGAAACCAAAGGCACAAACAGGAACTCACACAAAGACAAAGTGAAAGGCAAGCTGGACAGAGATTACGGTAATAAAGATTTGACAGAGGAGATCGGCATGGCACACGTGGCGGCGGCCACAGTGGCCTCGACGTCATATTTCTAGTCAAAGTGCAAGTGTCACCACTACCTTCAGCCAAAGAGAGGCTTGTGAGTGGCAGAGAGGGGCAAGCAGTGCTCCGTATAAGTAATTCGGACCCTTGTGTTGGAGTTCAAGTTATCGATGTTTGGATTGGTAGGTCGGAGTTCAATGCACATGCATTCAGAAGGAAACCAATCAGATGTATCTAAAACACTATGGATGAGTGCACTAATCCATTGCAGTTGGTCGGATCATGGACAAGATGTGTTCCACAGTTCATTATCTTCGAGTTTTATATTTTGGACGTGATTTGTTCACAGTTCACGAATGGGGATTATTGGACGTAGTGTGGTCTACAGTTCGAGTTTTCTACAAAGGCAACCGATGCTCAAGGCATTATTCTCAGGTACAAAGTTGAGGGGAGCAACGCCGAGGTGCATCCAGTTGGTGGCCACTTCTGGGGTGTCCATGTGTTAGCTTCTTCATCAACTTGGTGTCCCGTATGAGCTGCAGAGAGGGTGGTAGAGTTTTGGCATCTCAACTGAATTGCCCAATGTGATCCCATTACTTAGTTTGGCTTTTAGGTATTTATTTTACTTATTTGTTAAAGTCTGGGTAGGGCAAATTAATGAGGTTGCTATATAAGCAACCCCTTGCCTCCAGTGTATACACATTCAGTTATTCATTGCCAAGGTTGATTGGTTCAGGACTCTCTCTCTCTCTCTCTCTCTCTCTCTCTCTCTCTCTCTCTCTCTCTCTCTCTCTCTCTCTCTCTCTCAGGAAGCTCCGAGGCCCGCACAAGAAGTCCACCGGTATAAATCTGGTAGAGAGAGCAGAGCTCCAACCCCAAGTGCATCCAACACCCTGCCACACAACATCCAAGAGAAACAAAAGACCAAAACCCAAAACGAGACAAATGAATACAAAAAGAGAAATGCAAAAATAATCGGGATATCAAACAAAAAGAAAGCCATATTGACAAGGAAAGCTTTACACATCCAGCCACACATACACAACCCAAAGCAAGCCTTGAAATAACAAACACAAAAAATCAAAGCACGCAAAATCCAAGTTCCACTCACCTACACGACACAGACACCCACCCACCACGCACACACCCCAAAGCAAGGAAAGATGTGTAGCCAAAGACAACAAAAAGGAAAGCAAAAACCAGAGAAAGAAACAAAAAAAGAAAAATTGCAAGCAATCACCAGGGAGAAAGCCGACAAAGCCACATCAGCAATGAAAGTGACGAAGTTGAGGGCATTAAAAAAAAGCTCCAAAGAAATCCGCTGCTCCAGCAACAGTGGCCACAGCTGCAGCATCGACAGTGGAGACCTATGTAGTGGCGGTAGCAATTACATCGGCTGGTGAGAAGAACATCGGCAAAGTGAAGATTGGCCTTGTGTGAAGAAAGCTGACAATTGAGTGAGAAGGAAAACAAAAAATGCCTTCCTTGCTGAGTGCGCACTGCACCATACACAGGGCTACTGAAGGCAAGCAAGTCACGGGCTGCCTGGCCTGAAGCGGGCAGCAGGGGCAGCTCAGTTGGCAACAACTGGGGCAGTGGGCAGCAAGCAAAAACCAGCATTGGTAGCGGTAAGAAAACCAGCAAGCTGAGGGTATCTGGCTGCAGATGCAAATCTTGGCCAGGGAGACGAGCGATCAGAGGGGGACTTTTGGCGAAATCCATAGTGAGGCGCAACAGAGATGAGAGAGTAGAGGAGTCTGGTGAGTGGCGAGTTACTGCAAATCATGGGAGAATTGGAACTCTCTATCTATCTATATATATATATATATATATATATATATATATATATTACCACGAAGGCGGGAATAGTGCCATGTCATCCTGCCCTGAACAACAAGGAAATTTGTATGGGTGAGAGTTTGCTAATAAAACATATCACCAAGCTAAGAGTGATCCTGATGTTGAAGATTGATAGAGATAATCTCTATCAATTCATGCACATGATTTGATCATCTACTGAGGAACAACCCTGTGACCACTGCTCTTCATCTAAATCCACTAGCAATCCCCTACCTTAGGGACCAAAGTGAGGCATTGGATAAGACAAAATTTAGAATTGTCAAGACTTGTCAATTATTCATAAGAAAAAAGGCAGGATATGCTAGAACCACGGGCTAGAAGCCAACAAACAACTAGAACGCAATGCACTTGACAAAGTCTCAAAGAGAACAAACAACTAACTAACCTGTTGGCGACACACAGGACAGCGGTTGCTACTATCCAACCATCGAAGAATACAGCCAGTATGGAAGTGATGGCCGCATCTTAAGTCTCTTCTCTGCTTGTTACATGCATAATCTAAACAAAAAGCACGACCATAATACTCAGACCAGCAATAGCCAAGGATTGAGGAATTAAAAAAGGGACAAAGAATACCTTCCAAGCAAGTTGGGCAAGTGTTTCTATCTCCAGATCGAGTAAGAGCAGATGCAGCAGGGGATAAAGTAACTGGAACACCTTGATGTTGCTGTTCAAGCATCTTCATTACTTTGCGAGCAGCAGTCCCCTCACTGGCAGTGACAGTCTCTGCTGATGAAACCAAAAGCCTATCCATCATCTTCATTACTGTCTCTATATCACTGGAGGTAGCTAACGTAGTCGAATCACCTAAAACTGAAGTAGGAACAGCAGCTACCTCATGTCGTGGAATATTTGCACAATCCACGTGCAGAAAAAACCCACAAGATTCACACCCATATGCCCATTTAGAAACATCCTTGCCACACTCTGCACATGACGCTTTGCGAAAGCGGGTATCAGGTTTGTTGAAAAGCTTTAGTCGATGCTCAGGATGCTTGGAATGGTAGGGGTTACATGGCAGCATTGCGCAAAATATGTGGAGGTCAAAATCACAAGAAGAGCAGTGATACACTCGATCAATAGCTTCCTTGCCACATACATCACACCAGCACGAGCCTGAGTAGGCATCCTTTTTTGGCATGAGCTGCAAGATGTGCTTGTGACAAGAGTGCTGGATGAAACGGGGAGCACGAGCACAATGAGGATGCATATCAAAGTCACACTCATCACAATGGTACACAAGAGGGAACGCAGGGTCACCACACACATCACAGGTGTGTGTCTTGTTGCTTGCGAGGGTCTCGATGTAAAGAGGGTGCTTGAAATGAGAAAAGTGGGAGATCTGTTCACCTGTTGCAATGCAGCTTGGATGGAGGTCAAAATGACAAGCACTGCAGTGAAAGACAGAGCCACTGCCCTTCTCGCGGCAGAGGTCGCAGATGAAGAAACCAGTGGGGTAAGGGACATTTTGAAGTAAGACCAGAGTATGGACCATCGTGAAAGCTTTGAGCTTCGTATAGAGGGTGTGTATGGAGACCTTCCTGCTCCTAATTCACGGGCATGATCTCGGACGGTGTGTATGGAGACCTTCCTGCTCCTAGTTCACGGCCATGATCTCGGATGTATGGTTCTTTCAGAAAATGGCGATGGAGGGAGCGGGTTTCTTATAGAAGCTTCATTGATGATCGGAGGGCGTATTTTGCAGGGCAGTGTTCTCCTCAACGAGGGCCGAAAAGGAGAAGCATCACTGATTGCGATCTTTTGGCATGTGCAGAAGGAAAGCAACGGACCATGGAAAGTTCCGCTGCGGGACCAGCTCTCTGCCCGATTCCTCGAGCAGAGTAGAGAAGAGCGAGGAGGAAGGTGAGAGAGAGAGAGAGCCGATTCTGACAAGCCAACCCCCAGGGCCCAACGTGCGAGCACCCACATTATACTCTGTACTCGATGGCAAATAGTGCATAGTCTCATTCTATCACTCACAAAAATGAGTATATAGTGTACTTGTAAAGGAGATGGAACTTTGATTTTCGTGCTAAAAAACCTAGGGCCTAAGGCAAGTGTGCCTTTGAAGTTTGGCATGCGAAAGAGCTTGATTTTTTTTTTTAAGGAGTGTTTGAAAATAGTTCAATCGTTCTAAACCAAGTGGTGGTTGATCGTGGTGGTTGATCGTTTCGGCAAAAGAACTTGATTATTGACAAGCAGTCTTGCCCTTCAAATTTTCTGGACTATTGGGAAAGTACCAACACACCCCTCTAATCTGTGAAAATTCTCAAAATACCCCTCAAATTTCAAAAATTCCCAAAAAACCTATTTTTGTTGGATTGTTCATATTTTCTAATCTTTATTCCTTTTTTACAATAGAGATCCATTTTTGAGTGCTTAGCATGTAATTTGTCACAAAACATCTCGCAAAAGAAGGCAATTATGTCTCAAAATAATGAAGCAATTCATCTTCAAAGCCTACAAAGCCAACTCAAATTCTAGTTATAGCATCTTGTACCATAGACAATGGTCTTCTTATGAAAAGCTACCAAAAAAAAAGGGAGAAATTTACTCTCACAACTAGGGGTATTTTGAAAATTTTGGAATACTTGAAGGGCATTTTGGGAATTTATGACAAAATATTAGTGGGTATCTTGGGAATTTTTGAAATTTGAGAGGTATTTTGGGAATTTTCACAAATTAGAAGGGTGTTTTGGTAATTGTCCCTTTTTTTCCTGGTATAGCAGTGTATTTTATGAAGTGTAGCTCATCAAGGACAGGGGAAAATAGATAAATTGTGTGGCAAAACCTAGTCATCAATGTTGTAATCGCGTTTCTAATCTTGGCAAAGTTAGCAGAGCGATTATGATGAATCAATCCTAGTTTTATTCGTGCCTAGACTCTACCTTTAATCTACGACAAAGGTAAAATGAGAGATCGCCTCCCTGAACTTGTTGATGCAAGGAATGAATCCCTCCCTAGAAGGAAGTTTATTAAATAAGACTTGTGGATGCAAGGAATGTGCAAAATCCCTCCGTTGCAAGTAGTTTAGTAGATATGGTTGATGTTAACCCTTGGTATTAAGGCATATCTTAAAAGTGATTTAGAGAGGGAATCTCCCACTCCCATATGTAAGAAAATGCCTTCCATGTCGCTCTTACAAGACTAGATATCACCCCTAGCACAAGTGTTGCACTTTCCCACCGCCTTTGTACAAATACTCTGAGGAGTCCTAACCCATCTCCTTATTCTAATTGTTCTTAATAGCTTTGCGACGAGCCTTTGATCATTCAATCTCTACCAACACCACAAGTGCAAGTAGAGGTAATAATAGGGGATTAGTTGTATGTGTTATGTTACTCAAGATTTAGGGGTAATGAATCATCGTTATGACCGCTTACGAGTAAGCTCATGGCAAAAGATGGTATGACTATAAATGCGATGCCTTAGGCCTACGAACATGGAAATCAAAATATGGAGCTGGTAGCAAGTAGACACCTTCTTCCTATACTATGGGTTTCTATGCTATGGTGTAATCCCACCTACAAATTCTCAAATTGTGCCCTTAAAACTAAAATTAAGAGGTTAAAATTTTACAAAACATTAAAAAAAAATTTTGTCAATTCCCCTTTAGATTTTGCATATTTAGGTTTTTGAAATTTTATAAGGCACTATGGGGCCTGGGCCATGGGCATTCTCTAGAAATTGGTGCCCAAGCCAAGTACTAAAACAATAAGCTCTATAAAAAGACAAGAAGTGGACGTTCCAAGTACCATGTAGCTTTTGCTATTACATATAGTACTCTCTAATGCTACCTTCAGTTGTCAAGAGAAAACACTTTCTTTCCATGTGTGGCCAAAAGCTCTTTGTAAGGACAAGTTAGGTAATATATAATACAGAGACCTATTGTGTCAACATTGCACATATGAACATGTAGAACCCTATTGTTAAAATATATGTTTTAAAAGATGTATAGATAGACACTACAATTTTCAGGAGATGAGTGCATATATAATATATAATACAGAGACCTATTGTGTCAACATTGCACATATGAACATGTAGAACCCTATTGTTAAAATATATGTTTTAAAAGATGTATAGATAGACACTACAATTTTCAGGAGATGAGTGCATATATACATTTCTCAAGAATTGTACATATAGACACTGCAATTTCAGGAAGTATATCCATATATACACCTCACCTCAGTTTGTCTGCATGAATGACAAAGGCTAAGGGTACTTGTGCACTCAAGTATGTAGATTCCATAGTATTGTCTTGAAAGCCCATTGTCTCCGACACACACATCCCTGCTAGTGTGTATCTTGTACCAGGGCTAGGTTTACCACTATTAAGTTAGTTTTTTTCTTTTTTGCCTAGATAACGTCCTAGTAGACTCGTGGAACCCTTAGAGAGCAAGTGTGGACCATTGGATTATGCTTGTTTAATAAAAGCCACATGGCAAGGTCAATTTGTTTTCCCACTTCAATGGAGTGTTCGAGAGGCATTAACTACGGTGTCGCATACTCTCGGAACCAGTGGCACTCTTTCATATGGACCAGTGTCAAAGGTGAGATATAAAATCAACATGTGCCCACATCAAGGGTTGCAAAAAAAGACTCGAGATTTTTTTATCGAGGTGTTGAGGTGACTTGTTTTTTTGAATTGTGGGTCTAGAAAAGCAAGCTTTCTCCTTTGTGCAAATTGATTCATGCCATGTTGGAGGCACATCCTTGCCCGTTATTGCTTTCTATGTAGTCTAAACCACCCTTTATTTAGTGTTGAAGGGGGGGGGGCATTAATTGGGGGACCAAACACACACTTTTGTCATCTTGCAAAGGCCATTGTGTCTAATAGTACGGCCGGCCGCCGAAGCTCTCTCCCCCTCTCTCCCTCTTTATCGCATGCAACTGGGCTTGTTTTCATTTTGGACTTTAGTCTTCAGGTCGTAGATTGTGACACGTGTAAAGGGGAGCCCTTCCGCCATATTATGTTAGTAGATTCGCCTTGGTAACTGATCATACTAAATTATGTAAGGATGCTCCTTCATGCTAACAATTTTGCACTTTCTTTTCAAAATCAAAAATTGCATATTTTTTAATTAAAACGATAGAATATCCTATTCAATTAATGTCCTTGCTCTTCATTGCCATAGCTGCGTATAAGCCCTCTTTCTTTTCACATATTCTACAAAAAGAGGTTAAGTCAATGTGAAGACAATAGTTATTCTCAATTGAGAGATTAGCAAATTTATATGAAGAAGTATTCTATTTTCTACACTTTTTTCTTATACATAAAGACAGCATTTTAAGACCCATCCTGACATCAAATTAAAAAATAGATATGTTTAACAAACGGAAAACATATTTTATTTTGAGTCGGTTTTACTTTATGAAGCCCAATCCCAAAAAAATAAAATTTGTCGAAGACATCCTCCTTGGATACGGAGGATATTTTCATTTTTGCCTCCCAAGGAAGGACTATGTGTCTACTTTCAATGCATTTTAAGGCTAGGAGGTAGAGCTCTCATCTCCCTAGTTTGCAACCCCTTTTTTCCACTCATTTTTCACTACCGCATCGAAGATAATGTGATGCATCTCTAAGAGCACTTGCTTGCACTCAAGGGGAGGCTAATTTTTATCAAGAAATGGAGGAAAGTCTTTTCTTTTATGATGTTCTAGGGTTAGGGTTAATGGCATCAGCAGATATGCACTATGAAGAAGTGAGTCTAGGTTGGGGTCATAGCAAGTGTGATATGTGAGATCACTATCCAACGCTTCTTCTCTCTTGATAGCATTCCTTGCTCGTGTAGCATCTATTTCTGTCCATGGAGTTTTCTTGTCTAGTAGGTTGTGTTTGGGTTGTAGGTGATGTGAGGACATGCATGTTGTGTTGTGGTAGGAGGCCATGCAAGCTTGTGTGTTCTATTTGGATAGTAAGGGTGTGACTCAAGTGAGCATTTCCAATGCACTCTATTGCAAGTTTGACAGCTCTACCACCTTGAAAGTTGCAATGAGTGGTCATATATGTGTGGCATGAAGCATTGGCAACAAGTGTAAATTTGTAGTGGAGTATATGTGTCTTGTGTTTTTTGTTGGGTAGCAAAGATGTATGTATCCAATATGTATATTGTTTTAGAAATGCAAACCTACCGCATTTCAAGACAAACCCTCTGATAGATTGATTGATTGTCACTTTGTGGTATTGTATCATGGTAATGATGTGTGTGACCACAAGGGAAGCCTTGTCCATGTATTGTCACATTTATAGTAATACTACTTCCTATGTTTGTATGCTCTTGATCTTCTCTTCATCTTCTCCATCTTCGTGTGCATTCATCAAGTCGTACTTTTAACAGCTAGTATCAGAATGGGCTTCAAAATCCAAGGCAACACCAGTAGCACCCTCTTGGCTTCATGTGATTTTTTGTGAACATTTGTAGGGTGGCATAGCCTTCCAAAAAGTTCATAGAGCTTGGTATTGTTATGATTTTGATTTGAGCTCATTTTGATCTCCGTTTCTAGTAGTGGTAGTACTATGCCTGCAATTTCATCCTTTTGGGTAGGTTTTTCAACAATGAATTTTCTTTCAAAATAGGTACATTTTAGTTATATGGGCTCTGCTATATAGCATAGGTGAGGTTTGTTAGCTTTTCATCTACACATGCAACTTTTGCATCAAGTACAATCATCGGCCATGATTGACAACAGTGATCTTTTTCGCATGGTGTCTCCATAGGACACACTCAGTGGGGACAACTACTCACATTGGGTGCACATGATACAACATCTCCTTTTTACACAGTATTTGGAACATTGTGTAAGGTTATGATGTACGACCAGGTCTTGTTCTACTGGTGTAGGTTCTAGCAATTCCACTACTAGAGTTGTTTGTTGGTGAGCAAACACAGTGGAGTGCTAAAGATGCCCAAGCCCATGTTTTTTGTTAAGCGCTCCATTACTCCACACATTCTCTTAGCATGAATTCATGAACAACAAAAAAGATCAATAAGACTGGCTTCTTTGTATGCAAGCCCTGATTTGGTAAAAAATGCTTACCTATGCAAGGAGCTAGAATCAAAAGTTATGCATAGCAGTATGATATGTATGGATTTCTTAAGTAGATTAAATATCTCAATAAGACAAGCATGGGATAGACTAGCTTCTTTGTATGCAGGCATGGGATAGACTAGCTTCTTTGTATGCAAGCCATGATTTGGTAAAAATTGTCGACCTATGCAGAAGCTAGAATAAAAAATTATGCATGAGGAGTATGATATGTATGATTTTCTTAAGTAGATTAAATATCTCAATGAGAAATTAACTGATATTGATGAGGTCATTCTTGATAATTCTCTTGTGTGGACAGCTCTAAATGCTTTGCTAAGTTTTTAGCATACTTTTGCCTTCAGCTTTGGACTTGTTAAAGAGAAAAAAAGTGATGATGTGAAGTTTAATGGTCTTGTCTCTGTATTTTTGCAAGAGGCCCAATTTAGAAAACACGGCTAAACAATGTGTTGTTGAACATGAGTTTTGTGATTGCACAACAAAAGAAGACTACCTATGTTGCCACCTCCATCTACTTCAAGAAGGAGGCCTACCTCCACAATTGCTCCTTCTTCAAGCAGCAATATTTTTGAGAAGTCCAAAGATAAAGGAAAGATGAAATGCTATCAATGTAAGTCAAATGATCATCTCATCAAGCAATGTTGATAACCCTCACGGCTCACGGACACCATATCACCTACGACGGACGTTGTATTATTTACTTGGTAAAGTCAGGTACCTTGCTTGTCGGTCCAATAGGGAAAGGGTAAGAGTGATCGCCGATGAGAGGCGCACTCTAACTGGAACATTCAAAGGATTAGTTGGCTAAGCTTGGACACCCAAGTGTGAATGGGGCGAGCTCATATAAAAGTCAACTAAACCTAAAATTCACTCATTCTCTCATTTGTGCAATTGAAGAGTGCTCTTGCTCCATCTCCATCTTCTTCTTCTTCATTATCTCCTTGTGTGTGTGTGTGTGTGTGTGTGTATGCGTGAGAGAGAGAGAGAGAGTGAGTGCGATCGAGCATTGTGGCAGCACAACGGCGGCGAGGCGGTTGAGCGCGGCGTAGCGGCGTCTCCCTCTTCTTCGTAGCGAGGAATCCTCCACGAAGCAAGCGTAGAGCGGTGAGTGACACACCATCGTCATCTTTGAGCTTACTAGTTTAGGCTTGTTGTGTGCTTGGAGCCATTTGTGGCTCGCACACGGTGTATCGGCAAGTTTCTTGCATTGACACGCGCGACATACGCGCACATTTTTAGCGCCGTTGTCGGGGAATGCCATACACTAAGCTTGAATGGCACTCTGTGCTTCTTTTGTGGTGCAATTTCAATTGTAGGAAAGGTAAGGAAGGAGGGTGTGTGTGTTGAGAAGAAAGATTTTGTGTTATACTGTGTAGTTTTTTTGTTAATGGAGTTTTCAAAGGTACTGTGTTTATTCTCTGTGTATTAAGGTTGTTAGTTTTCTTTGTTAATGGAGTTTTCAAAGGTACCGTGTTTATTCTCTATGTATTAAGGTTGTTAGTTTTCTATGTAATGTAATGTACAATAAGTAGGAAGTAGATCTGTGAGAGCTAATAGAGTGTGTTAGTGTGTAACAGTAGGTGTATTAGTTAGAAGTAGGTAGATAGAGTGTGTGTGTGTGCTCTCGCGCAGGCCGCGGCGATCGTATCCTTAAAAATAATAATAATAATAATTAAAAAAATTAAAGGTAGGACCGAGATCGAAAATATCTCCGAGACCCAAGCCCAAGCTCACGCTCAGGCCTAGGCCTCAGTCGCCTTCTAAAAGTTACGAATTTTAGCTTCACACGTAGCTAAAAATCGATTTTTTTAGGACCAACGGAACTTCAGATGCCCGAAAATTGTGTTGAAAAGCATACAGTGACCCTCTAAGTGATACGCTCATTTTGAGCTATCACACACTTTAATCAAAAAAATCAACATTAAAAAAACATTAAAAACATAAAAAACACGAGTGAAAACGGACGCTTAAAAAAGGTAAGCGGTTAACCTTCGAGGTTATTCGCCGACGCTTGTAGGGTGCCAAAGGCACATGCATCTACGCTTTGATCGTGTGCTAGAGACAGAGCAACTAGAGAGAATTTCGACTTACGCGAGTTCTCAATATCCACCTACTTTAGGTTCCGGGCCCTCGACGGGGATCCAAGGTAGTACAAACCAAGACCCGAACATAGCGGCTAGTGACTCTTCCTCTGACTACGATGTCATGGAGGGTTTCCCAATGCCTAATCCCGATAGCTCAAGCCAAGACATGCATGCCATGGGCCCGCAGTCCGGGCCGAGCATGCTTAGCCGCCTGAAGGAAACCTTTAGTAGAGCCACTCGCTCCAAACATGGAGCTAATGATGTAAATGAGGGGGTGGGGAAGTAAATTCTCCATTCGTGACCAACGTAGACCCTATACCGTTAGAGAATGTGCACGTGAATACTTCATTCACTGCACCTCCTGACTCTTCAGAGTTATTTCCCTCCGAGGTCATATTACCCGATGGTAGAAGCCTTGCCGAAGTGCAAGAGGTTGAGCGATATATCCTTGCAGCGAGGGAAAAGGAAGTCGAGAGCTTACGTAAGGCGGAGCAACGAAGAGAGTTAAAAGCGAAAGCCCTTATGTCAATATCCTTGCTAAGAGAGCAATCGAGTGCTCCTGACTTAGCAACCGCTAAGGGCCAACCACTAGAAACCAACATTGCATCTAGCTCAAAGGACACCCCTAGCACCTCAATCCTAGATGGAGTGTTCTTAAATGAGAACTGGGAGTACGAACTACAAACGAAAACTCTGACCGACCTATACACAGGTCACACCTATCACGTGGGTTGGTTAGATGTCCTACAATCCACAATGGGCGCTACTAGTGTGGAGAATCAACAACAAAGAGTTTGTGAGGTCATCCATAGGGTCATTGAGTTAGAGAGACAGAACAAGAGGATCAACATGCCCTCAACGGGTCTCATGAGATTCTTGGATACAAGAAAGGCTAAACAACCGACCTTATCGCAAATGGAGACTCCCTCGGTAAGTCCGATGGATCCTCCATATGTTGTTTCGCCAGGGGTCTCAGTGCAATCTGAGCCCACAAGTGATAGCTTCACCTTTCCAAGTCTAGCTCATCTTTCCCTTAATGACACCACGGCTACCATGCCTACCCCAATGATGGGCATGCCGAGAAACATGCCATGGACCTCATTTGTTAGTAAAGCACCGATACATGGTAGCTCAATGCCTGCACCAACAGTTCCTACAAGTGTGTACCAATCGTATGCACCCATGGGTCCTCGTACTCATGTAGTCTCTACTCCTCCCATTATTTCAACAACCTATGCTCCACAACCACAATACCCAAGTTCTTATTTCCATGGGACTATACCGGCTAGCATTAGCATGTCACATCCGACGTCTGCAATGCCTAGGGCCACACATATGAACTTTGGGCCACCACATGGCACAACATCGTACCCAACGTGGAACCCAAGGGCTTCCTATGCGCCAAGCCCAATGCCAATACCTACTCCACATGTAGTCTCTGGAGCACCTCCACCCACGGTGCCTGCTCACTTAGGTGACTTGGCAACATTTGCTCAAGCTATTGGTCGATCTGTCGCTGAGAATATGCGTAACACGCCTGATAAAGAACCTAGAAGTAAGGCAATACAAATAGCCAAGCTCACACAAAAAATTAGTGGAGATGGGGATGTGAGAAAGCATATCGAAGTGTTTGAACAAATATGCGATTCTCTAGGAGAACACAATGACCTACATAAGAGCAATGCTTTAAGTCTAACCTTAAGTGGGAAGGTAGGGGATTGGTATAGAACCCTAAGGGTGGAAGAAAAAACGATTTACCCTACTCTTAGGAGACTGTTCTTGAAAGAATACATACGAGAGGGAGTACTTTGGGGTGTAGCCTCTCAGCTCCAGAAAGCCCAACGAGAGGAAGGAGAGTCGGTGAGAGACTTTATAAGTCGCTTGAAGCATTTGATTTCTCGTTGTAATCCAAATGAGCGCTTCAACAATAACCAATTGCTTCATAGATTCATTAGGGGTTACGACATGAGGATATCTACAATGGCCTAGTCATTAGAGGTATCACCACTTGGGAAGCAGTCACCACCAATGCGATCCAATTGGAGGATAATTTAATGATTCAAGGAGAAAGAGTGTTTGTTGAGCCTAAATCTATTAGCTCGCAAGCATCAGGGCATCAGCCAATGACCCTAAAGCCTATTGCTAAGGAGCCAAAGATATCTGAGATGACTTTAGCAGATCTCACCAAGGCTATTCAAGAGAGTCTTAGAGACAATCGTGCTCCGCAAAACAATCATATGTATCCAAGAAGGGAGCAACAATGGTGCTCAGTATGCTATGGACCGCATAGTACCAGTAATGCCCTACTTTTAGAGTAAAATTCAATGGGAATTGCAATGCATGTGGAAGGCATGGTCATCAAGCTAAGGATTGCATAGTATTTAAGCGCGCGATGGCCAATAGTCCAACATTAGCATGGACAGACACACCTCGAGTGCCTGCATTGATGCCGACCCCACCTCTTGAACAAACATCACAACACATGGTCCCTAGGGCCCAAAATGTTGTTCAAACAACACCTTTACCACCTCCAGTGCTAGGACCGCAACCACCACATCCGAGAATCACTTCTGTGAATCAAGTGGGTTGTGAGTCATCTATTTCTTGTTTGGAAGGCTGTGAGGAAGATATAGATCCTAATATTGCCTATGGGATGGATGTGCTTGAAGAAAGTCCACAATACTACATGGAGGACTATTGGGGACACGTCAAACCTGTCTATCAAGTAGCTGCTCTTGCGGCAAGAGGTCAAAATATCAATTACACTGCTAAGAGACCACCTCTTCAATGCTATGAGTGTGGAGGTCCACATCGTGTAGCCGAGTGTCCTATTAGGCTACAAAAAAATGCCACACTAATGCAAACCAATCAAGCAAGCACGTCTACAATGCCGATACTCATGTGTAATCGATGTGGCATAGATCATTTGATTGCCCAATGTCCAAATAATCCAAATGCACCGAAGATCACGCCGTTAAACTTGATTGAAGTTACCGAGGAGCCATCACAAAGTACACCTGTGGTACCAGTAAACGTACTCACACGATCGATGCTCCAAAAACAAAATTATATTCTTGAGGAAAGAGACACGGCATCAATTGCCCAATCTCAGAAAAAGAAGAAAACACGAAGGAAGAGATCGCAAAAAGCAGGGAAGTCAGACCCCAGTTCAAAGACCAACATAGGGACTGGTGATGACCCCGTATATATGAACGACGCTGAAGAGGATTTTGATTCAGGAGAAACCATGGAGACCAAAACGACCACTAAGATAGAAACCAACAAGGAAGATCTTCATGAGCCACAATGGCCAGGATCCAAGAAGAAGATAGAAACTTATCCAAACCCTACAGAGGAAATTGAGCGAGTCAAGCAATTAAGGAGTTTGGTAGAAGATACCCAAAGGGATCTAGAACCAGCACCTAGGCAGATCCAAATTACAGACACCGTGTTCCCTACGCAACAACAACCTCACCAAGTCCATAGACCCTTAGCCATACCTAGTGTCATCTAAGAAGAAAGTGACTTAAAGTCATGGAAAAGTGGGCGTACTCACTTCTTGATGGAAAGAATGTTTATAGAGGGACTACTTGATCCTATCAAAGAAATGGAGATCCCATCTTCCCCACGTCAAGGGACTGAAGTCCAAAAGGTGCCGTTAAACATTGCCAAATTGATGGATTTCATGTCTTCAGAATTTAGAACCACCATCATGTCCAAACTATATAAAGACCCTGAGCTAGTCTCAGCTCTTCGAGCCTTCCTCAATGGAGAACTAAAGTTTGGGCTACCACAATTTGCACAGATGGATGGAGCTGGGGAGATGCCAATAGAGGAGGAACACTTAGATCCACAACCCAACCTAGATGAGAACCTTGTTATAGAAATACCTGTTAACAAGTAGGGACAATACTTTGAGGGTGATGAATCCAATGCGACCATACCAATCACTACTAAGGGATTAACTTTGAAGGGAATCCTTGATGCTGGCGCTGGGGTTAGCATTGTGACTAAAAATTGTTGGGAAACTATGGGAAGACCTCACCTTGCGACCACAACCATAGTAGTGAAGATGGCCAATGGGTCTATTGTTAAACCTATTGGGATGCTAAAAGATCTCAAGATCAAGGTCTTTGGACATAAAATAAGGATTACCTTCATTGTTATGGATTTCTCCAAACACACTATGGCATCGGAGATGATCTTAGGACGCCCTTTCATGAGGGAAGCAAAAATGGTGCATGACTGGTCTAAAAACCATGTCTACTTGCAGTTCCAAGATTATATCATTCGAGTGGATCTTGTGAGTTCACTCGGCCCCATTGCAGTATTGTTACACGTGTAAAGAGGACACTGATGTTGGGGAAGATTCTCCTTATATGGATGTACTACCTGGGATGACTGAGTCGGACAATGTGGATTGGGTCCATCTAGCAGCAACCATAGACACTTGGGGAAATAGGGGGACGACCTGGGTAACACCTAAGGGGGATGAAATGCCACCACTCGTACCCTTAAATATGCTAGAAGCAATGTATGTAGCTTCTGATGACCTACAAGATGAAAGTTTGACTGGCATTGGAACCAGTAGCGCCTCACAAGACTATAGCCCGCACGATTTGGGGTCAGAATCATCAATTGAAATCGACTCCGAAGACGAAGAATCTGAGTTAAATCTTAGTGCAAATGTGGGGACAAACCATTCAGGGCCCAGTGGTGGTAACCTAGATGACAATCTATCCAAGGGAGCAACAGACACAAGTAGTGATTCATTTAGTGACTCTTCACTAGAGATCGGTCATAATCGAATTAAATAAGAAGAGTAAGAGATATAAGAGGCGACGATATCGAGCAAATGTGCGTGCTAGAATAAATGAAAAGAAGTCTACCACAGAATGGCTTAATTATATAGGGGCATGTGATGCTCATCGGAAGTTAGTAGATAACTAGGGTGAATACCTTCAAAGAGTTATGTGGTGTAGTCCACAGCCCATTGACATTGCACAACTAGAAGCTACAGAGAAGCCAAAGTTGAGCCGTACTGTAAGGAGACGACAAAATCGAGAGTTAGCTCAACAACAAAAGAAATCGGACGTGAAATCACAGTCCACAGAACAACAGGATTCCACAGACTTACACCCTGCACCTCAACATTTCAAATCCTATACCACAGAGAAACGTAAGGTTGTGTATACAAAGGCTCAAAGAAACCTATCGATGGGAGCAATGGAGTCTATGACGGTCCAGCGATAGTTAAGGAAATAGAGTTAGCAGACCCAGGAGAAGAGTCTAAACCTGTTTTCATTGCCCAAGATCTGACCAAGACTGAGGAGTGTGTACTTAAAGAACTTCTCAAGGAATTCAGGGATATATTTGCCTGGACATATCATGGTATGAAAGGTGTTCCACCTTCCATGGTGCAACACACAATCCCCATGAATAGCATGGCTAAACCAGTTCAGCAACGACCCTACCCGATGAATCCTAAATATGCAAAAATCGTTCAAGAAGAGATTGAAAAGCTTGTGGAATGCGGATTCATATACCCTATTGAGCACTCAGAATGGGTGTCTCCAATAGTGATTGTGCCAAAAAAGAATGGGAAACTCACAATGTGCGTGGATCTCAAGAAGGTCAATGCTGCCTCTAGGAGGGACCATTACCCCTTGCCATATTCAGAACATGTGCTTGAAAGAGTTCCAGGGAAGGAAGCTTATAGCTTTTTAGATGGGTACTCTGGCTACAATCAAATCACAATTGTGCTGGAGGACCAAGCTAAAACAGCCTCTATAACCGAATTTGGAGTGTTCGCATTTTGTGTTATGGCTTTTGGTTTAACCGATGCCCGTTCTAGCTTTCAAAGATTAATAAACACTACTTTTAGAGATGAGGGAGTTTTGTGAAGCTTTCTTAGATGACCTTTGTGTTTATTCCTCTTGGAAAGAACATCTATCATGCTTACGAAAAGTGTTTGAGAAGTGTAGATTGTATCGCATCTCCTTAAACCCTTTCAAATGCCAATTCTGGGTTAAACATGTAGTCATTTTAGGGCATATAGTGTCAAAAAATGGGATTTCCATAGATGAGGGAAAAATTAAATCCATTGCTGAATTGCCACCACCTACAAACTATAAAGGAGTTCAAAGGTTCATGGGCCATGTTGGTTATTACAGACGGTTTATTTTAAACTTTGTCGAGATAGCTCGTCCTTTGTACAAGCTTCTTATTGAGTTCCAATGGACTGCGGAGTGTGACCATGCTTATGAGTCATTGAAAAAGACCTTGACTAGTGCTCCTATTCTACGAGTGCCCGATTGGAATGTAATTTTTTATGTGCATATTGATGCATCGAATTTGCTATTGGGTGTGTTCTAGCTCAAGCAGGAGAACATAAACTAAACTACCCCATTAGCTTTGCAAGTCATCAATTGAATGATGCCGAGAGAAACTACACCACTACAGAGCGGGAAGGTTTATGTATGATTTATGTAGTGAAGAAATTTTGCTACTACCTTCTGGCCAACAAGTTTGTGTTCTATGTTGATCATCAAGCCTTGTTGTATCTAGTAAATAAACCTTGTTCCACGGGAAGAATTACACGATGGTTGTTAATTCTCCTTGAGTTTGATTTTACCGTTGTGGTGAGACCTGGTAAAAGACATGTCATGGCGGATCATTTGTCTCGCATACCCAATGGTGAAGCCCCTATTGGAGTCGATGATGAGTTGCCCGATACTTCTCTATTCTTAGTCAAAACCATACATGAATGGAGTGAGAAGATTGTGAACTTTCTAGTTAATGGTTTTCCCCCCAAAGAGCTTCGTAAAGACATAGCTCGAAAACTGTTAAAAGAATGTGAACCTCACTCTCTCATTGCAAGAACTCTCTACAGGCTAGGGAAGGATGATATTCTTAGACGTTGTGCCCGTGAGGATGAGTATTTATACATACTGCAAGAAGCCCACATGGGTATAGCCGGCGGACATTTCTCAGGGAAACTAACAGCTAGAAAGGTGTTGCAATCAGGCTATTGGTGGCCTACCTTATTCAAGGATGCATCACTTTTTGCAAAAGGATGTGATGAATGCCAACGTTACAAGATCACACAACGAAAGGATAGGATGCCCTTACATTCTGTTAAAGTGACTCAACCATTTGAAAAATGGAGTTTGGACTTTGTAGGCCCAATTAGTCCGGCAGCTCGTAGCACTTAATCTCGATATATTATCGTTGCCACTGACTATGTGACAAAGTGGGCGGAAGCCAGGGCGACACGTAAGGCTGATGCAAGGTCAACTGCCAAGTTTCTCTTTGAGAACATTATTACAAGATTTGGTTGTCCCTTTGAGATTGTGAGTGACAATGGTACTCATTTTATAAATGGAGTAATAAAAGAACTCACTACCAACTTTATGATAGCTCACCATAAGTCCACACCTTATTATCCACAAGCAAATGGCCAAGCTGAGAGGACCAATAAGACCTTAATCTCTATCTTAACCAAAACGGTAGAAGCTCATCGCACAGATTGGGATTTAAAGCTTACATTAGCTCTATGGGCTTATCGTACTGCGTACAAAGATGCCATTAACTGCACACCATTCAAGATGGTGTATGGCCAAGAAGCGGTTATGCCATGGGAGTTTGTCGTTTCTAGTCTTCAAGTAGCTTCTCCAGAAGGTTGGGATGGTAACCCCTTAGTTGAGCGATTATATATCCTTGAAAGGCTAGATGAAGAGAGGCAATTAGCTGTGCAAAATGCACTTGTGGAGAAAGATAGGAGGAAGAAATGGTTTGACCGTCATCTAAAGGACAAAGATATCAATGTTGGTGATAAAGTCCTTATGTATGGAGTGCGTAACGAAAAGAAAAAGTTGAAATATGCGGAAAAAGGACCATATAGAGTATGTGAGATCACCCTACAAGGAACCATTCGTGTGGAGACTCTTGATAGAGTTGAAACCATTGGATTCCTCAATGGGAGAAAATTTAAAAGATACTATGATTTTTTAAGCCAAGAGGAGCTACGTGCCATCCATACAAAAAAGGCAGCCAAGGCACAAATAGAATTGAAGAAGATACAAGCTCAAGCTGAGGCTAAGGAGCGACAACAACGCATAAGACGAAAACGAGAGGCTAACCTTGGAGTCACACATGCATTCCACGTTGAAACCGACGAGGATTGGTTGGACTCTGACACACCTCTACAATACCCTATTGAGCTAAACAGCACCTATGGAAAAGTGCTATATAATGCCTTATTGGACACGGGTGCTAAATATAATCTGCTATCATATGGGGTGTGGTGTCAGTTAGGGAAGCCACCTCTATCTGAGAGTATTATCCAAGTCAAGGGTGTCAACAAGAAAAAAAAAATCGGTTCTTGGAATCTGACACACTTCTGTCAGTTATGAAAATGGGGTTGTAGCTCAAGACTTTTTGGTCATGCTTGTTGGAACTATGGAGGGTAATATAAATCTAGGACGCACGTGGATGATAGCCACCAAATGCACTATTGATTGGGGGACAAGGGGTGTCACAACGCAGAAACCAACTCTTAGCCCTGCCACGGAAGCCATAGTCACTGAGATATTGCCTCTTAAGGAAATAAAACCCAAAACATTGCATGTCCAAGAGGTTGAACCATATGTCCCCATAGCCCAAGTCTCTAGAGCTTCAACTGATGTAGCTGAAATAAAGCTTGAGACACACAAGACCCACCCCGATATAACAAAGAAAACATACAAGTGGGTCCCTAAAGCTTCTTTAGCGACCATAGCCAGTGCTAAAAGACAGGAGCCTGGTAAGAGACGTCCCATTCGTCCCAAGAAATGTTGCATTGGATTCCTAAAAAACTATTGGAAGCCCAAGGCTACTATGAAGGAAATGATCAAATATGGGCGCCAAAACGTAAATTGTGCTCTTACTTGTCACCGGGCCCATGTGAGCTCAATTCTGTGGCTCCAAAACAAATTGAAGATCGCGGAAAGGAAAAAATCACGGAATGCTACACACCTGCTCCAAAGCTAGTTTGCACAGAAATAGAAGCTTCGACACAACCTCCACCTACCATTGTACATATCCATACAAGCAAGAAAGAGTTTGCACCTCCCGTTGTAAGTTCACCACCTACAACAATATTGCAAATAAAATCATGGGAGAGTACCTTATCACCCTTGTAACTAGATGAAACGCATAGGGCGGTCGAAAACTATTGGTTAAAGCCTTCACCCATAACAACTTGGAACAACTGGTTTCAAAAGGTGACGACATCATTCCAAAAGGTATGATCTACCCAAGGAAGGGGGGAGTGTTTGCTGACATCCATCATTCACTTGCTTCCCCCTCAACCTTCCTCCCTAACCTCTTAATCTCTAATCTTAGGGAATGTATATATAAAGCCTTATACTCACAAAAACAAGATAAAAAAGTAAAAGAGCAAGCGCCATAATACAAAATCATAAAAACACATTATGCACAAGAACACGACCCTTGTAATATTTGCACTCTAACCATCATCTATTTGCGTGTACAGATATGGCTAGTACACTAGAGTCGTCCACTCCTGCCTTGGGTGCCCTCGTTACTTTTCACAAATGTTTCACATGGTCTTTCCGGTACTTGCATGTGAATGGGATTTGGTAGGTACGTTAGTATGTGAGAGGAATTTCGAGGAGTTAGAATGGTTGATACATCTCTTGACCACATCTGACCCATACTTAGTAGAGAGCGTTTCTCCCATCGCACAAGCCTACCCTTTTGACCAAGATGACTATAGGTGTCTAGTGACCTTCTTAGTAAACATGGGTACCTATGATGAAGAAGAAGATTTACATGACTACACGGATGGTACATATGGTCTCATGGATGATGACTTTGTTTATCTCAACGACGGGGATAGGGGTTTAGCCTTCGGGTTTCCCCCCAATCTCTACAATATCCTATTCCCTTGACTTTCTAGGGGGAGTGCAAATAATTAGGTTAGGGTTCCTTATGTTTTCTTTGTTGTGTTCAATAAGTGTTGGTACCTTTTCCCACTGATGTGCCTCCTAGAGGTATTCTTTGTGTTTCCTAGCGTGTACAGGAGCGTGTTGCTGTTGTTAGGATTTGGACCTTCATGGAATCTTTCTCTCGTTCACACTTCAAATCAAGCGTGACCATCAACACAAACAGGTGTTTCTTGTCCATTAGCATTGCCCCTTATCTTTTTTGCATCCATGTTTGTCTGCTTTGATTGTGATTGGTAGCATAATATTCAGTGCCTTTGTTTAGTGTCAAACATTAAATTCAATGTAATTTTTGTCATAATCACTTGTCTAGGTTTAAAAATCAAGCAGTCCGACTAAGCTAGTTTGACCAAGCTAAGCGTTAGAGATCTTCTCTTAATACCATGGGGAATGCCTTCCTAATAATTAATGGTTACTTAGGTTCTTAATCCGATTTATGCAGCATTGTGTGAAATGTACTCGGGCTTTCTAGTGGGCTTATTCTCTATTGACCTTTAGCTTAAGTATTATAAAGGGAGTTTCCTAGTGTGATGAGCCTGGGGAGGTGTAACAGTGATATATGACCCCCGAAAGTTACAAAATTAAAATGCTGAAAATGAACAAACAAAAAATCAAAGTGCCACAATGTAAAATCTTAAGCTGGAAGAAAAATCTCAGCTTGATTTGGTACTTCACTCACATGTATCGCCTATGGTACTAGAGCCCTAGAGGTTCCCAGTGTGGGCGCTTTTCCTTGAAAAGCAAAAAACCCAAGGCATACAAAATAAGCACACACATCAAAATTGAATCACTATAAAAAGACTTTGGGGGGTCAAAGAAAAGGTAATCAGTCATGCGATGATTTCATGAGAAATTCCTTTTATCGTAGCTTAACTACAAGGTCTTCTAGGTATAACCTCTAGTCAACCCTCGAACATGAAATACTTGGCTCTCGTGATTAAACAACTTAATCGACCAAAGAAAATTAAGAAGCTTACCCATGGTATTAATAGTCGATCTCTAGTGCCTTTCGACCGTTAAATTAGCGACCCCAGACTTGTTTAATTTTTTACCTTTACATCTGTTTATGCATTTGATTATATTGCAATTTAATCTTTATTGCTGACAAATGGTTTAAAATTCTGTTACCAATCACATTGTTTGCCTACTTCTTCATATGCTTTTTAATTCTATATGAGAATGCAATTACTGTGTCAATGTTGTTTGATTTTGCAGTGACTGAAGAAGGCTCAGGACATTCATCTCAAATGCTCTTCCACCTCAACAAACAGCTTCAACTCAATAGCTTCCGAGGACGGAATCTACATCAGGAAGGGGGGCATGTTAACCCTCACGGCTCACGGACACCATATCACCTACGACGGACGTTGTATTATTTACTTGGTAGAGTTAGGTACCGGGCTTGTTGGTCCAATAGGGAAAGGGTAAGAGTGATCGCTGATGAGAGGCGCACTCTAATTGGAACATTCAAGGGATTAGTTGGCTAAGCATGGGCGTCCAAGTGTGAATGGAGCGAGCTCATATAAAAGTCAACTAAACCTAAAATTCACTCATTCACTCATTCTCTCATTTGTGCAATTGAAGAGTGCTCTTGCTTCATCTCCATCTTCTTCTTCTTCATCTCCTTGTGTGTGTGTGTATGTGAGAGAGAGAGAGAGAGAGAGTGAGAGAGTGTGATCGAACATTGCGGCGGCACAACGGCGGCGAGGCAGTTGAGCGCGGCGTAGCGGCGTCTCCCTCTTCTTCATGGCGAGGAATCCTCCACGAAGCAAGCGTAGAGCGGTGAGTGACACACCATCGTCATCTTTGAGCTTACTAGTTTAGGCTTGTTGTGTGCTTGGAGCCATTTGTGGCTCGCACGCGGTGTATCGGCAAGTTCCTTGCATTGGCACACGTGCACAAATGTTCTAAGCTTAAGGCTAAACTCGCAACCAAGGGGGGGTCACCCACAAATATGTAAGTATAGCACGTGAGTTCAAAAATGTAAGTATTGGGTTTTTTTTAATACCCTTTCAACACATGATATAGTTGGTTTCTTGTAAGTGACCCCCTCAAGAGGCTCAACAGCTCATAAGAAGGAGGCAAAAGTATCCATTGCAAATTATTCTTCAAATACAAATTTAAGAAATGTTGTTCTTAATAGATTGGGCACACTCATGATGTATGTGGTTAGCATTACAATTGGGATAGTTGGTGTGTAACTGTTAATTACCATGTCTTTTATTTTTTACTAATAGTGAGTTGATGTTGTGTAGATTAGAACTCTGGGAACTGAGGAGAAGGCACCAAATAATATCTCTCGATCATTTATATTTGCACAATATTGTATTTATTTTTTCCAATGAGCCAATATGGTTTCATTGTATATATTTAGTGAGAACCCACCCTATAAAAGGTCATGCAATAAGTGAAAGCCACCACTGATGGACTAAAGTGTAAAGAGGGCCTCAAATACTTGGCACCTAAAATAGGTTGATAATAAAATTAAATAACTCCGCTAGAGGGACCATGGAGTTTGGAGGGCTACACTCCTCTCACTATCAATTCTTTTATGTGTGTGTGTGTGTGTGTGTGTATGGTGCCCTTGTCTATTTGTGTGTGCTTGAGTTTTGGAGAGATGGTGAGAGGTTGATGGGTGTGTGTGTGTGAAAATTGAATAGATTAAGCATCTGTTCTCCCGGTCTCGCAATAGTGGAATCAGAGCAAGGTTATGCTCTTGGAAACATGGCCACCATGGAGATGAAGATTCATATTGGGATAAACAGCATATGTCGTTTGCCTCTCTAGACATGCGCATTAGGGATCAATAGAAACATCAATCTCCACACTTCTCTGGCCACCTCACAAATGTGAGTGCACATGTGCGCGGATGCGTGCCTGCGCGGCGCGGTGCGGTGCGTTCGGGGAAGGGGAAGAGCACAAGACAGTGTGGGTGGAGCAACCTCTGGAACTAGTGAGAGTGAGGTGATCCTTATTCATATATGTATAATAAATAAGACATATATGAATAAGGGCATGTACACATGTGGACGGACGACTGGGACACCGGACGTCCGGGGCCCTGAGCAAAGGCGTAGCGCCTTTACCGCAACAATCTCCCACTTAAAGGCAATGCACCGATAAGTGAGGCCTACTAGTTAAACTACTAGTATGTACAAGAAACTAGGTGAGAGTCTCTCTCAACCTATGCCCACTGGCTCACTATGTCGATCTACATGCAATCATATTGGCTCTGGTGGTAGGCGATATGCGTACCCATGCTAGAGCCCGCATGTAAATTCCGCATACTACTCTGTATGGTTTGAAAAACTCCATTATGCATCATGCTAATGTCAGCCATCGCATGACTGACAACCCCTACTGCAAATGCTCCCACTACAACTGGTAGATTGAGCCTCAACACTAGTAAGGCGAACATGAGACGCCCGAACGCTGGCAAAATCTGTGCAAACCTAGTTGTACTCACCTCCCATGTGCTATGTGCAATCATTGCATCATCAGGACTACACATCGCGTATGGATGTTTCAACACCGACACTGGGAAACCTACGTCCTTGTCACCCATAGGCGAAATTGTGTGTCTTGGCACCAACTCATTAGCCTCTAACATGAGCATATCAAAGAACTCCATGTCTGTCATCTTTGTCTGTGTCTCTAGGGAGTAGACCCGCTCTACCTCTGTGTGCACAAACTCTGACAACACCTATTGTGTCTCACTGGAGCACTGCCGCTCTATCTCTATCTCTATAGAGTCTATTGGCACATCATGCATAGCTAAATGCTATGTCTCGTGAGCATGGTGGAGCTCACCCGCGAATGAGACATGTCTTGTCTCTCGCTCAAAGCATGCCAGCAACAAAACTAAGACTACGCCGTCTCGAACCTCAGACACATGCATAGGATATACCAGGCCGCCGCTACGGGTTCCTCTGGCAATCACTAGTGAACCGTAATACACTCTAGAAAGACTGCTCTCTAAGCAGTATCTGACAACCAAAGTCTGCTAATTGTCTCACTGAGACAAGCTCTGTCTTAGCTGTGGAACGTAGCACACATGTTGTAGCGTGTATGATGCACCATTGGCAAAGACAAACAAACATCTCATGCACCCTCCTATGTCAAACATCGAGCGACCGGCCAAGTGTACACAACCAAAACTCCCATAAGAGAAGGTGCTAAACCAATCACGATGCGGTGTGACATGGAAAATTGCATTCTCATCTAGCAACCAACATGGAGAAGTGTCACTGTGCTCAAAGACATGTAATCGGGAGGAACTCTAAAGGCAAATGTGACATCGTCGTCACTGTCATATGAAGCCACTGCTCTAGCATATGTCAAAACCTCATGTGCACCATGCATAGATCTTTGCTACTATCTCATACGCATGAAACAACAACGCCTAATGTACCCTGTGTGACCACAATGCCAACAATGCAAGTATCGACAAGAACGAGACCGTCGTCTCTCAATGTCATACATACTGCTGCCATAAGTGAACGCCGAAATGGCAACAAAAGTGGGAGGTAACTCGACCACCACACAATCATGAAACCGATGCTCACATACTGCATAAAACCAACTCCACAATCTGCTATCTGCAAGCATAAACTAGGACAAATTGCTCCACCGAGCGTAAAGGGCATAACCATATACGCAAGTAGAGAGCAAACTAGCTCACAACGCATCCCAGAAGAGAAACTGTCTACAAAAATCTGCAAAAACCAATGAAATGTGTGACTGGCAAAGTTTGTAGCCACACAAGCAGACACTATCGTCACTCCTGCGAGAGTGGGTACAAGAACACCAAACCGTGTCCAAACTGGCAAAACCTATCAAAGTGAGAGTAAACAGTTGATTACTGTCAAAATGGGAATATATCGATCACTGTACAAGATGGCATAACACTGCACACTTTTATGGCAAGAAGACGGGGAAAAATGAACAAATTCCTTTGCCAAATGAGTCAAAACCCAACGCAAATTGCAACCCAAAAAACTGCAAATAACTGTTAGAGTGGGAGTCAACTCGACCACTAAACCATCAAAGAGTAAACGGCAAATACGCATCAACCATGGCGAGAATCTAGGAAAAATTCAGCAGAGTTTCGCTGAAAACTGAGCAAGAACTCACAAAATCTCACCAAATACGCTTGAAAATAGACATGCAGTGTCTCAGTAGCAAAATCCACAAATGGCATACATAGCACTGCCAAAACCTTGGCAAAATAGCTCACTCTTGACCGAGTGGATCTAGGACGTATATCTATCCAAAAATGCCTGTAAACGTGTGAACCTGCTACTTGCAAGCTATAGTTTCATACATAGTATGAAACTGCACAAGACTATGCCAAAAGCTCTTTGGACCTTTGGGAAATTGGGGCACACTACCTCATCGATCGATAAACTCGTCGATTGAAAACATCGTCCAAGAGCCAAGTGCGTTCGAGGAAAATACGCTCTAGAATGGTCCGTCGGAGCCGTATGTGTCGGTATGTGCCATCGAAGCCGAAAAACTGGGAAAGTGTCGAAGCCGTAATGGCTGAGGAGACTAAGTCGAAGCCAAATTCGCTCCGGAATGGGCGCTAGAGGAGAGTTGATTCCACTCTCTCTCTATGGTCTCTTGCTATGTCGAGGTCAAGAAATCATCGTCGATGCCGTCTTTCATCGTCGGGCTAGTGTCAACAGCCAAGGCCAAGTTGCCGTGAGTCGTCGATGCCGAGGAGAACGCCAAAACACCGAGAAAGCAACTAAAATCGGTGTCCAAACCGATGCCAAAGAGTAGAAGAAAATCGTCAAAAAGATCGACGAAATCGGACAGATGCCTTACTCGCTCGTACCTGCACACACCCGTGCATGTGTGCATGAGCGCACACCAGAAGAGCTCTCTCTCTACCTCTCGCTCACTCGCTATCTCTCTCTCTCTCACTCGCTCGCCTATAAGTGTCACTTGCTCTCACTCTCTCTGTCAACTTTTTCTTAAGCTTTGCCGGCGTGTGTGAGAGCAGGGTTGGACAGTTGGGGGGGGGGGGGGGGGGGGGGGGGGGGGGGCACCCTGGGAATGGTTGCTTGCGCACAAAAATGTGTAGGAAGTTCAATTTATATATAAAAAAAACTGTTAGCATTGTTGCGGGCTCTGCCCACATCTCCGAGCGCTACCCAAATCTACTCCAAACTGTTGCAACTGATTGTGCTCGCTCGATTGGCTACGAAGCTCCCAAAAGCTGCTCAAGTGTGGACAAAATCCCCCAATTTTGTTCTCGATTCTACCCGCTTTTGCTGCCCGGTTGCTATTGCAATCCCGTCCCAAGCTCCTAAGGAGTGTGTGTGTGTGTGTGTGTGCGTGTTTGTCTCGCGGCCCTCTATAGCTTCCCTTGCTCTATGCAGAGATACCAAAGCTTCAATGCTTGCTTTTGCCCTCAATGTCTGCACTCAATTCCCCCTCAATTGCTTCCATTTGGGTTCTCAATCTCTACAGAGATTTGCACAATGAGTTTCCAAGCTCGATTATGCTGCTCCCCAATGCTTCAATTCCCTATAAAGCTCTGTCCAACAGATACCCAGTTTCTTACTCTGATTCTTGAGAGTCTTCAAAATCCCCAATATGCCCGAGAGGGGTTGCGTGCACCGGTATGCCGAGATCTCACCGATCTCACCCGATGTAATGTATCCAACAATTATTCATATAAATCATTTCAGATATTTTGCAAAGTAATTGAGATTCTCGATTTTGTGAGTCATCATGAGTTTATCAAAGCAATTGGATTAAAAATCGGGTTTAGAATCTATTTATATATGATCTTTCTTTATGTGGAACAATAGGTTTATGTGGGAACCTAATCTATGTGTGAAGAAAAAGCATACAGATAGTATTTTTAGGAAACAAAAAGAGGTGGGTCAAAATTAGGATACTTCTTTCTTTCTCTCTTACAAAATAGAATGGGAACTTGTAAGTATAGAACTTTTTAAAATCGCGCATAGGATCCGCGTACGCAATTTTTTTTATTTTTTTTGAGCCGCAACGACGCGCGAGCTTTTTTCCTCTCCTATTCTTGAAACCTCTCAGTATTCTTAGCATCCCCCTAGGGCCTATATAAAGGACCCTTCTCCTCTCACTTTGAACACACACATCTACGAAAGCGGAAGCTCTCTCGCAACGACACGTCGGAGGAAGACTCTCTCCCTAAACCTCTCATCTTCAAGCCATCTCTATCTCCAATCGTCGATGTACCGTCACCCAATTTGTGAACACACTATCTCTCTCTCTCCAACAACGCGCTTTTCTTTTCTCTATTCCGAAGCTATGGCTCCAAAGCGTGTAACGCGAAGTTCCAAGGACGCCCATGCCGTTGCACCACCAAGGAAGGTGGGAAGAAGGGTGTCAACTCCGAATGTACCTCATGCAGAAGTATCAATCGATGAAGAAGTCGAAGCCGTTCAACCGCCAGCGCAGGAGTTAGCCGCACGCGCTCCAAATCCGGTAAAACAAATTTATAAGTATGCATAGTATTCATGTTGACCGATAAGATGAACTTAGATTTAATCTTACTTTAAACCGACCGAAAACGTGATTGTTCAATCACATGAAACAAAAATATGTTTTGATAGATTAGTGAAAGAACTGTTGATAAATTGTCACTGTTGTTGGATTGTTATTGTTTGATAAGCGGTTTCTGATTGATATGAAGAATTGGTTGATCATGTTTGATGAATCATTAATGAGATGAATTGTTGAAAGAATATATTTTGTTCTCGTGGGTAGCGAGATGATTCCGCGGATAGCAGAGATTAAGCTGAGGTTATCGGCTCTCTTTTGTTCCTCGCGGTTAGCGAGATGCCTCGCGGGTAGCGGGATGCTTGGCGATTAGCAAGATGTCTCGCGATTAGCGAGATGGGAAGGTTGCGCAATTCGCGGTTAGCGAATAAATCCTTTGCAAAGGCTCTGTTGGTTAGACGGAGAAAGTCCGTGGGTAGCGGCAAAATCATGAGAAATTGAAAAAGTTATTTTTGTTGAATAATAGGGCTGCCTTCATTAGCATTGTTTGAATTGCTTTGGTATTGTTAAAGGACTGTATAAAAGAACCTGAGTTTGGAATTAATTAAGGAACACTGTTTGTATATGTAAAACAGTGTGGGAAAAAGTGTGCGCGTGGGGTGGAAAGTGGGGACTTGCTCAGGTTGCCAGTCAAGGATGGGTGGTCTTGATTAGTCGAGAAACTCTCCACTCCCTCAAATTAAAGACTCATTGTGCCAAGAGTCGAGATGACCCAAATCTACGTGACACCAAATGACTATCTAGTTTAGACTAAGTCTCTTATTATATTTATGGTTTATGGATGGCGGTCGTGCCTCTTAAACGTGAGGAAAAAGGCGTTGTTTATGGATTGTAATTATGTCAATGGGATTTCAACTTTAGGTTAAGAAATAGCTTTCATTGGAATCTTAGATTTATTGACCTGGCTTGTGGTGTATGATCCTTATAACCACGTAAACGATGGATAGAGGACTTCCTCTCTTCTGTTGCTCGTATCTCTACTTTGTGGAAACGGAGTAGGGTGTCGTCAACGGAAAAGAAGAATTAAGGAAGGCCACCTATCAAGTCGCCTCGGTCTTTTAGGACGGGGACCTTATACCCGATCCGTGTCGGATCTGCCCCAGAGGGGCTGCACGCGCCAGTATGTTGAGATCCCACCGATCTCGCATGATCCGTGTTGAATCCGCCCCGAGTCAACTTGATCCGGTGCCACAAAACACCGAGCTCTAAAAGAATCACCGCTACCATCAAGAGATCGTCGACGCCACCGAGCTGTAGCTCTGATAACACTTTTGAGTTCGTGTGTGAGCGGATGCGTGTATGCACGGTGCGAGGGGAAGGGGAAGAACACAAGACCGGTGTGGGTGGAGCAACCTCTGGAACTAAGGAGAGTGAGGTGCTCGTTATTCATATATGTATAATGAATAAGGGCATGTACACATGTGGGCGAGCCGGCTGACACCGGACAACAAAAATCAAAGCAAAAAATACATGAGCGCGATCACATACCATCCACCACCCTCAATTTACCCGATCAATGGTACGATGCCGATAAACCCTACTTTTCTCCCTTGGAATATGCCCCCTTGCTATCTTACGAACCTCAAGAAACTTGCCCTAAATGGAAGAACATGACCTCAATCGTTGTAGGCTACACTTGGGAAGTAGATATCCACCACATTCATGGTGAAAAAAACTTATGTAAATAGTGGAGCCTAGATTCCATCATAGGAAAACTCACAAGGATAAGGAAAAAGTATCAAAGGATTTACCAGATACACTAACCTCTATCCCTTCCCGTGATTGCTACCATGTAGCCATGGCACTCATAGCAAGAAAATTTATGCAATACTATTGTGTAACCTTTAAAATAAACCCTTGATTTTATTGTATGCTAAAGAGCCCTTGGTAACCGGGAACCCTTGGTTAGCCTTGCCCAAGTTGTAGGCAACTGAAAGGTCACCCACATGGAAAATGATACTACTTAGACCACTAGTTAGAGGAGAACCATCATAGGTTGCCTCCCTACCATTATTAATTGTAAACAGATTGGTAAAATGAACTAACTTCTATTACTTGACAATTTATAACTTCTTTCCTTGAAAGCCAAAATGTGAAGTAGCCCATAAGTGACCGTCAACACTTTTTGAGTGATTTATCACAAGTTGGGTCATACCAAAAAAATAAAAATAAAAAAATGGTGCTCCTATAGACACAATTGGTTCTATAGCAAGAGATCCTCTCAAGCTGGAATCTATTCACAAATGGATCAATAACACAATCATATCTCCCCATTGAAATAAGAGAAATATTTTTAAAACCTTAAAGAAAGGAGTCATACTAGGTATTCTTTGGTGGTTTTTGTTCTTACTATGATATAGAGCACTTTTTTCGTACTTGAGGCTCTCTTTTTCTACTTAGGAAGTCTTTCTTCTTGATCTCATTGAAGAGTCCAAGGGTTGGGGGGAGAGATCCACAACCTATTGTTAGGCTTCATAGTGGTCTCCATTGCCAAATAAGGAGTGGAAACTTCCCACCCAACTCTTAAGAAATTGGGAGTCAGAAGACTATGAATCCGTGCATGTTTTGGAAATTATATGAGTTCTCTAGCGACAAATGGAGTGCTGAATAACTTACACGTATTGGAGTAATGTTAGACCTATCATTAAATATGTGTTCCAATTTGTCTAGTTACACAACTTTGCATTGGCTGGTAGAAACTCGTGCCTGAATAATGTCACAAAATGTGTCCAAGAGGTAGGCTTGTTTGTAGATGCATCCACCACTTTGAGCCCCTACAAGTGAGAGGTTAGTCTTCATCCTTGCCATCAAGAGAATAGGCATGCTAGGCAACTAGTGTAGATCGCTCCACTTGTGGAAAAAAGCATCTACATTAACTTTATTGCCGTACCTATCTGCACCTTGGAACACAAGAGAACACAAGTGACTTGATATTCTTAATTAATACAATCCTGTGAGACAAAGAGCCTTGTAAGTCGAGTAATTTGTTGAATCCCCTAAATATGATTTATCAATTGAACCACTCAGAATGAGATTTATAAGCAACTGAGTATATAAATTAGTAGAGAATGGTCCCAAATTTGCATACGTATGCATGAAATGGTGTGCAAGCAATATATACAATCCACCAATCTATGATCTTGAAGACCAACGTCAACCAATGGACCATATTGCTAAGTGGCATGCATATGCTAGTCCTTGTTTTGGTGCTCAACATGCATGCTCAAAATCAAATGGATGATCCATAGACAAATCTTGGGAATCCATGAGATAATGACATGCACAAGAGAAAAGTGGAAAAATACCAGATTGTGAGTTGGAAAACAGCCCATTTGAAACATAGAATGAGAGGATGAACTTGAATCAACCCATTGATGAAGCATGCAATCATTGCATGCATATCTGTTGGCTTAAAGGAGTGTTCCTTTAAGGCTCTCAACACATGCCCTTGTTGTCTTCTTACACCCATGCCTTTCTTGCATGCAGATGATCCAATACTCCTTTGATAAAATCTTGGGAAAAATTTGATGGATTCATGATAAGTTTTGGGCCCTTGGCCATCATTGGGGATTTTTTTGGGCGAGCATTTTACGGTGAGCGCTTTTTTGGAATCTGCTTGTCAGATTCCAAAAAGATGTGTGTGTGTGTGTGTGTGTGTGTGTGTGTGTGTGTGTTTGTGTGTGTGTGTGTGTGTGTGTGTGAGAGAGAGAGAGAGAGAGAGAGAGAGAGAGAGAGAGAGAGAGAGAGAGAGAGAGAGAGAGAGAGGATATGTGACCAAGGAGGATGGGAGGAGAGGCAATGCATTCCACAAGGGCTATTCTAATCTATGGACAAAGACAGATGTGGACAAATCTTGGATAAAAGAAAAATAGATCCTGTGAGACATGCACATTATTTTACACAAAACTTGTAATGCTCCAATCCATACCCATTGTACAACTAGATCAAAAAGTTAAAAAGATG
This sequence comes from Adiantum capillus-veneris, assembly GCF_014529385.1. NCBI lineage: Eukaryota > Viridiplantae > Streptophyta > Polypodiopsida > Polypodiales > Pteridaceae > Adiantum > Adiantum capillus-veneris. The sequence continues at coordinate 96,004,938 of NC_140940.1, read as the reverse complement.
AACATTCATTATTCATAGAAACCATCATATTTCATATCAATTGTAGTACATATGACATGTGGATAGATCTTGAATAGATTTATGAGACATATGCATTCTTTCAACATAAGTTATAATGCTCCATTCCGTACCCATTGTACAATTAAAGATGAGCATTCATTATTCATAGAAACCCTTACATTTCATATCAATTGTAATACATATGACATCACTTTACATGTTGCATCCACAATCAATTGTTGGAAGGCCTTGGTTTTATAGTGCTACTCTCCTCTGTGGGTAAGAGATTATTCACCACACACCCTAGTTGCTCCTTCAATTTCTCTTCATCCTCCTCTGTGATGATCCAAATTCTCTTCCAACAAGTGATAAAAAATTTACCCTTTTAATTCAAGCTTTGCAATGAGTGCATTTTGAGCTTCGCGAGATTCGGTAAAGGCCATACATTTCCATCATTGTATTGATAGCCTGCTTGAACCATACGGTGTTAGCGTGCAAACAAGAAGGAAAATGAATGCCTCTATAGCCTTGCACAAGCCACACCGTCGGAAGGAAGAACTATTGCATGGTCGAAAACACCTGTAGAGATTTATGAAAAACCCTTCAAGCATAGAACACACTCAAAATTAGGAGAAACAAGGGACATCATGACGAAGCTCGTCTCATGGAGATGTCCGTATAGTATCCATAAACAAAAAACAAATGAAGGATGAAAGAGTTATGGCTGCTCGAAGTCGGGGGTGCACTCTTTCTTGCTAAAAAATGAGCTCTCTAGAAGCTGTGCATGTGTTGCAGCTATTAAAATGGGCGTTTTCTTATCTTTTATCCCCAAAAAATTTCTGTCTCTTCTTAGCCGACAAGGTTCCCTCCTCTGGCATCTTTTAATTGGCTTCTTTTAGGCCTTTTTTGGGCAAAAAATGAGATGTCGGTGACCCTTTGACCAAGGGATGGGGTGGGGGCAAGTGACAAGGGAACAAAAAAGGTGGCCAGGTGCCTGTCCAGTCTGGTGGGAACTGAAAAATGCGCCATCTCCCTCCCCATGAGCCCATGAGCCCCCATAGTCGAGCCTTGAGAGAGCTCCTCTCACCTTTGATACACCTATAGTGGGCTCCACCAATGTGCCCTATGTACCCTCCACTTTCCCCTTTCCTCTCCCCATGTGGGATAATCCAAGTGCCACATGGCACACTCTCCGATTTTCTCCCAAGCTCCTTCTCTCCCCACAGGAAATTCCCAGCTTGACCCCTTCTCAGGACCAACTTCTTTAGAGCATAGTGCATTGCTCAGGCCACCAAATGCGACGCCATAAAGCACGGCTTGGAGCCCATCACCTCGGCTATATCTAGAACTGTAAAACTTCAGCATTTCTAATCTTGGACCCCCAAGTTGTCCCAGTTGCCCTCGTTGCATGCACCCGCCCGCTTTGGATGCTCATAACTCATTATGTACAAGTTCGATTCACGAGCTATAAAGCACGACTAAAAATACTTATTAAAAATCATATTTTGGAGTCTTGAACAACCCAAAAAATCAGCATTCAATCTTGGCAAAATCACACCTTTGTACATGAATTTTTACATGGTCACTTCCACGACTTGTAGGGCTATGTACACATATATACATGAGGCTGGTGGGCAAGCTTTTTGGCATGACTTAGTGACTTTATGATCACTCAAAAAATCTCTAACATAGCTTTCCAAGCCCCCCTTGCCTGCTTGATCATTCATAACAAGCAGAGGTTCCTAGGGTGAACAACTGTTACATCTCATCCCTAGAAACCTCATCTAAATCCTCAGATGTTTCCACATTGTCTTCCTCTATTGATAACATCTCATCTGTCACAATTATCATGAGACGTGCAAAGGATTTCTTCAATCTATAACCATTAACATGATATTTATGCTGTGCACCACCCAAATCATCCAACTGATATGTCTCATTATCAAATTTGTTCACAAGAGTAAAAGGACCTTCCCACTTGATTTGAAACTTTTTCTGAAAGGTATTGTCCAGCTTACTGTTGTATCGTAACACTAGATCACCATTTTCAATTTCCTTCTCCTGTACGCATTCATTAGCCTTTAGCTAAGCCTTCTTTGTCACTTCTTCATAGTAGCTCAAAGCTAAAGCTCTGTCCAATTGCAAACATTGTAAATCCAATAATCTTTTTTGCCAAGCATTTGTTTGCTCTTCATCTCCCAATGACAATAGTTTGAGTGTAAGAATCTTCACTTCAATTGGCAATAAAGCTTCCTTGCCATAAACCAAGTGATAAGGAGAAACTCATGTGCTCATTTTGATAGCAGTTATGTAGGCTCATAATGCACAAGGCAACTCTGAATCCCAAGTCTTCCCATGTGTTTGGGTCATCTTTGTCAAGATCTTCACTAACTCTCCATTGAACCTCTCATTGAGACCATTACATTGTGGATAATAAGGAGAACTGTACTTATGTTGTATATTGAGCTTCTCACATAAGAAATCAAACAACTCTCCTCTAATCTTGGTCCTTTATAAAAAAGTAGCTCTAGGGGCTCACCAAATTTGCAGCATATATGTTCATAAATAAATTTTCCCATCTCCTTACTGGTAATCTATTTGACAACCTTGGCTTCTGCCCATCATGACAAATAATCTACTGCTATCAAAATGTAAGCATTTCTTTTGCTAGTCATAGGTAAGGGTCCAATAGCATCAAGACCCCATTTTTTAAACACATCAAAAGCTAAAATTGTTTGTTGCAATTCGGTTTTCAAAATTCTCTTTCCCATCTTCTGGCAACACAAACATGACTTGCACCAATGGTTAACATCCCACTAAATGCTTGGCCATACATAGCCCTCTTGCAAAATTTTATGCAACATGATCTTCATGGAAAAATGGCCTCCACAAGACTCCTCTTGATTTTCTTCCAAGATATTGTAGATTTCCTCTTTCCAGGGCACACTATGCAAAACCAAAACACTTCCTTTCATGTACAACACATCATCAAGCATTTTGTATATCCTGGATTTTATTATAAACGCATACTTTTTGGAAGATGGTAAACCTTCACGTAGGACACCTGTCAATAGAAAATCCATCTCTATTGATAACACTTCCCTCCCATAATATGGAGGGGCATTTGCCTTTAGCACAAACATAGAAGTGATCATTTCTATTGTGAGATTCTTCATTTTGAGACCTCTCAATATGCTGCAAACTCCATGCTTCAAAATTTTTGAGCAACGATTTCACCTTGAAGCATAACTTTTTCAGTTTAGGATTCTTATTCTTCCATACTCCCAATACTTGCTTCACGACCAACAAGGCATCTCCTTGGATCTGCAAGCGTCTAATTCCCAACTGTAAGCAAATGTGCAAACCACCTTCAAGATCCATGTACTTTGCTTCATTGTTACTCTTTGCATCAAGCTTCAACGCTTGTTTCCTTACAATCTTCCCTTGTGCATCATATATGACAATGCCTCCTGAAGCAGCATCATGACTTCTTCGATAAGAACCATCAAAGTATAACAGTGAAGCATCAGTGATGGCAAGAGTCTCAATTTTCTTCTTTCACTGTCGGAGGATAATTGTGCAAAAGGTGAGTTGGGAAGGCACCGGGCCCTTGGCTGTGAGAGGTGTGGGAAAAAAGATGTGGCAGATGCAATTATCGACAACAGTATTCAGAACAAGCAGTTTGCCTAACTCCAATTAATCGACAAAAACCATGATTAATCAATCCCTAATGGAGGCTTAATGCTGCTTACAAGAAGAAATCCTGGCTTAATCCAGGTGTTGAACAGGAAAATTAATAAAATTCTGCTTACTCTGCCTTCTGCTTCCCGATTTGAATGTCTAATGATGGCTTTGAGGCTTTAATTGTGCTTAGGGAATCCGAGAGAGCTTCCTCGAAATTAATGCGAGCTTAAGAGCTTTTATGCGAGCTTTCGAGCTTGTAGAGGTTAAGAATTCGGATTAAGAGCTAAGAGTTTAAGGCTTCTGAATGGTTTTCACACTTAAAGATTGAGAAGCAAGCTTATGAGATTATGTGTAAGAGATTATGAGCATCAAGATTAGGAGGAGAAGCTTAAGAATATCCCCGCTTAAGAGGAGGAGATTAGGAGGAGTTTAAGAATTCCCGAGCTTGAAGGCATGAGGAGCTTAAGAATCCGTATTAAGAGCTTAAGACTTAAGGATTACCGGGATTAAGAGCTCAAGGATTCCGAGTAGTTTCCACGCTTTTGCTTATGATGCCGAGAAGAATTCATGAAGATCATAGAATAAGACATTCCCTGTCTTTTTATAGTTGCATGGGCCTCCCCTTTTGCTAAAAAAAGCGAGGCACCCATTAGCGATGTCACTAATGGGTCCTCACCTTTGTGACGTGGCAAGATCAAGTCGACCAGCTCCATTTGCGGCGGGACTAGTGCCGAAAAGATGCGCGATGGCATGCCGATTATCTTCTTCTTCACGCCCGTGCTCATTCGAGCCCTGCACAGCCCGTCGCGAGCTCATCTCCGGCTGCTTGAGCCCGCTGCTCGCCGCCCACGCCATGGCATTCATCCTTTTCCTTGGCTTCACACCCTAATTAAATTTAGGTGGCCATAGCTTAGCTCCTTGGGCGGCCGTTGCTAAGGCCTTTGGGCGGCCGGCCGTAATGGCTTATGAGAGGCCTTTTGAGGGCACCACATTTGGAATACATTTCGGCCAAGGCAATTCCAAACACTCGGAAACCTTGGCACCTCCCCATTTGGCATACATACTGATTAAAGCATTGCCGTTAACAACATCTTTCTGCAGCCGCCGTCTTTGCATTTGTTGAAAATAGCCAGCTTCCTGGCCTTGCTTCTGTTAGGTTTATCCCGCAATCATTGCATTCCAAAAGATGACATTCCGAACACGAGACACCTCAAGCACTTGCTGTTCCTGCATATCAAAACCCAAATAAAGCTTAAAAATTCTCAGATGGCACTCCGACCGAGCCGACTAGACTGACACGGAACCGACCCCCGGAGAATCTTTAACAGCCCATAACTTGGCAAGCGGGACTCTGATCACTGATCTGAAAAGGTCGATGTGCTCCACAAAGTGAGCACTTCAGCCCGACGCATTCATTTCATTCTTGTCCCCTCAGCTGCAGTTGCCCAATCCGGTACGGATCTGCTACTGACTCAACTTAAAATTGTCATAACTTCTTATCCGTAGCTCCGATTGATGAGTCATAAAGACAGGCCAGTAGAGCACATCGAGCACTGCAGTTCTAGGGCACAATACCCCATCAGTGTTCACTTCAAGCATAACACCTTTTTAGCATTATTAAGGCATGTTTTGGCCCTTTCAGTCGCATTTGACATACATTCAGCATTGAATTCGGCCTGCAACCAGCCCTTAATCACTGTTCATTAAACATATTACTTAATGTGCATTTTTCTAGCATCTTTCTTTGCATGGGAGCGGAGCTGCACGACATTCACCCCCTCTGAACCTGCACAGCCTCCGGTCTGTGCCAATTGCACTTAATCAGCTGCATTAAAATCATCATCAGACATATCATCTGACGCATACATAACATGATCCTCTGGAGGCAGATCTGAATGAGAATCTTCAAGAACAATCTCGCCTTCTCGCTTCTTGAACAGCTTGATCCTTTTTTCTGCAATAGGCACTTTAAGCATAGTACCATCTAGTTCACACAATTGATATGTCGCATTATCAAAAACATGTTGCACCACATATGGTCCAAACCACCGTTTCACCATTCTCCGCATAGTAGAGTATTGGTTCTCCAAGCTATTGCCATAGACAAGTACCCAGTCACCATCTTTGATAGCATGTGGTCGTAGTCTATGCTTTCCATCAAATGCTTCCTTGTTCTTCAATCTTGCCTCCTTAAGCTTCTCTTTAGCCTGCTCAATATCCTCTTGACACCTCTCAAGCTCCCGAATACGTAGAGCAAGCAAGTCTTCAGTAGACATACCTTCCTCCCGTGGCATTATGGTCCAAGTTGTAACTGCTTCCTCCATAGGCATAATGGGTTTCTGCCCATGCATCAATTCGAATGGCATAAATCCTGTAACTCAACTATGAGTAGTGCGATCAGCCCACAAAGCAAATGGCAAGAGTTTAGGCCAATCACCAATATGTCCTTCACATGCCTTGACTAAAGCTTTAACAATAGGCGGATGTCCTCTTTCACTCTTCCCGTTACCTTCTGGATTATATGCTATGGTGAGGGCGAGTTTAATGCCCATACGAGCAAAAAACTCTCGAGCTTCATCTGCATCCAACTCCCCTCTATCTGTAGTAATTCTGCCAACACATCCATACCTAGAGATAACATCTTCAAGCAAGAACTTGCATATTGAACTAGTAGCTTTGGTACGCAAAGCTCTGCCTTCAACCTGGTTTGTAAGATCTTCCCTGGCAAGAACAATATATCTCATCTGCCACACTCCTACTGGCATTGTAATAAGGTCCACTACCCACTTGTAGTGCATAGCCAGTGGGGATAGGTGGGATGCAACCCATCTCTATGTCGCACATTAGAGTACTGTTGACATATTAAGCATGATTCCACAAATTGAACCACATCTTTATACATACCTCTCCATCAATATCGGTCTTTAATTTTGACAAAGGTTGCCCAGGCTCCTCTGTGTCCAGCCCATAGACTTTCATGAAACTCTTTAATCACCTGCTGTTGGGTCGCTTTGTCGCAAATAATTTGTTGTGGTACCCCTCCTAGGCGCTTCGGTTGCTTCCATAAATGTCCGTCTTTCAGGAAATAGCATAGGCCTTTTTCCTGATCTTCCTGAATTCTTGATCACTCCATCCTTCTTGTCTAGTGAGAGTACTTAGGTAGCGGCCAATCATAAGCCACTCTCCATCATAAAACTCTTCAGAAAAGACTTCAAAAACATGAGCAATACTACCACAGTTGGCATGTAGATAAGAAGACGTGTAGAACTTCAAGCCAACATCATCACTCATGGTCAGCATCTCTTCTTCATCTTCAAACCTGGCTCTTGATAACATATCTGCAAAACAGGGTTATCTCTACCTGCAATATGACAAAATTCAATGTTAAGAGACTTGATATACGCTATCCATCGTAGCATAGCAATGTCCAGAGTAGAGCAATTTGCAATCATCCCTATCAGTGGCAAGCAATTTGTCTCTACCACAACGGAAGCTCCAATAAAGTATTCTTTATCGGTCCTTAGAGCAGTAGCAATGCCCCAAAGTTCCCTCTTAACCTGTGGATATCCTCGTTGATGAGCATTGAGCACCTTGGCTTCAAATCTCACTGCATACCTGTGTCCTTCAGAATCATCTTGACCTATAGCCCATCCAATAGTTGTCGGGCTAGTGTCAACTGTTAAAATAATTGGCTTTTTGCATTTATAATCAACTTTCCTCAAGGTCGGAGCCTCAAGAAGCATCTTCTTTAATTTCTTAATAGCTTGTGTGTGAACTTCTTCCCAAAAAAACCTCTTACCTTTTCGTAGCAATTGATATAGCACCTCTGCAACATGAGCAAAGTGTGGCAGCCAAATACGATAGAACACACATGCGCCTAAGAATTGACGAACCTCAATAACTGAAGAACATGTATCCTTCATCTTTTGGATTGCTTCAACTTTTGTTGGACTTGGCCTTCTTCCATCAAAACTGCACATATGTCCCACAATGAAGACCTCCTTAGCTCCAAAAGTCGATTTTTGACGTGAAAGTGTTAAGTTAACTTCTTCAAGCCTTGATAATATAGCATCATAGTCAGCAATATGTTGAGCAACAAAATGTCTTCACCCCCTTTGGTCTTTTGTTTCATCTTTTGAGCCTTCTTCACAGCCCTTAATTGGTAGATCATCAATGAAAGGCATGGTAACATGTGGGATAAAGTCCCTTAATACCTTATTCATGCCATTCATCATATGAGCTACTGAATTAGTAGCACCCTGTGGCAGAGTGCACATCCTTACCAAACAAAGAGGAGTACGCATTGTAGTAAGATCCCTGCTCTCCAAAGCTAACTGGAAGTGATCATATCTTGAATAAAGATCGCCCATGGAGTAAATAGATCTACCTGCAAAGGCCTCAACAAATTCATCCACAATTGGGCCAGTACCCACATTGTGGATTGTTACCTTGTTAACTGGTTGCATATCTTGAATGAACCTTAATGTACCATTTTTCTTCGGAACAGTAAACCATCGATTAGAATATGGAGCACATGATGGCTCCAAAATTCCCATTTGAATCTTTTCATTAAGCAAATTGATGAGCTTTGGCAAGTGAGCTTTAGGAACTGGAATAGGACGCAAGCTCCATGGCGTGTGTGGAACAGTGAAAATAACCATTGGTGAAACAACACTCGGATCCACACACCCAATCTCACTTGGCTCAAAAGCGAAAGCTTTACCATGTTTTTCGAGCATACCTTGAAAACATTGGATCTCCTCTTCATTGAGGAAACCGTCTTCTCCAACCTTCAGCTGCTGTAGTGTCTCCTTAGTAAACTTATGCCCTATGTTCTTCGGATCTTTGAGTATAGGCTGTCGAGAAGCCTCTTTGATCATCCCATCACTTCCTTCTGGCAGCAGTGTAGCCACTGGCCTCACTTTCTTTGCAACAGTCTTGTATTTTGTCTCTACCTGTGCTTCAACAGTTTCACCCGAATCATCTTCAATATGCATAAGTGCTTCATATAAACTTAACTCATCATATATGTCCATTGAATGGACCTTGACTACTTTAGTTCCGCTTTGTAACCTGTTTTGCTTGATCTCTTCAAGCACTGACATAGTATCTTCATAAGATACCTCTTCAAAGACTCCTGAAATCACATCATCAGATTCAAGCACATCACAACCCTGCAATTCACTTTGAATACCTAAAACATACTGTTTTTCCCACTTCAGCAAATCATTAGATTTTCTGAAAGAGACTGAACTTTTAGATGTTAACCCCAAAAACCCTGAAGAGAAAGCTTCTCTTTGCGAGAAATTCTCCTCACTTGTATCACCATAGTCCCGCTTTATAATGGCACTGTGAGAAAATCCTGTGCAAACCTGTGTTCTCTAAACTCCTTGCGTATATTCGGCATTGGATGATCACGTAGACTGTCCTTATTTCTAGCATGGTCAACACATACAGTCAAGAATTGCATTGCTTTCTTACCATCACGGCTCCGAACCCTGGCATAGGCTGAGCCATCATCCAACACTTTGGTTTCCATTCGCGCAACCGTAATGTATGGTTGCCCTAGAATTAAAGGATAAGAGGAATGCTCCTGTATAAAGAAGTTTTGCTCATCACAGACATCCCCTACAGTTACCTTGACATTGGCACATGCACCATAGAGGTCGCCTGGAAGCATATTGGCAGCTCGAATCCGCCAACCATGGTCCACATCAATAGGCCATTTCCCCTTTTTGTGCAAGCTTTTAGCCATCAAATTGATCTCCAATCCATGATCTATGAGTGCTAAGACCGGTTCTTCGATGTCACCAAGCTTTACAACAGTTTCGGTTGTTGCTCTTGCCCAATGAGTCCTTGAAAAGTGACTCCTTGGTGTGCTTTCACTATCTTCATCTTCATTGAAATGAACATGCCTTACCTCAGGTACGGTTGGATTTGACACCACCACAAACCTCGACTCTTCTTCTTCTTCTTCTTCAAGATTCTCCAAATACTCTTCATAGTCGTCTAGGATTGCTTCAATGTGGCGTATCGCCTGGCTCTTCACTCACTCCGGCTCTTTTTCTCTTGGTATCTACCGCTTCCTTTTGATGATATCTATTATCTCCTCATGAAACTCACGTTTGGCAATCCCCAATATATCACCCAATGTGAGCTCCACCTTGCTATTCAGAATTCGCTCTTCAAAGACTTTCTTTAAATCTGTAGCTAATTCAATGTCCGACTTGAGCTTATAAGAGGGTCCCCTGGGTTTACCTTGCTTTTTGTCCTTAGGTGCCTCCTCCATCACCACTTCAGGAGAGGGCTTTGGAGCAGGACTTTCTTCTTTCTTGCTGTTGAACCTCGTTGTCCTCTTCGATGTCCCAGGAGCTTCTTCATCTCTTTTCCGCTTTTCCTCCACCATAGCCTCAATAGCTTCAGACTTCGCAATGAACGCATACACCGAGAGGGAATCCACTGGATCAGTCCACACTGTCGTTTCTCGAATTGAATTCCCTACTTGCCGCAGCTTCCCATAAGTTACCTGTCCAATTTTTGTTGTCTTCAAAGCATAAGGACATAATTGACCCTTGGTACCTGCACCATCTTCATCACCCTTCCCACACTCTTGCAGCCCATATGTAGCTGCCTCCAAAAGAGCAACATTATGTTGAATCTCATAAACTATCTTCTTCATGCCGCCCCTACCAAAGTTCAGGTGGAGCATCTCACGTGTTGCCCTAAGGTGTATCTTCTTGTCCTTCCAAAACACCACATTCTTTTTATATGCTTCGTCAAAATCATCACATTCTTTAAGATACTTTTGGTCTTCACTGTCAAACCACATGCATCGGTCCCAGCCTTTGCATGGTGGCTGCTGCCTAGGCTTCGATGTAGACCCTTTTGCAGTTAGACCATCAAATTTAACAGCTTTAAAATTCAAATTCAATTCTTAAATACCTCTTACCAATTCATCAAGAACTGGCTCCTCCACTCTGGGTATTGCCGAGGTTGTTTTCTCTTTAGGTTCCTCCTCCGCAACATCCATGATGTCAGCCACGATCATCTTGTCAACTCTCATCTGTCATTTCACGATCATGTTGACTGCTTCGGTGACTACCTTCTAGTCGGATGTTAAGCCCAATTCTCCACTTGGATCCTCTAGCAACTGCACTAAACTCTTTTGAAGTCGAGGATCAGCAGCCTGGATGAACAACTCAACCTTCTGATCCCTCATTGAACGTTGCTCTCTCGAGGAGAGTTGCTCGAATTTCTTCTCAAATTCCCGCAATAACTCTCGTGTAGACAGATTTTTGTTCTTCTTTTGCACCCACTTCATGAAACTTTGCCTGGTTACTCTTTGAGAATCCTCCAGGAAGTATTCCTCCTGAAGCGCCTTCTTGAAATCCTGCCAATTCGAGCCTTGAAGAACCTCAATTTCTTTAATTCGACTCCTAAGTTCTGGCTCAACAATCAAATGGAACCCTTCTACTGCGTTCTGATCATCAACTCCATTCTCTTCCATTGCCTGCTCATAGATATTGCAGAATTTGCTAGTATCCCAGCCTTCAAATCGATGCAATTTCTCGGTAACCGTGTGTTGAGCTTCACAAATCCTCTCCTGCAAATTGTACTGTTGTTGGGCAGCCTGCTGTTGTTGCATATAAGCAGCAAACTGCTGCATCATTTGCTGCATGGCAGCCTCTTGCGGTGTCGACATCCTTCTTCACCACACTGCTCACCCCGGCTCGTTTCACGTCGGGTTCACCAAGAATGTTGGAGGATAATTGTGCGAAAGGTGAGCCGGGAAGGCACCGGGCCCTTGGCTGTGAGAGGTGTGGGAAAAAAGATGTGGCAGATGCAATCACCGACAACAGATTCAAAACAAGCAGTTTGCCTAACTCTAGTTAATCGACAGAATCCATGATTAATCAATCCCTAATGGAGACTTAATGCTCCTTACAAGAAGAAATCCTGGCTAAATCCAGGTGCTGAACAGGAAAATTAATAAAATTCTACTTACTCTGCCTTCTGCTTCCCGATTCGAATGTCTAATGATGGATTTGAAGCTTTAATTGTTCTTAGGGAATCCGAGAGAACTTCCCTGCAATTAATGCGAGCTTAAGAGCTTTTATGCGAGCTTTCGAGCTTGTAGAGGTTAAGAATTCGGATTAAGAGCTAAGAGTTTAAGGCTTCTGAATGGTTTTCACACTTAAAGATTAAGAGAAGCAAGCTTATGAGATTATGTGTAAGAGATTATGAGCATGAAGATTAGGAGGATAAGCTTAAGAATATCCCCGCTTAAGAGGAGGAGATTAGGAGGAGTTTAAGAATTCCCGAGCTTGAAGGCATGAGGAGCTTAAGAATCCGTATTAAGAGCTTAAGACTTAAGGATTACCAGGATTAAGAGCTCAATGATTCCGAGTAGTTTCCATGCTTTTGCTTATGATGCAGAGAAGAATTCACGAAGATCATAGGAATAAGACGTTCATTGTCTTTTTATAGTTGCATGGGCCTCCCCTTTTGCTAAAAAAAGCGAGACACCCATTAGCGATGTCGCTAATGGGTCCTCCCCTTTGTGACGTGGCAAGATCAAGTCGACCAGCGCCATTTGCGGCGGGACCGGTGCCAAAAAGATGCCCGATGGCATGCCGGTTATCTTCTTCTTCACGCCCGTGCTCATTCGAGCCCTGCACAGCTCGGCGAGCTCATCTCCGGCTGCTTGAGCCCGCTGCTCGCTGCCCATGCCATGGCATTCATCCTTTTCCTTGGCTTCACACGCTTATTAAATTTAGGGTTGCCATAGCTTAGCTACTTGGGCGGCCGTTGCTAAGGCCTTTGGGCGGCCGGCCGTAATGGCTTATGAGAGGCCTTTTGAGGGCACCACATTTGGAATACATTTCGGCCAAGGCAATTCCAAATACTCGGCAACCTTGGCACCTCCCCATTTGGCATACATACCGATTAAAGCATTGCCGTTAACAACATCTTTCTGCAGCCGTCGTCTTTGCATTTGTTGAAAATAGCCAGCTTCCTGGCCCTGCTTCTGTTATGTTTATCCCGCAATCATTGCATTCCAAAAGACGACATTCCGAACATGAGACACCTCAAGCACTTGCTGTTCCCGCATATCAAAACCCAAATAAAGCTAAAAAAATTTCAGATGGCACTCTGGCCGAGCCGACTAGACTGACACGGAACCGGCCCCCGGAGAATCTTTAACAGCCCATAACTTGGCAAGGGGGACTTCGATCACTGATCTAAAAGGACCGATGCGCTCCACAAAGTGAGCACTTCAGCCCGACGCATTCATTTCATTCTTGTCCCCTCACCTGCAGTTGCCCAATATGGTAAAGGTCTTCTACTGACTCAACTTAAAATTGTCATAACTTCTTATCCGTAGCTCCGATTGACGAGCCGTAAAGACAGGCTCGTAGAGCACATCGAGCACTGTAGTTCTAGGACACAATACCCCATCGGTGTTCACTTCAAGCATAACACCGTTTTAGCATCATTAAGGCATGTTTTGGCCCTTTCAGCCGCATTTGACATACATTCAACATTGAACTCGTCCTGCAACCAGCCCTTAGTGACTGCTCATTAAACATATAAGCTTCAAACAAACTTAATGTGCATTTGTTTGGCATCTTTCTTTGCATGGTAGCGGAGCTGCACGACATTGCACCACCTCTTCTTTAACCGAAACAGGATTGTCTTTATAATTGAGTAAATCTACCAAAGTAGCCCGAGTACTCTCTTCCACCAAAAAAGTGAACTGAAACTCTTGAAGTTCAATAACGCATCTGATCACTGTTTTTGATATATTTGAATTATTGAATAGGTGGGGAAGCAATGAATAACCGGTGAGAAAGGTGAATGACATTTGCAATAAGTAGTGTCTAAATCGTCTACAAGCATAAACCATATTGGTCATCACCAATTCAATTTTAGAAAAATCTCTTTCATGAGGAGTCTTCACCCTACTAGCATAGTGAACATGCTTCATATAATGAGACTCCTTTCCCTTTTGCAACAACATGGCCCCAATGGCATCACCTCCCACCACTGATGGGTTGACATAAAACTCCTTTTCCCAATCAGGAGCTTGCATAATGGGTAGTGTACTCAAAACTTCTTTGACTCTGTAAAAAACATCTTCACGGTCATGTGTCTACTCCAAGGGATCATTCTTAACTGTTTGTTGCAATGGATACAATAGTTGTGATGCCAAAGGTATGAAACGAGACATATATTTGACCTTTTGTATGAAAGTGGCCAACTGTCTGGTATCTTTTGGAGATGATAGCAACAACAAAGTTTCCACTTTCTCTCGATCTGCCTCAATCCCATTTTCTGAAATCACATGTCCAAGAAGTTGAAGGGGAGGAGCCGGGAGCACAACGGAAGAGGAAAAGGAATACGCACACACACTCACACACACACACACACACACACACACACACACACACACACACACACACTCACACACAGGTTGGAGGGGAAGAGCCAACACGTACTGTGTGCCCCCTTTCTTTCTTCTCTACCTTATGCACTAAGGCACAATACACATTGTACTTAGTGTTAGTGGCTCACACAAGTGTATAGTTGTACACTTAGGGTTAATAGCAGTTAGTGATGGGCGGTCGGCCAGTGGAATTGGAGTTGATCTCTTTAGATAGCTGATTCGAACGCTGGAATTTGAGCTAGTGGTAAGTCGTCGATTTAGTTAGTGAAATTGGAATAGAGAATTGAGACTGGACTGAAATAGTTATCTGAACTGAAATAGTATATTGAAATCGTATACTGAAATGAGAGACATATTGGACAACTGGAAAAGTGTTTGCAGTTTCATTCATAGTTCAGGAATAACCAGTACAAGGTGTAATGGGTTGAAGCTCAAATGATTACAACAATAATGATTACAAGGTGAAGTTAAAGGCAAAGAGATTGTAGCTCGGAAATACGTGAAAGCTAAAGCCAAAAGATAAGTGCTAAGCCAAGAGAACTAAGAAGCAAGAAGCTCGATTACAATGTAATGGGTCCTATTTATAGCCTTCCAAAAGTTACTGTAGTAACTGCCGTGGTAATTACTGACATGTGACTGATCCACTGTTCGGCTTTCCAAGAGACAGTTCCTGCCTGCTGGGACCGTCTTCGTCTTCTACATCCTTCCCTCGTTTCTTGAATTTTGGTATAACTCCAAAATTTTTGAAAAAATCCACCGCCTAAGTCTGTATTGGTGTTGAGGAACCTATCTGGGTTTCTGGTCATGGCCTAAACCCTAAACCCTAAACCCCTCTGTTTGTTTGCTGAGTTGGCCGATGTTCCTCATGAGTAGGCTGATGTTCCTCGTGAATTGGCCTATGTTCCTTATGATAGTACTCCTCTTGAGTTGCTAGCTCTTCTGGTATTGCTAGCTTTATACCATACTTCATGCTTGTTGAGTGCTTGACACCCCTATAATTGTAATTCCAAGGGTGCCTAGCCAAAGAAGTTCCAGTGCCTCACTGGGAAAATCCATCATCTGATTATGGGATGGAGCTATCCTAGTATCCTTCACTGAACCCGCTTCCTCTTGCCCTTCTTCTATGCTGGTGCTTCAGAAGTTCCAGTGCCAGTATTGTCCTTCTGGATAAGTCGATAAATGGCCTCTGCTCAAGTTGATACTGCCTTGCAGTGGACATCTCCAATTCATAAGGCGTGAGAGGATTATAGGTTCAGCATGCATCTACCCTTTGTCAGACGGGTTCTAGCCAGTTTATGACAATGTGAGACTGTGTGGATCCATCCTTCCAGAAGAGGCTAATTTGTTTTAATCCTTGCCTCAAAGAGGATCTCAATCATCTCTCTGTACTGTGGCCCCAGACCTGGTTTAGCCGTAATATCCTTTTCACGGATTTTAGAGGACTCCACAGTAAGTAGAAGCAGCTGATTTGTGATCTTGGTGAGACCTTTGAGCTGGATCTTCCATTGTCCCCTACAGAGCTTGACCCTCTGCATTTCTCCTTGCAGTTCCAAAACATCATTTAGTTGGAGAGCCTCATTGATCAATGTTTGCCAGGTTTTCCATTCTACAGTGGCTCGCTCATACCAATCCTGAAGATCATCAGTAATGTTCAAGTATGTGAGCCGATCCACTCGTTCTGCATGCTGAGGGTACATTGCAGGGAAAAATCTGGGTAGTTCAACTTCCTTAGCAAGCAATGCATACAAAAGAATTGGTGAATCAAGCACAAATTCCAGGTTCAATTAAGTATAGCCTGATTCTCTTGCTGCATCATCTTTTGATGTAAGACAAGGGTAGCTAGAGCCTGAGAGTCCACCACCCAACCACCCATTATATAGGCAAGCCCCTGGCCCTTTGCCCTAGTTGGACTCCCCGTTCTACACCGCCTAGCCTGGCCCTGCCCTTGTCTAGTGCCCTTGTCTAGTCCGGCCTTTTCGGTGTCCTGACATTACTCCCCCCTTAAGAAGAGTTTCGTCCTTGAAAACAAAAGTGTGGAACGTCTTCTTAAGAACACTAATGTTTTCCCAAGTGGCATCCTTCATGGATCCAGGTTTTTGGTTGACCAGAACACAGTTCCGCAGGAGGTTCAATGAAACCAAGAGTAACATCTTGATTTTCCACATTGTTGTCCGTTTGCAACCAGATTGTGCTACCGATTCCTATCATATCATTGTGTATAGAATTCCTTTAGAACACCCATGAGTATTCAAAACGAGTTATCACACAAAGATGTACCCTAAAGAGTACCTCTTTTCACTTTCCATGAAATTAACTTGCTAACATACTCATCAGCTACGTTTAAGTCCTTGAATTGTTTTCCAATTTCAGTAGTAAACAACCCACCATCACTAGTGTTCAAGGTTGAGAACTTGATTAAGACATGAAGAGACTACACCTAGTCGCAACCATGCTTTAATCTTTATAAGCAAACTCCAAGTAGAGTAATAAATGCTTACTAATTGGATCGCGTGGTGTTAATGTACGCACTTGCATATCCTTTAGCACAAGATAACACTTCGTAACCTGCATATCCCCTTGGATAAGTGACAGTATTGCGGTGCGTTTCCCCCACGGTTTACAGCCAGTCTTTCCAGATGGCTAGTAAACGGGAATGACAATATCATACCACATTGCTGAGGAATCAACAATTGGATGAATAACCATCGTGGTTAACTTGAAATACCTACAAGCATCCAAACCGAGCCATGACCTCTATTGGTGATTGGTAGACCGAAAAGTAAACTCATGGAGATACTGCACATAGAGTGCAAAAATGCTTCATAAGCAACAACTTGAGGAATATGCCTGCCGTGCCAAATCAGCCTTTGCTAAACACTAGGGCCCATAACACCTAGTGTGCATTCATCTAGAAAAAAACAGATCCGAACCCGTATATCCATGGTGATCCTTGCCAATACTTATGGCAAATGTGATGCGTCTAGCACATATTAAAAAGGAATGTACATAGTTCTAAAAAGAAAATAATTACTTTCAGTTGCAATCTTGTGCAAGCCTGTTGGACGGGAGCGACTCACACACCCATGAAGTGCATGCAAACACTACCTAGATCAACATAATGTCAATTGAGGACACAGATGACACGATAGGCACACGGAGGAAATCTCTTTAGCTTGTCAGGCTGAGACCATCCTACACATACAACACTCTGGAAGGCCAACTAAACCACAATCAAGAACCTCACTGCTCTCAACTACACCACCTAGCCACATACACACATACGGAAGGTAACACACCTAATCATGCTAGATTCGTACGAAACTTAAGGAACACCATCCCCTCACTAGGATACACCTGTCCCTAAGCTTCTACACTCAAAACCCTCACTCTAAACCCATCTATGGAAAACGCGTAGGATGACAGAGCAGAATTTTGAAAGTGCTCGAAACTGAAATTTATGAGTACCTATGCGTAGCTTATGTCGCCTAGATTCTATAGACTACTAGCACGCAGAAAACAGACATCGTTTGATACACTTACGGCCACAAATAGCTCGTAGCTGCGTCGGCGTGTGCGCTTCGTCTCGCGTGGAATGCTTGGCGTTGTCGCGTAGCTCTCCTCGAGACTACAACAATGGTGCAGTCGGATCTCCAATGTGTTGAGCGAGCCGGGCGTAGCGAGAGGATAAAACTCACGCTCACTCTCTTTCTCTCTCACACACAGTAGATGGCAGCGCTCAAGTTTTGATTATGATTAAATTCCTCTTTACAAAATGACCTAGGTACCTTAGATACTAAGGCTACCTTAGGTTTAACCAAAAATGGGGTTGAAAGGGTCAAATGGCTTTGTATTTACAATCTGGAAGTGCCATTGCACCGCGGCTTCTGAAACTAGAATAACTACTCATTACAAATGACGTTTATAGCCATAATCCGTAGCATTTCATAACTCGCAAAAGATAAGACTTTGATACGAAACTTGAGTTATGTTGTGTTGTTGACCCAGCGGTCAACATTCCCCCCTTCCGCGTTCATGGCGTCCCCGACATGACCTGATTGTCGATGGCGACGTGGTCTTTGCTATCGTTTTGTTGTTGGAAAGAAAGTATAGACTATAGCCTTTGTAGTAGCTTGTCTTGTTTGTCCAATCCGATGTACATAGTCTTCACATGATTCAGGAAAATCATAATTGATGATGAACTTTATGTCTTTCACATCCACGCTCCGAGCTGCAGCATCTGTTTCTGTCATTATAGGTCTACTGCCAGATCTAAATTCAAAAAGAACCCAATGTCGTTTAACTTGGCTCTTATCATCATGGATAGAGAAAGCTCCATCCATCATTTGCTCCAGCAAATCTGTGAATTCGGAGTATTTGTGATTCTCAGAAACAACTTCTACAATCTGTAGAATTCAGTGATTGGCTTTCTGATCTTGTGAGCCAATGACAACTTTGTAAGGATTTTGTAGAAATTGTATGGCTAAACCCTTAACTTCTTTAGGCCAAGTTGCACTCCAATGCAAAGTCTGTCTGTCAGGCCGAATCTAGGACTTGATTATTCTAATTTGAGGTTCAAAACCCTGCCGAGCATTCAATGCGCATTATCAAGGACAAGCTTTTGAGATCCTCTGACTACCCTTATGTCTGCTCATTGTCATTGAGGACTTCTTTGTTCTTGAGTTATGCTGTGTTGTTGACCCACCGGTCAACACTTTGCTGTTGTTTTGGTTTCATCTGTTGCACTGCTTGTATCTTTGTTGAACCACAACAAGAACTATGATCCATTAGAGCGGACGTCTATCATCGTAACCATTCATCTTTTGAGATCCTCTGATTACTTTTATGTCTGCGCTTCTTCATTGGGGACTTCTTTGTTCCTGTGCAATCATGTTGTTAGTGTTGTCTACAGCTTCGTCATTGTAGGCCATTCTTCGACTCGCCATTGAGGAGAAGTATGCTATGATCAGAAATTGGTGCTCCAATTCATTTGTCAATTGATTTGAGTAGAATTTCCTTATTGTTGATGTAGAAGGAATATGTATAGGAGGATGGTGATAGGTGTCTTTAGATTAGGGTCTAAAACCTGGATGACCAAAGGGAAAAAACCCGGTGGGAAAAAAATTGCCTTTGGTATACGCTCTTATTGGAGTTGAGCAGTTGAACGTGAAGTACATGTTCATGAAAGGTGAGTGCTTGGGTGAAACATAGAAAGAGTGCCTGATGTAAGTGCCAATTATGGGACACTCTATATGCATATGAGAAATTTGTCATCAAAAGCATGCAATGTGAAAGAAGGAGATGATGGGTGTTTCGAGGAATAAATGTAGCACATGTGACATCAAAAGATGTCTCAATAGCTTCCACCTTTCCAAGAAGGGTTGTCGATGTAGAAGTTTCTCCACTCGTATCTCACTGTGCTCAATACATGAGTGTCTTTTTGACCTTCTCCTTCACTTCACCAGATTTAAGTACTTAGAATTCGACTCTTTTGCTCACCTATACCAGCATGAGTGACACAACGTAAATATGCTCAACTCTTCCAGCTTGAGTAGTACCTAGAATAGCTAAGACGCTTAGACCACAGAGAATATTACTTAAAGCTTTGGGACTAACACCTCACTCATTTTGTGGCTTAGCTACTCGACTCTGACTTGTATGACTTGTCGGTTGCTTGTTGACACTGGTTTGTGACAAGTTCTTCGGCTGTTGTAGTGGCTGTTGAGACATACTTCGTGAAGTTTCATTGTTTTCCTGTACCTTCTTCTCTTTGTAGTGCTCAAGCCTCTCGTCAGTCTTTTCGTCATGTGGATTATGGATTTTTTTATTTTTTTCTTAATAATAAACAAAGAAAATCTTAAAACAACTCAACAAAAGAAAAATCATTCAAATAGAAATCTAAATGCTATGTACACTATAGACATGTCCCTAGGGGCTCATATATGGATTTTGTCCCCATACTCCTCTGTAACACTACTATGAGGGCATATACTCTAAATTTCGTCAAAAAATTATCACAATAAAACGCAAAAACTCAATGCATCTCACAAAACATTGCCCTCTAATAGTCATAATGTTAGGTCCGCATTCAGAATGCCTCCCCCCTTCCTATTTCGAGTCATCCTTTATGACAGGGTATCGCAAAGGGTATGTGTTGTGCTTGGGCAAGTAAAAGTTGTGCCTATGCAGGCCTTGTAATGTAGCCCTATTATGCATACACAGTCAATGCATGGAAAAGATTTATGTTGTGCAAGATGTGGGTATAAGCAATTTGCTTATTGGCATTTGTTGGCGAGGCTTCCTATTCTAAGTTATGTAATGGTGTTTGAAGCTCCTGTATCGTTGCTTGATTGAAGCGACTTGCTCTCTTCTAACTGTACTGTAATCGTAGGAAGAATTGTAAGAATTCAAGCGGCGATGCACTGACAACAGTTTTGTTGTTCTTCTTTGGGACCCATTTCTTTGCGATTATTGGCCGTGTTGTTGCTGACGCTCGTTTGGGAACCCATACTTGCCCGTGCTTCGTTTGTGTTTGAAGAGACTTCTTTGGGATCCACCTTTTTGTTGTGTGAGTCACCGATGGTCTTTGCTTCAGCCCTAGTACGCTGGGTTGGGGACGGGATTTAGGCTTTGAAAGTTGATACTGTGGTTCTTTTGGAATCCAAATGAATTCCTGACTTTTTTGTGCTTGAATCAACTTCTTTGGAGCCCAAACCCGAGTTGTGAAAGCTTGCGACTTTGTGATATTCTTACTCGTTCGTGCACGCTTTCCTTGTTTTTGTTTTGGTGTTGGATATTGTGATTTGTCATTAGAGATCTTTGTCTTCTTGATCCATATCTGTTTTTGGCCGATCTGGCTTTTTGGTATCCAGATTTGTCGAGCTTTTTGGCTTTGACTTGTTGGCCTGTTCTTTTGACCTATCATGGTTGTTGCTGAAGGGGTTGGTGATAGTGATGGCCTAAGTTGATGATAGGGGATGTCGTAAGATTCATCACTATCGCTACTATCCTCAGCAAGGTTGACTTCTTGTACTTTCCCTTGATTTTTTGGCTGGTAGTGGAAAGTTACTGTCTGTTTGCTCATGGGTGGTAGTTTCTTGGAGGACTTTTCTAGCCCATTGATTAGAGCATTGTTAGCTCGTTGCTCTGGTCGTATTCCTCCTAGCTGACTCTTTGCATCCTTATTAGGATCCATGTATGAGGATGCTTGTGGTGGCTGTGTCTTCACGGAGGACTTTGGAATCCACTTTTGATGCACTTTATTCGTGTAGCGATGACATTGATTCCCGAGTCGTTGATCTTCATGAAGCTCAAAGTGTTCTACAGAGTCATAGAACTCGTCGTCTTCTTCATCTTTTGATTCTCCACATTTCTTTGTTTGCTCCTTATTTCGAGAGCTTGTTGATGTCTGGATTTCTTCGTTTTCCTGGATTACACTCACTGTAAAATAAGGAACGACATCATAGCCATTTTCATCACAAAACTTTGTTGTGGGAGCATCCTCCATGGCGCACACGTCCAGAGTAGCCAAGATGTGTTCCCTTCCAAAAGGCTCTAACTCTTCTTCAGGAAATGGTTCTGGGATATAGTCCATATCCTCTATAATCCGCTCTAGGATACATTCCTCAAGTTTCAAGCTACCACATTGTGAAGCTCCACACATCCACAGTTCTTTAGGCTTACCTAACCAAACTGAAAGTTTTGATCCTGCTAATGTAGCGGAATCAAACTCCTCAACCGGTGTTCTCATCACATCCCTATAGCTATGGTCCCTCAAGTTTATCTTTGTTATGGTATATATGGTCATAACCCCAATCTTGGACCATTTTCAATTGTCGCATGAATGGTCTTCCCAGAATGATGTCATACACTACAAGAGGCTCTTCACATTAGCGACGCTCACACAGCGACGCTCCAAAAAAAAATTCCCGGCGTCGCTATGAGCGTCGCTATAAGCGTCGCTATGAGCGTCGCAAATTTCTTTGTAAATTTGCGACGCTCATAGCGACGCTCATAGCGACGCCAGCTGGGGTAAAAAAAATAACCGAGCGCGCCCAAAAACTCAGATCTCAGATCTGAGTTTTTCGGCGCCCTCAAGCAAAGAGCAGGTAACGCTCTCCCTCACTCTCTCTCTCTCTCTCTCTCTCTTTTTCTTTTACACACACACACACACACACACACACACGCACGAGAAGAGGAAGGAGAGACAGGTATGCTCCTTCCCTCTCCTCTTTCTCATGTTCCCTTCCTTTCTTTCTCTCTCCCTCGCTCTCTCTCTCACACACACACACATACACACACACATATAGTGTTTTTGAGAGAGAGAGAGAGAGAGAGAGAGAGAGAGAGAGAGAGTGCAAAAACGCACACACATACATAAACAAAGAATGCACACACACATTGAGAGAGAAAAAGAGAGAGAGAGCATGCATAAACAAAAAACGCACGCATTGAGAGAGGAAAAGAGAGAGAGAACATGCATAAACAAAAAACGCACACATTGAGAGAGGAAAAGAGAAAGAAAACATGCATACGATCCAAAAAAACGCACACACATTGAAAGAGAAAGAAAGAGAAACTAAGGGAGCGTCGTAGGAAACTAATTAAAATTAAAAGACCTAAAGATCTAGCCGACGAGGAGTTGAACTGAAGACCTATTATTCAAGAGAGAAATGGCATAATCAATCTATCATACTTGGCATGGGTGATAGAAAGGTTATACCATTTATCTCTTTTTATTGGCACACACATCCACACACGCGCACACACACAGGAAGAAGAGAGTTATAACGTCGTAGGAAACTATTTTAAAAGACGTTAAAGATTAGGTTATATGTAGACTTACATTAAATTAGATTTAGGTTTATTTTTAACTAGATTTACATTTATTTAAGCTAGATTTAGATTTATGTTATATTAGATTAGATGCGGGTCTCCATAGACTGCGATGCCTGCATGAAGCGGGTGAAGAAAGCCCTCAATGGAATATAGGGTATTGCTGCCTTCTCTCATAGTGGGCTCCGTCGATCCAAAAGTACTGGTGAAATGTCTTCAGAAGATAGGGAAGAAGGTGGATCTTCAGGGCGGCAAGAGTCACTACATCCCCGACACAATGACCATCTAGACAACCTCTAGTCATTAGACTTACGTTAAATTAGATTTAGCTTTATTTTTAGTTAGATTTACGTTTATTTAGATTTACGCTTATTTACGTTAGATCGAGTCCACGCAAAAATTAGTTACGGTTTAGGGTTTAGAGTTAGACGAACAGTGAAAAGATCTACTGTGAAAAGATGTTAAGATGAAGTGAAGTGCTACAGCTAGAGAAGAGGCAAAGGGATTTTGTCCACTACATGCAGTATCATGTAGACGTGGGTGTCTAGATTTCTTGTACCCACAAATATAGGTATTGACCAATAAAGACGAGATTATAACCCGGTGGTTCTGATCTCCGTGCACCTCTAGACCGAGGTGTGCGGGGATTGGACATGACTAGAGAATGTGAGGTAAAGAGAGAGAGAGAGAGAGAGAGAGAGAGAGAGAGAGAGAGAGAGAGAGAGAGAGAGAGAGAGAGAGATAAGACGAAGAATGCCAATAGAATATTAAATTTGTTGTCTAGGTTATAAGTTTTTTATCCTCATTATGAGTAGCGACGAAGATGTGGGACCGTCCAACCGAAACACCTATCTCTCAACGAGGGTCTTATGTCCTTGTAATCAATGCAAGCATGCTGTGCGACGGACAAGACGTGTTTCTTTGCAGCACGTTCGTGAATTTGGCGAGTTCGATCCATCTATTATAGATCGAGTTGTTGCCAATTATAACTCGTCGGACTCTGACGCTGGCCAACAAGCAGCAATCTTGCAACCCAATAGACGTATTCGCAGGCGCTTTGGTCAAGCAGCATATGTGAGGCCACAAGATGTAGCCTCTGACAGCTCGGGGGATGATCATGCAGAGCACATTCCCAACGAGGCAATGTTTGAGCCCGAGATTGATGAAATGATCGAGACGATCATGGATTCAGAAAGGCTTATCTATGATGATATGAAAAGTGAAGCCGATACATCATTGTATAATGGAGCACGTATGTCTAGATTGAAAGCACTCCTGGTTCTTCTCAACATGCAGGCAAAGTTTGGATGGAGTGACACTAGCGTCACAGCGCTTTTCAGGTGATCTATTACAATTAGTTTACTTTAATAGAACTCATGGTGTATAATGATCTGATAGATTTTTACACGACTGTATCATATTTTTATGTTGTGTAGATTGCTGAAAGAGCACATTCTACCAGCTGACAATGTGATGCCAGATTCCCGAGATGAAGCAAGAAAGATTTTGCGAAACTTGGGGATGGATTACAATTCTATCCACGCTTGTCCTAATGACTGCATTCTTTTCAGAGGGGAATACACAGACATGGAGAAGTGTCCGAAATGTGATTCCGAAAGATATCGAGTAGATCTCCACGGGACAAAAATTCCACAAAAGGTTTTGCGACATTTTCCTTTGCTTCCTCGCATCAAGCATTTCTTCGAATGTAAGTCCATGGCCGCCCTAGCATCATGGCATGAGGAGAATAAATCTTCGGATGGTGTGCTACGAATTCCTGCAGATTGCGCAGCCTGGAAACATATAGATGGAACATGGTCGGATTTTGCCAGGGAAGCTCGAAATTTGCGCTTAGGCCTGGCTATGGATGGCGTAAATCCATTTGGTCAAAGATCAACATCTTACAGTGTATGGCCCGTTGTCATCGTCAACTACAACATTCCCCCGTGGTTGACTACGAAGAAGGAGCACCTATGGCTAAGCTTGATTGTGCCAGGGCGATATAAAGTGGGGAATATGGATGTGTATCTTCGTCCACTATTGGAAGAGCTACAACAATTGTGGATTGGCATAGAGGTGGTGGATATGAGCCGACACACAGGACGACGGAATGCTTTGATCAGAGGTATTCTAATGTGGACCATGCATGACTATCCCGGGCTAACAGAATGCTCAGGTGATCTATTGACACTCCTCTCTCAGACACTGTAAATCTGGTTTTTCCCCATAGTTGATCTATTATCATGTGTATACATGCAGGGCTTCAAACAAGCGGATACAGAGCATGTGTCACATGTGGACCTAGACTGAATGCACGTAGGGCACCCTCACTGAAGAAGCAAATCTACGAAGGTCATCAAGCGTATCTTCCGGAGAATCATGTGTTACGCGACGGCTTTTTGGGAAGAGAGCCACCAAGGATGTCTGCACAAGCATGGTTAGAGCAGAAGGAGATGTGCGATGACGGATTGCCTCCAGGGATGAAGAGACTATCTCTATGGTACGAGTTACCATACTGGCCTCGACTCGTGATCAATCACTTGCTCGATCCAATGCACATATTCAAGAATGTGGGTAATCTACTATGGGACCATTTGACCGGCAAGAAAGATACTTTGGGAGCCAGAGTTGACCTTAGAAATGTGGATCGTATGGAGCAATATTGGCCGCAAACAGCGTCGGATGGATCGATAAAACTTACTAAAGCCCGTAGACTCCATACCATTCGCCAAACTAAATGCTGCGGAGCTTGTGTGCATGTTTGAGAAACATTTTCCTACTACAATGCTAACCATTCAGGTGCATCTTCTTATTCACATAGTTGATGAGGTGGAAATAGCTGGCACAGTTCATTCCAGATGGATGTTCTTCTTAGAGCGTTTCATGAAAACGCTTAAGGGATATGTGCGTCAAAAGGCACGTCCGGAGGGTAGCATGGCAGAAGGTTGGTTGGTATCAGAGTCCCTAGTGTACATTGGAGAGTGGCTAGACGGATTTGATAAATCCCGGGACACGCTATGGCGAACCATAGATGATGAGCGCATATCTGGGATTGTCATGTGCAATCTCGGTGTTGAGAAGAAGATGACGGAAGATCTAGAGGCTAAAATCAACCGATTTTGCATGCTTCACAATCCAGTGATGCAAAAGTGGATTTCACAATATGAGGATGCAAAGCAAGAGCGACAAAGGGCACGAATCGAGTGGAGACGGGGAAGACGACCACCGATGCACTATCCAGCGGTTCTGGAGAGCCTACCAACCTTCATGAGCTTAAGATGGTTGCACAACCAATTGAAAAGCGCACAACAATGCGGTGACGAAGTGACTGAAGAAGAGTGGGAGTACTCTCGGGGTTGCGCGACCAAGGTAAGTTTGCAATGTACGACTAGCAAGTGACTTTATTTATAAACGTTTGAACGGCCACTCATAATCTTTGTTCGTTGTAGTATAAGTCATACACAGCAGCATGGTGTAAAGGTCGACATTTTAGGGTGGAACGAATCGACAAAAAGCGTTTTACTCAAGATTGTGGAATCATGGCAAAATTTGAACAGTCTAGTCGACGACGTTCCTCTGATGCAGATCCCGTGGTGGCGGAACTCACTTACTTCGGCACGCTGCAAGAGATTTTGAGGATCGATTACAGAGGATTTTTTGTCGACTTGTTCGACGTGCAATGGTTCAAGATAATCATGGAGGGTCGAAACGCTACTGTGCGTAGAGGAGAGTCTGGTTTTCTTGAGGTGGATTCTACTAAGAAATGGACTGACCTAAGAGACACTTTCGTACTACCCGAGCATTGTGAACAAGTAAGTATATATATAAATAGTTAACATCCCCCTTTTACAAGTTATGTGCTTGAAAGCTCTCATGTAAGTTATGTGGCTTTGGCAGGTAGTATTTCATCCTACAAAGTCTACATCAAACTGGTGGTACGTCATAGAGTTAGCCCCTCGTAGTGCAAGGACGTATGAAGGCTATCATGTGCCAATCACAACGACATCAATGGAGGAGATCAGAGAAGATGCTCAATCAGAAGCCGCTGCGGTGGTGCCAGACGAGCATCAAGATGCTACTGCTCTATATGGGGTGCATGCAGAGGAGCTACAAAATGAAACAGAGGATATGTGTTTAAACGGAGAGCTCTATATAGATATAGGAAGTTATGCTGAGTTATGCGAGGATGAGAGAGAGATCTCTTAAAGCCACAAATATTGTATTTGAACAATTTTGCTCCGTGCTGTAAAAGCTCTAGCTCTCTAAGTAGCTTCCATGGTGTGTAACGCTCTTTTCTACTCGCGCTCACATCTTTTGATTGAAAATTCTGAGTTTTCGACTTGCCTCTTCTACCACTCGATTCATTGCGTCATTGTATTTATATGCGTCATTACGTCATTGTATTTAATGGTCTTTGCGTCATTGTCTACTCTATTCATTCAATATTAAGTTTAAATATTCGTGTGTTTAATGCAGGTATGGATGATGAGGAGTTTCTTTCTTCTTTGTACAGTGGTACGTGGAGCGTCATCGCTCTGGCGCATCATCGCGCGTTCCTACACCATCCGCATCTCCCTCTCTTTCGGAGCATTCGGCGCGCTCCGAAGCTTCGGCGTCGACGAGACGAGCGTCACACTCTTCTAGACACCGGCGCTCTAGTGGTGGCGGTGGCGGTTGTTGTGGGGATTCCGCCACCGATGCCTCCACACCGCCTCGTGTTCGACGAGGCTCTTTACCCTCCCCTTCTTTGCCCGCCCCCACACCAGCCACAGCATCGCCGTCTACGCCAGGTTTTGCACGGCTGACTGTTCCTAGAAGCTACACACCTCTACCTACTCCGCCAGGAGCCACCCCACTCGACACTCCTCGCTTCGGGGCCCAGACGCCGGTGGAGACACCTGACGTCCGTACCCCCATCGACACGCCGCTAGAGACCCCTGCCGGGACACCCAGGTTCACGCGTCACCGGCCAGAGGGCTTGCCTTACTCCGTCGACATCAGCGGCGGCATCATCATGGATGATGACGGCAAGAAGGTGATCTCGCGCATGCGTGGTCTTTGCTCTCAGCTGTTTAGACACTATATACTAAACAAATGGAGTGAAGTACCAAGTGATTTAAAAAACAGAGTCATCAGCATACTTCATGATGAGTTTCCCGTTCCAACACGGGATCAGCGCTTCAATGAAGACCTGATGAAGATTCGAATGCGCGAATACTGCAAACACAAGCGTTCCGAAGTGCAAAAAGCAATCAAGAATGGGTGGAATAGGCCAGATTGGCTGGCCAAAGAAGATTGGAAGAATGCGAAGAAAGCAGCGCGCGAGAATCCCGACAAGTGGAAGCAACAAAAGGATGCAGCCAGAGCGCGAGTAGAGGCAGGGAGCTCGCACCACTTGGGGAGCGGTGGATGGGCATCATTTGAGGCCGATTTTGTAAGTCTTTTCACATTGCTCTTTATGCATGTTCGATAGTTTAGGGTTTATGAGTTTTTTAGTTCTAACATAATGAAATCTTTGTATGTTTTGACAGTGGTCGATGACAGGACGTGATCCCACACCGTACGAGCGCGAGTACGCAGGCAGGAAGGGCTTAAACGCCCTGATGGACATTCTCAGTTCTCGCAGCGGCATGGTTAGTATTAGGGTTTACTCTTTTTTATTTTTTGTATTGTTTTATAAATGTCGTTATATGTTTATACTTACTGAAAACTGTCTTATTGTCTTTTTTTGCAGAATCCGACAGATACGCCGCTTGGACGCGATGAGACGTCTGATTAGACGACGTCAGTTTAGCCGTATCTAGATAGCATTAGTTTAGGGTTTCTCATAGCTTATGTATCATGAGACGGATTTTATACGTCTTTTTGAACCATGTATATTATTACATTTGTCACCGCAATTCCTTTTGCCAATCAATTCTTTATGCCTATGATGTTGTACAATTGTCATTATTACATTTGCCAATCAATTCAGTTTGTCTATGATGTGTACAATTGTCAATTTTGCAAACAATGCGTCTTGTGGGTGACTATTTTGGGTCTATTATTTACCTTTGCACTTTTTTTAAAAAGTGAATCAAGTACAATATGGTTGATGGGTGGCAGGCATTCAATGTCCTGCCACCAAAAAAATATTCTCTCAGGCGTCGCTATATGCGTCGCTATTTATGGCTCTGTAACGTCGCTATATGCGTCGCTATACTCTTCTGTGAGAGCGTCGCTATAAGCGTCGCTATCGGCGTCGCTATAAGCGTCGCTATATAGCGACGTCTATAGCGACGCCTATAGCGACGCTCTCGTAGCGACGCTTTTAGCGACGCTTATAGCGACGCCGGGGGTTATAAAAACCCAGTGTATTTCCGTCGCTAAGAGCGTCACAAGAACACATAACCTCTTGTAGTGATAGTTGTTCTTCTTGCCAAAGTCAACAACAACAAAAGTGTGTTCATATTCAATGCCACAAGAAGTAACAAGTACTTTATCTAGCAGTCCTAGGGGCTTTTCCTTGTGTCCATCTGCAAGCTGCAAGGTCATTCGTGTGGATATCAAGGCAGGTTTTCTCCATTTTTTCCAAACCTCTTTGGTTGCAATGGCCACACGAGCTCCACTGTCAAGGATTGCCATGGTTTTTACATTATTGAATTCCATAGGAAGGGTGGTGTTTCCATCTTCTCCCTTGTAATACTCGCCTACCTTGTTTAATGGCACTGGCCTAGTATTTAGTTGAGGCATTTCAAGCTCTTTCAAGCTCTTTGATGCCTTCCTCGATTTGAGTCATTGGGGTTTTTACACCAAATTTCTCTAGACATTTACCCACATTAGCCCACATGTTTGGTCTTATTCTGAGCAACTCGGCTAACATTATTGTACAGGTGACTGGGGTAGATAGAATATCTACTAGCCCCTTTGAATCTATGGCCTTGTTGGGGGACAGTCTTTGTGATGGGACTGCAACCACATCTGACTTGGTCTCGTACTCTCCCATGTAGGATGGTAGTGTTCTTAGAGAATGGGGTTGACTATCCATAGATTGTACAGATCCTTTGTCGCCCCAATACGATCGCACGTCTAGATTCATTTGAGATCCAGTCTCAAATTCCTCTATTGGTGGTAGAAACACTCCTCGTTCATCACTAGTCTTGTCTACTCATCTTCTTAGTTCATCGACTTCATTGGCCTCTCTGACTTGTTTCCACAATTCGTCAAGACCATCTATCTCTTTACAATCCTCAGGTATAGCTTGGTGAAATCCCTCGGAAGAGTTATCCGTGGTATTCAGTACTATCCTTGGTTCTAATGGTGGGTCTTTGAGGTTTGGTATGTGCTCATGACTAGAATCACTAGAATCTGGCTCTTTTAGTTCCTGGTTTGGTGGGATTACTTGTGTAGGCATGACACGGATCACATCCTAAGGTTTTGCAATTGGTGGTTCTAGTAAAGCTTGGGCCGTTTGAATCATTTTCTGGCACATTTCAAACCTTTGCTTTTCTAGTTCCGCATAGGGATATGTCATCCGCCTGTGTTCTTGGGTTTGGTTGTTTTTGAGCCTCACATCATAGCCTTTCAAGAGGGCATCTAATGTCTTATTAACCTTCTCTGCCAACACAGATCCTCCTGAACTAGCACTTCTCGGTTTCTCATCCGTGGGTGGTTCTTCTAGAGGTTTAACCATCTGTGTAAGAGAAGGTGCCTCCTTTTCCTCATGTTGTTTTATCTTCTCCTCATCTTCGGTAAGCTTCTCAGCTAGGGATTTTTGCTCTCGTTCCCTGCGTGCTTTCATCCTAGTCTTTCTAGCTTTCCAACTATTTCGTTTGCTCTTGGTTTTCTGACTAGGTGCGTCTGTCTTTGGTCCATCATCTGTCTTTGGACTCGTGTCACTTTCCGTGTTCTTTGTCTCTGGATTCTCATCAGCTTTCTTTTGAGCTTGTGCTCTCGTAACCACTTGAACTGGTACGACATTTTCATTTTCTGAGCTACTAGGTAGCTGAACAATCCCTAATACATTTGTTGCAATTTTCTTGATTTGGTTTGGGTTTTTCGGGCAATTGGGGATCAAGTGAGTGATGCCACACTCAAGACAATAGGCATTTACTTCAATGATCTCCGTATGAGGACATTGTTTGACCAAGTGGTTGTCACGACTTTTGTGACAATCTGTCTCTTGTTGAGGAGATTCTTTTAGCATTTCCTCTTGGCTATAAGCAAGCTTTGACCTAGATAAGCCACTATTTGCAATGAATCGCAATGTCTTTTTGTCCATTTCATACCTTCTTTCTTTCGACTGAATCCTAGGAGGTGGAGGTTGTACCGGCCTCACCACTCCATGTGTCTCTCTCACATTTTGTTGCTCCGAAGGGTAGTACTCACTTTGGTTGCTATACCACATTGTAGCTGGTACTGGCGTTGGTTTATTTGATGCTTCCATCATTGGCATGTATCTCATGTCTACCGGCATTCTGGCACCTGGCAGTGGAGGTTCTTGTCCTAAGACAAGACAAGCTGTGGCCTTAAAACTCCTACTGGTCTTGGCGCATTCCCCGTAATGTATCTAGGTGGAGTAGGTGCTTCTGGAATAGGTTGTACATACCTCTCCCTAGCATTTTCCATGCTATAATAGCACTCTTCCCCCGTATGGTTCGTCCATTTTGTCTCAATTTCACACCACTTCGGCTCTCCCGAATCAGACCTTACAAGAGGAATCAACCTCTTGACCAAGTCGTCGATAAGCTTTTCTTGATCAATAGGTGCCGTTGGCTTGGCAATGGACTCACTTATTTGTGAAACACTGTGTTGAGAGGATGTGTCATCTCCTTGACTCTTTAAGTCCTTTTCTTTGTATGCCTTGCAGTTATCCACTAGATAAAGAGCTTCTTTGATCAACTCGTTTAGCGTCATCCTCCTTATCATATGCAGATCCTTCTGAAGGCCCTCATGTCTCATTCCCTGGATAAAGATTAGCATCAGTCGTGCTTGCGTAGGTAATTCCGCTCTTGGACAAAGCTTAACATATCTCTTGAGCCGTAATGATGCTTTGCGTATTGATTCATCCTCTTTCTGTTTGAATCTATGGATTTGCGAGACCGTGTTGGCGAGAATTCTTCAATAAACTCCTCAAACAACTCATCTAGGGTCTCAAAATCCCATTTTTCCACCAAGTCGAACCATGTAACTCCATAATCTTCTAGAGTCAATCCGAATCCCGCTAACTATGTCGCAAAATCTGAAACTTCCTCTGCTCTAATCACTCTTCTAAAAGCCGTTACGTGATCTCTCGGATCTTTATCTCCGGAGTATTTTATGTTTACCCATTTCTGGACTTGGGATGGTCTAACTCGTCGATTGTCTACAAGTCTAACCAGAGACTCTCTCAATCCTTCTCTCGATATCGCTCTTGAAGGGAATCCTGGTGGCTCTCTTCTTGGAATTCCTTGGTGGAGGCATTTGTGGTCCTTCATTGACCAAATATCCACCTCTTTCTAGTACAGTCTGTGGATTTTAGCTTTCTACAACTCTGTATTCTCGTCCATACTTGTCGACAACTATAGATCTCCATTGACAATCGACTCCGTATGTGTAGACATATAAGAGCTTGTAATCCGTTATCTCTTCTAGGTATGGATCTGAGCACCTATAAAGATTGACCTCATTGTCATCAATGTATCTATATAGTCCTTCACTCTCATGACCAATCATCCAAAATCTCTCAACAAGATGGATCTTTATCAATTGCAAGTTTGGAAGATCCATTGTGGGAGGATATTCCTCTATCGTCAGGATCTCCAAGCTTGTGTAAGCTGCGTTTGAATCTAGGGTAGACATGATTTCTGGGCTTAAGAGCTTTTGCTTGGTTCAAGTAGACTTAGTCCACTGTGTTCAAGTGCTTTGCTTAGGGAAAAGTCGAAGCTATGTCCAAAACCGCAACCGTTTCGTCACAATTCTCGCAAATTATCGCTTTCAGACACCCCTAACTTGTAGATGTATTTTGAGGCCTCAAACGACGTTTTTTTCAAAGTTGAAATAAATGGTTGCCGTTGGCATGCATTTAGTTCAAGTTTTGCTCTAAGATCTGTAGAGCCGCTCTTAGGCTACGTTTTGATATAAAAACTTTTCCGATCCGATACCGTTTGTGAAAGTTATGGCCAAAACAGTGAAATGCAATTTAGACTGGTCAAAATGAGTCCAAATTCAATTTTAAAAGAAGATTTGGGATCTCTGTGACACTGTGAACACTTTTGTATGGTCAAAATTACAGTTGGACCCTGAAACTGGCCTAGAGACATCCTACGCGTAGGATGTCTATATGCTCATAATTTAACAAAATTTGGTCCAGAGACTCCCCTTAAGTCCAGCAACACAATGGTATGCTCAGAATTTCATTTGGACCTAAAAATGGCCTTGAGACATCCTACGCGTAGGATGTCTTTTTTCTCAGAATGACTTGAAATTTTCACCCCAGCTTCTCCTTGATGTGCTGATCATAGTGGTGTGCTCATAGGTTGATTTGGAGTCCTAAATCAAGCTAGAGACATCCTACGCGTAGGATGTCTAACTGCTCAGATTTTGTCCAAACTTGATCCCAAGATTCTCCTAGTGCTCAGCAACCCAATGGTATGCTTAGAATTGAATTTGGATGCCAATAGGTCAAGATTTAGGCTGCAAGAGCTTCTAGTGCACTCCAAGAGTAGGATGTCTGACAATTCTTGTCTTTGCTTGGTAAATAGGCCAAACAAGGTCCAAATTCACTTTTGCAAAAAAGTTCTGGAATCCTTGAGACACTTAGAACCTCCCTATATGGCCAAAGTAGAATTTTGACCACTTTATGACCTTGGAGACATCCTATGGGTAGGATGTCTTTTTGCTCTGTTTCAGCTCAAACTTGCACTGTAGCTTCCCCTTGATGTGCTAAACTCACAGCTATTTTTACTTTTTGATTTTGACACCTATAGGTTGGTCAAATGATCAAGAATCTATTCCAAAAGCCTGATGTCCGTTCTGATGAATTCACCAGTCAAATCAACTCCACTACAAGAGGCTCTTCACATTAGCGACGCTCACACAGCGACGCTCAAAAAAAAAATTCCCGGCGTCGCTATGAGCGTCGCTATAAGCGTCGCTATGAGCGTCGCAAATTTACAAAGAAATTTGCGACGCTCATAGCGACGCTTATAGCGACGCTCATAGCGACGCCAGCTGGGGTAAAAAAAATAACCGAGCGCGCCCAAAAACTCAGATCTCAGATCTGAGTTTTTCGACGCCCTCAAGCAAAGAGCAGGTAACGCTCTCCCTCACTCTCTCTCTCTCTCTCTCTCTCTCTTTTTCTTTTACACACACACACACACACACACACACACACACACACGAGGAGAGGAAGGAGAGACAGGTATGCTCCTTCCCTCTCCTCATTCTCATGTTCCCTTCCTCTCTTTCTCTCTCCCTCGCTCTCTCTCTCACACACACACACATACACACACACATATAGTGTTTTTGAGAGAGAGAGAGAGAGAGAGAGAGAGAGAGAGAGTGCAAAAACGCACACACATACATAAACAAAGAATGCACACACACATTGAGAGAGAAAAAGAGAGAGAGAGCATGCATAAACAAAAAACGCACGCATTGAGAGAGGAAAAGAGAGAGAGAACATGCATAAACAAAAAACGCACACATTGAGAGAGGAAAAGAGAAAGAAAACATGCATACGATCCAAAAAAACGCACACACATTGAGAGAGAAAGAAAGAGAAACTAAGGGAGCGTCGTAGGAAACTAATTAAAATTAAAAGACCTAAAGATCTAGCCGACGAGGAGTTGAACTGAAGACCTATTATTCAAGAGAGAAATGCATAATCAATCTATCATACTTGGCATGGGTGATAGAAAGGTTATACCATTTATCTCTTTTTATTGGCACACACATCCACACACGCGCACACACACAGGAAGAAGAGAGTTATAACGTCGTAGGAAACTATTTTAAAAAACGTTAAAGATTAGGTTATATGTAGACTTACATTAAATTAGATTTAGGTTTATTTTTAACTAGATTTACATTTATTTAAGCTAGATTTAGATTTATGTTATATTAGATTAGATGCGGGTCTCCATAGACTGCGATGCCTGCATGAAGCGGGTGAAGAAAGCCCTCAATGGAATATAGGGTATTGCTGCCTTCACTCATAGTGGGCTCCGTCGATCCAAAAGTACTGGTGAAATGTCTTCAGAAGATAGGGAAGAAGGTGGATCTTCAGGGCGGCAAGAGTCACTACATCCCCGACACAATGACCATCTAGACAACCTCTAGTCATTAGACTTACGTTAAATTAGATTTAGCTTTATTTTTAGTTAGATTTACGTTTATTTAGATTTACGCTTATTTACGTTAGATCGAGTCCACGCAAGAATTACTTACGGTTTAGGGTTTAGAGTTAGACGAACAGTGAAAAGATCTACTGTGAAAAGATGTTAAGATGAAGTGAAGTGCTACAGCTAGAGAAGAGGCAAAGGGATTTTGTCCACTACATGCAGTATCATGTAGACGTGGGTGTCTAGATTTCTTGTACCCACAAATATAGGTATTGACCAATAAAGACGAGATTATAACCCGGTGGTTCTGATCTCCGTGCACCTCTAGACCGAGGTGTGCGGGGATTGGACATGACTAGAGAATGTGAGGTAAAGAGAGAGAGAGAGAGAGAGAGAGAGAGAGAGAGAGAGAGAGATAAGACGAAGAATGCCAATAGAATATTAAATTTGTTGTCTAGGTTATAAGTTTTTTATCCTCATTATGAGTAGCGACGAGGATGTGGGACCGTCCAACGAAACACCTATCTCTCAACGAGGGTCTTATGTCCTTGTAATCAATGCAAGCATGCTGTGCGATGGACAAGACGTGTTTCTTTGCAGCACGTTCGTGAATTTGGCGAGTTCGATCCATCTATTATAGATCGAGTTGTTGCCAATTATAACTCGTCGGACTCTGACGCTGGCCAACAAGCAGCAATCTTGCAACCCAATAGACGTGTTCGCAGGCGCTTTGGTCAAGCAGCATATGTGAGGCCACAAGATGTAGCCTCTGACAGCTCGGGGATGATCATGCAGAGCACATTCCCAACGAGGCAATGTTTGAGCCCGAGATTGATGAAATGATCGAGACGATCATGGATTCAGAAAGGCTTATCTATGATGATATGAAAAGTGAAGCCGATACATCATTGTATAATGGAGCACGTATGTCTAGATTGAAAGCACTCCTGGTTCTTCTCAACATGCAGGCAAAGTTTGGATGGAGTGACACTAGCGTCACAGCGCTTTTCAGGTGATCTATTACAATTAGTTTACTTTAATAGAACTCATGGTGTATAATGATCTGATAGATTTTTACACGACTGTATCATATTTTTATGTTGTGTAGATTGCTGAAAGAGCACATTCTACCAGCTGACAATGTGATGCCAGATTCCCGAGATGAAGCAAGAAAGATTTTGCGAAACTTGGGGATGGATTACAATTCTATCCACGCTTGTCCTAATGACTGCATTCTTTTCAGAGGGGAATACACAGACATGGAGAAGTGTCCGAAATGTGATTCCGAAAGATATCGAGTAGATCTCCACGGGACAAAAATTCCACAAAAGGTTTTGCGACATTTTCCTTTGCTTCCTCGCATCAAGCATTTCTTCGAATGTAAGTCCATGGCCGCCCTAGCATCATGGCATGAGGAGAATAAATCTTCGAATGGTGTGCTACGAATTCCTGCAGATTGCGCAGCCTGGAAACATATAGATGGAACATGGTCGGATTTTGCCAGGGAAGCTCGAAATTTGCGCTTAGGCCTGGCTATGGATGGCGTAAATCCATTTGGTCAAAGATCAACATCTTACAGTGTATGGCCCGTTGTCATCGTCAACTACAACATTCCCCCGTGGTTGACTACGAAGAAGGGGCACCTATGGCTAAGCTTGATTGTGCCAGGGCGATATAAAGTGGGGAATATGGATGTGTATCTTCGTCCACTATTGGAAGAGCTACAACAATTGTGGATTGGCATAGAGGTGGTGGATATGAGCCGACACACAGGACGACGGAATGCTTTGATCAGAGGTATTCTAATGTGGACCATGCATGACTATCCCGGGCTAACAGAATGCTCAGGTGATCTATTGACACTCCTCTCTCAGACACTGTAAATCTGGTTTTTCCCATAGTTGATCTATTATCATGTGTATACATGCAGGGCTTCAAACAAGCGGATACAGAGCATGTGTCACATGTGGACCTAGACTGAATGCACGTAGGGCACCCTCACTGAAGAAGCAAATCTACGAAGGTCATCAAGCGTATCTTCCGGAGAATCATGTGTTACGCGACGGCTTTTTGGGAAGAGAGCCACCAAGGATGTCTGCACAAGCATGGTTAGAGCAGAAGGAGATGTGCGATGACGGATTGCCTCCAGGGATGAAGAGACTATCTCTATGGTACGAGTTACCATACTGGCCTCGACTCGTGATCAATCACTTGCTCGATCCAATGCACATATTCAAGAATGTGGGTAATCTACTATGGGACCATTTGACCGGCAAGAAAGATACTTTGGGAGCCAGAGTTGACCTTAGAAATGTGGATCGTATGGAGCAATATTGGCCGCAAACAGCGTCTGATGGATCGATAAAACTTCCTAAAGCACGTAGACTCCATACCATTCGCCAAACTAAATGCTGCGGAGCTTGTGTGCATGTTTGAGAAACATTTTCCTACTACAATGCTAACCATTCAGGTGCATCTTCTTATTCACATAGTTGATGAGGTGGAAATAGCTGGCACAGTTCATTCCAGATGGATGTTCTTCTTAGAGCGTTTCATGAAAACGCTTAAGGGATATGTGCGTCAAAAGGCACGTCCGGAGGGTAGCATGGCAGAAGGTTGGTTGGTATCAGAGTCCCTAGTGTACATTGGAGAGTGGCTAGACGGATTTGATAAATCCCGGGACACGCTATGGCGAACCATAGATGATGAGCGCATATCTGGGATTGTCATGTGCAATCTCGGTGTTGAGAAGAAGATGACGGAAGATCTAGAGGCTAAAATCAACCGATTTTGCATGCTTCACAATCCAGTGATGCAAAAGTGGATTTCACAATATGAGGATGCAAAGCAAGAGCGACAAAGGGCACGAATCGAGTGGAGACGGGGAAGACGACCACCGATGCACTATCCAGCGGTTCTGGAGAGCCTACCAACCTTCATGAGCTTAAGATGGTTGCACAACCAATTGAAAAGCGCACAACAATGCGGTGACGAAGTGACTGAAGAAGAGTGGGAGTACTCTCGGGGTTGCGCGACCAAGGTAAGTTTGCAATGTACGACTAGCAAGTGACTTTATTTATAAACGTTTGAACGGCCACTCATAATCTTTGTTCGTTGTAGTATAAGTCATACACAGCAGCATGGTGTAAAGGTCGACATTTTAGGGTGGAACGAATCGACAAAAAGCGTTTTACTCAAGATTGTGGAATCATGGCAAAATTTGAACAGTCTAGTCGACGACGTTCCTCTGATGCAGATCCCGTGGTGGCGGAACTCACTTACTTCGGCACGCTGCAAGAGATTTTGAGGATCGATTACAGAGGATTTTTTGTCGACTTGTTCGACGTGCAATGGTTCAAGATAATCATGGAGGGTCGAAACGCTACTGTGCGTAGAGGAGAGTCTGGTTTTCTTGAGGTGGATTCTACTAAGAAATGGACTGACCTAAGAGACACTTTCGTACTACCCGAGCATTGTGAACAAGTAAGTATATATATAAATAGTTAACATCCCCCTTTTACAAGTTATGTGCTTGAAAGCTCTCATGTAAGTTATGTGGCTTTGGCAGGTAGTATTTCATCCTACAAAGTCTACATCAAACTGGTGGTACGTCATAGAGTTAGCCCCTCGTAGTGCAAGGACGTATGAAGGCTACCATGTGCCAATCACAACGACATCAATGGAGGAGATCAGAGAAGATGCTCAATCAGAAGCCGCTGCGGTGGTGCCAGACGAGCATCAAGATGCTACTGCTCTATATGGGGTGCATGCAGAGGAGCTACAAAATGAAACAGAGGATATGTGTTTAAACGGAGAGCTCTATATAGATATAGGAAGTTATGCTGAGTTATGCGAGGATGAGAGAGAGATCTCTTAAAGCCACAAATATTGTATTTGAACAATTTTGCTCCGTGCTGTAAAAGCTCTAGCTCTCTAAGTAGCTTCCATGGTGTGTAACGCTCTTTTCTACTCGCGCTCACATCTTTTGATTGAAAATTCTGAGTTTTCGACTTGCCTCTTCTACCACTCGATTCATTGCGTCATTGTATTTATATGCGTCATTACGTCATTGTATTTAATGGTCTTTGCGTCATTGTCTACTCTATTCATTCAATATTAAGTTTAAATATTCGTGTGTTTAATGCAGGTATGGATGATGAGGAGTTTCTTTCTTCTTTGTACAGTGGTACGTGGAGCGTCATCGCTCTGGCGCATCATCGCGCGTTCCTACACCATCCGCATCTCCCTCTCTTTCGGAGCATTCGGCGCGCTCCGAAGCTTCGGCGTCGACGAGACGAGCGTCACACTCTTCTAGACACCGGCGCTCTAGTGGTGGCGGTGGCGGTTGTTGTGGGGATTCCGCCACCGATGCCTCCACACCGCCTCGTGTTCGACGAGGCTCTTTACCCTCCCCTTCTTTGCCCGCCCCCACACCAGCCACAGCATCGCCGTCTACGCCAGGTTTTGCACGGCTGACTGTTCCTAGAAGCTACACACCTCTACCTACTCCGCCAGGAGCCACCCCACTCGACACTCCTCGCTTCGGGGCCCAGACGCCGGTGGAGACACCTGACGTCCGTACCCCCATCGACACGCCGCTAGAGACCCCTGCCGGGACACCCAGGTTCACGCGTCACCGGCCAGAGGGCTTGCCTTACTCCGTCGACATCAGCGGCGGCATCATCATGGATGATGACGGCAAGAAGGTGATCTCGCGCATGCGTGGTCTTTGCTCTCAGCTGTTTAGACACTATATACTAAACAAATGGAGTGAAGTACCAAGTGATTTAAAAAACAGAGTCATCAGCATACTTCATGATGAGTTTCCCGTTCCAACACGGGATCAGCGCTTCAATGAAGACCTGATGAAGATTCGAATGCGCGAATACTGCAAACACAAGCGTTCCGAAGTGCAAAAAGCAATCAAGAATGGGTGGAATAGGCCAGATTGGCTGGCCAAAGAAGATTGGAAGAATGCGAAGAAAGCAGCGCGCGAGAATCCCGACAAGTGGAAGCAACAAAAGGATGCAGCCAGAGCGCGAGTAGAGGCAGGGAGCTCGCACCACTTGGGGAGCGGTGGATGGGCATCATTTGAGGCCGATTTTGTAAGTCTTTTCACATTGCTCTTTATGCATGTTCGATAGTTTAGGGTTTATCTAACATAATGAAATCTTTGTATGTTTTGACAGTGGTCGATGACAGGACGTGATCCCATACCGTACGAGCGCGAGTACGCAGGCAGGAAGGGCTTAAACGCCCTGATGGACATTCTCAGTTCTCGCAGCGGCATGGTTAGTATTAGGGTTTACTCTTTTTTATTTTTTGTATTGTTTTATAAATGTCGTTATATGTTTATACTTACTGAAAACTGTCTTATTGTCTTTTTTTGCAGAATCCGACAGATACGCCGCTTGGACGCGATGAGACGTCTGATTAGACGACGTCAGTTTAGCCGTAGCTAGATAGCATTAGTTTAGGGTTTCTCATAGCTTATGTATCATGAGACGGATTTTATACGTCTTTTTGAACCATGTATATTATTACATTTGTCACCGCAATTCCTTTTGCCAATCAATTCTTTATGCCTATGATGTTGTACAATTGTCATTATTACATTTGCCAATCAATTCAGTTTGTCTATGATGTGTACAATTGTCAATTTTGCAAACAATGCGTCTTGTGGGTGACTATTTTGGGTCTATTATTTACCTTTGCACTTTTTTTAAAAAGTGAATCAAGTACAATATGGTTGATGGGTGGCAGGCATTCAATGCCCTGCCACCAAAAAAATATTCTCTCAGGCGTCGCTATAAGCGTCGCTATTTATGGCTCTGTAGCGTCGCTATATGCGTCGCTATACTCTTCTGTGAGAGCGACGCCT
Organism: Adiantum capillus-veneris; assembly: GCF_014529385.1. NCBI lineage: Eukaryota > Viridiplantae > Streptophyta > Polypodiopsida > Polypodiales > Pteridaceae > Adiantum > Adiantum capillus-veneris. The sequence goes on along the minus strand of NC_140940.1, from coordinate 95,963,792 downwards.
ATAGCGACGCCTATAGCGACGCATATAGCGACGCTCTCGTAGCGACGCTTTTAGCGACGCTTATAGCGACGCCGGGGGTTATAAAAACCCAGTGTATTTCCGTCGCTAAGAGCGTCACAAGAGCACATAACCTCTTGTAGTGCTCCAAATTGGACCAAATTTGACTAGGAGGCTTGCCTAAGGCTATACAACACCCTGCTATGTCCACAGTTTGAATTTGGCCTCTAAATCATGCCTTAGACATCCTACGCGTAGGATGTCTAACTGCTCAGAATTGCCCCAAATTTGAACCACAGACTCTCCTTAAGGTGCTGATCACTGTGGTATGCTCAAAATTTTGTTTAGAGTCCAAAATCACACAGAAGACATCCTACGCGTAGGATGTCTTTTTGGCCTGTTTGACCCCAGACTTGTCTCATAGCTTCCCCTTGATGTGCTAAACTCAATGCTATGCTTAGATTTTAATTTGGATGTCAAAAGACCCCAAAACTAGCTGTTCTTGCCTTTTTCAGTAAAAAATGCTAAAGTCTGCTTAAAACCCAATTTTCTCACCCAAATGAGCTGAAAACTCTCACATGCACTCAAAACATCATGTATAACATGCACATGAAGTCACCCTATGGTTTGGTCTCAAAATTAGGCCTTGGACACAATTTGGGTAGGATGTTTGGCAATTGTCGTCTTTTGGCTTTGATCTGTCAAAATTTGGTCAAATTTCCACTTTCCAGGTGAAAATAGGGTAATACCTACCTTCTAAACACACTGGTAACCTCAGATTTTCAAAAAAATGCCCAGATCACCCTGTAGACATCCTACACATAGGATGTCTACTGCTGATTTTTTCAGACTGAAGTGTGCCTGATGCTTCCTTATGCTCTAAGCAAGTGCAAGTATGCTTCACAATTGCAAAAACATGCAAAAATCACTTAATTTAAACCTTTTCTGAAATTTTACGTTCTCTGACTCCGCCTTTTGGCTTTTGGTCAACAAAAATAGGGAAAAACACCCAAGTCAATATGCTACTAGGGTAAAACCTACCCTCTGAACCCACTGGTAACCTCAGTTTTCCCAAATTGGCTGCCAAAAGTGCCCTAGAGACATCCTACACTACTGATGAAATTTTTGGCAGAATTCATCCACAGGCCTCTCCAAGTCTTGAGCACTACTTTTCAAGAATTCCTAGCAGTTTTTATGCAAAATTGTGCTCAGAATCTTAAGTTTCTTGTTTTCGCATTTTTGACACTCCGTATTTGGTCTTTTGGGTGTCAAGAGTTGGTCAAAACTCTAGTTTCAATGTATACTTAGAGTAAACCCCCCCTTCTGAACACACTGGTGTAGTCAGAATTTTCAAATTTGGTCTCCAGAACCCCCTTGAGACATCCTACGCGTAGGATGTCCATCCTACGCGTAGGATGTCTATGTTTACAGAGTTGTAGGTTTTCTTCACAGAACCCTTGCAAATGCTCTTTTATATGCACAGCATCAGTCAGTCATACAAAAATATCCACAAAAGATTGTTTAATGCATTTTTACCCTCAAAAGCACACTTTTCCGTGATTTCAAATGCAATCAAGCACTTTAGCAAATAATTCATTGCTAAATAGCTCTAGATCAAAATCAGATCACTTATCTAAAGCTACTCCTACAAATCATATGGGGTTTTGCATCTATGAGTAGAAAAACGCTTCACTGCCACACACAGACTAGTAAACGCTTTTATCACCTCACAAATCACTCAACCACCAACAACTACTCTAATCCACAGATCCTAACTAAACCTATCTAATCGCAGACCCTCAGCAAGACACACGCTTCCTGGCTATCCACTTGATCGCGGAATATCCTCTTCTGGATCCACTTAAGAAAAACGCTTTCTTTAGCCGAAACTAAATCAAGCAACCATCACACGAGTGTTAGTAGGAAACCTACTTAGGTCCTTGTGTCCCCGGCAGTGGCGCCAATGTTGGACGGGAGCGACTCACACACCCATGAAGTGCATGCAAACACTACCTAGATCAACATAATGTCAATCAAGGACACAGATGACACGATAGGCACACGGAGGAAATCTCTTTAGCTTGTCAGGCTGAGACCATCCTACACATACAACACTCTAGGAGGCCAACTAAATCACAATCAAGAACCTCATTGCTTTCAACTACACCACCTAGCCACATACACACATACAGAAGGTAACTCACCTAATCATGCTAGATTCGTACGAAACTTAAGGAACACCATCCCCTCACTAGGATACACCTGTCCCTAAGCTTCTGCACTCAAAACCCTCACTCTAAACCCATCTGTGGAAAACGCATAGGATGACAAAGCAGAATTTTGAAAGTGCCCGAAACTGAAATTTATGAGTACCTATGCGTAGCTTATGTCGCCACGATTCTATAGACTACTAGCACGCAGAAAACAGACATCGTTTGATACACTTACGGCCACAAATAGCTCGTAGCTGCGTCGGCGTGTGCGCTTCGTCTCGCGTGGAATGCTTGGCATTGTCGCGTAGCTCTCCTCGAGACTACAACAATGGTGCAGTTGGATCTCCAATGTGTTGAGCAAGCCGGGCGTAGCGAGAGGATAAAACTCACGCTCACTCTCTTTCTCTCTCACACAGTAGACGGTGTGAGCGGGATGAAAACACACACAGCGCCTCTATAACGACCCGACACACACTCTTGGGAAGATACACACACACACTATGGGGCACCACTCGACTTACACAACACACCTGGCCGAGACAGGGAACACATCTCTGGAGTGAGAGGAGAGAGACTATCCACTTGCCCACTCCACACAGACACACACACACACACACACACACCCAAAAAACTCAGCTCAAAAGAGGAGAATTTCTGATGTTTAGATACAATTGAGCTTGGGCCAACACCAATGGGGCAAACAGCTCACACAATATGGGTACAAGATACCAGATACAATCACAAATTGGAGAAGAAGCTTCACTCACCGGAGAAGATTACACAGAAAAACAGCAGAAAAAGAGTGAGGAATTTGGCAAAATGGACAGCGCCATCGCGTCCGGAACGGCCCAAAACCCCACTCTACAATGTCAAAGTGCTCAAATCCGACATCGGATGAGCAGTTTACGGCCAAAACAGGCTCCAAAATGAGCAAAAACACACCTGCGGCTGTTCCTCCTCTCTTCTCCACGTTTTTTCTGGTCTTCTCTCAGTTTTTTCAGTTCCCACACTTAGCTTTATTAGTTGGGCACCCTTGGCCTTTTAGATGACCTCAAACGGACCCCGAACAGGCCAAAAACTGACCTCGCAGTGCATAGTTGTCACCTTTTTGCATCATTCGCACACCTGGCACTCAGCTTTTTTCCAATAATGCATCTCGCCACCACGTGAAGTGGCCCCAAAAAAAGGTCCTCATGATGACCTTTCTGCATAATTCTCACAAGCAAACACCCACGTTGTGTCCGTCCTCATCTGCGTGCAAATATTGACCTCGTTCGCCCTCCCGACGCCACTAGATGCCATCTGACGCACCTGCTGACCTCACGTCGTCGGCCCGCGGATAGCTTCCTCGAGAAGTTTTACGCGCTACCAACTCCTCCTTATTGTAGAAAAACACAATGGTACTAGTAACGATGAAAATCGATGCACTATGTACATGGTGTCCTACCTGTACACATGTGGGCCCCACGTAACCACCTGGCTCTGGAAAATGGGCAATACTTTATTTGATGCACCATGCATGGGTATGTACATATGCGCAATCCCTTGCTCCAAAAAACTCCTGACATAATTTGCCCATCCCCTAGCCTGCTAGATCATTCATGATCAGCAGCAGCAAAGAGAGATATGAGACTCGCCGCATCACAGGTCTCCTCATCCCTCACCAACACAGCTTGATCCACAGACAGCTCATCTTGCTCCACCATCATTAACCTGGCATGATACAATTTAAGACGCAATCCATTTACCCTTGACTTATGTAGAACACCATCCAGGTTAGCCAGCTGATATGTGCCATTTGGAAAACACTCCACTACCTTGAAAGGGCCTTCCCACTTAATCTGAAACTTCTTTTGGAAGGTGTTGTCCAGCTTACTATTGTAGCGCAAAACCAAGTCATGTTTCTTAATACCCTTACTTTTGACCTTTTCATTTATCTTTGCCAAAGCCTTATCCTGCATCTGCCCATAATGTTCCAATGCGCTCATCCTATCCAACTGGACCTCTTGTAGCTGCAAGAGCCTTTCTTTGAATGCATCACTAGGCAGCCCAAGCAACTTCTCTAACATCTTGACCGCAGGCAACTCTACCTCCACAGGCAATAGTGCTTCCTTTCCATACACCAAATGAAATGGAGTAAACCCTGTACCTGTCTTCACCGAAGTACGGTAAGCCCATAATGCACTAGGCAATTCCAAATCCCAATTCTTTCCTTGGTGCTCTGTCACTTTCGAAAGAATCTGTACCAACTCACCATTGAATCTTTCATTCAAGCCATTACACTGCGGGTAATAAGGAGTGGTATGCTGGTGCCTAATCTTCATCTTTGTGCATAAGAAGTCTAGCAGTTTAGCTCTAAATCCTGGCCCCTTATCTGAAAGTAGCTCTAATGGCACCCCAAACTTGCAACATATTTCATCATACACAAATTTTGCCACATCCTTTGCAGTGATCTGTTTTACTGCTGTAGCCTCTGCCCATCTAGAAAGATAGTCCACTGCCGTCAAAATATAGCTTTTGCCCCTGCTTGTGATAGGTAACGGGCCTATTGCATCAATCCCCCACTTTTCAAACACATCAAACGCCATAATGGTTTTTCGTAGCTCTGGCTTCAACACTCTCTTCCCAAATGCTTGACACCTATTGCAAGACCTACACCAATGGTGAACATCCTTGTGCAAACTAGGCCATACATACCCCTCTTGCAAAATCTTATGCAAGGTGATCTTTAGAGCAAAATGGCCACCACATGCGCCTTCGTGATTCTCTTCCAACACTCTGTAAAGCTCCTCCCGCCAAGGTACACGTCTCAACACGAGATCAGCCCCTTTCATGTATAAGACATCACCAATCAATTTGTACCTGTATGCTCTACGCACAAAGCCATACTTCTTAGACTTCTGAATCTCCTTTGGAATGATTCCTGTTAGCAAAAACTCCTCTTCTTGAGCCAAACTTTCCCGGCCATGATAAAGAGGTAAAGTGGTCCTCAACACAAATAGCTCCCCAATCATGCCTTGAGCTGCTTCATGTGCCTCTCCATTTAGAGCACGTTCAATGTGTCTGATACTCCATGCTTCAAACTTTTTTAACAGGCCTTTAATTCTGAAGCACATTTCCTTCAATGAGGTGTTCTTGCTGTTCCACACACCCAACACTTGCTTCACCACTAACAAGGCATCACCTTTTATGCTCAACCTTCGAACCCCATGCTTCAAACAAATGTGTAATCCGGCTTCCAATGTAGAATATTCAGCCTCATTGTTACTATGAGCATCCAATTTGAACCCTCTCTTGCATACTAGCTTCCCCTCTGGATCATAAAGTGCTATACCCCCTGAAGCTGCATCATGGCTCTTTCTGTATGAACCATCAAAGAACAACACATGTGCATTGCTGATCTGTGGCACTTCTTCAACTACCTTTCTCACCACCTCTTCTTTAACAATAAGGGGATTCTCCTTGTAGGTCAACAAATCAGCTAGGGTAGCCCTTGTACTATCTTCCACTAGAAAAGAGAACTCAAACTCTTGCAGCTCAATTACCCATTTCTTCACCACATTTGACATGTTAATACCATTAATTAACTGTGGCAAAAAGGCATAACTCGTCAAGAAAACAAAAGGCCGTGGTAGCAAGTAATGACGAAATCGTCGACAAGCAAATATTACACTAGCCATCACTAGCTCTACTTCCGATAACTTTCTCTCCGCTACCAACTTCACTCGGCTTGCACAATACACTGGCCTCATATAATGGCTGCCCTTCCCCTTTTGCAATAGCATGGCTCCAATGGCATCATCCCCTACTGATGGATTTACATAAAAAACTTTCTGCCAATCAGGAGCCTGCATGGCTGACAACCCCCCTAACACCTTTTTCACCTCTTGAAACACTTCTTCACACTTGTCATCCCATTGCAATGGATCATGCTTTGCCACTTGCTGTAATGGATAAAGAAGCTGCGAAGACAATGGAATAAACCGTGCCATGTACTTCACTTTGTGTATAAAGGTTGCCAATTGCTTCGTACTCATAGGTGATGGAAGAAGAATAATAGACTTCACCTTATCTGGATCAGCCTCAATGCCATTTTCTGACACCATATGGCCCAATAACTTCACCCTTGGCTGTGCTAGATGACATTTCTTTGGATTTAGTTGTCCTCCACATTCATCATATCGAGCCAATACCATCTGCAACTTCTCATGATGCTCAGCCCTACTGCTATAGACACAGAAGTCGTCCATAAAAGCCTTAACACAACTACCAATGAATGGTTCCAACACCCAATTTGCTCTTTCTTGATAGAAAGATGGTCCATTTGACAACCCAAATGGCAACACTGTGTAGCAATAGCAGCCCCATGGCGTAATAAATGTTGTCTTTGTGCGGTCTTTAAGAGCAATCTTCAATTGAAAATAGCCTGAAAAACCATCACACACACTGTACCTCTCATAACCTGCCACTGAATCCAAGATCTGATCGATGAATGGAAGAGGATATGGGTTCTTCTTAGTGGCTGCGTTTAAGGGTTTAAAATCTACACAAATTCTCCACTTCCCATCCTTCTTTGGACTGACTACAACTGGACTCACCCATTCTGTGGTCTCCACAGGGACTATGAACCCTGCCTTCAATAACTTGTCCACCTCTTCCCGCAAGGCTTCCATTTGCTCTTGACCCATCCTTCTTAGCCTTTGCCGCACTGGCTTAGAACCTTCTTTCAGCTCTATATGCATCTCTTCGCCCTTGAACCCTCTGATCTCTTCATATGAAGTAATGAACAAATCAGGAAAACTAGCCAGCATATGCAAAAATATATCCTTCTCCATAGCTGAGAGGTCTCCACTAATCATTTGCGTCATTAATTCCTGCTTTTTTGACAACTCAACCTTGGTTTGCGTCAGCCCTTCAATCACTTCATAAGGTCCTTCACTTTCATCTTCAACTTCATTCGCAAATGCGACTAAACCACACTCCTGGATTTCTTTATCCATCAAAAGAAATGCAACATCAACATCCTCATCACTGCTGGTAGTGCTATCACTGTCCTCATCTGTCACCGTGGAAGAGTCTTCATCACTAGACTCATCCTCATCTTCATAAAGCTCCTCTAATCGTTTCCTTGTGTCCATATTATAAAGCTTCTTGCTACCTGTCTTTCCATAGAGGCTAATTGTACCATGTCGCCAATCTTGAACAGCTCCCACTGCACGTAACCATGGTCTGCCCAGTATAATAGGATATGCTCCCAACCCTGCTGGCATCACATGAAAATCAACCACTGCCTTTGCATCATATGCCTCCACTTCTAAGCTCTTTACAACACCCAAGCATTTTACTTTTTGATGGTTTGCCAATCTGATCCGAAAACCTGACACCCCAGCCACTGTGAGACCCATCTTCTCAACGCATGAGTGTGTTATGACGCATATTTGGGCTCCGCCATCCACATAACCTTGTCCCAAATTTTTCCTTTTATGCCACACATCTACTATTGGACAAATGTCTGGTAGCTCGTCCATTGCCAACACCTTCACTGAACCTCTCTCTGGCTCTTTCTCCATTGGGTTAACCATCCTCTTCCACTGTCGCTTTAGCTTAGGCACCATCTCTATAAGCTGCCCAAAAGTAACATCTGCCTTCCTGCTCGTCAGATCCTCCTTCAAGTCATAGCTTAATTGCCCATCCCCTAGTGGAAAATCTGAAACATGAAACCTTCGACGAGCTCTCCTTTTCCTCTTGGCCTTGACATCCTCGCCTTCATGGCTCTTTCCTTTCTTCTTACTAGGACCTGGGGCACTTCTCCCTTCCTTTTCCTCTGTGGTCCTCTTCCCAATAGGCATCACTAATGTATCCTCTAGCTTTGATGCCTTCTCCAAGGTGACTACACTTAGCACTTTTGTCTTCCCTTTTTCCTCCTGGGTCAGTCCACTGGTTCCTTCGTCTCCCTTAATTTCGATGCCATAATCATTTGACCTAGTTAGCACTTGTCTTGGCAATGGATACATGTCTCCCCCCATCCTTGGTGGCTTATCACATTGCGGGCTGATGTGACCCAACTCTCCACAATTATAACATGTGGGCGTCTGCCTCCAAAACCTACTATTACTTTGTCCAGCACCATTCCTAGGTCTTTCTTCACCTCCTGGCTGATTTGCAAACCGCCCTCAACCTCGATTATTTCCCACTTGACCTAGCATGTTTAGGCTGAGATTCTTCATCAGATCAACCACTTGCCTCATGTCTTGCCTTAGGCCATCATCTTGCACTGCTGTAGTGACCACTGCTGGCATAACCTGAGTAGTAACAGGAACCACTGGTTCATGATGAACCCCTGACATGCGCCCTTGTAAAGACTCTATAGGCTGAAATTCAGACCTCATTGGCAAAGACTCCACCCCTAACTGGCTCATTTTCCTCAGCTTCCACTCTTTGTTCCTTGCTACCTCTAGTGCATCTTCATATGTCCTAGGCTTCTTTAGCTCTACTCTCCAACGTATATTCTCCCAAAGACCAGCCAAGAACCTGTCCTTCTTCATCATGTCAGGCGGGGGTACCTGTGGTGCTAAAGCCTTGCACATTCGCTCCCATGCCAATGAAAACTTACGTATGTACGCATCTACTGGCTCACCTTCCTTTTGCACCAAAGCCTGTACTTCTTGCCACACTTTGTCAGGGTCTTCTATCTTCACAAACTCCACTTCCAATCCATGCCTTAGATTGTCCCAACTCAATCTTATAGGTGGATCAGCCATACGCAACTCCTCTTCAAATGCTTTGGACCAAGCTCGTGCATCACTCTTCAAACAAATTTGGAGAAGGCGTAACATTTGCGTAGGGTCATGAATCTGGTTGCTAATGCAGGCAACCTCCATCTTTTCCAAAAATTCTTCCACATCTTCATCACTTCTTCCATGAAACTCGGGATAAGAGAAAGCCATGGCTACCCAAATTATGATGCTTTGAGAACCCCTTCGAACACACGTGCAAGAACCCAAAACTTTTCACTTCCCAATCCCTAGAAACTTCAATGGAGCTCAACTTTAGATAAGGACAAACACATGCACATCAAATGAGTTTTCATAGTTGATCATCGGAATGACAACAGGCAAAGGACATTCCAGGATCTCTCTCAATCTTCTTGGCCCAAACATAAAGACTATGCGCTGCTGGAAAAAGATCTTCCTGGACACATGAACATTAATCTGAATTCTTTGCGTTAAATGAAAAGGAGTGAACTGAGGGCCATTTTGATCATCCATTAAAGCCAACCATGAAGCTCCCAAGAAGGCACACCTGACTCAACCTCTGATTTTGCCAAAATTTCAGCAGCATAACAGCATAAATGGCTCAAAATACCAAAAAACCAGCCATCATAACTTGGGAAAATTTCGACAGAGTTTCCCCAGAAGTAGAGCAGTAGGAACCCAAAATATAGACTGTCTATGTATGCATAAACTGTCAACAATAGAACCCGAGCATCAAGTAGGACTCACTAGTACATAGCCTATGGCGAGGTCACGAAAAGGGTGCTCCAGCTACCTGTATCACCGAAAGGATCTCCACATTTGAGAATCCCCCAGCTCAATAAAAACCTCACGCTATCGACCCTCACACGAAAGCTAATGCAAATCGCGTATAGTCAAGTCTCAGAAATGACTATCTTCCAGACCAAGTCTCAGAAATGGCTGGGACTGCCAAATAAAACCATATATGGCTCCACAAAGGCGTACAATGGCAGTTTCCACAAGTAACGTACAATCCAACAGACAATGCGCTCAAATAGGCGCCAAGTGATGCATTCCCACAACAACTGCAAGTGACATCACTGCTAGTATATCACTGTACTCCAGCTACCTGTACCTGTGTGAATCACCTGTACTTGTACCTGTACCTGTACCTGTACCTGTAACCGTAACCTGTAACCTGTAACCCCGAATCTCGAAGCTTGAAGCTCGAAGCAGAAGGTACTCGAAGAAGATCCTCCGTGGGGGCGCCAAAAGAATGTGAGCGGGATGAAAACACACACAGCGCCTCTATAACGACCCGACACACACTCTTGGGAAGATACACACACACACTATGGGGCACCACTCGACTTACACAACACACCTGGCCGAGACAGGGAACACATCTCTGGAGTGAGAGGAGAGAGACTATCCACTTGCCCACTCCACACAGACACACACACACACACACACACACCCAAAAAACTCAGCTCAAAAGAGGAGAATTTCTGATGTTTAGATACAATTGAGCTTGGGCCAACACCAATGGGGCAAACAGCTCACACAATATGGGTACAAGATACCAGATACAATCACAAATTGGAGAAGAAGCTTCACTCACCGGAGAAGATTACACAGAAAAACAGCAGAAAAAGAGTGAGGAATTTGGCAAAATGGACAGCGCCATCGCGTCCGGAACGGCCCAAAACCCCACTCTACAATGTCAAAGTGCTCAAATCCGACATCGGATGAGCAGTTTACGGCCAAAACAGGCTCCAAAATGAGCAAAAACACACCTGCGGCTGTTCCTCCTCTCTTCTCCACGTTTTTTCTGGTCTTCTCTCAGTTTTTTCAGTTCCCACACTTAGCTTTATTAGTTGGGCACCCTTGGCCTTTTAGATGACCTCAAACGGACCCCGAACAGGCCAAAAACTGACCTCGCAGTGCATAGTTGTCACCTTTTTGCATCATTCGCACACCTGGCACTCAGCTTTTTTCCAATAATGCATCTCGCCACCACGTGAAGTGGCCCCAAAAAAAGGTCCTCATGATGACCTTTCTGCATAATTCTCACAAGCAAACACCCACGTTGTGTCCGTCCTCATCTGCGTGCAAATATTGACCTCGTTCGCCCTCCCGACGCCACTAGATGCCATCTGACGCACCTGCTGACCTCACGTCGTCGGCCCGCGGATAGCTTCCTCGAGAAGTTTTACGCGCTACCAACTCCTCCTTATTGTAGAAAAACACAATGGTACTAGTAACGATGAAAATCGATGCACTATGTACATGGTGTCCTACCTGTACACATGTGGGCCCCACGTAACCACCTGGCTCTGGAAAATGGGCAATACTTTATTTGATGCACCATGCATGGGTATGTACATATGCGCAATCCCTTGCTCCAAAAAACTCCTGACAACGGTAGCACTCAAGTTTTGATTATGATTAAAGTCCTCTTTACAAAATGACCTAGGTACCTTATATACTAAGGCTACCTTAGGTTTAACCAAAAATGGGGTTGAAAGGGTCAAATGGCTTTGTATTTACAATCTGGACGTGCCATTGCACCCCGGCTTCTAAAATTAGAATAACTACTCATTACAAATGAAGTTTATAACCATAATCCGCAGCATTTCATAACTCGCAAAAGATAAGACTTTGGTACGAAATTTGAGTTATGTTGTGTTGTTGACCTAGCGGTCAACAAAGCCTTGCTGAAACATCTGAACCATAATAGAAGGTGAAACATTGATCACTTCTAGGTTCAAACAATGAAACTTTTTCAGTAACAACTTAGAGCCTTTCTATATGTATAAACAACCATCTGTAATGTTGTTTAGTAGTACTTGTACGTGAACAAGTCATACTAAGTATCCGACAATTTCTGGCCACTGAAATTGCTCTTGATACGTCGTGCTACAAATGGTCTAGAAAACTGATTGGACCAGCACTTAGGGACTTTGTCGTGACACATACTTGATATAGTGGGCATTAGTGTCGGTCCCAGAGACTCATATCCTCCACATGTGGAATATGTCTTATGTAAGAATGTTTGAAAAAAGAACATTCTTCAAGTACAAGATGTACTTGTGTGTGGAGGGTAACGTAAACACTCTACGACGGGAGTGAGAGGGACCCTCATTATCCTTGCTCTACACTGGCTAAACCGAACTCCTTGAGTCCCTAGACCATGTTGTATCCCATGTGACAACATGTGCCAAATCGAATCCGACAAGTGGATTCATCATCATAATGTATATTGGACAGTACAGCCCAAAAATACTTGTTCCGACCTGCCCTTGGCATGGCCCTTAAATATTCAAGTATATTTAAACGACTTGAAACACCCAAGCAATGCATACTAAAAGCTGGATAACACCAAATCAATAGATGCGTACCTGGATATTGAACGGATTGTTCACTTACTTGTATTCAAATACAGAGGTACATGTTGTCCATCTATGAAAAAACAAGCAACATTGCACTGGAAACCCTGGGTGTTGCCTTTGCAATCCAAACCCTTTGATTAGGCTCTACGTAGTCAAACTGTTTGGTAAGACCCTTTGTAGAAACTGCTCAATTAGCAGGTAACCGTAACCAACATAGTTAACCATGTGCAGAATGATGAGAGTCAACTTAAAAAGTTGAATTGTTCTGCTACCGCGTGGTAGATTGCGGAAGTCTTTCCTTGAAAGTATAACGGGACTAGATCAAACTGTTATCCTCCATGACCATGTGATGATTTAGTAAGCACCCGCGGGGTCGTACCCCAAAACTGGGATGCCATAGACACTCGTAGTGCTATAGAGAGAGCAAGAAATCCACACAAGTGAGATGCCTAGCTCGTATCAACAACCATGCTATCTCAACTGTTTGTTGACTCTAGACCCCATGGTATAGAGTGCAAGAGTATCAAGAACTCAACTTGAGCGTCGCACTAGAAACATATAGTGTGAAAATGACACTCTTAGACCTCCGTACTGTCAAGAATCTTACTTGTCCAATAATGTCGATGTGTACTTCCTTGGGTAGAGCTGTTTGATTTTGAAAACAATCACCCAAAGAATGCCAGTAGTTAGGTCTTACCCTTGGCCTAACAATGGCTCTTAGCCAATGTAGCTCATAGCCAATGTAGCTCATAGCCATGATGCAAATTAGTGTTCAATGGACAAACTGATGAATACTAATTTGAGTAGCATCTTAGTTACGTGTTAGCTGAGTGGTAGAGCACCTTGGCTCATGCAGACTCACCAGCAAAACATGTGTCAAAAGTTTCGTAGACGATTTGCATTATTCCCGTAAAGAGAGAGAGAACACGAGCAGGCTGGGCTGAGGAACTTTCCTTAAGGTTTTAGAGGGTGTACGCAAGCTGTGTACTCTTACGCATCTTATGTCTAAATTGCAGCCTATCATATAAGCAGTCCACAGTTTTCAGGTATGACGCTCTCATCGAGAGAGGTAACAGAAAAACAGAAAACTCATTTCGACCCACCTACCATGCAGGGGTCGTGATTGTATGAGGAGGAATTAGCATCGGCACTTTGCCCATAAAGTAAGTCCTAGCAGTAGGTTCCTTCTAATGGTGTTGTGTTTTGATAGCAACCAACAATCATATTAAAACAATTGTTGTGTTAGTCTGTCCGTGACAGAGTTGCAAGTGTGATATCGAAAAACTCATAGGGTAGTCAGTGTAATTCATAGGGTAGCATGCCGTGCAAAACTCATGCATACAATATTGTAAGCCCTTGGATACAGTGACGGGCTCTAACATACAAGCCAAAATCATAAGTGCCTTGTAATGGAATTGGCCTATTTAATTTGAGAGTAGTGGAAATTAATGAGAGTACTTTTGAGAAATGACTTTGTGAGCATAGCGGGTGAACATAATTGAAGATAGCAACATAACCATAGCAATTAGTTAACTTGGCATGAACAATAATTTTGCAAGAGAGAGAATTTAGAGAACATGACAACAGTTGAGGACCGGATTTATGTGGAGCCGGTCCCCCCTCCAATAGGCATTTGTAGTATGATTTCTCCCATTAAGAGAGACTTGTTACAATACAATCTTTGTGTTCCTTGTAACCTAGGTGATGCAATGAAGATGGAAAGCTTCATGCATCACAAACATAACATAAACTTGAAGAAAGATTTAACTATCCCAAGCCTCAGTCCCAAGACCTCAAACACCTTCGAAGGTGGAGAGAGCTAGCAGGGAATGAGGGTAGGGAAGAAGAAGAAGAATCATTTCATAGGAGAAAGAATTAGTTCCTCACTTATCATAACTCTTATTGCTAGCATACATAATAGCATAGTAATGAAGAATAAGGAGATGGCAAGCTTAAGCATTGAAGCATGGCTCTTGGTTGGATTTGCACTCCATATCCAAGAGTGTTGGTGTAGGCTCTCAACCTCTACTTGCTTGGAGAAGGAGAGGGAGCTCTTGCACTTTGCATAGCACACAATAAGAGTGTTTGTGAGTGTGTGTGGGTGAGTATACCCCCTAAGCAACCCCCTATCTTGCTTGGGTCGACCCCCCCTTGTAGCTCATGCTTGAAGCTCATTGGACCCCTCCAGGCCTAGCCAATCATAAGCAGGAGGCATTACAAGCAGCAAGGGTAGCCTTGAGCCTTGAGACAAGTGTCCCCCTTTCCCCTTTGAGAGAGAGGGCTAGATAAATGATAAATCAATTAATGAAATCTCCTAAATTATTATTGGACCCCTTGGGTGGCCAACCAATAGGCTTCAGGCACACCATGAGGGCAACATGAGGAGGAACTTGAAAAGTGTCCCTTTTGCTTTGTTTGTACCATGCATGCCTTCTGTGAGTGTGTGAGTGTTCTCTCTCATCCCCCTCATGTAGGGCTCGCCCCCTCCTTGTAGGGATTGAATATTTGACTTTTTGACACCTCAAGCCCCTCATGCATAGGCCCAGTTCCCACCACAAGCTTGGCTCTTAAGCACTTTAAGCTTGGGCTGTGTTCTCACCTCAAGTGAAACCCTAACATCTCACGCATGTCAAGCACCTCAAGCATCTCAATCATTAAGCACCTCAAGCATCTCAAGCATTAAGCACCTCAAGCATCTCAAGCACCTCAATCATCAAGCATCTCAAGCACCTTAGTCATCAAGCAGGACAAGCACCTCGAGCTGGGTCGGGTTCGCGCGCCTCAAGCTGAGCACTAGCTTACCTAAGGTCAAAGGACTTTTACACACATTATTGGAGGCCTTCAATGAAGCTAACCCTAAGGTCTTATGCTCCATTTGTTAGCCTTGCTCTTTGATAGACCATCTCTCATTTGGGCCCCTTTACCATTGGCCCCGTGTTGAGATAGATCTATAAGAACATGTCTATATCTTAACACTTGTTCCCGTTTATTCTCCCACATTAAGTGATCAATTTAATATGAGGAAATTATTTGGGTTGGTTAGATATTAGATATTAGATTTTATGACATGCCTTGCATAGTCGGTATCGGTAGGAATGCTTGGGAGGTGATATCCCAATGTTTTGCCAGTGCCCCAAACTTGTGTGCCAATTATCTTGACGTCCAGTAGGCAGTATCTTAGCACGAGTTAGAAGCCTTACTTCTCGTGTACCTGTCAAAATTCTTTGCTTTGCATAACTAACAATCCTTTGCAATGGAAATGCATATGCATGAATAATCAAGCAGATCTTAACATAATCTAACCCGGCTTCCGTCACGTATATCATATATACTCTCATATGGCTTTCATGCCTGTCTGGTATGTAGTGAGATAGCATGCAAGCATAGTGTCAAATTCCTTCCAAGTTGGTACGCTCATAGCATATGCCAAATGTGGAAAGTCTCAATACAAAATTTGTCACTTTTAGCTAAATGACCATGTTAGAATTTCCAAAAAGGGTTATCTAAAGGGAAGATAACCTCTAAAGAGCATGCAAGAAATTGATTGACTACTTAGCCGCAAAATCCCTCGAAGAGCTAAGAATGTAGTACCTGGGGACAATGTTTCCGTTGATGCTGTCCCATACAATTGAAACATAACCTTTGCACTTTGGCTTTGCAAAAATGACTTAGGAAAGTCTCCTCTTTGCCACCTTGCCAGAGACTGGTTCAACGATTGCCATAGGTGTAGACACGGTAGCCTGTGGAATGCACGATATGACCAGTTCTGTAAGGTTATCCACCTGTGTAGCAAGCAATTGGATGCGAACCGCCAATTTGCAAAACCGCTTTAAATATTTGAAATTCATGTCGTGTAACGCACTCTTTGTCATCAATGATATTGCTAGTATCCTCCAAAAGTTCAAGCACACTTTGAGGAGGAGGAGGAGTAGATACGGTTGAAGGAAGTTCAAAATCAAAAAGGTGATTCTTGGAAAGTTCTGTATCCATGACGATGTATGTATTGCGAGCAAATAATGAGAACTCTCGTAGCCGTATGATATATTGGCATCGCCCAATAACTAGCCTTGCTAATTATGTTCGCAACTAATATTGAGAGCACTCGCAAAGTATAGGAGTCTTGCTAACTCTGTCAAGATCGAAAGTAGTCCGGTGAAAAGTGATTTGAATTATCCGCCGTATATGGAATTCCACTAGCTCTTGATAGTCAAATCAATTAGGCTTGAAAGTGGTAATTGATGCAAACAAAAAACTTGTACTACAACTTCGCCAATTTGGTTGTCTTGAAATTTTTGAGTTTTTGCGTAATACGCAGGAAATTGTCGTCGGAATGCGTGCCGGCTTTGTTGATGCCACCTAGCTCGGCCTTGCTGGACTTGCACGTAGTGGATTAGGGGGTGTGGGGTACCCACTGTGGGTACCACCCCTTAAGATTAAAGTTATTGGGTATGGCCACTACCCCTAAGGGGGTGGGCACCCTTCAAGTGAGAAACGTAGCTTCACTGTCGGCTATGGCGCCTAACGGGCAGCGCGCAGAGGCCTTGAGGGCTTGGGGCGGTCGATGCGATGCCCAAGGGGCTTCAGCCCTGTGTTGTAAAGTGCCCAGCTCGGCCTCGCGTCGCTAACGAGCCCAAGCGCCTATGCTTTGGCGCTCCTGCACCCGCTGGTCCTCCCTTTCCAAGATAGCGTGCCCACGGGCTGCAGCTTTGTAGTCCTCCTTTTCTAAGGGGTGCCCCCCACTGTGTATGACCCTGACATGCAAGCCTTGAGTGGCTAGAAAGCTCCATGCCCTTCCCCCTTTCCCATAAATAGACCTAAGCTCTGATACCAATGTAAGACAAGGGAAGCTAGAGCCTGAGAGCCAACCACCCATTATATAGGCAAGCCCCTGGCCCTTTGCCCTAGTTGGACTCCCCGTTCCACACCCCCTAGCCTGGCCCTGCCCTTGTCTAGTCCGGCCTTGCCGGTGTCCTGACATTCGAGTTACACGGACTAACTGAAAGAGTTTTCGGAGAGCAGTTGCATGTTCCCCCACTATCATTTGAGTCCACGGTCCTTTATTGCTGGAAGTCTGATCTTCAATAATAGCTTGTAACCTCTGGTCCAAAACTCCTCTGGCAATTTGCATCTGAAGTAGAACTTCTTTCACTTGATTCCTCACTTCCTTCATGCACTTATATGAAGGTCTATTCCCAAGCAAGAGATCCAATTCAAGGGCTAAAGAGTGCGTGTCTACAGTAGACTATTGCTGCCAGTGTGGATTGACTATCTTGTCATCAGAAGTCAGTGCCCACTCAGGTACCCTTTTCAACATCAGCTGGATGTTGTTGGGATGCACAGGTAATTGGCACAACTCCTGATCATGGAAAGCGGTTGATTTCCAATGCTGGATCATTTCTTTAGCGTCGATATATAGTCTTTGAAAGCGTTCCAGATCAGAAAGAAGAACATCATCCTCCAGATACATCCACGTAATAGGAACTTGCTGATGTCTTAGCCTCTTGTTCAGTGTGATGAGCTGTAATGAATGTTGCTCATTACCCTTCAAAGTCTCAGTCACAGCTTTAGCTTTTCCTTTCACATCTGAACTGTGTTGTGACTAGTGTAGTGGGGAGTCTTCAGTGTTGCTTGGTTGCTCATCATCAGTCGCCTGGTCTCCCGACTACTAATCCTTGTATTGGTATGGCTGGTTTGTGTTGGGCTGACTGTCCCTTGTGGCAGCTGATCCACCAACACCAGATCCCGAAGGTGGAGATGGAGGAGAGTCATTATCATCATCATGTTTATTTGTTGGTTCAT
Organism: Adiantum capillus-veneris; assembly: GCF_014529385.1. Lineage (NCBI taxonomy): Eukaryota > Viridiplantae > Streptophyta > Polypodiopsida > Polypodiales > Pteridaceae > Adiantum > Adiantum capillus-veneris. Next base: position 95,945,657 of record NC_140940.1, on the reverse strand, counting down.
ACTCCCTCTCTTCATCCTTCTCTTTTGCTTTCTCAGAATCCTCATCGAGGTTATTCTGCTTATCAATGTAGTCCAGAATAACTTGATTTGCCAAAGCACTGTTATATTCAGAAAGCTTATCCTGCAAATCACTCTGCATAGTTTCCACAAGTGCTTTCAGATTATCCATTTTGAAAATGGCGTTGCATTCTGGATTCAGAATATCATCCAAGTTAATATATATGCATCTCTCTGTTAAAGAAGCTTTTAATGCAGTGTGGCTAGTCAGCAATTCATTGAAATCAACCCTCTTCATCCTCAACATAGTCTCAAATCTGTCAGCATTTCTCAGAGCCTCTGCCTTGTCTTCAATTAACTGCATATTCTCAAACTCAAGCTTTAGTAGCTTACTTTCCAATGTCTAAATTGTCCTGGCTGACTGATTTTCAAGAACACTATGCCGCAAGGATTGTGCCCCTATATCCTGTTTCAACTTCTGGACTTGCTGCTCACTGATCCTCAGTTCTTCTTTGAACTTGGTCACTTCATTAGTGGACGCTGATGCATCCATCATTTCTCCCAAAGCATTGACAATCGTGTTCCAGGATGACTGGATAAGCACTGAGCAACCATCTATTACTTTCGTTGGGTCAAAGGCAACTGGCTGGTAAACCGTAACAGGAGCCATATATGGTAATGTGGTAAAGTTAGGTTTGTGCAGAACTAATCGTCGTGTGAGGGGGTGACTGTAGCTGTTGTAATCTGTTCTTCTTGGTTAAAGCTAACCCAATTTGTTGAAAGGAATAGGAACTTTACTGGCTGGATTGGCAGGTTCTGGACCTTTTCCTTTATCAGTATGAACTACCAGGTTCTCAATATTGGTATTTTTTGGCTGGTCTTTTTCAGCAATGGTGTTTGTTGGATTGTGCTCCGCTTGCTGGCCAGTCCCAATAGTAATCTTTACTGGAGGCTGTTCTGCCTGGCCGACTGACCTGCTGAAGATTTTTCAATAGGCAAAGTTTTAACTTGACTTTCTAGTTGCTTCAAGAAAGCACTGCTCTTGGCCAATGTAGTTTTTGGTTTCTTTGAGCTACCAGCCTCCACCTGCGTGGCCTTTCTCTTCTTTCCGGTGAGAGCCAACTGAGTACGTGGGGCTTCTTCATCTAAAGATAAGTCAACATTGTTAGTCGCTAGGATGGGTTTCTGACTCCAAGCCATCCGTACCTGGTCATGAGCATCAGGAGAAGTTTCCCAATAAAGAAACTGCCAGACATACTAGGCCTTAAAAACAGTCTGAGACTTTTACTTGGAAGTTTGCTGAAGCACATTATGAGACAGAATATGACATAAGTTGATCGAAGCTGTGGCATCTAGTCTCTTTGCAAGCAACATAGCAAACAATTTTTCTGCGACATATGTGGGGTTATTTTTTAGACTAACAGCTTCAACCACAAACCAATAAGCAACGGGGACGTCCATACCTGCCTACTGGAACCCCTTGTGCACTGGTCTTGCATTTTTTCTTGGCTGCTTCATCTTCCTTAAGAGCTGCACTTATCTGTTTTGCAGTTGTAACAGTCGGATTTGGCTCATTTGGCATCTTGAAAGCATAAGTAATGTCGTTCGGAGTTGCTGACACTGTCCTACCATACACTACAACGCTACCTTCATCAACATTGAAAGAATCAAGAACCTGCTTAATTATATCCGTGTCAAACTCGATTCTTGTGGCTTTCACAACCACATGCAAATACCAGAGTCGTAGTAATGCTTCTGCTTGCTCAGTAAACACATACCGCCGTATCTTACTATGGGGAATAAGTGGTAGAGAAGCTTTGATAGAGGTGATAAGTGTCGAAGTTTCGTCTATAGTGTCCTGCATCTTCTTCAACATTTTTCTTCTTCCCATACACGGTGAATACGATGACTCTGTAGAAGAAGAAGACTTACCTGAATATTCAAATCGTATCCAGGTGTGTCTGGTAAAGACAGATAGCAATCGACCGATGCTTCGGATGAAGAAGTTTGTGGTTGTAGTGAAGAGGCTTCAGAGCTTGGCGATGGTGAATGTGTAATAGCAGACAGGCGTCGTGCAAGAGACTCTGAGAAAAACATGCCTACTCGCCTTACAGTTATACGCGTTCGGGCCATAAAAGCTCCACTACTTACCGTTCCTAAAGTTATGTGCAATGCCAATGATGTGGCATTCATGCATTGGCTAACACTCTCCATGTTCCTTGAAATGATTATCACAAACAGTCCCTCTAGCCCTTTTTTCCATAAAAACTGATACTGGCTCTGACATTTTATTGATTCTACTATACTGACATGGTTTTGTCATGCCTAGACTTTTCTGACCCTTTGACTGGCTCTCGTACTGGTTGTACATGGAAAAGGCTTAAAATAGCTGATTCTAAATTTTCCTGGCCTTCAATTCCCAAAATACCAGTATCCTTATCTCCAGAAGTCTCTTTGTCATTCGAATAATATAGCTTGACTTTGGCCCCATTATAAACACCTGGCAGTAGTAATCCAGATAAATCTTTCAACCTTACTGTGCCATTAGAAAACACTCAATCGACTTCATATGGACCAGCCCAAGCTCTTTTTAAGTTCGGTTTCTTAGGACCCAATTTAGATCGATAGAGCAGAACCAAATCTCCTTTCTGAAACTCCCTAACTTTGAGTCGTCTATCATGCCAATGTTTCTTTCTTTGCTGAACAATTTCGTGTTCCAACATAGCCCTCTGTCTTAACTCATCCAACTGTGTTAACTCCTCCAGTCTCTGTTTAAGATTGTGATTAAAATCCAATCCATACTCTATTGCCATCCTGAGACTGGGAATTACAAATTCCATAGGCACGACAGCTTCAGTGGTGCCATACACCATTCTAAATGGTGTTAGTCCAGTGGTGACCTTATAAGCTGTCCTATATGCCCAGAGAGTGGTCTGGAGCTTCAAATCCCACTGGTGTGGCTCCTTCTACACAATCTTAGTGAGAATAGTCTTGAAAATTTTGTTACTGCTCTCTGCTTGCCCATTGCATCTAGGATAATATCGTGTTGATTCCCGATGCTTTACTGAGAGCATTTCCATTAGAATGTCCATAGTATCATTTATAAAGTGTGTTTCTTGATGAGACACAATCTCCACAGGACATCCATATCAACAGATAATATTTTCAAATAAGAATACAACAGTGGCCTTTGCGGTGTTGTTGGGAAGAGCCTTAGCTTCCACCCATTTGGTGACATAACAAGTGGCCATCAATATATACCGATCCTTCCTTGGAGTAATTTTCTTGAATGGACCCATGAAATCCAGACCCCATTTCATAATACTCCCAATGGCTGGATTGGAGTTAGAGGAGTCATATTTGCTGCTGTGGGTCTGCCCATCCTCTGGCATATATCACATGTTTTACAAAAGCTTCTAACATCAGATATTAAAGTTTGCCACCACAATTCAGCCTGCAAAATCTTCTTGTAAGTAATATCAGTGGAGAAATGTCCTCCAGAATCCCCATCATGTGCCTCTGAAATAACTTGCATTCTCCCTTCCATATGCACACATCTTCAAAGAACTCCATCTACTCCCAGTCTGTAAATTGATCCGCCAATGATGGTGAACTTCAGACTCTTAATAATCAGAGACTTTTTCTTATTCTGCGTCTAGTTTTCTGGGAATCCTCTCTTAGACAGAAACTGATATATACATCATACAACTTTGGATCAATTATTTCCTCAACTGTCATTTGAAACAATTCTGCATCCACTAGCCCATCTCTCAAGGATGCCTCAGAGTAGCCATCCGTACTCCTGGATAAGGCATCAGTACCACAATGGGTTTTACCGGTGTTAGTAGCAAGCTAACACAGATACCACAAATACCATTTTTTGGAGTTCTCATTGTAAAAACACTTATTATTTTGATAAATTGAGAATATTGTAACTCCTATTTTTCAGATAAACCTTGTAATTGATGAGGCGGGGCTACAAGCTTTCAGATTGTATCAACCTATCATTACCTATCTTTGGTAGAACTCTTAGATTATTAGTTTTGACCACCAAAAACCTTGGCTAAGGTATAAAAACCAAATTTTGTAAGTTATTATCAAGTTTTGGATAATGAAATACACAATGTGAGCTAACGATGCTCACTTCTCTCCTTCTCATGCTTCCTACTCCCTCCCCGGTTGTCACATTGCAGTTGTGTTTGTTGCATTGCAACCGCAGGTAAGAGCTCTGCACATTGACGTAAGCACATCACAGTAATTCGTAGCTTTTGGCATCGTTGACCTGCGGCCTAATTTCATCATAACTATAAATTTACACTTCAAAATAAAAAACTAAGCATAGGCGGGATATTGGGGCATCATTGCTAAGCATTTAGATGCATTCTGGGTCGAAAACGACTAGGTTAAAAATCCACTGCTGTTAATAATCGCGATTTTGACACTTGAATTAAGGTGGGGTTTGAGACCATAAGCATGTGTGCTTAGGTCTTATAAATATGTCCTAGAAGCTTTTTACGTTTGGATGTCATTTGAGGCTGCAACGGATGCGATTTGTTTACCGATGAGCGATTGGCTTTTAGTGATTTTAGTCACTTGAGAGTAGCTTGAGTTAAATGCGAGTTGTTAATTGTTTTCCGAGAGATTGACACCCTCTTGTAGCCTCTATGCTCTAGTCGAGTCAGCTTCATTCCATGGATTGACAACTTAATCGTGGTTCTCGCTACTACTACAATAATATAGGATAGTGAGGTTAGACACGCGTCCCACATTTGGTGCCGTTTCCGGGGATCGAAGAGACCTAAACTAGGGAAAAACACGAGCGTCTTGTAAAGTTATCATTTTAACTTCCTCTAGGATCACCTAGAGTTCAAAAATTTCTTTTAGAAACCTCATAGCCTAAGATGGTCGTCTTTTGGTGTGTAGAGATAGTTTGGAAGTAATTGTACTTGTCGAGTGCCTTTACGACTGTAGGATTAAAGTAGGATTTTGAGAATGATTGATAGACGAGATAAGTCCTAAGATCAATGCTCAAAAAACCATAAAAGACAAGAAAACGAGTGTTTGTGGACACTTTCCACAACCCCATTGCATGAGAATCTAGGAGTAGGGTAAGTAGGATCTGAGGTGGATTTCAGAACATTGCTCTCTCTGAAAGAATCATTGTGAGTTGTTATTGGAAGTTGCAAAATTTGAGGTCTACGGCTAGAAATAGCACGAAAAGACTCCAAACCACTCAATTCGAGTGGAGAGTAAGCTTAAAAGTTGTATGAACCAGTGGATAAGCTCAAGGACATTTCGAGGTAAAAATTTCAAGAGTTGGCCAAAACTCAGATTATTTACTTTTTCTTGACATTTTAGGCCAAATTAAGTTTTAACTTGATTCATAGGCTTAAAATAACTCATAAAAGGATTGTCCCTGAAAAAAAAGCAAAAATTGGTTCATTTCAAGCTTGAAGTTAATAGTTGCGATTATTAACTTTCAGCTCAGATTTGACCAAGGTTCATACCATTGACTCATTGCATGTGCACAAACAACTTTTGTAAAGGCACAAAAGATTTGGATCACCAAACTAGCAAAAAACTTGGTAAAAACTAAATTTTGTACTGACTTTCTAAATCTTGAGTGTAAATTGGGAAAAAAACTTGTCCAAACTGCTTGAAATTTGATTCATAGGCTTATATTGATGTGATAAACATGTGCACATGCTCAGTTGACCAAAAAGATGCAAAAAGTTGCCAGAAGTAAATAATTGCGATTATTTAAATTTGTCCCATTTTTCAACTTTTTTGACCAAGTTGGCATACCACTAGCTTTATCAAGTTGTAATAAGCCCACAAACCAAATTTGGTAAGATTTGGATTATTGGATTGAAAATTGTGACCAAATTTGCAAAGTCAGTCTGCGGACAGAAAATTGATGACCATTTGACCAAAACTTGTCCAAACTTGTTGGAACTTGGCTAGGGACCTTAAGTTGAAGTGCTTAATAGATCTGTGTCAAAGTTGGGATAAAAATTTATAAAAATATAGTTGGAGTAAATAATCGCGATTATTTATATCTGCTTCAAAAATTGACAAATATTTGAGTATACCACAAGGTAAAGCATATCAAGTAGACCACACAAATCACTTTTGGTGAAATTTGGATCACAAAAGTGAGACTTAGGTCAGATTCTTGAAATCGGAGTCTGCGGACACAAAACAGTTGATAAGCTGAACAAATTTTGTGCAAACTTGTTGAAACTTGTCAAGGACTTTAACAAGTTGTATACTTGCCAAACCAAGCCAAAAAGTATAAAAAACAGGCAAAAGTAAATAATCGTGATTATTTACTACTATTACATAGGGACACCGGTTTTGACTTTTGAACTTGTACAGTGTTAGACCAGCATAATACAAGGCCACCGGGAAATTTTGGGTTCAATCGGATCCATTTGGTACATGTTCACTCAGTTTCCAAGTTGCAGATTAATCCTTTGATTTTTTGCCAAAGTCGAATCTGAAAGTCATTTGCTGACTCCCATAGCTTGATTTGAAGTGATACACACAGACAAATCACAATAGTTAGCAAAAATTATACAGTCTTTGTGAAAGAATAGCTAACTTTCTCAAATTTATACAGGAATTAGGTTGCAAACAAGGAATCGGTAGCTTGACAGAAAGTTGCAATTGAATCAAGTGGAAATTGACAACAAGTCAATCCAAAGATAAGTACTCTATCTAGGGCTTCGCAAGTCTTTATGAACCTTAGATCTGGTCGTGTACCAGGAAATCAAGGCATATTCGGAGAAACCTCCAGTAGAGTATCCACTGAAGAAAGCGTGAATCAAGGCAATTCCTTGCACACTATCCTTGAAGAATTCTCAGACACTTTTTCAGATTCAACCTCTGAAATGTCTTCCTATTCGACTCACTCGAAAACCGGAATGACAATGCGCTATAAGCATGTACTCTCATTTTATAACACTAATCGCCATGGAGCTCAGGTTTACTTGGATCCTAATGGAGAGTAGGCCATCCGCATTGATGACCATGGTATTGAGTTCGAGGAAGAGATTAGGGCAAAGAAACAAGGAAAAATGTACATGGACAGAAACGAAACTTAGTATTTACAAGTTGAAAACCCTGACGTGATACACAAATGGGGGTTAGAAGTAAACACCATAATTCCAGATATGTCAGCAAAAGAAGGACCACCAACTTTAGAATTCGAGGGATACAATCAAGTAGATTTAAAGCCTTTGAAACGGCTTAGTACGGATAATCCTAGGATCGGAGTCTATTGTTGGGAGGATAGAAACGTAAAAGATCTTCTATGGACTTTGCATGCCAAATCAGGACAACTATCTTACCATATACATGTGGTAGTGATGTGTGTGAACACTAGGACCACCGGGGTATTTTTTTCCTCTTTAGGAGGTTTTTTTCCCCGTGCATTGTATATATGCCCGTCACTCTAGGGCTATCTATCTTTCCATTGCACACTAAGTAACACACTGTCTATTGTGTGCCTTGAGCTTCCTTCGTCTTCTCCAAGTTGTGTGTGTTTCTCTGCAACCCTAATTCCAACAATTGGTATCAGAGCAGGTTGCATCCTCCCGGGCTTAGTCGCCAGCTGCTTCAGCACACGCCTGCTCACTTTCTCCGATTACAGTGAGGTTTGGCAAGCGCTCGCAGGTCAACAAATATTTTGGGAGAGGTCGTAGAGCATAGTCTGCTCAGATTTTTGATTCAGGCTCATTTCGGCCTCCGTTTCCACTACACGCAGGTCTGCACAGGCAATTTCGTCATTTTGTGCAAAATTTCTGTCAGTGCTTTTTTTGCATAACAGTCTTACAGTCTTCTATAGTTTGTGCTATATAGCACGTGTTGTTCTCGCTCCATTTCTCCTATTTTCAAGCAGTTTTCATATCAGGTGTAGCATTTACCATGGCTGACAACAACACAGATGTGTTCAAGATGTTTGATGCTGAGGGCAGGTTGGATGGGGACAACTACCGTATGTGGGCTTATATGATGCAAACTGTGCTTGTGTCAAAGGGCGTCTGCAACATGTGCTTGTGTAGGGCATTGATGTACGTTCTGAGGATGTAGGCAATGTTGAAGATGTTGCAGGTCTTGCTGCAAGGATTGCAGCTGTTAGAGTTGTTTTGCCTACGGCAGAACAAGCTCGTTGGGATGTTAAGGATGCGCAGGCTCATGCATTGATTGCGTTGTCTGTGAAGCGCACCATTGTTCCTCACATCCGTTCAGCAAATTTGCAAAACAGGCTTGGGATATTTTAGCAGGTCTTTATGCAAGCCGCAATGAGGCTAAAATTGCTTTGCTGCGTAAAGAGATGGAGTCGAAGATTATGCATGAGGAAGATGATATGGACACTTTCCTTGCTAGTGTCAAGGATATCAATGAGCAGCTTATTTGTGCAGGTGAAGTCATTTCAGACAGTTCCCTTGTGCATATTGTTCTTGATGCCTTACCAGATTCCTACCAGACTTTTGCTAGTACTTGGAGACTGATGACCCAAGGAAATCCTGAAGTTGTCAAGTTTGATGCATTATGCACATTGCTGTTGCAAGAGTCACTTTCCAGAAAAAACAGGACTAGGCAGCGTGCAGTTGAACAGGCTTTTATTGCTTCTCAAAGAAAGGGTGGTAACAGTAATGCAGCCACTTCTTATGGTTCTGCTGTGAGTGGAAAAAATTCTGTTCCTAATGCTTATGCTGGCGGTACTTCATCTGGGACTTCTGGTGATAAGGGCAAAAAGAAGATGCATGGCATTATTGTAAAGCCAATGATCATTTGATCAAGTCGTGTCCTAAGTTGAAGGCCAAAGAGGCTAAGAAGAAAGAGGGTGGTTCCACTGCAAATGCTGGTTCCACCACAAATGCAGCCATTGTTGAGTCTTCTGTGAAAGGAGACTGTAATGCTGATATTGATGCAGAATGGGCTTTTAGCGCAGAGTGCACTTACAATACTGTTGTCCATGATGCATGCTTGTCAGTTGTTGCTGCAGATTCACATGTTTGGTATTTTGACAGTGGTGCTACAAAGCACATTACCTCACATCGTGAATTGCTTACCTCTCTTGAGTCTGTCCCTCATGGGAAATCAGCTACTTGTGCCAACAATGCCTCTTATCCGGTTTAGGGAGTTGGAAAGATTGTGCTTACTGCTGCAAATGGCAGTTCCTTCACACTTGTTGATGCACTTTATGTACCTGGGATCAAGAAGAATCTCTTGTCTGTATCCGCACTTGCTAGACTTGGACTTGTAGTCAAATTTGTGAATGAAAGATGTACAGTTCATGATCTCAGTTTTGGTGATGAAATTGTTGCATCTGGTCTTTTGTGCCGTGGGCTGTATAAGCTCACTTTGTATGACAAGTGTGGATAAAATTTTGCAAATGCTGTTGCAGATTCAAGGCCTATTTTAGATGCAAAACTTTGGCATCCACATTTTGGTCATCTGAATTTTGCTAGTTTGCTGCGTTTGCAGAAATCTGATATGGTTGCTTCTTTGCTGCCTCTTGAAGCACCTGTCAAACATGTTTGTGAAGGCTGTATTTTAGGTAAGATGCAGCGCTCTAAGTTTCCAAAGGATGGTTCAGTTAGGGCCACATGCAGGTTGCAGCTTGTGCATAGTGATGTTTGTGGGCCCATGTAAACTCCGTCCTTGGGCAATTACCTATACTTCGTGACTTTCATTGATGATTACTCCAGGCATGCATGGGTATTTCCGCTTAAAGCGAAGTCCGAAGTTTTTATGTGCTTGAAACAATTTCTGGCTATGGCTGAAAATGTCTCGAAATGTACTATGAGCACCCTCCGTTCCGATCGAGGGGGGGAGTATATGTCTCATGAATTTAATGCATTTTTGGTTAGTCGTGGGATAAAACACCAATGTATAGTGCCTTATACACCTCAACAAAATGGTGTTGCTGAGAGGAAAAACAGGTCACTGACGGAAATGGCATGATGTATGGTCAAAAGTCAAGCTTTTCCGCATTCTTTTTGGCTTGAGGCCATTATGTGTGCCACTTATATACTTAGCAGGTGTCCTACGACAGCTTTGCAGTCTATTACTCCATATGAAGCATGGCATGATAGAAAGCCTTCTATTGAGCACATGCGTGTTTTTGGCTGTTTGGCATATGCTTTGGTGCCACAAACACAACGCAGAAAATTGGATGATAAGGCTGTCAAATGTATTTTTGTTGGTTATAGTGCTGGGAGCAAAGGTTACAGGTTATATCATCCAAAAACAAAGCGTATTCTGGTTTCTTGGGATGTAGTGTTTGTGGATGTAGCCCTTGCTGTCATGTACTAAAGAAAGTAATGTAAGCTCACAGGACATTTATGACACTTTGTTGCCTCTTTTCAGTGGTGGAAATACGAATGTAATTTCCAATGAGGCAAATGTACAGCCTATGGGGTTATTGAAAATGTTACAGATTAGCCTATTATTGATGCAGATGTACATGATGTACTTGATGAGGAAAGGGCTGAAAATCAGCAGGCTAGAGGTATGCCAAAATGGCTGGTGCACACTTTGTGTGACAGTAAATTGGATGCACCTTTGTCTAGTCGTACTCGTTCAGGCTCTCGCCATGCATCTTATGCATCAGATTGTTATGCTTTCGCTGTGTCTAGCTTACATGATGTTGAGGAGCCTCTGTCTTTTGATGAAGCACAGAATTCAAAAAATTGGATGGCTGCCATGCAATTAGAATATGATCCACTTATAGAAAATGACACATGGACTTTATGTGATTTGCGTCCTGGCAAAAAGGCCATTGGTACGAAGTGGGTTTACAAGTTGAAACGCAAGCCGGGTGGTGAGATCGATCGCCATAAGGCTCGACTTTTTGCAAAGGGTTATGCACAGCAAAAAGGCATAGATTATGAAGAGACTTTTGCTCCCACTTGTCGTATGACTAATGTGCATTTTCTATGTGCATTGGCAGCTCATTTTGGTTGGGATGTACATCAATCAGACATTGTTACTGCTTTCTTGAATGGTGACATATTTGAGGAAGTTTATGTAACGCAGCCTCACGGTTTTGTCATAAAAGGACAAGAGGACAAAGTGTGCAGATGTAAGAAGGCTTTGTATGGGTTGAAGCAATCTCCTCGTGCTTGGTATGAGAAAGCTGACACTCATTTGGTTAAATTAGGCTTTGGTACAGTCCAACAGAAAGCACATTGTATGTAAAGCATGAGGGTGATATACTTCTCATTGTGGTTCTTTATATCGATGATTTGCTGATCACTGGACCAAATGAGAGACATATTGCTAAATTTAAGGCTGATTTGAATGCTACTTTCAAAATGAAAGATTTGGGGCTGTTGCATCATTACTTGGGTATACAGTTTAAGTAGTGTGATGGTGGTATTGCCTTGTGTCAGAAAAGTTAATGGAAACAGGTTTGAAGTTGAGTCTATATGATGCTGGCAATCCTGCTGATGTCACTCTTTATCAAACTGTTGTTGGCTGCCTCATTTATGTATGTAACACGAGGCCGGATATTTAGTTTGCAGTCTCACAGGTCAGGAGATTTATGCATAGTCCAGGGTCTAAGCATTGGCAGGCTGTCAAGAGGATTTTCCGCTGCCTTAGTGGCACTTTACATCTTGGCTTGTTTTATCCCAAGGGGGGATCATTGCCGCGAGACTTACATGCTTGTTTGGACTCAGATTGGGCTGGTTGTTTTGACACGCGAGTGTCCACAAGTGGTTTTTGTTTCATGCTTGGCAGTTCATGTATATCATGGTTGAGCAAGAAGAAACCTACTGTGGCCACTTTGAGTTGTGAGGCTGAGTACAGGGCGCTCTTCACAGCTACGATTGAGTGTGTATGGCTTAGACGCCTTATGGCTGATTTGGGTGTTGGATAGGACACTGCCAACACTATCTACACTGACAGTCAGAGCGCATTGGCAGTTGTGAGGAACCTAGTTTTTCATGCTCGCACAAAGCACATTGAGGTGCATTACCACTATGTCAGGGAGAGGCTCTCAGCATGAGAGATCAGCTTGGCTTATGTGCCAACATAGGACAACCTTGCAGATATTTTCACAAAGCCATTGTCTTGTGAGAATCTTGAAGCTTTCCGCAAAGCTTTGGGCTTACTCCTCTTTGTGGACTGATCATGTCCTTAGGGCATGGTACTTCCCTTTACTCACGTGCCAGCTCTCGTTCACTGCATCACTCCAGGGGGGATTTGTTACCATATACATGTGGTAATGATGTGTGTGAACACACTAGGACCGCCGGGGCATTTTTCCCCTCTTTAGGAGGTTTTCCCCCCGTGCATTGTGTGCCTTGAGCTTCCTTCATCTTCTCCAAGCTATCTATCTTTCCATTGCACACTAAGTAACACACTCTATATTGTGTGCCTTGAGCTTCCTTCATCTTCTCCAAGCTGTGTGTGTTTCTCTACAACCCTAATCCCAACAAACTAGCGGCCATGAAGATCATCTATATCTTCAAGATCAAAGATAAGGGATCAACAGACCTACCAACCTACCTATTTAGGGATTGTTATAACAACACATTTGTTTGATGAATCTTGAGGAGGTAGAACAAACCAAATATCAAGGGTATTCCATAAGGGATTGGATGTTGGGACAAGGACCGGAAACAATTCCAAGAGATGAGCACCATGAGAGATCATCTGAGAGTAATGTTAAAAAACCAAAAACCACCTCATCATGAAGAAAATCGGGTGACACTAAGGCCAGTCTAGGGATACATGAGTCACTATTTCCAACAGACGGGTTTGAAGGACTCGGAACAGGACTAACTGCCTAGAGACCGGGAGTTGAACCAAATAGATGCATCAGACCAGCTAATTTTCAGAAATGGGTCAAAAAATAAAGTGGATTAGGGGATCCATATGACCACTTAGCAAGCTTTAAGCAAGTGCTAAGAGCAGAGCGTATATTCGATTTCCATACTCAATTCGAGGGGTTTGAAATGACATTAGAAGGAAAAGCATTGACATGATTCCAAAACATTCCACCAAGGTGAATCATGGACTTAAACACATTACCTCAAGGATTTGTAGCTGCTTGTTCTAAAACAGGTATCAAACATAATACGGTAGCTCAAATCTACAACTTTAAACAGAAAGATGGTAAGTCTGTTAGGGATTCTACAACTCGAATGAAACAATACATTGCCCAGATGCCCAGGGGTAGAGATACCTGCAGAAGAACGACTCGTATCTTTGTTTCTAGAGGGACTGCTAAACAAAGAACTTCATGCTATACTCTACAGCAAGAAGCATACAACCCTAGAAGAGTGTGTGTCAGATGCTATTGAATTAGGAGACAATTGTGATATTTTCAACGAAGAAGATGTCCCTAAGGATAACCAAAGTGAGAAAAAAACATCCACTAATCCAGCACAAGTAGGAACGGCTGCTGCAGCACCACTCTCAGCCATAGAAGATATGCTCAAAAGGATGAACGACATGATGAACAACATGTAAAAAACACCTATGAGGGGACCAGGACAAGGGATACCTCAACAGGGACAACCAATTAGGCCAGAAAAATGGTGTGCAATCGAGGGTAAATGGACCAACTATGAGACCCAGGAGTGCTACTTTCGACCGAAGTATGATGGGAATGTTCAGTACGTGCCTATGAGGCCACGAGGACAACCCACGTACAGATATCAGCCTAATATGGCCCAAGCTCAAAGACCACCGATGGGTATGGAAAGAACTCAACCCGTGTTGGGTCAACAACCTCCGTATCCAGGATATAATGCATTGTGTGTAAAGTATATACATCCAGAGGGAGTCATAGCGGAACAAGCACTTGTGCCTGTTAGACCCTATGCGGAGCCTAGTCCATCTACAGTAATGATAGAGGGAGATTGGTACAATTCACATCTACCATCAATGGAAGAACCTGTGACTTATGCTCCACCAAAGCTCGCATCAATGTATTATGTAGCTAATCAAGGTGTCAGACCTCCCAAGGTAAGACCCATGATTAAGCCAAAGAACAGAAAACTATCATAATTGTGGTGCAGATGATCATTGGAAAAATGAACGTCAAGAGCCTAACAAAAACTTCAAGCCAGTTGAAGCTTATTGCATACAATGTTGCAAAAAGGGAGGACATTTTCCAGAAGATTGTCCTAAAAATCCTTTAAACAAGGGTAAAACAGTAGTAAACGTAGTCCAAGTGATATCTAGTAGCTCATCTAAGAGTGAACTGATTAATCCAATCAAGGTAATCACTAGAGCCCAGGCTAAAAAAAAGAAACACAACTCCTCTGATGATTTGGAAAATACAAAAATTTCCTCTCAAAGGATCAAAAGAAGCAGAAGCAAAAGATATGAGATGAGAAAACAAAAACAACGGGCTGAAATCAAGGAGAGAGCAAAAAAGCTATTCCAGGAAAAGGTGAAAGAAACTGGAAGCGATATCAAAGAAACAACCGTGAAATCTGGAGGATCAATTTTGGTTGATAAAATTTTTGAGCCTATTAATGTAGCCCTAGAAGCTTATCAAGCGGGACTTAAAGCAAGCCAAAACATGGAAAACAAATGGAAAAACTATCCTTCTCTAGACATGGAGTATCTAAGCTTGAAGCTTATCAAAATGTGGTAAGAATCACGCAAGAAATGCTGGAAAAATAAAAACCCAAGCTTGAAAGTATAGCAAAACCTGAAGAGCTTGTGGTAAGAGACACTAAAGAAAAATCCGAAGCGGTGGTAGAACCCCACCTTGAAACAAAAAAACCAAAACTTATGGTGCCGGACAACAAAGATTCCTTAGACGGAATTCCATTCATAGAAGAAGACTTGCGATGACACTTATGGTAACGAGTTCGAGAGATCAATGATGGGAGCCTAACTCTAAAGTCAGCTCCTATAGAGGAAGTTTGGTTAGACAACCTACCACCTGATATGGACGTGGATGTACAATCCTTGTATGGGCATTGCGGATCTGAAGCTTCAGGAATGTCTAAATCATTGACCTTGAAAACATTAGCCTCTTACTTGGGAGATAACGAAGATGAATCCGTACTGTGTAAGGCCACTCAAGTAAAACGATCAGAACATTAATATTTATTCAATCATGTCTACACCCATCCAATGCACTCTTACCTTGGGAGAACTGTTAAAACTGAGACCATATTTATGGAATGATCTACAGAAAACCCTAGAGAAGGTGGGGCTAATCTCAAAAAAATTGGGAAAATTGAAAAACGAAATGGACAACAAAGAGATTCGGTCTATTCCAATGAACAAAGTTGGAGAATATTATGAAGGGGAAGAAGGAAACACCACCCTTCTAGTGAAATATAATGACATTCAAACCATGGCAATACTGGATAGTGGGGCAGGCATAGCCATAGCCATGAAAGCAGTATGGGAATCCTGGGGACAACCAGCCATTAGACAAACTTGAATGAAATTGCAATTGGCTGATGGACATATTGAAAGACCCTTAGGAATGGTAGAAAAGGTGATAGTTAACTCCTATGGGATTGAATGTCAACACACTTTTTCCACAGTAGACTTTGGAAAAAAACTCCATTACGAAATCATATTGGGAAGACCTTTCAGACGACAGGTACAGCTCATCCAAGATTGGCGAAACAAGTATCTGTACTTGAAGCAAGTGGGATCTATAGCAGGGGTAAATATAAAAGATCACACTTATAGAGATGTCTTGAAAACACCCATACAAGAGTTTGATTCAATCTCTTCGACTGAAACTAAGCTTCCCTCTTGGTTAAACAAAGACACTCCTATTTGGATGTGTGGAGCTTCAAAAAACGAGAAGAATGTATCTTAGAAAGGGATTGCACAGACGAAGCATATGTACCTGAACCCTTTCCAAAGCATTTGTTTGAGCCATTTGAGTGGACTCAAATTTTAGCGACAATGGATGTATGTGTGAACATGTCTATGTCTACTCAATTTTGCAATGAGGACGGCTATGATATAATTCCCATCCAAATGATTTCAACCCTCAACATTGAACATGAGAGTGAGGAACCCAAGGACTTGATGAAAGCTCAACAAGTCTTTTCAGACCTCTACTACGATGCAACATATGAGTTAGATGAACACTCAACTACCTCAGAAGATTCGGGATCAGAAAAAGAACATGTGAGAGAGAAGCTACTTTTGAAAGGAGTGGAGGAAAAGTTTTTTGACTTTCCTAACCAGAAATCGAGAAGACAAAAATGGTATAGACGAAAAAGAGACACCAGAAATGTGAAAACAAGACCTATGTCATCAGTCTCCAGTAGAACACAATTCTTGATACAGATAGATGCACATGATTGTGTCAAGGACAAAATCACTGGTAGATATCCTTCAAACAAAAATCTAGAAATGTTGAAAACATCGAGAAAAACAAGGAAGGATACTTAAGCAAGGCCAAACAAACAGGACAAGGAGTTAACCATGGCACGAGTTGAGCGGAAAAAGAAATATCGAGTTAAAAAAAGCTCTAAAGGAGATATATACGACCAAAATGGAAACCACAGAAGAGGATGCTAAGGATGTAATGAGTGTTCCATCCCATTACAAAAAGTATACTCTCCAAGATCAAAAAATCATTGTAGAAAAACTTGTTAGGGAATTACAAAAACAGAGCGAGTCCTACGGAGGGCCTGAGAACGCGAAAAAGATAGACTTGGCTGGACCAGGGAAAGAACCTAGGCCTGGCTGCCTACATTGCAAATGACCTAATAGAAGATGAAGAAGAGATTTTACTAAGCTTGCTAAAAGAATACTGAGATATCTTCGCTTGGTCTTACAAGGATCTCAAGGGTGTTGATCCAGAAATTTGTCAACATACCATACCCATGAGAGATGATGTGAAACCAAGCATACAAAGACCATACACATATAATGAAACATTTGCTAGGAAAATGAAAGAAGAGATTGAGAAAGTAAAGAAAGTTGAATTCATTTACGAAATTGAACACACAAATTGGGTGTCTCCAATTGTGATAGTATCCAAGAAGAATGAAAAATTACGAGTGTGTGTCAATCTCAAAAAAGTGAATGCAGCTACCTTTAGAGACAACTTTCCTCTTCCAATCATTGAGCATGTGTTAGAACGAGTTGCAAGAAAAGAAGATTATAGTTTCTTAGATGGCTTTGCAGGATATAATCAACTTTTGGTTGACCCAAAAGATCAGCATAAAACTGATTTTGCAACATAATGGGGTATTTTTGCCTATCGGATTATGCCTTTTGGGTTAACTAATGCTCTTGCCACCTTTCAAAGATTGATGAGCCATGCTTTTAAAGAATATTGTGAGACTAGGGAACTAGTGCCTTGGAGTCCGCCTCCCAACCTCCCACTATATAGCATGGCTCCTATCCCTTTGCCCTAGTTGGACTTCCTTTCCACACTGCCTAGCCCGGCCTTGCCCTTGTCTTGACATTACTCCCTCCTTAAAGAAGAGTTTTTGTCCTAAAAAACAAAAGTGGAAAACTTCTTCTTAAGAACACTAATGTTTTCCCAAGTGGCGCCTTCCTCAGGTCAATCTTTCCACTTGATTAAGGCTTGTTGACATACATGATGACGCGTACATAAATCACGATAGTTGAGAATGCGTTTAGGTTCATGCGGTAAGGTAGGAGGTTCAACAAAATAAACCAAAATCTGTTGGTCAACGACATTGTCGTCCCCATGTAAATCGCTCACGTAAACGACTTACATGAAACACCGGATGAATACGAGAATGTGTTGGTAGCAATAATTTGTAGGCACGATCACCTACTCGTTTGAGTATTTTGAAAGGCCCACAATATCGTAGAGATAATTTAGGTGTTGGCCCAGTTTTCAGACTTTCTGAATGTTCTGGCATACGTAAAAATAATTCCTCCCCTTCCTCAAAGGTAACTTGCTGACGTTTCTCATCAGTGTACTTCTTATACCGATCCTGCGCTTGTGGGACATTCTGATGAGCGAGTTTCAGCATATCCATGTGGTCTTGGAGAAAATCCTTAACCTGTTGGAGCTTTCTGGTTGCCAACCCCACCGTAATCGGTGACCTAGGTTGAAAACCATACATGAGCATGAAAGGACTAAATCTAGTTGTGACATGCTTAGCACTATTGTAGGCAAACTCGAGAATAGGTAAATATTCTTCCCAGTCTGACTATTTCTTGCTAACGTATGCTCTTAGCATATCCTCTAGCACTTGGTTAACTCGTTTAGTCTGACCATCTGTTTCTCGATGATCGGCTGTACTGAGGTTTAGTTGTGTACCCAATCGTTTGAACACAGCCCTCCAAAAATGACTGTTAAACTTGGGATCATGATCATTGACAATGTTACTTGGCAAACCATACAACTTGTATAGGTTGTCCACAAATAACTTGGCTAGTTCTGGAGTCTTAATCATTGATCTGGTTGGAATAAACTTACATAGTTTAGTCAACCGGTCTATGACCATCCATACCGAGTCATGAACTCGTACAATGGTTGGTAAACCCACAATAAAATCCATAGAGATACTTTCCCATTACCATTGGTAATCTCCAAAGGATGTAAGAGTCCTCTTGCTTTCAAGCGCTCTGCTTTGTTAACTTGACATTTTTGGCAATGCAAGACATAAGCTTGAACAAAGCCATGTA
Source organism: Adiantum capillus-veneris (assembly GCF_014529385.1). NCBI lineage: Eukaryota > Viridiplantae > Streptophyta > Polypodiopsida > Polypodiales > Pteridaceae > Adiantum > Adiantum capillus-veneris. The sequence continues at coordinate 95,927,033 of NC_140940.1, read as the reverse complement.
AACCTGGCCAATAAAACTGTCGTCGTACGAGAGCATAAGTCTTTCTAATACCCGCGTGCCCTACACTTGGACTATCATGACATTCATAAAGAATTTGGCGTCGAATGTCTGTGTCCGTTGGTACACAAACTCTCCTCTTATGGAGTAGGTACCCATTGTCTATGGTGAAATGCTTGCATCGCTGTAGTTCATCACTCAATAGAAGAGAACTATGTGTGGAGGTTAACGCTATACTACCATCATTGGAGTGAGAAGGATCCCTCATTTGCGTCATCATGCTCATATTGCCCTTTAGAGAATCCAAAAATTCACTACAAAGTTCCGTGAACAAGAGAGAATTGATCTCCGGCATATGACTTAGAGCGTCAGCCACCACATTATATCATCCTTTACGATACTGGAGCTTGGTGTCATATTCTTGAAGAATCTCGGCCCACCTGGCTTTCCGACTCTTCAAATCAGTTTGTTGTGTAAACCATTTGATGCTTTCATGGTCAAACACAATCTCAAATTGAGCACCATATAAATAATGTCACCATGTTTTTAAGGCAGACACTATTGCATAGAGTTCACCTTCATAAGTAGAGTAATTCTGCTGTGCTGCATCAAGCTTTTTACTTTCAAATGCAATTGGCCACCCGTCTTGTAACAGGACTGCTCCAATAGCACGGTCACTGGCATCTGTTTCCAAAATGAATGGTTTCAAAGGATCTACAATAGCTAGTATTGAAGCTGTAGCTAATGAATCCTTGAGTGTATCAAAACTATGCTGTTGAGCGGGTCCCCACTGAAAAGCTTTGCCTTTGCCTTTTAGTTGGTCTCTCATGGGAACAACAATATTAGCATAGTTTTGAACGAGCCTTCGGTAAAAACCTGCAAATCCTAAAAAAAATTATAACTCTTCCAGATTTTTAGGAGAAGGCCACTGCCGGATTGTATCCACTTTGGATTGCTCCATAGGTAGCCTATTAGCTGAAATAACATGCCCAAGATAGTGAATTTCTTCTTTCAAAAAATCACACTTAGATTCCTTGGCATATAATTGATTTGTTCGTAACAATTAGAACACCTTCCTCAGATGTTGTAAGTATTCTTCTTCAGAAGCACTGTATACTAGAATGTCATCGAGAAAAACGATGACAAATTTGCTCAAGTACGGATTCAAGACAGTATCCATAAGTGTCATGAATGTTGCAGGCGCATTGGTTAACCCAAAAGACATAACCAAAAACTCGTAGTGTCCAAACCTTGTTCGGAATGCAGTTTTGGGTATATCAGCAAGTCCAATACGTACTTGGTGATATCCTAACGGCAAGTCTATTTTCGTAAAAATACGAGCATGAGTGAGTTTGTCGAACAACTCATCCACGCGTGGCAATGGGTACTTGTTCTTAACAGTAACCGCATTTAAGCCACGGTAGTCTACACACATACACATACTGCCGTCTTCTTTCTTTACTAATAGGATATGAGAAGCCCATGTTGAAGAACCGGGTTGGATAAATCCTCTGCTAAGGTAGTCAGCAAGCTGACATTCCACCTTAGCAGCTTCAGAGTAACTCATGCGGTAGGGTGGTTTACTGACAGGTTTACTGCCTGCAACCACATTGATGCTATGTTGCACCGATCATGTCGACGGTAATTCAGGTGGCAAATCATTACGAAAAACATCGTGAAATTTCTTTAATAAATTTTTCAACTGACTAGCAACTTTTGCTTGTTGGGAAGTAGCCATTGGTGGAAGAGATGAGAAAGAAGCATGCGGCATTGAGAAATGTTCAACAGATTCAATGTTAGAGAGAAAATGAGACAATGAGTAACATAATAAAACTTGATCTATTTCATTATAAAAAACGAGCTACATAAGCTCAACTGTACATATCAATGGTAAAAAAGGTACATCCTTCTCTCTTAACAAAAACACATGTGCGCCATGGGATTCGAACATCAAGCTGTTGTGCTCATAGCTATGCTTCAGTGATGGTTCTAGGCTATGCAACCATTCCCTACCAAGGACCACGTCTGCTCTCTCCATGTTCATAACCCAAAAATCCAAGGATGTGGAGTAGCCTTGTACTTCCAACCGAACAGCTCGGACTTGAGTATCCCAGATTTCAGTATCATGTCCATTCATCATTGCTACCTTGTAGCGGTGGGTACTCAGAGTTTGAGGCACTTTAAGTTTTTTCACCAATCCATTATTGATAAAATTGTGAGTAGCATAGTCATCTACCAAGATGTGCACCTTGTGCCCTTGCAGAGATCCATGCATACGTACTAACTCATGTGGTCCGAAGGTCTGTTGCCACATGGAAGCTGTGAGACAACATTCATGCACCACCTTGGTGTGTGTTACTTCCACTGTAGAGAATCGTGAGGAAGACTCAAGAGACAGCAGTTGCACCGTGTGCACTGCTTTCTCCTTGCCATGAGCAGCAGATTTCCCCTTGGGACAAAGGCTTTTTGCCATGACCGCTTCTTAAACATTTAGACATAATTTCTCTTTCTTAGCTTTATCAAAGTCCTCACGAGAGAGAGGACCTCTAGACCCCTTGGGTTTTTTAGATGCTTCTGAATTGGCTACTATAAATTTCCTTTTATTGTGCCCATACTATGTGCGTGTATTACCATGTGCATCAGCAGGCACGTGATTATGATGTGATTTCTTTTCATCTGGATCATCATGAATATGTGCTTTCACTATGGCTTCCTCAAGTGTTTTAGGGTCTTGAGTCTTGACGTGCTTCTTAAGCTCTAGTGTCAGACCACGAATAAACCCATGTACTTGTTGAAAGGTGTCTAGGCCTTCCAACTTGAGGATAACATCCCGAAAGTGAGATATATATTCAAGTAATGATGGGTATTGGCGCATGGAACATGTGTCCCAAGCTGTCCAATTTCGATCTGCTTCATTTGTAGGCAAGAATTCTTTGCAAAACATAGTTTCAAAAGCTGCCCAACTCTGTGGGATGATATTCTTCTCCTTGAAAGACATTCACCATTTGTAGGCCTTGCCTTCTAGAGTTAAAGTTGTTTGCAGTGCTTTGACTGCGTTCGGAGCACGCCGTAAGGCGTGAATTCCATCCCACTTGCTGAGAAAGATATTCACTACATCCTTATTGCGATCTCGGTCCTCTCCCTTAAAAGTCGGTGGTTTGGCATTTTCCAACAACTCATCCACCTCTTTTGTAGTGAGAGTGTGCAAAGCATTGGCACATGGACCTTGTCCCTGATTAGAAGGGCCTTGCCCTTGTGTAGCAACGTGCTCATGCATGTGCATGTCAGCAGGACCCTTGGACTGCTTTTGCATTAATTGTATCACTAAAGTGGATAATTTAGTGGCGTCTTCATATAAAGATGCAAAATTTCCTTCCATGACTGATATGCGTGTCTGAAGTGCACGAAATTCTTGAATATCAAGCAGTCCATAAGTGTCGTCACCCGCCGTAGTGTCGCAGGCACGCACCGTGAGAGCATCCGACCGCGAACCATCATGGGCAAGATCTGGCGTATTATGCTCGAAATCAAAAGTCATATTGATATCTGAATCCATGGCGACACAGTGTAGTGGAAGGAATAGCAAGAAAAATAACTGATTTCGATAAGATGTTCTGTAGGTGTAGGATGTACCGCTACCGGTAATTATCGATAAAGAATCCTGTAGACACTGGTAATTAGCCTTGCTAATTTTGTTCGTGCTCCAAGCTCCAAGCGACCAACAATTTCGTTGGTAGTCCAAGTTGCTTGAAAGCACCCGCCACAAATATTGTTGGTAGTCCGATCTTTAAGAAACCGTAAATTTACCCATTGAATAGCACCAAGTCGATTTGACACAGTCAGCAGCAAAGTTCAAAGCCCCTATTTGCAGTTCTGCACCATCATGTTGTTCATGTCATTACCACGAGCTTACGGTGCTTGGGAAACAATCCTGTTCTTTCACGAGCAAAAGGGGGAATCCCTGCTGTAGGTACCGACCCCTAAGCTTTCAAAAAAATCAAGTTTGGCCATCAACACTAAGGGTTGGGTGCCCATGTGTGAAAAAAACGCCTGCAATGCCATGGCTTGCTTCGCAGCGGGGTCGAGATGCAAGAAGGTGCTCAGCATGCTGAAGTTGTGGCTTGGAAACCACCCGCCACAGAGATGGAAAATGCCCAGCAGGGCCGCATGCATCCGGAAAGCCCGAGAGCGGGGGGTTTGGCGCAGGTGCGGATCTCGGCCCTCCTACTCGCAAGCGGGGTTGCCCATTGAAAATTGTCTCGTCGAGGACTGTCAAGGAGAGAGCTCCAGGGCCTTGCCCTCATGCACATGCAAAAAGTTCTCCACACCTTCCCCAAAATTAGTTGGCTCTTGATACCAATGTGAGACTAGGGGAAGTAGTGCCTTGGAGTCCACCTCCCAACCTCCCACTATATAGCATGGCTCCTATGCCCTAGTTGGACTCCCTTTCCACACTGCCTAGCCCGGCCTTGCCCTTGTTTAGTTTGGCCTTGCCCTTGTCCTGACAAATATCTAAGGAAATTCTTGGAAGTGTATATGGATGATCTATGTGTACATTCATCAATCCGAGCTGATCATTTTGAACACCTCAAAAAGGTATTCGAAAAATGTAGACTTTATAGATTTGCCTAAATCCTGAAAAGTGCACATTCATGGGTAGACAAGGAAAAATTCTTGGACATATAGTGTTTAAAAATGGCATAGCTACTGATATGGATAAAATTCATGTTATTGTTGATTTGCATAGACCAACAATAGTCAAGGGGGTTCACGCCTTCATGGGGCATTGTGGATATTACAGATGATTCATTTATATGTATGCTATAATTACAAAACCCATGTATAGCTTGATTACACACTTTGAATGGACCAAGGCATGTGAAGAATCCTTCATGAAGCTTAAGCAAGCTCTCACCTCAGCTCCAATATTGAAAGCACCATATTGGAACAAGATATTCCACATACATGTAGATGCTTCCAATTTTGCTATTGGTTGTATACTAGCTCAACCAAGAAACGGGAAAATTGACTTTCCTATTTCTTATGCTAGCCGACAATACCTATTAGCCAACAAGTTTGTGTTCTTTGTAGACCACCAAGATTTATTGTATTTGGTCAACAAGCCACGTGGCACAGGAAGAATAGTGAGATGGTTCATCATTCTTCTCGAATTTGATTTCACTATGGTTGTAAAAAAGGGCACTACACATCAAAGAGCAGATCATTTGTCAAGGATTATTTTAGGAGAATCACCTAAAGTGGTAGACAATGATCTACCAGATGCCTATTTGTTCTCTGTAGAAATGATACTCGATGGTCAGGAAACATGGTGTCATTGATGACAATAGCTCAAGTTGATTCACAAATACCACTTCCTATTACAATTGGATTAATTGAGCACTCGGCTATGTATCAATTACTAGCTAGTAGGCTATACAAAAGAAATCGAGATGGAATATTGCTCTTATGCATTAATCGTAAAGAGAAAAACCAGTACCTAAGTCAAGCACATATTACCATAGTAGGACTTCACTTTACGGAGGATCAAACTATGTAAAGAATCTTGAGACTTGGAGTATTTTGGCCAACTATAAGAAGTTATTTTCGATCTTTTGTAAAGGATTGTCCTCAATGTCAAAAACAAACACCCATACCTCATGTAACATTGTTTCAAATGTCGCCTATTCCTAAGTGGAGTAACTATTTGGTTACTTACTTATCAAGCCGAATATTTCCTGAGGATATGAGTATATGTTGTCAAAGAGCAATTGAAACTAAAGCAAGAGACTATGCTCTTATTGGAAACCAATTGTATCGGAGAGGTAAGGATCAACATTTGCGTCTTTGTGCAAATGAAGACGAATATACTCCGATTATGGAACAAGCACATGTTGGATTAGCTGGAGGTCACTTTTCTAGTGAGACCACCGCAAGAGCAATCTTAATGGCAGGCATATGATAGCCAACACTTTTTGCATATGCCAAAGAATATGTTTGAAGATGTGATGCTTGGCAACGAGCAAAAATGCCAACCCATGTAGATAGCATGCCCTTAAGACCAATGATGGGGGCTAGATCTTTCACAAAGTGGGTTATAGACTTTGTTGGACCAATACAGCCACCTCCTTATAGAACCCAAGCTCAATATATCATTGTAGCTACGGACTTTTTGACCAAGTGGACCGAGGCTAAAGCAACTCAAAAGAATGATGCCAGAACCACTGCCGCATTCTTATATGAGTATGTATTCACGAGATATGGACTGCCAATAGAAATTGTCAGTGATCAGGAAACTCATTTCCTCAATGAGGTAATCGAGTATTTGCTTAATGAGTTTATGGTCATCCATAACAAATCAGCTCCCTATCACCCACAAGCAAACAAACTAGCTGAGCATACAAACAAAATTCTTAGCTTGGTATTGACTAAAGTGGTTAGTTCAGGACGGACAGATTGAGAAATGAATCTCCATGCAGCTCTATGGGCTTATTGAGCTTCATTTAAAACAACTTTAAATTCTACACCTTTTAACCTTGTTTATGGCCTCGATGCCATCATTAGGAAGAGAATGGGGTCTAGGAGGGCCTTTTTATTAGGTAGTTTAAGGAAGTCAAACCTTTAGTATTAAGAAAGTAATCAAAGGAAAGATTCTGAATTCAAACAGACAAAATGGCTACTTTATTTGAATTCAAAGTTTCCCCCCAAAATGGAATTTAAAATCTAGCGGGTAAAACCATATCATGTAGCATGTCTATAAAAAGATCTCGAGGCATAGAGTATAGATATATAATCTCCATTCAAATCGGAGATTATATGTGGGAGTTATGGAAGGCCGAAAATCATAAAATTTTTCACCTTCTTTTTGGGGGGAAAAGTGCATCCTTTGACTACTCTTACACATCTCTTACACACCCACCATTCTTGCACACATGGCGTACGCCTATTCGTCAAAATGTTAAACACCTCCATAAGCTCATGGAAAATAAAGAGGCCCTTATAGACCCCATCCTCTTCCTAATGACTGCCAATAGAATTTCTATTGCCGACATTAAGGGTAGCTAAAAATCTTGAGTGGAGTGGACATGAATTGTCAGAAAGTCTAAAAGATTTAGAAAAGCTAGATGAGCAAAGGGTAACTGCCGTAGCTCACATCTATGCACAAAAGCGGAAACAAAAATAGTTTTTTGATTCCCATCTAATAACAAAAATCTTCAAGAAAGGGGACTTAGTTTTAGTCTATTCCCTTAAGCAACACATTCCCAAGTTTAAGAAAAAGGAAAACAGACCATTTATCATTGAAGATGTATCTCCAAGTGGAGCAGTAAAGTTGTCCACCCTAGATGGTGAACCAATGGCTAATTGGATTAGTGGATGTCGTTTAAAGAAATACAATTTGTCACTAACCAATGAATTGCTAGAAGAATGCATGCAACCAAGCAAAGGAGGATTAAACGACAGTAGGTTATTGATGAAGCTCAAGAGGATGCTCGGCTTCGGGTACTCAAATGGAAAGCTGCTCTCAAGAATCAACAGATATCGATTCCCATCTCTGGAAATAGATGACCGACAATGAGAATTGCCTAAAGATGCAGTGTCAACAGATGATGAATGGTTAGATGGAATGGACATGTGCATCAAAGTACAGCTCAACAATCATAGCACAAATGCTTTGGTTGACACAAGAGCTAGAGTAAATGCAGTCAGTTATTCCACGTACAAGAAAGTAACAAGTCAAGCATTAACAGTAGGAATAGCAACAATAAAAGGATGCAACAAGAGCCCAACACCAACATTGGGAGTGGTCAACTTGAATGTGATAGTACATGGATGTTCATGTCCTCATCAGTTTGTATGCTTACCAGATGAACACACGAATGAGACGATGATTCTTGGAATTCCCTGGATGCGGACATACAATGCAGTACCAGATTGGGATAGAAATTAGCTCAAGCTATCACCTAAAGGCGGGCAACTCATTGTTCCAATTGCACCAAGCAAGGAGGAATCGAAAGGGAGTAATCAACAGAACAAACCATGAAGCAATCAATCTTCTCCATCCTCTTGACGAGAAACTGCTACAAGTAGCATGCAAGGAGTCAGGAAAATTTAGTTACAATGCACAATGCAGTATTGGAATAAAAGTGACATACTACTTTGCAAGATGAAGTGCACACACCTTGCTGGGCATTGGTGCCTCAACAAACTACTACAAAAGTGTGCACAATTAGAATGCCCATAGTTTAGAAGTTTGGGGCAAACCTCATTGATGCACTTCAAAGATTCAATGCATTGGCTTTGTCGTGCAACCCCGTAGAAGACTATGTTGGTGGACGTATGTAGCTTTGTCTAGAGATGAGGGTCATATCGATGTTCCATAGAGTCCATTGCGTGCACTTTTACCTTGGACGATGGAAACTAAAAAATGACATCGCCATTGTATCTTTTGGGAATCTTTGTCACCTTTACAATAAGATCAATGTGAGATATGATCTTTGTTAAGGTGTTCTTCTTTGATGTGAACCTCACAATATCCACAAGACTATTTCCATCTATTGCAAGTGGTGAAGCTTGCAAACAATCTTGTGCTGATACATGTTTCCCATCGAGGGTGCTCAAATCAATGAATTTTGTTGTGATTGGTTCGGATACTAAAGGGGAGGTAGCAAAAAGGCTCTAGGAGATGATGTCGATGATGGCTCTGCAATGTTAACTTTGTAAACACTAAACAAGCACTTCTCCAAAACGTACACACTTTCTCCATAATGATTGCCAGTATGCTCCATACGCACATATATTTGCACTATTCCAATATCAATTATAGCATCTAGAGAAATATACTTGAAAGAAGAAGCTTGATCAAACAAAAAATTTCAAGTATAATAACTTTTACGTTAGAAAACAAAAAAGATTGAATGAAAGCGGGGAAGTTGAAAGTACAAGCCAAAAGAGAGATAATATTTAGTAGGAAGTTGCTTGGGAGATAAAGAGTACTATAGCATAACATCCTCTTAAAATTAAAAGAGATTAAGCTTATATAACAAGTAAAAATAAGTAGTTATTAAGATTAATTAGATAATATTTTTAATAAGAAATTTTTGAAAAACATTTCTTAAAGTGGTAAAAATGTTGTTATCTCTCTCTCTCTCTCTCTCTCTCTCTCTCCCCCCCTCTCTCTCTCTCTTACACATTGGAAATCCAAGCTAAAATGAATGGAACCTTACTCAAGGAGGCTCACTTACTGTAAACACTTAACATGGATGGGGACAAACCGAATACGTTAAAAATGTTTTAAAGACACCGTGAGGTGTATGCCTGATAAGGAAGATCTAATAGCTGGTGCCTTACACTCACTCTTGAGCACATGGTTGTATTGAAGGCACCAATTGGGAAATCGGTGTGATGTACTTATAAAAATGTAGGTTTGGAATACCGAAAATCCACCAAAAGTCCATATGCACATGCATAGTGCTAATCACACTGTATTGTTATACCCAAGGGCTTTCATCTAACCTACACATGTAACAGTATCCTCTCATATACACAACATACACACACACAACACAATTGCTACCCGGCTCTTCTCTTACACAGTACGTAACATGCACACACAAACACACACACAATCACACACCTCTTGCGGCATACTACCCCATCGCACAAACTCCAGTGAATCATCTAGTATCATGATCTGTAGCATCTTTGGGTGGCGGCAAAGCAACACATAAAGGCTTGGTGCTACTCCTCATCTCTAAAAAGGTAATCAGACACTGTTTTTTACATTTTGTTCTTTTAACGCTTTGCATTTAATAGATTTTAAAGTAGTAAAAGTAGTATGATAGACATGTACATTAACTTATGATCAACTGGGAGTATTGTTCTATATAGCATTCCTTATACTTGTTGAGTATTCATATAAAGCATAAGAAGGGAGAACTATTTTAAATTGAAAAAATCCGTATGGTATGAAACATTGTCCGCATGGTCCGGAACACTATACAATCCGCATGGTCCATAACACTGTATAATGAATCTCTCATTTGCATGACAGTAGACACTGGCTAGGGATACATAGCTAATAGAAAAACAGGCAAGTAGCAGGTCAAACTAGCTCTTGATTTTCCAAATAAAAAAGTCAATAAGGTAAAGAATACTCTGGTCAAAAAACAAAAATGAAGTTATGCAAAAATCGGCATGGTGTAACAAGTACTAGGATACATGTTGTTAACTCCATGAACATGCGTATGACATACCAGGTTTTTGGTTTTTTTTTTTTGTATAATACAAGAAGAATTATTTTGATAAGAACTTGGCAATTAAGTATATACATAATATGTCGTACTTAAAGGGACTTTTTGAACATTGTTTGACTGTATGTCACATAATGGTGAACATCCGCTCATGAAATAGCATCTTGTAAGGTCTTTTTGGCAGCCTTACATCGGAAATCATTCGGCACGATCTCAACGCAAAGAATACGGATGATGACCGTGAGCTTTCAGGTAGACTTTCGATCCGCTCATGAAATAGCATCTTGTAAGGTCTTTTTGGCAGCCTTACATCGGAAATCATTCGGCACTATCTCAACGCAAAGCATACGGATGATGACCGTGAGCTTTCAGGTAGACTTTCGGTCTACTGAGAGGATGTCCAACCAAAATTTGGTATAAGTTCTTTTTAGGTTTTTCTAGACACTATAATAAATAGGTTCGTAAACAAAACTACTTTTGAGTATTGGTCTTGAAATAGTGGAAAGGTTTTGCTTTACATTTTCGAAGATTGAACTAAGAACTTGTAAAGTAAGTTATTGTGGAAATGGTATGCTGACTGGTATGCGTATTGAAGAAGAGGTTTCTAGCTTTTCTATATTTAAAAGAAAAATCCTCATGTGAGGCTCCTCAGAGAGGAGGACATGCTTAATTTGAAAAACGGACCTAATTACAAACAAAACTTTGCCAAAATTTTTGCAAAATAGAAAAGATAGAAAATATGCTTTCTACTTGAAGGTCAAGTCCTGCATAAACCGTATCCATAAATTGAGGTAAGTACTATAATAAATTTTGTCAAGTAATTTTGGGTTTATCATTTAAATCCTCATGTGAGGTTCCTAAAGAAGGAGGACCTGTTAACTTTCTAAAAAATGGGTTTAATTACAAACAAAACTCTACCAAAATTTTGGTAACATAAAGTACTTCTAGATTCAAGGTAATATACATCTTATCGTTTGAAAAGATCACCTACAGATTTTATGTCCCCAAACTTGATTTCCCCCCCCCCCTCTCTCTTATTACCATATACATGTGGTCGTGATGTGTGTGAACACACTAGGACCGCCGGGGCATTTTTTCCCTCTTTAGGAGGTTTTGTCCCCCGTGCATTGTATATACGCCCATCACTCTAGGGCTATCTATCTTTCCATTGCACACTAAGTAATACACTCTCTATTGTGTGCCTTGAGCTTCCTTCGTCTTCTCCAAGCTGTGTGTGTTTCTCTGCAACCCTAATTCCAACAATTGGTATCAGAGCAGGTCACGTCCCCCCGGGCTTAGTCGCCAGCTGCTCTAGCACACGCCTGCTCACTTTCTCCGATTTCAGTGAGCTGTGGTGAGCGTTCGCAAGTCGACAAAAAATTTGATTTGGGCTCATTTCGGCCTCCGTTTCCACTACAGGCAGTACTGCACAAGCTATTTCGTCATCTTGTGCAGAATTTCTGCCAATGCCGTTTTCTGCATAACAGGTGCCTTATAGTCTTCTACGGTTTGTGCTATATAGCATAGGTTGTTCCCGCTCCGTTTCTCCTATTTTCGGGCAGTTTTCACATCAGGTGCAGCATTTACCATGGCTGACAACAACAACACAGATGTGTTCAAGATGTTTGTTGCTGAGGACAAGTTGGATGGGGACAACTACCCTATGTGGGCTTATATGATGCAACATGTTCTTGTGTCAAAAGGTGTCTGGAACATTGTGCAGGGCATTGATGTACGTCCTGGTTCTGAGGATGTAGGCGATGTTGAGGATGTTGCATGTCTTGCTGCAAGGATTGCAGCTGTTAGAGTTGTTTTGCCTACGGCAGAACAAGCTCGTTGGGATGTTAAGGATGCGCAGGCTCATGCATTGATTGCGTTGTCTGTGAAGCGCACCATTGTTCCTCACATCCGTTCAACAAATCTGCAAAACAGGCTTGGGATATTTTAGCAGGTCTTTATGCAAGCCGCAATGAGGCTAAAATTGCTTTGCTGCGTAAAGAGCTGGAGTCGAAGATGATGCATGAGGAAGATGATATGGACACTTTCCTTGCTAGTGTCAAGGATATCAATGAGCAGCTTATTTCTGTAGGTGAAGTCATTTCAGACAGTTCCCTTGTGCATATTGTTCTTGATGCCTTACCAGATTCCTACCAGACTTTTGCTAGTACTTGGAGACTGATGACCCAAGGAAATCCTGAAGTTGTCAAGTTTGATGCATTATGCACATTGCTGTTGCAAGAGTCACTTTCCAGAAAAAACAGGACTAGGTAGTGTGCAGTTGAACAGGCTTTTATTGCTTCTCAAAGAAAGGGTGGTAACAGTAATGCAGCCACTTCTTATGGTTCTGCTGCGAGTGGCAAAAATTCTGTTCCTAATGCTTCTGCTGGCAGTACTTTGTCTGGGACTTCTGGTGATAAGGGCAAAAAGAAGATGCGTTGCCATTATTGTAAAGCCAATGATCATTTGATCAAGTCGTGTCCTAAGTTGAAGGCCAAAGAGGCTAAGAAGAAAGAGGGTGGTTCCACTGCAAATTCTGGTTCCACTACAAATGCAGCCATTGTTGAGTCTTCTGTGAAAGGAGAATGTAATGCTGATGTTGATGCAGAATGGGCTTTTAGCGCAGAGTGCACTTACAATCGTGCTGTCCATGATGCATGCTTGTCAGTTTCCGCAGATTCACATGTGTGGTATTTCGACAGTGGTGCTACAAAGCACATTACCTCACATCGTGAATTGTTTACCTCTCTCGAGTCAGTCCCTCATGGGAATTCAGTCACTTGTGCCAACAACGCCTCTTATCCAGTTCAGGGAGTTGGAAAGATTGTGCTCACTGCTGCTAATGGCAGTTCCTTCACACTTGTTGATGCACTTTATGTACCTGGGATCAAGAAGAATCTCTTGTTTGTATCCGCACTTGCTAGACTTGGACTTGTAGTCAAATTTGTGGATGACATATGTACAGTTCATGATCTCAGTTTTGGTGATGAAATTGTTGCATCTGGCCTTTTGTGCCGTGGGCTGTATAAGCTCACTTTGTATGACAAGTGTAGACAAAATTTAGTAAATGCTGTTGCAGATTCAAGGGCTATTTCAGATGCAAAACTTTGGCATGCACGTTTTGGTCATCTGAATTTTGCCAGTTTGCTGCGTTTGCAGAAATCTGATATGGTTGCTTCTTTGCCACGTCTTGAAGCACCTGTCAAATGTGTTTGTGAAGGCTGTATTTTGGGTAAGATGCAGCGTTCTAAGTTTCCAAAGGATGGTTCAGTTCGGGCCACATGCAGGTTGCAGCTTGCGCATAGTGATGTTTGTGGGCCCATGCAAACTCCGTCCTTGGGCAATTACCTGTACTTCATGACTTTCATTGATGATTACTCCAGGAATGCATGGGTATTTCCGCTTAAAACTGGGTGCTTCAAACAATTTTTGGCTATGGCTGAAAATGTCTGGAAATGTACTATGGGCACCCTCCGTTCCGATCGAGGGGGGGAGTATATGTCTCATGAATTTAATGCATTTCTAGCTAGTCGTGGGATAAAACACCAATGTACAGTGCCTTATACACCTCAGCAAAATGGTGTTGCTGAGAGGAAAAACAGGTCACTGACGGAAATGGCACGATGTATGGTCAAAAGTCAAGCTTTCCCACATTCTTTTTGGCTTGAGTCCATTATGTGTGCCACTTATGTACTTAACAGGTGTCCTACAAAAGCTTTGCAGTCTATTACTCCATATGAAGCATGGCATGATAGAAAACCTTCTATTGAGCACATGCGTGTTTTTGGCTGTTTAGCATATGCTTTGGTGCCACAAGTGCAGCGCAGAAAATTGGATGATAAGGCTGTCAAATGTATTTTTGTTGGTTATAGTGCTGAAAGCAAAGGTTACAGGTTGTATCATCCGCAAACAAAACGTATTCTAGTTTCTCGGGATGTAGTGTTTGTGGAAGATTCTGTTTAGCCCTTGCTGTCATGTACTAGAGACAGTAATGTAAGCTCACAGGACATTTATGACACTTTGTTGCCTCTTTTCAGTGGTGAAAATACGAATGTAATTTTCAATGAGGCAAATGTACAGCCTATGGGCTTTCTGAAAATGTTAGACATTAGCCTATTACTGATGTAGATGTACATGATGTACTTGATGAGGAAAGGGCTAAAAATGAGCAGGCTAGAGGTATGCCAAAATGGCTGGTGCACACTTTGCGTGATAGTAAATTGGATGCACCTTTGTCTAGTTGTACTCGTTCAGGCTCTCGCCATGCATCTTATGCATCAGATTGTTATGCTTTTGCTGTGTCTAGCTTACATGATGTTGAGGAGCCTCTGAATTTTGATGAAGCACAAAATTCAAAAAATTGGATGGCTGCCATGCAATCAGAATATGATGCACTTATAGAAAATGACACATGGACTTTATGTGATTTGCCTCCTGGCAAAAAGGCCATTGGTACGAAGTGGGTTTACAAGTTGAAACGCAAGCCGGATGGTGAGATCGATCACCATAAGGCTCGACTTGTTGCAAGGGTTACGCACAGCAAAAAGGCATAGATTATGAAGAGACTTTTGCTCCCACTTGTCGTATGACTACTGTGCGTTTTCTATGTGCATTGGCAGCTCATTTTGGTTGGGATGTACATCAATCAGACATTGTTACTGCTTTCTTGAATGGTGACATATTTGAGGAAGTTTATGTAACGCAGCCTCGCGATTTTGTCATAAAAGGACAAGAGGACAAAGTGTGAAAATGTAACAAGGCTTTGTATGGGTTGAAGCAATCTCCTCGTGCTTGGTATGAGAAAGCTGACACTCATTTGGTCAAACAAGGCTTTCGTAACAGTCCAACAGAAAACACATTGTATGTAAAGCGTGAGGGTGATGTACTTCTCATTGTGGTTCTTTATGTTGATGGTTTGCTGATCACTGGACCAAATGAGAGACATATTGCTGAATTTAAGGCTGATTTGAATGCTACTTTCAAGATGAAAGATTTGGGGCTGTTGCATCATTATTTGGGTATACAGTTTAAGCAGTGTGATGGTGGTATTGCCTTGTGTCAGAAAAGTTACATAGAGACATTGCTATGTAAGTTTGGACTTGAGGATTGCAAACCTATTGCCACTCCCATGGAAACATGTTTGAAGTTGAGTCTACATGATGTTGGTGATCTTGCTGATGTCACTCTTTACCAAACTGCTGTTGGATACCTCATTTATGTATGCAACACGAGGCCAGATATTCAATTTGCAGTCTCACAGGTCAACAGATTTATGCATAGCCCAGGGTCTAAGCATTGGCAGGCTGTCAAGAGGATTTTTCGCTACCTTAGTGGCACTTTAAATCTTGGCTTGTTTTATCCCAAGGGGGGATCATTGCCGCCAGACTTACATGCTTTTTCGGACTCAGATTGTGCTGGTTGTTTTGACACGCGAGTGTCCACAAGTGGTTTTTGTTTCATGCTTGGCAGTTCATGTATATCATGGTTGAGCAAGAAGCAACCTACTGTGGCCACTTTGAGTTGTGAGGCTGAGTACAGGTCAGTCTTCACAGCTACGATTGAGTGTGTATGGCTCAGACGCCTTATGGCTGATTTGGGTGTTGGACAGGACACTGCCAACACTATCTACACTGACAGTCAGAGTGCATTGGCAGTTGCAAGGAACCCAGTTTTTCATGCTCGCACAAAGCACATTGAGGTGCATTACCACTATGTCAAGGAGAGGCTCTCAGCAGGAGAGATCAACTTGGCTTATGTGCCAACACAGGACAACCTTGCAGATCTTTTCACAAAGGCATTGTCTCGTGAGAAGCTTGAAGCGTTCCGCAAAGTTTTGGGCTTACTCCCCTTTGTGGTCTGATCCTGTCCTCAGGGCATGGCACTTCCCTTTACTCATGTGCCAGCTCTCGTTCACCGCATCACTCCAGGGGGGATTTGTTACCATATACATGTGGTAGTGATGTGTGTGAACACACTAGGACCGCCGCGGCATTTTTTCCCTCTTTAGGAGGTTTTTTCCCCCGTGCATTGTATATACGCCCATCACTCTAGGGCTATCTATCTTTCCATTTCACACTAAGTAATACACTCTCTATTGTGTGCCTTGAGCTTCCTTCATCTTCTCCAAGCTGTGTGTGTTTCTCTGCAACCCTAATTCCAACATCTCTATCTTTCTTTCTCTCTATCTCTCAAAGATCTCACTCTTTCTTCCTGTGGGGTGGGTTTTCTAGTTTCACATGTAAGCTCGATACATAAATGTTGCTCCCCTCCTTATTTGTCTCCAGCTATTCTTAGAAGTTATTATTCCTAGCATAGATCATTAATAGACAATAATTGGTTTATGAAATTGTACTACAGGGTATGGTGCTTTCTATCAGAAGCCCACTTGTGGGGAATATACCATCCTTTGAGAATGCGAGCCCAAAAACTCGCAAGCGATGTTACATTTCCAATGGAAAGCCACGTCCTTCCGCCATATATGACTTTTTGGAAGGGTGCAAACCAGTTTTCCTTATCAAAGCGGAAACAACTATCGTAACAATTGAAACTATGTAGAGAAAAATCTACCAAACAAGCGTATTGTAGAAAATACCATTACAAAACGGATCATGCCTGATAGAGAAGCAAAGAAAAAACTCCCTCAAAATGCATATAAGGAGAGTGAAGGGGTTTAAGGCTATGGGACAACAATAACAAGCAGAATAGACTGTTTGGATACTTGTCTTCCCATGAAGGTTGCCCATTTGCTAAGTGGCTGCTTGTGTTGGATGGTGACAGGTATAGGTCTATTCTTTCATGGATTCTGAGGCTCTGATTGATGCAGCAAAAGGTTTAGTATTATATACACCAAGGACTCCATTCCTCTCTTGAGTTCAACATCACCCAATTGGTCTGACCATGGACACAATTTCCAAGCCCTCTAGAAGTAGGGAACAACTAAAGCGTATTGCTAGCACACCAAGCAATACACCATCATCATCAAAACAACCGCGATAATTTTGCGGATCTGAGGACTTTGGCGAAACTCTAAGAATGTTAGAATATAGTACATATGACAAGGTACGGCATTTAATTACTAGAACTAATGATTTACAATGGTTTAAACAAGGTGAAAAAAGTAGACATCGGTTTATTCACCTAACTTTCACTAATAAATTTATGGAGTTTGTACACCCTCACACATTTTTTGATGAATTGTTAAAGGATAGTGGAATCAAAAATATTATTGAGCACTTTCAAATTAAGTTTGGATGGAAATACACGAACAATATTGGCCAATATTTATATAAACCCTTTGACACCTTTGCCGAGCCTTTTGATCTTAGTAAACCTTGTGTTTGCCATACCCAAAAACGATTTGAAAACTTCCTGAAAATTTTTGACCATCTTGGTGAGCATGTTCTTACTACTCAGCCAACATTCATAAGACACCACACATTAAGGGATAATGTATCCAAAGGCTTCAACCATATCCCTCTTGTCCCTGTAGATCTGCATTCAGTTAAAGCCAAGTCAAGAAGGGTTGGGAAAATTTATGCCATTTACTAAATATGAATTGTACACCGTCTCACTCATTAATTCACGATGCAAGGAGTTTAACGTTATACCTTCTCCTGATAGAGGTCTTCCCTACATTATGGGAAATTATAAAATTCACAAATCAGAGTTTCGTTGGATAACAAATGCCCATGAATGTGTTTTCTCCCCTATGGCTAGTATGATCACTAAGTTTTTGCATGGTTTATCTAACGGGCTTATTGAATATATCGAGAACTTTCAAAAAAACCTTCAAACATTCTCAAAGGTTAATACAAACGCATATTGGATCATTAACAACCAGTACAAAGCTTTGATAAACCTTTCTAAACTGATTTATTCTATCCACACATATGATATTAAAGCTTGTTATGAAGCAATTCTTCACCTTGGGAAGCATAGCCTGATGGAGTCTTTGAGAAACATTAAAAGAATAATGATTGGTCAAGGTTATAAAGGCTTTAAACCATCTAGAAACAAAATCACCCTTACAAAAAAGAATTCAGAAGTAAAATGGTCCTTTGAATTCTTTGAGGCTTTAAATATCTTTGTGTTAGACAATTGCTTCTCAAGGTTAGGGTCTGATATATATCGACAAACTAAAGGAATCCCAATGGGATACTCATGTTCTCCTTTATGGTGCAAACTATACCTTGCTTGGTTTGAGCTACAATATGTTAGAAAATTATCGATACTCAAAAAGTCTGATATGCTTTTAGCTTTTATACACTCTAATCGGTATATGGATGATCTTCTATTCATTAATAACACATATATTACACAATGCATGAATCACAACAGACCTTTGTCCCCTGAGGACCCCTTTACAATATATCCATTGGATATCATTTTAGTTAAACCAATTCATACAAGGTTTGGCTCTAGATATTTGAACACAAAAATAATTATACAAAGACCTTTCATCCGAGAATACACTACGAAAACAACATGGAAAAAAGACGCATTACCAGGACACCAAGTATCATTCATACAAGCAGCCAGCAATCGATCTACACAATTAACATACAAAGTATGTTTGTCACATGTCTTACCCATCATATATAATGCTTCATGCGTAGTTACAACATTTAATGGTCTACAACGACTGAGCTTTATGTTTACTTCTAACGGATTCAAAAGAACCCGCATCAAAACATTAATCACACGATTTCTATTAAAAGGTAACTTCCCTGGTATCAGATTTAAGGTGAGATCTTTGACGAATATACTTAACGAACAAGAAATAGAACATGATGCACATAATTCTGTTAATAATACGATAAATATCTCTGAAACAACTAGTTTGAATGCAGGAGAGTAATCAGCAAGGCGAGGACAAACAATGAAAAGAAATAATGGCGGACAAAAATACCATTTCAGTACACAAGATGATGGCATCCTTTTTCATTTGTAATTCATATGAGTTTGTGACCTTTTTTCAATAAAAGTTTGATATATACCCCATCAATTTCTTTGGGAAATGGAACAGATACCATGACAGTTGTACAAAGATTATTGCCTAAAAAATAAACATTGCAAGATAGTTTGTCACCTGATGAGTTACAATACTAATCATGGGTATTATGGTTTGCATGGGCATGGATACTGTATACTATTGGACAAAGTATATTTTTCCAAACACCAAATTTTGGAAAGATTGATACAGTATCAAGATCACTTAAGAATGGAGAACTAGAAATTCAAAATTTAAGACAACTCAAATTTTAATCATTGGCAGGGGATATGTCCACTTGGTGGGCTATCTCCCACCAAATGGGTATACTCCCAAGGTTGGGGGTGGGTCTCTCTCTCTCTCTCTCTCTCTCTCTCTCTCTCTCTCTCTCTCTCTCTCTCTCTCTCTCTCTCTCTCTCTCTGAATTTTTAGCTAGCACTTCCGTTGTTATCTCCCTATTAAAAAACTTCCCTTGTTTTTCTCACTCTATCCAACTTTGGATGATATTAGGCGACTTACAAACATGAGCAAATAACCTAAAGAAAAAGTAGTTTTTTCTCAGTCTCGCTCTCTCTCTCTCTCTCTCTCTCTCTCTCTCTCTCTCTCTCTCTCTCTCTCTCTCTCTCTCTCTCTCTCTCTCTCTCTCTCTCTCTCTCTCTCTCTCTCTCTCTCTCTCTCTTCTGGGAGTATCCTTACCGAGATATTGAAAAAATCTAGGTCAATAATTTTTGGAAAAACATTTCTTAAAGTGGTAAAAATGTTGTTACATCCATTTATCTCTCTCTCTCTCTCTCTCTCTCTCTCTCTCTCTCTCTCTCTCTCTCTCTCTCTCTCTCTCTTTCTCTTACACATTGGAAATCCAAGCTAAAAATGAATGGAACCTTACTCAAGGAGGTTCACTTACTATAAACACTTAACGTGGATGGGGACAAACAGAATACGTTAAAAAGGTTTTAAAGACACCGTGAGGTGTATGCCTGATAAGGAAGATCTAATAGCTGGCACCTTACACTCATTCTCTTGAGTGCATGGTTGTATTGAAGGCACCGATTGGGAAAGTGGTGCGCTATACTTATAAAAACGCAGGTTTGGAATACCAAAAATCCCAAAAAAGTCCATATGAATAGGCATAGCACTAATCACACCGTATTGTTATACCCAAGGGCTTTCATCTAACCTACACACATAGCAGTATCCTCTCATATACACAACATACACACACACACACAAGGCGATTGCTACCCGGTTCTTCTCTTACACAGTACGTAACCTGCACACACAAACACACACACACACACACACAATCACACACCTCTTGCGGCATACTACCCCATCGCACAAATGCCAATGGATCATCCAATATGATGATCGGTAGCATCTTTGGGTGGTGGAAAAGCAACACATAAAGGCTTGGTGCTACTACTCATATCTAAAAACGTAATCAGACACTGGTTTTTATGTTTTGTTCTTTTGACGCTTTGCATTTAATAGATTTTAAAGTAGTAAAAGTAATGTGATAGACATGTCCATTAACTTATGATCAAGTGGGAGTATGACTTTGTTCTGTATAGCATTCCTTATACTTGTTGAGTATTCATATAAAGGCATAAGAAGGGAGAACTATTCTAAATTGGAAAAACCCGCATGGTATGAAACACTGTTCGCATGGTCCGGAACACTATATAATCCGCATGGTCCGGAACACTGTATAACGAATCTCTCATCTGCATGACAATAGACACTGGCTGGGGATACATAGCTGATAGAAAAACAGGCAAGTAGCAGGCCAAACTAGCTCTTGATTTTCCAAATAAAACATTTAATAAGGTAAAGAACACTTTGGTTGGAAAACAAAAATGAAGTTATGCAAAAATGATCGGCATGGTGTAACAAGTACTAGGATATATGTTGTTAACTCCATGAACATGCGTATGATATACCAAGTTTTTGGTTTTTTTGGGTATAATACAAAGTCTGAAAGGTAGTAAGAATTATTTTGAGAAGAACTTGGCAAGTAAGTATATATACAATATGTCTTACTTAAAGGGACTTTTGAACACTGTTTGACTGTATGTCACGTAATGGTGAACATCCGCTCATGAAATATCATCTTGTACGGTCTTTTTGGCAGCTTTACATCGAAAATCATTCGGCACAGTCTCAACACAAAGCATACGAATAACAACCTCAAGCTTTTAGGTAGACTTTCGGTCTACTGAGAGGCTGTCCAACCAAAATTTGGCGTAAGTTCTTTTTAAACACTATAATAAATAGGTTTGTAACCAAAGTTACTTTTAAGTATTGGATATATATATATATATATATATATACACACACACACACACATACATACATACATACATAGTAAAGTAAGTTATTGTGGAAATGGTATGCTGACTGGTATGCGCATTGAAGAAGAGGTTTCTAGTTTTTTTGTAATGGAATTTTCCTATTCAATTTGAGAGTAGCGGAATTTAATGAGAATACTTTCAAGAAATGATTTTGTGAGCATAGCGGGTAGACATAATTGAAGATAGCAACATAATCATAGCAATTAGTTAACTTGGCATAGACAATACTTTTACAAGAGAGAGAATTTAGAGAACATGACAACAGTTGAGGACCGGATTTATGTGGAGCCGGTCCCCCCTCCAATAGGCATTTGTATTATGATTTCTCCCATAAAGAGAGACTTGTTACAATACATTCTTTGTGTTCCTTGTGACCTAGGTGAAGCAATGAAGATGGAAAGCTTCATGCATCACCATCATAGCATAACCTAAACTTGAAGAAAGCTTTAACTATACCAAGCCTCAGTCCCAAGACCTCAAACACCTTCGAAGGTGGAGAGAGCTAGCAGGGAATGAGGGTAGGGAAGAGGAAGAAGAAACATTTCATACGAGAAAGAGCTAGTTCCTCACTTATCATAACTCTTGAGCTAGCATACATAATAGCATAGTAATGAAGAAGAAGGAGATGACAAGCTCAAGCATTGAAGCATGGTTCTTGGTTGGATTTGCACTCCATAGCCAAGAGTGTTGGTGTAGGCTCTCAACCTCTACTTGCTTGGAGAGGGAGCTCTTGCACTTTGCATAGCACACAATGATAGTGCTTGTGAGTGTGTGTGGGTGAGTATACCCCCTAAGCACCCCCCTAGCTTGCTTGGGTCGACCCCCCCTTGTAGCTCATGCTTGAAGCTCATTGGACCCCTCCAGGCCTAGCCAATCACAAGCAGGAGCCATTACAAGCAACAGGGGTAGCCTTGGGACAAGTGTCCCCCTTTCCCCTTTGAGAGAGAGGACTTGATAAATGCAAAATCAATTAATTAAATATCCTAAATTATCATTGGACCCCTTGGGTGGCCAACCAATAGGCTTCAGGCACACCATGAGGAGGAACTTGACAAGTGTCCTTGCTGCCTCTTCACAAGCTGGGGCTTCCCTTGTGTGTGTGTGTGTGTGTGTTCTCTCTCATCCCCCCCCTTGTAGACTCGCCCCCCTCCTTGTAGGGATCTTTTTTACTTTAGGAGCTCAAGTACCTTAGTCATCAAGCATGACAAAGCACTTGGACTAGGGGGTATTCCCACAAGCATCTCAGGCAAGCATGTCAAGGCTCCTCAAGCACCTTAATCAAGCGGCAAGTCAAGCACCTCAAGCATGGAGTAAGTCAAGCACCTCAAGCACCTCAAGCAGGACAAACACCTCAAGCACGACAAGCACCTCAAGCAGGTCAAGCACCTCGAGCTTGGGCCAGGTTCCCACCTCAAGCTCAGCCCTAGCTTACCTAAGGTCAAAGGACTTTTTCACACATTATTGGAGGTCTTTAATGAAGCTAACCCTAAGGTCTTATGCTCCATTGGTTAGCCTTACTCTTGATAGACCATCTCCCATTTGGGCCCCTTTACTATTGGCCCCGTGTTGAGATAGATCTATAAGCACATATCTATATCTTAACACTTGTTCCCGTTTATTCTCCCACATTAAGTGATCAATTTAATATGAGAAAATCATTTGGGTTGGTTAGATATTAGATTTTATGACATTTTTTATATTTTAAAAAAAAATCCTCATGTGGGGCTCCTTAGAGAGAAGGACATGCTTATTTTGAAAAACGGGCCTAATTACAAACAAAACTCTGCCAAAATTTTGGCAAAATAGAAAAGATAGAAAATATGATTTCTACTTAAAGGTCAAGTCTTGCATAAACCGTATCCATAAATTGAGATAAGTACTATAATAAATTTTGTCAAGTAATTCTGGGTTTATCATTTAAATCCTCATGTGAGGCTCCTAAAGAAGGAGGGCCTGTTTACTTTTTGAAAAATGGGTCTAATTATAAACAAAACTCTGCCAAAATTTTGGTAAAATAAAGTACTTCTAGATTAAAGGTAATATACATCTTATCGAAAAGATCACTTACAGATTATATGTCCCCAAACTTGATTTTCCCCCCCCTCTCTCTCTATCTTTCTTTCTCTCTATAATCTCTCAAAGATCTCACTCTTTCTACCTGTGGGGTGGGTTTTCCAGTTTCACATGTAAGCTCGATACATAAATGTTGCTTCCCTCTTTATTTGTCTGCAGCTATTCTTAGAAGTTATTATTTCTAGCATAGACCATTAATAGACAATAATTGGTTTATGAAATTGTACTACAGGGTATGGTGCTTTCTATTGGAAGGCCACTTGCGGGGGATATACCATCCTTTGAGAATGCGAGCCGAAAAACTCACAAGCGATGTTACCTTTCCAATGGGAAAGCTGCGTCCTTCCACCATACGCAACTTTTCGAAAGGGTGCAAACCACTTTTCCTCATCAAATCAGAAACAACCATCGTACCAATTGAAGCTGTGATAGAGAAAAATCTACCAAACAAGCCTATTGTAGAAACTACCATTACAGAATGGATCATGCCCGACAGAGAAGCAAAGAAAAAACTCCCTCGAAATGCATATAAGGAGATTGAAGGGGTTTAAGGCTATGGGACAACAATAACAAGCAGAATAGACTGTTTGGATACATGTCTTCCCATGAAGGTTGTCCATGTGCTAACTGGCTGCTTGTCTTGGATGGTGACAGGTAAAGGTCTATTCTTTCATGGATTCTGAGGCTCAATTAGTCTCCTACCAGAACCGGATGTACCAACATAAATTAAAGAATTTTGGCTTCTGTCTATTTTTTCTTTGTATATTGTCTAGTGTCTTTTATGTCTTGTCTATTTTGATCAAGTGTCAATATATGGTCCTCTAAGAGGGGATATCAAATTTAATCTCTCTCTCTCTCTCTCTCTCTCTATATATATATATATATATATATATATATATATTTATTTATTTATTTATTTATTTTATTTTTATTTTGTTGAGTAGGGTGACTCTGAGTGATGCTCAAAATCATGTAGGTTGAGCCCATCTCATGGTTCAAGATTCAGGGGCTCAATATGCACCACCTCCATCACCTACTACGCAAAGCGAGGGCAGCCACCCGCTTTCAGATTATCATGCAAGGCCTTTCAAAGCACTTGGTTCCTTTACACTAGGTAAAAACTACAACTAAAGTCAATGCATGATGTTTAAATGAAATTGGTTTCCAACAATTGATCACATTTTGGATGTGAAGCAGTCTTGGCACACTTGGACATGGACATGGAAAAAATTGGGACTATTGGAGTGGTTCCCATGCATCTTGCAGTCCTTGCTGATGTAGACCATCTACGAAAGGTGCTTATGGACCCAAAAAGAAGCCTTGAGTGAGTTTATGACGCTTTAGTATCTAATTTCTATTATAAAGTCATTGGTCAATCTTCTTATGCATGGTCTTATACATAACAAGACCCTCTGAGTGATCTGTCATGTGGTGGGGTCCCTCTCTCACACCGACCAAATGGATCTCAATCAATGGTTTGGAGGGGTGCGATTTGTGTAGGTAGACCTACCAACACACTACAAACTTAGCGCTGGCATTGGCAATGTCCCTCGTTGGAATGTATTCTCTGTCGATGTTGCCACTGCTAGTGTGTTCACCTTAGCTGAAGAGTACTTATCGTCGGATGGTGCACTTGTAGTGACGTGTCAAGAAGACCACCTCACACAGATCACACTAAGGAGGAGCATGTGTGCCATTTTTGCTATCTTCACACCATCTTCCTTCAAATGTTCTCACATACTGATAGCCGTTTTTCAGCTTTCCATAATTGCCATAGTAAGCTACCTCACCCTATCAAATCACTCAAACACTGTGGCTATGTCTACCATTTCACTATACATAGGCGTGTGTGAGTTAGGGGACTTTTCCCATATCTTCTTAAAACCCTCAATTAGCTAGTCACTGGGCTAGTTGAGCCAAATATATATATATATATATATATATATATATATATATATATATATATATATATTATGACCCATTTGTGTGTAAATATTTTATTGTATATAGGGCCTAAATAAAATGATTTTTTATAATTATTTTGGTATTTATTTAAATATTTATACTTAGGTGTGTGTTATTTATGCTATGTACATTGACTCACCATTAACATATTTTTTCTTACCATTTTGCATACTCTTTATTCCATATAAAAATAATTTCATGCAAGCTTCTCTTATTTTTGGTGTAACTCCATCCCAACAAAAATCCAAAAAAACTAGTTTTATTTATGTGTATATTTTTTTCACTATTGTGATTTTTCCTTCCTACATCTATTCTCTTTTACTCTCATAAATTAGAACACCAAAAATATTCATCTTTTTATGGTAGACTTATAATGAGAGAGATTTATTTTGACCCCTTTATATTTTTTCCACCTATATTATTTATATTTGACATGTACATATATTTTTAGACCCCTAAATATTTGATTTTCTTAGTTGTACTATTCACTTATATCATGATCTCAACAATATCTTCAATTATAGACCTACCAAATAAGGTCAAGGGTATGTGGCATGCATGCATACACCATGGGGAGCTCACTCTTGGAGGTATTCAAAAGAATCATCCAAAGAAGGACCTCACAAGGACCTTGTGCAGTGGAAGTAACAGTCGGTTTTGCTGAATTTTTAAACATGACATGCTCCCGGAATTTGGAAAGGTGGTACAAACCAAAGTTGTAGCTCGTGAGCTGAACTTTCACCTCAAATTTTTTTATATTTTTTTGAGCTACGAACTGTGAGCTATGATTTTATTGGTGGACCCCAATTTGCCCATGCTATGTAGCCACACTCTCTCTTCCACTTTATCATTTTCCTCTTTCACACACACTCCTCCCTCTCCTTCCCACTCCCAAACCTGCAACTCCCATGTCCTAATTCACCCTCTTTACCATTGCCACATCTCTCACACCTCCATAGCCTTCATCCTCCATTTCTACACCCTATGTGTCCCCCTTTCTCTCTACATATATGTCCATATTACCATACTCTCTTCAACTTTGTAAAGAACTTCAAAAAATCAACAAAAATCCAAAGATAACCTCTGCAAATGAAGGCTTTTATCATGAATTTTCCAAGGTTTGAAATAACATAGCTTCATCGACACGCGCTGCTTCTCCATGCTGACTGCTTCTTCTTCCGGTGCTGTAAAGAGGTGAATGTCAACTTCTCCAAAGCTTCAACCTCTCTTTACAAGCTCATCCCTGCTCTAACTTTTCTCATCATATATCTCACCATTTGGTGAATGATTTTGTAAATAGTTTTTAGTGATAATTACTAACTACTAACCACTAACCTTATTGTAAAATGCACCCTCTACTAGAGTAGGCACTCCCAAATTATTCGCTCAATTCTCTCTCCTATCATCCTCAATAATTCTCTTCCCTTGAGCCCACATCCATGTGACTCAAAGGACAAGAGAGACCCACCCTCATTAAAATAAAAATAAAAAATGCATAATCTTTTATTCCTTCAAATAAACTTGATTAGGCCTAATCCTAATTGGGACTTCTAAAACCTATAAATAGAGCCCTTCTCTCCCTTGTAAATCATCACATGATCACTCTACACCACACCATTCTCAACACATAACACACCACTCTTCAAGCCTAGTTGTGTAGAGTGTGTGCATCATGAGTGCTCTATTCCAGCACTACACATAGGTGCATGGAGAAGCTTGAAGTTAGTTATGCCATCTAGAGGAGTGGAGTGATACTATACTCTGCAATCACACTTGTAGCCTACTCTTGTCCATAAATAAGGTTCATAGTTTTGGGTGCAATTGTATGCTGCAACTACGACTCTTCTCTCCAAATTGACTTGATAAGTTGGCTCATCAGGTGGTTGAAGGTATATTGTCCTTGAAGTTTGTTGTGCCATTTCATACTTGGTGGTTTGAGGGCTTGTTGAATTGTTTGCCTAAAAGGTAAATTGTAAGAGGGTGCTCGGTGAGAGGGCTCCCGTGACCCTAAGACAATTTGTGTATTGGCAACAAGGTCAAGTTTTGTGTTGTCTCTCTATTTCTCATCAATCTTTGTGTGCATCTAGTCTTTAAGGCTAAGACTGAGTTGCTCAAGTTGATTTGTGCTCTTTACCTCTCTCTGGCGTGGTGAATGTTTGTGTTTGGTGTGTGTGGCTATCTTGCATTCCCCTCTCTTTGTGCGTTTGAGTACAAGGAGATATCACGTGCGTCCTAGTTCGGATCTACAACTAGGTGGTGCCCCTTTTCTTGTTTGGTTTCTGGCTGTGGGTTGTTTTTGTCTCTGATTGTGCTTGCCCTAGCCCCAATTGAGCAGCACGGGAGCCTCGAAGGGTGTTTAGAGGCCGCTCTTCTTGTTGCCCGACCCGGACCGCCTCAAATTGGTGCCCCCACGGAGGAACGGCTTGTGTATTTTTGTGAAGGCTCAACCTTTAGCATAATCAAGTAGCTTGCATGAATCACGAGAATTTGTATGATCCCTTCATTCCTATTGCAAGGCAAAAGGTACACATAATTGTTAGTACTAAGTTGCAATTTCAACGTGTAATTCCTAGAATTTTAGGTCCCCTTAGGTTGGCAGAGATAAACGCATCAGTAAATCCTTATATTTTGCCTCTCATTAGGTACGACCTTAGTTTGGATGTCTATATTTTTGTTTTGTTTTAAGAATTAGGTCATGCATAGACCATGGATAATGGCCCAAGAGTAGAGGTTTTCCCCTTTCATTTCACTCCACACATTAGAATAAACATTGCAATTAGTAGAAAAATCCATTTTCAACAACGTATGGTGTTTATGTTTGGTGCCCAAAGAGTAGGAGAAATTATCGCATCACCAAACGCTGTCATCCTGCCTCTTATTGATTATCATAGGTCATTTGATGTGAATATTTTTATTTTGTTGTAGAATATATTGCAATTTCGAAAACATTATTGTGTAAATTTTTTAAGAAAGAAAAACAAAAACGTGTTGTCACTTTGAAACCGATTCAATGGAGGCCCAACGCCAAATATCCAGATATCCTCTTTTCTTTGGAGAGCCAGGAGAGGATGCAAAATTATTTTTAGCAAATTTCAAGATGTCTTGTCGTATCAAGAGGATAGTAACTGATCAAGAACGTGTAGAGATGTTTGAGGTGGTCCTTCGGAAAGATGCTAGCACTTGGTTTGACTCTTTGCCTGAGGAAGTTAAAGGGAATTACACGGAATTTGTGAATCATTTCAAGAGATACTTCTTTGATCCCCAGAACACTCAAAAGCTATGGCAAGACATTGTTTCTCATAAGCAAAAAGACTTAGATGACTACTACTTGTACAAGCAAGAGTTTTTACGTCTTTGGGCTGTATGGGTGAGAAATGTTGCTAACCCTGGTGATGGTGCAGAGTTCCTAAAGAAGGAGAGGTTCATAGCCGGACTCTTTCCTGACCTTAAGATAAAAGTTGAGGCCGGTGTACCTGCTACCTTTGAGGCAGCTGAAACTAGGGATGCTGAGAAATATAGGAAACTCAAGTGCTTAAGGGGGGAGGTTCCAATAGAAGGTCTTAGACCCAAAGGTAAGTCAAAAGCATCAACATCTAGGGAACTTCCTGAGGTAACGGTGGAAGTGATTGAGAAGTTAAATGAATCTTTAAGCAGCTTGTTAATTCACCTTGCACAAGCTGTAGGTCCAAAGGGACAAGCAAAGAAGTCTGAAGAGCGAGATTCACGACCTAGGAGAGTCTTGCAATGTTGGAATTACGGTGAGTCTGGACATGGGATGTATAATTGTCCTTGGCCCCATGGGGAGCCAGGGAGACCTAACTTGAATTACCCAGTGATGAATGCAGGAGAAGGAACTAGTCAGCAACCACGGCTTCTACAAAGGCCAAATGGAGCAAGACCACCTCCACAAGGAGTGGAAGGAGTTCCACCTTTGCCAGACCCAAATGTGCATGTAGTAGAGGTGACAAACTCAAATGAGGTCGACATGGAAGCAAATGGCATTAAGCATGGCCGAGGAAAAGGTAAAGAGAAAGAAGGTGTCACATCACAAAGTGACCATGGACGAGAAAAGAAGGCAAAATAGACCAAGGAAGCTAAGAGGACTCCACGTCGTATCAATCTCCAAGACTTCCCTCTTGGACATGGTATGGCTCCATACAACCTATTGGAAGACATGAGAGGTAAGGGTCCTGATATCTCATGGCCTCAGTTTCTTGCATTATGCCCACAAGTTAGGAGGGATTTAACAAAGGCAGTTAGCACTAGGAGAAAGGTAAAAGAGAGTGTCTGTTGTAAAAATTGCACATGCTGAAATGAATGAGGATATTACACCTGTGCTAGATTGTTACATCAAAGGAAGATTGGTTAGGAAAGGTCTAGTGGATGGGAGTGCACAAATTTGCATCATGACAGAGGGACTCATGCAAAAACTAGGCATGCATATCCATGAGACACCTGAAATTAAAGTCAAGATGGCAAACAATAGCAAAGCTAGGTGTGTAGGCATTTGTAAAAATGTCTCTGTGGAGGCCTTTGGCATTAAGAAGGCAGTGGATTTCTATGTCATGTCTACCAAAGGAAATGGTTACCCATTTATCCTAGGGAGACCATGGCTAATGAAAATGCGAGCTTTGCAGGATTGGGAGAGTGGAAAGCTAATTTGCAGGAATGACAATCATAAGAAGGTTGTCTTTGACATGAAGGAGCAACGCCAAGAGGAGCTCCATGAAGAATCATCTCAAAGTGAGACGGAGGAAGGCTGGACCGATAGCACTTCAGAAGGAGAAAGTAGCGGCAGCATTACTGAAGAGGAGTCTTCCATGAAGTCATGGGGGTAAAGTTTAATCCAAACAAACAAGAGACCTCTTGCCCAGGTTTGAAAGAGGTAGGTTCCCAAGAAAACCAAAAAGTGGAAGATGAAAGAATGCTAGAAGGTATGTTATCTACAACACTTACAAAGGATGAAAGAGAGGAGCTCAAAGGTGTGTTAAGGAAATTTCCTAGGCTTTTCGCTAAAGAATACACCGATGTGCGTGGAGTAGAGGCTGTTCAACACAAAATTGAGTTGAAGCCAGAGGCCACACCTAAGGCTCAAAAGCTACGAAATCTAGGAGTCATCAAGGAGCAGGCTTTACTCAAGGAGGTAAGAAAGCTTCTAGCAGCAAGTTTCATTTATCCAATGGATAATTCAGAGTGGGTCTCTCCCGTTTTTGTCACTCCTAAGAAAAATGGCAAGTGGAGGGTGTGTGTGGATTACCGTCCACTCAATGAGGCAACAAAAAGAGATCACTTTCCCCTCCCATTTCAAGATGAGATACTAAATGAGGTAGCTGGTCATGAGAAGTACACTGTGTGTGATGGCTACTCGGGTTACTTTCAAATAGGTATCGCATTGGAAGATCAGTTAAAAACAACCTTCATCACTCCTTGGGGTTGTTATGCTTTTAAAGTCATGCCATTTGGTCTGACAAATGCTGCTGCAACATTCCAACGTATCATGAACATGGTGTTTCAAGCATTCTTTGGAAAGTCAATTAGGGTGTTCATTGATGATTTCTGCATTTATAGCTCAAAATCATTGCGTCTACAAAGGATAGAAGAAGGTTTAAAGAAGCTCTATGACATGGGAGGTCAACTCAACCCCGACAAATGTCACATAGGTGAGGATGAAGTGATCTTGCTTGGTCACAAGGTTTCCTATAAAGGCATTGAGGTGGATCCTTCAAAGTCAAAGGCTCTTATTGAGCTCCCATCACCCAAGAATCTCAAAGAGGTCATCTCTGTTAAGTATGGAGCCTGATTTACCCTTGTAATTTTCTGTGGTAAAAGCGCACATTTGTAAGGACCCCATTATGAGGAGAAGCCATCATGCGTGAAGGAAAATCACTCACCGACAACCAAAATTTTCACGGACAAGAATCAGGGGCAACTTTAGGGGCCTCGGGGGTTTAGGCCCCCGAGACTTTTTTTTCCCTCGCTTGAATATTCCTTTTCGTTGGAATATTATGGCTGGACGGCAACCGGAAAGTGGTCGAAAAACAACCGGTCGGTTGGCCGGTGGCCGGTAGTCAATGGCCGGTGGCCGGTGGTCGGAAGTCAATGGCCGGTGGCCGAATTCAAAAGCGGACTTGTCTTCTCAAGGGTGGCCACACATGGGCGGATTGGAGGGTCCGATTTGGACTTATTCGCACAAGGGCGGCTACACATGGCTGCCTCTCATAAGAGAGGGCAGCCCTTTTGGCCTATAAAAGGAGGCCATTTCTACACACATTTTAGAGTGTGAAGTTGATGCAACAAGGTGAGTGTGAGGTGGTGAGAGTGAAGCAAGGCGGGAGCTCTATCAAGGGTTTAATCCGTTTGTAAACTACTTCTTCTTTTGAAGTGCTAAAGCCATTGAGTGGTTGCTTTCCCGTGGACGTAGCCCACATTGGGTGAACCACGTATATCGTGTGTACTCTCTCTCTCTCTCTCTACTCTATAATCTCTTGTGTGTGAAATCTATCTCTCTCCATTAAGTAATCTACTCAAAAATCTATTTAGCTACGTTTTATTTTCTAACAACTGGTATCAGAGCAAGGTTTGCTCATAGCTAAATTATCTTAAGGAAAGGATTCCTTGAATTGAGTGGGAGTTATGGCGGAGGAAGGGAAGCTCAAGATTGAGAAGTTCAACGGCAAAACCTACCAACATTGGAAGATGCAGATTGAAGACTATCTCTACCAGAAGGACCTCTATTTGCCACTAGGCGGTCTTGCGAAGAAACCTGCAACAATGGTAGATGAAGCATGGATTGTCCTTGATCGAAAGGCACTGGGAACAATCCAGTTAATCTTGGCATCAACGGTGGCCTTCAATGTTTCGGAGATGAAGACCACGGAGGACTTGATGAAGTCACTTGACGACTTCTACGAGAAACCATCAGCATCCAATAAGGTATTTCTTATGAAGCGCTTGTTCAATCTAAAGATGGCAGAGAATGGTTCAGTTGCAGAACACCTAAATGACTTTAACACAAACATAAGTTAACTTCGATCGGTAAAAATCAATTTCGATGACGAAGTGAGAGCTCTCCTTATACTATCATCTCTACCGGATAGTTGGGACAGCCTTGTGATGGCTGTAAGTAATTCTATCTCTGGTACAAATATTCTTAAGTTTGATGATGTTGTGGGTGTTCTCCTAAGCGAGGAAATATGAAGGAGAAGCACAGGAGAACCATCAAGTGCTGCATTGTCAGTGGAAACAAGAGGAAGGCCTAAGGAGAGGTTCAAAATCCAAAAGGGTTATGATCGCTCAAGACCGAGCAAGTCACGCACAAAGTCAGTTCTTGAATGTTGGAACTGCGGCAAGAAGGGCCACGTCAAGAAGTGCTGGTCCAAGAAGAAGAAGGAGACAGAGTCTCAAGACAACAAGCCAACATCAGAGGCCAATGTGGCAGGTAAAGTAGAGCAAGATCCTCTAATTCTCTCATTAGACAATGTGTCTAATTCCTGGATAGTAGATTCCGGGGCTTCATTCCATGCGACACCACACAAGCAACATTTCCAAGACTACACCAAAGGTAATTTTGGGTATGTATACTTGGGAGATGATGAAGCTTGTGAGATTGTCGGCAAAGGTACAGTTTCTGTCTAAACTGCTAACGGAAATGAATGGAAGCTTAAAGATGTTAGGCATGTTCCTTCTCTTCGCAAAAATTTAATCTCTACAGGACAATTGGACGATGAAGGTCACAACACTGCATTCGGAAACAAACGGTGGAAGATCTCAAATGGATCTTTGGTGGTTGCCAAGGGAGAAAAGGTTGGTACACTTTACTTGTGTACTGTTAGCACACAACCTTCAGCTTGTGCAGCAACTACAGAAGTTGATAGTGCAGTGTGGCACTATCGACTTGGGCATATGAGTGCCAAAGGAATGCAAATCCTTCAAACAAAGAAGCTTCTACCAGGTTTGAAAGAAGTGGAATTAGAGTTCTGTGAAGATTGTGTTTATGGTAAACAAAAGAGGGTAAAATTTCAAAAATCAGCAAATGAAAGAAAAAATAAAAAACTTGAGTTGGTTCATTCTGATGTTTGGGGTCCTGCAAGTACACCATCACTTGGTGGCTCATTGTACTATGTAACATTTATAGACGATGCGACTAGAAAAACATGGGTTTATGTCATGAAGAATAAATCCGATGTATTTTCCATATTTCAAAGGTGGAAAGCCTTTGTGGAGAATGAAACAGGTACCAAGGTTAAATGCCTCAGATCCGACAATGGAGGCGAATATTGCAGCCAAGCTTTTGAAAGCTTTTGTGCTAGCAATGGCATTCGGAGGCAAAGGACAACCCCAAGGACACCTCAACAAAATGGGATTTCGGAAAGGATGAACAAGACAATCATGGAACGAGCACGAAGCATGCGGCTACATGCAGGTCTACCACTCGAGCTTTGGGCAAAAGCTGTAAGTACGTCTGTGTACTTAATCAATCGGTCACCCTCAACGGCATTGGATGGGGGAGTTCCAGAAGAGGCATGGACAGGTAAACCGGTGAATTATGCATTTCTCAAAGTGTTTGGGTGTGAGGATTTCATGCACATAGATAGAAGCCTAAGATCAAAGCTAGATGCAAAGTCCAAAAAGTGTTTCTTCATTGGCTATGGAGAAGGAGACTTTGGGTATCGCCTATAGAATCTTGAAGATGGTAAAATCTTAAGGAGTAGTGATGTAATTTTTAACGAACAAAATATGTACAAAGATTACTTGGAAAGAAAACAAACAAAAGAAACAGGTGATGAGTACATGGAGCTTGAGGACGGTGAAGACTCAAGGACTGTAAACGGTGACAATGTGAAACAACGTCAACCAAATGAGGAGCCTCAACCTATTCCCCGAAGATCTACAAGATCAAGTAGACCTCTAGAAAGGTTTGTTCCTTCCTTCAACCATCTCTTGATCTCAGATTCTGGAGAGCCGGAATCATACGAAGAAGCTATGTAACATGAATCCAAAGAAGAATGGACAAAGAGCATGCAAGTGGAGATGGACTCACTACATCGCAACCAAACATGGAAGTTGGTTGAGTTGCCTAAAGGTAAGCGGGCACTTCAAAACAAATGGGTGTACAAGCTGAAGGAAGAAGAAGGTGGGAAGAAAAGGTACAAGTTTAGACTTGTGGTAAAAGGGTTTTCTCAAAAGAAAGGTATTGACTTCAATGAAATATTTTTCTCCTATTGTAAAAATGAACTCAATTAGGCTTGTCTTAAGCCTTGTGGTTGCTCATGATTTAAATCTCGAGCAAATGGATGTAAATACGGCATTCCCTCACGGTGACTTAGAGGAGGAAATCTACATGCTTCAACCAAAGGGGTATGAAGTAAAAGGTAAGGAGAAAATGGTTTGCAGATTAAAGAAGAGCTTGTATGGTTTAAAGCAAGCATCAAGACATGGTACTTAAAGTTTGATCGATGGATGTTGGATCATGGATTCACAAGATGCAACTCGGATCACTACGTCTACACGAAGAATTTGGGAGATGGGAAGTTCATCATCCTAATGTTGTATGTTGATGACATGCTGATTGCAAGTGCTAACATGCAGGACATCAAAGACCTAAAAGAGGAGCTGTCTAAATCTTTTTCAATGAAAGATTTAGGTGCTGCAAAGAGGATACTTGGTATGAAAATATCAAGGGACAGTACGAAGAAGACAATAAATCTATCTCAAGAAGATTACATCAAGAAGGTACTAGAAAGGTTTGCAATGCAAAATTCAAAACCAGTTTCTACACCTTTGGCTGGTCATTTTAAACTAACGAAGGATATGTGTCCAAAGACACAAGAGGAGATAGCCTATATGTCTAAAGTTCCATATGCTGCAGCGGTAGGTTCTCTAATGTATGCTATGGTCTGGAGAAGGCCAGACATTGCACATGCAGTGGGAGTTGTGAGCAGGTTCATGGACAACCCAGGTAAAGAGCATTGGCAAGCTGTGAAGTGGATACTTAGGTATCTAAAAGGGACAACAACAAATGCTTTGTATTTTTGAGGAACTGATAATTTTCTAGAAGGGTATGCTGATGCAGATATGGCAGGTGACAAAGATACTCGAAGGAGCACTACTGGCTATGTGTTCATGGTTGGAGGCACAGCAGTAAGCTGGGCTTCAAAGCTGCAGAAAGTGGTTTCACTTTCTACCACGGAAGCAGAGTATGTAGCAATGACGGAGGTAAGCAAAGAAATTATGTGGCTTCACAGATTCTTAGAATAGCTTGGATTCAAACAAGACAATTGTGTCTTGTACAGTGATAGCCAAAGCGCTATCCATCTTGCGAAGAACTCAGCCTTTCATTCAAGGACAAAGCACATTGAGGTGAGATATCACTTCATACGCACTCTTTTGGAAGAGGGACAGCTAAAGCTAGGAAAGGTGCATACAAGTGAAAATCCCACAGACATGTTTACAAAGGTGGTCAACAAGGAGAAGTTGAGCTTTTGCTCATCTTCAATCGCCATTCAAGGATAAGAAGCCAGAATGAAAAGCAGTCACAGGTTTGGTTTGGAGATCAGTATCCAAGTGGGAGATTGTTAAGTATGGAGCCTGATTTACCCTTGTAATTTTCTGTGGTAAAAGCGCACATTTGTAAGACCCCCATTATGAGGAGAAGCCATCATGCGTGAAGGAAAATCACTCACCGAAAACCAAAATTTTCACGGACAAGAATCAGGGGCAACTTTAGGGGCCTCGGGGGCGGGGCCCCCGATACTTTTTTCCCCTCGCCGGAATATTATGGCCGGACGGCGGTCGGAAAGTGGTTGGAAAACAACTGGTCGGTTGGCCGATGGCCGGTGGTCGGAAGTCAATGGCTGGTGGCCGGTGGCCGAATTCAAAAGCGGACTTGTCTTCTCAAGGGCGGCCACACATGGGTGGATTGGAGGGTCCGATTTGGACTTATTCGCACAAGGGCGGCTACACATGGCTGCCTCTCATAAGAGAAGGAAGCCCTTTTGGCCTATAAAAGGAGGCCATTTCTACACACATTTTAGAGTGTGAAGTTGATGCAACAAGGTGAGTGTGAGGTGGTGAGAGTGAAGCAAGGCGGGAGCTCTATCAAGGGTTGAATCCCTTTGTAAACTACTTCTTCTTTTGAAGTGCTAAAGCCATTGAGTGGCTGCTTTCCCGTGGACGTAGCCCACATTGGGTGAACCACGTATATCGTGTGTACTCTCTCTCTCTCTCTCTACTCTATAATCTCTTGTGTGTGAAATCTATCTCTCTCCATTAAGTAATCTACTCAAAAATCTATTTAGCTACGTCTTATTTTCTAACAATCTCATTCATTCAAAAGGTGAAGTATATGTCACGCTTTATTCACTTAGCTTCGGAGTTGCTTCATCCTTTGCAAAATTGACACAACAAGTAGAATTTGCATGGTCTTATGAGCTTGAAGAGTACTTTTGTAACATTAAAGTCATCCTGTCAGAGCTACCAACACTCATGCCTCCTTGTTGGGAGTACACATTCTTTGTTAGCTCTAGTGTTGGGAAAGAAACAATTGGAGCAGTTTTGCTACAACAAGATCCCCATAGTACCCGGATGCGACCCATCTACTTTGCTAGTAGGGTCATGAATGCTTTGGAGAGAGGCTACACGAAGGCAGAACTCATGATGCTTTCTCTCATGTTTGCGGTAAGAAAGTTTAGATCCTACTTGCTACCAAAACCTTTTGTAATTCTCACTGTAGAAAATTTGTTTCCTTGGGTGTCATCTCAAATGAATCTTAGCACTAGGATCTCAAAGTGGATTATGGAATTGCAAGAGTTCCAATACTCTTTCAAGGTAGAAGATAGTGTGCGTGCACAATTGGCAGGGATCCTTACTTATAGGGTACATGAGAAGGAGATTAAGGTGCCTGAAGTAAAGACCCTACCATTGCCACCACCTAAAAGTATTCCTAATGCTTTTACCTTGTTCTTTGATGGAGCTTTTCGACGAGCCACAGGAAAAGCAGGGGGAGGGCTAGTATTGCTCAACCCAAGTGGGGAGGTGGTCATGCAAGAGAAGGTCAATCTACCAGGTTCAACTAGCAACAATGAAGCAGAATATGACACACTACTTCATGGTTTAAAGATATGCATTGGCCAAGGTATACAACGTCTCATGGTAAAAGGGGATGCACTTCTCATCGTGAAGCAAATTTTAGGCATTTGGGCATGCAAGAATGAAAGCCTAAGGACAAAAGTTCATGTCATTCGTAGGATGTTTAATCAGTTTGAAGAAGTGCAACTATATCATATTCCTAGGAAACAAAATGAAGATGCTGATTTACTTGCACAACAAGCAGTTACATGTGTTGAGAAAGAAGTGCAGGTCATCATGGTAGCAGCAACTGTCAAGCAACCGAGATACCAGGGATTGGAGTCATTGACTCCCATTATTAGCTACATTTTGGAGGGTGAGTTTCCACAAGACTTCACGAAGGCTCAGAAGAGGAGACTCATGAAAAAGGCAAGCGCGTATCTCTTTCTAGAAGGATCCCTTTATCAAAGAGGGAAGGATCAAGTGTGCAGAAGAGTACCAACTATTGAGGAAATCCCAGCCATTCTAAAAGGTTTGCATGAGGAAGTGTGTGGTCGTCATTTTGCATAGGAACTCACTGCAAAAAAGATTTTTCTTGCCGGATATGTTTGGCCAAGCTTGCACATTGATGTTCAACATTGGTATAAAAGCTGTCACAACTGTCAGATTAATGGAAACAAGCATCTATTACATGGTCCACGTCAGTTAGTCCTTGCAAATGGTCCATTTGAAAAATGGGGCATTGATGCTATGGGTCCATTGCCTAGGACTAAAAATGGGAAATCGTATATCTTGGTGGCCATAGACTACATGACGAGATGGGTAGAAGCACAAAGTGTGGCAAAGGTAAATGAGAGGACAATGAGCAAATTTGTCTCCACTCACATTTGTTGTAGATTTGGCACACCTTTGGAGATTGTTTCTGATAATGG
Organism: Adiantum capillus-veneris; assembly: GCF_014529385.1. Lineage (NCBI taxonomy): Eukaryota > Viridiplantae > Streptophyta > Polypodiopsida > Polypodiales > Pteridaceae > Adiantum > Adiantum capillus-veneris. Next base: position 95,888,416 of record NC_140940.1, on the reverse strand, counting down.
TCCAGGGTTTAGAAAGGGCTTGCTCACAGAAGTCTGTGAAGAACTTCAAATTCTACATCGTCATAGTACACCCTACTATCCCCAATCAAATGGTTTGGTAGAAAAAGCTAATGGTGTCATTGCAGGCATCATTAGAAAGATGGTGAAAAACAAGACAAAGTTGTGGGATGACTTCTTGGATGGTGCCTTGTGGGCATATCGAACCACATATAGGGAAGCCACGGAGTTCACACCATTTCACTTGGTCTATGGTCAAGAGGCTTTACAACCAATTGAGCTCAACATTCCAACAATGCGACTTCATGGCAAAGCAGCACAAGATGATCAAGAAGCATGGATGGATCGACTTCTTACCTTAGCTAAGCTTGAGTGGAAAAGAGAAGCAGCATACGAGTGCTACAAAAGGAAAGCTACGCAGGCGAAGGAGAAGCTTGACAAGAAACTAAAGGACAAAGGCATCAATGAAGGAGATCTTGTGCTAAGGTATGACAATCGACTCGATAATCATTTTGATGCCAAATTTGAAACTAGATGGCAGGGGCCATACATAGTTAAGAAGGCTTTCAATTCAAGTTACTATCAACTTATGGACTTGAATGGGAAAGAGCACTCTAGGAAGGTAAATGGTTATCGCTTGAAGCCCTATTTGAGTCGCCTTCTACCAAAGGATCTACCAAAGATCTGTCAAAGGGCAGCTATCTCATGTAATTATTGTTACATGAAGTATGAGTGTAACTCCAGCCAAAATTCTGAGGGGCCAAACAATGAAGATCTCGTCAAGGACTCTGAAGCACTCTCTTTGGAAGAGATGCTCTATGATGGTACATGAATATACCATCATCCTGGGGGAGGGCTAATGATAACCGTTTTTCAACTTTCCATAATTGCCATAGTAAGCTACCTCATCCTATCAAATCACTCAAACACTGTGGCTATGCCTACCATTTCACCATATATAGGCGTGTGTGAGTTAGGGGACTTTTCCCATATCTTCTTAAAAATCCTCAATTAGCTAGTCACTGGGCTAGTTGAGCCAAAAATATATATATATATATATATATATATATATATATATATAAGTATATTATGGCCCATTTGTGTGTAAATATTTTATTGTATATAGAGCCTAAATAAAATGATTTTTTATTATTATTTTGGTATTTATTTAAATATTTATACTTAGGTGTGTGTTATTTATTCTATGTACATTGACTCACCATTAACATATTTTTTCTTACCATTTTGCATACTCTTTATTCCATATAAAAATAATTTCATGCAAGCTTCTCTTATTTTTGGTGTAACTCCATCCCAACAAAAATCCAAAAAAACTAGTTTTATTTATGTGTATATTTTTTTCACTATTGTGATTTTTCCTTTCTACATCTATTCTCTTTTACTCTCATAAATTAGAACACCAAAAATATTCATCTTTTTATGGTAGACTTATAATGAGAGAGATTTATTTTGACCCCTTTATATTTTTTCCACCTATATTATTTATATTTGACATGTACATATATTTTTAGACCCCTAAATATTTGATTTTCTTAGTTGTACTATTCACTTATATCATGATCTCAACAATATCTTCAATTATAGACCTACCAAATAGAGTCAAGGGTATGTGGCATGCATGCATGCACCATGGGGAGCTCACTCTTGGAGGTATTCAAAAGAATCATCCAAAGAAGGACCTCACAAGGACCTTGTGCAGTGGAAAAAACAGTCGGTTTTGCTGAATTTTTAAAGATCACATGCTCCCGGAATTTGGAAAGGTGGTACAAACCAAAGTTGTAGCTCGTGAGCTGAACTTTCACCTCAAATTTTTTTATATTTTTTTGAGCTACGAACTGTGAGCTATGATTTTATTGGTGGACCCCAATTTGCCCATGCTATGTAGCCACACTCTCTCTTCCACTTTATCATTTTCCTCTTTCACACACACTCCTCCCTCTCCTTCCCACTCCCAAACCTGCAACTCCCATGTCCTAATTCACCCTCTTCACCATTGCCACATCTCTCACACCTCCATAGCCTTCATCCTCCATTTCTACACCCTATGTGTCCCCCTTTCTCTCTACATATATGTCCATATTACCATACTCTCTTCAACTTTGTAAAGAACTTCAAAAAATCAACAAAAATCCAAAGATAACCTCTGCAAATGAAGGCTTTTATCATGAATTTTCCAAGGTTTGAAATAACATAGCTTCATCGACACGCGCTGCTTCTCCATGCTGACTGCTTCTTCTTCCGGTGCTGTAAAGAGGTGAATGTCAACTTCTCCAAAGCTTCAACCTCTCTTTACAAGCTCATCCCTGCTCTAACTTTTCTCATCATATATCTCACCATTTGGTGAATGATTTTGTAAATATTTTTTTGTGATAATTATTAACTACTAACCACTAACCTTATTGTAAAATGCACCCTCTACTAGAGTAGGCACTCCCAAATTATTCACTCAATCCTCTCTCCTATCATCCTCAATAATTCTCTTCCCTTGAGCCCACATCCATGTGACTTAAAGGACAAGAGAGACCCACCCTCATTAAAATAAAAATAAAAAATGCATAATCTTTTATTCCTTCAAATAAACTTGATTAGGCCTAATCCTAATTGGGGATTCTAAAACCTATAAATAGAGCCCTTCTCTCCCTTGTAAATCATCACATGATCACACTACACCACACCATTCTCAACACATAACACACCTTTCTTCAAGCCTAGTTGTGTAGAGTGTGTGCATCGTGAGTGCTCTATTCCATCCCTACACATAGGTGCATGGAGAAGCTTGAAGTTAGTTATGCCATCTAGAGGAGTGGAGTGATACTATACTCTGCAATCACACTTGTAGCCTACTCTTGTCCATAAATAAGGTTCATAGTTTTGGGTGCAATTGTATGCTGTAACTACGACTCTTCTCTCCAAATTGACTTGATAAGTTGGCTCATCAGGTGGTTGAAGGTATATTGTCCTTGAAGTTTGTTGTGCCATTTCATACTTGGTGGTTTGAGGGCTTGTTGAATTGTTTGCCTAAAAGGTAAATTGTAAGAGGGTGCTCGGTGAGAGGGCTCCCGTGACCCTAAGACAATTTGTGTATTGGCAACAAGGTCAAGTTTTGTGTTGTCTCTCTATATCTCATCAAGCTTTGTGTGCATCTAGTCTTTAAGGCTAAGACTGAGTTGCTCAAGTTGATTTGTGCTCTTTACCTCTCTCTGGCGTGGTGAATGTTTGTGTTTGGTGTGTGTGGCTATCTTGCATTCCCCTCTCTTTGTGCGTTTGAGTACAAGGAGATATCACGTGCGTCCTAGTTCGGATCTACAACTAGGTGGTGCCCCTTTTCTTGTTTGGTTTCTGACTGTGGGTTGTTGTTGTCTCTGATTGTGCTTGCCCTAGCCCCAATTGAGCAGCACGGGAGCCTCGAAGGATGTTTAGAGGCCGCTCTTCTTGTTGCCCGCCCCGGACCGCCTCAATACATATGCTGTTATTGAAGATTTCATAGATTCGATAAGTTCCAATATACATGTCGGAATTAGGGTTGCTAGAAAACACACACATCTTGGAGAGGACGAAGGAAGTTCAAGGCACACAATAGAGAGTGTAATATTTAGTGTGCAATGGAAAGATAAGATATCCCTAGAATGATGGGCGTATATCTAATGCACGGGGGAAAATACCTCCTAAAGACGGAAAAAATGCCCCAACGGTCCTAAGTGTGTTCACACACATCTTTACCACATGTATATGGTAGCAAATCCCCCCTAGAGTGTTGCCGTGAACAAGAGCTGTCACATAGCCTAAAGGAAAGTACCATGCCCTAATTACATGATCAATCCACAAAGGGGAGTAAGCCGAAAGCTTTGTAGAAAGCTTTGAACTTGTCACAAGACAATGCCTTTGTGAAAAGATCTACAAGGTTGTCCTGCGTTGGCACATAAGACAAGCTGATCTCTCTTACTGAGAGCCTCTCCCTAACATAGTGGTATTGCTGCACCTCAATGTGCTTTGTGCGAGCATGAAAAATTGGGTTTCTTGCAAAATTGCCAATGCACTCTGACTATCAGTGTTGACAGTGTTGGCAGAGTCATGTTCAACACCCAAATTATCCATAAGGCGTCTGAGCCATACACACTCAATCGTAGCTGTGAAGACTGCCTTGTAGTGTGCCTCACAACTAGAAGTGGCCACAGTAGGTTGCTTCTTGCTCAACCATGTATGCATGAGCTGCCAAGCATGAAACAAAAACCACTTGCGGACACTCGTTTGTCAAAACAACCAGCCCAATCTGAATCCGAAAAAGCATGTAAGTCTAGCGGCAATAATCCCCCCTTGGGATAAAACAAGCCAGAATGTAAAGTGCCACTCAAGTAGCATAAAATCCTCTTGACAGCCTCCCAATGCTTCGACCCTGGGCTATGCATAAACTTGTTGACTTGTGAGACTGCAAACTGAATATCCGACCTCGTATTGCATACATAAATGAGGCATCCAACAACAGTTTGGTAAAGAGTGACATCTGCAAATATCATCAGCATCATGAAGACTCAATTTCAAATGTGTTTCCATGGGAGTGGCAATAGTTTTGCAATCCTCAAGTCCTCAACTTTTCTGATACAAGGCAATACCACCATCACACTGCTTAAAATGTATACCCAAGTAATGATGCAACAGCCCCAAATTTTTCATCTTGAAAGTAGCATTCAAATCAGCCTTAAATTCAGCAATATGTCTCTCGTTTGATCCAGTGATCAGTAAATCATCGACATAAAGAACCATAATGAGAAATACATTACCCTCACGCTTTACATACAATGTGCTTTCTATTGGACTGTTACAAAAGCCTCGCTTGACCAAATGAGTGTCAACCTTCTCATACTAAGCACGAGGAGATTGCTTCAACCCATACAAAGCTTTGTTACATTTGCACACCTTATCCTCTTGTCCTTTCTTGAAAAAACCGCGAGGTTGCATTACATAAACTTCCTCAAATATGTCACCATTCAAGAAAGTAGTAACAATGTCTGATTGATGTACATCCAAGTCAAAATGAGCTGCCAATGCACATGGAAATTACACAGTAGTCATACGACCACTGGGAGCAAAAATCTCCTCATAATCTATGCCTTTTTTTGTGCATAACCCTTTGCAACAAGTCGAGCCTTATAGCGATCAATCTCACCATTCAACTTCCATTCAACTTGTAAACCCACTTTGTACCAATGGCCTTTTGCCCAGGAGGCAAATCACATAAAGTCCATGTGTCATTTTATAAGTGCATCATATTCTAATTGCATGATGGCAAGCATTTAATTTTCTAAATTTTGTGCTTCATAAAAAAAAGAGAGGTTCCTCAAAGTTACACACATCCAAAGCATAACAATCTGATGCATAAGATGCATGGCGAGAGCGTGAACGAGTGCGACTAGACAAAGGTGCATCCAATTTACTATCACTTAATGTATGCACTAGCCATTTTGGTATACCTCTAGCCTGCTCATTTTTCAGCGCTGTCCTCATCAAGTACATCTGCATTAGTAATAGGCTGATCTATAACATTTTTAGAAACCCCCATAGGCTATACATTTGCCTCATTGGAATTTACATTCAAACTTCCACCACTGAAAAAGAGGCAACAAAGTGTCATAAATGTCCGGTGAGCTGACATTACTATCTGTAGTACACGACAATAAGGGCTGAACAAAATCTTCCACAAACACAACATCTTGTGAGACCAAGATACACTTTGTTTGCAGATGATACAACCTGTAACCTTTGCTTTCAGCACTATAACCATCAAAAATACATTTGAAAGCCTTATCATCCAATTTTCTTTGCTGTGTTTGTGACACCAAACGCATATGCCAAACACCCAAAAACACGCATGTGCTCAATAGAAGGCTTTATATTATGCCATGCTTCGTATGGAGTAATGGACTGCAAAGCTTTTGTAGGACACCTGTTCAGTACATAAGTGGCACACATGATGGCCTCAAGCCAAAACGAATGCAGCAAATCTTGACATTTGACCATACATCTTGTGAGTGACCTGTTTTTCCTCTAAGAAACACCATTTTGTTGAGGTGTATAAGGAATTTTACATTGGTGTTTTATCCCACGACTAGCTAGAAATGCATTAAATTCATGAGACATATACTCCCCTCCTCGATTGAAATGGAGGGTGCCCATAGTACATTTCAAGACATTTTCAACCATAGCCAGGAATTGTTTGAAGCACATAAAATCTTCGGACTTTGCTTTAAGTGGATACACCCATGCATGCCTAGAGTATCATGAATGAAAGTCACAAAGTAAAGGTGATTGCCCCAGGACAGAGTTTGCATGGGTCCACAAACAGGACTATGCACAAGCTGCAACCTGCATGTGGCCCTAATTGAACCATCCTTTGGAAACTTAGAATGCCGCATCTTACCCAGAATGTAGCCTTCATAGACATGTTTGACAAGTCCTTCAAGAGGCGGCAAAGAAGCAACTATATCAGATTTCTGCAGACGCAGCAAACTGGCAAAATTCAAATGACCAAAACGTGCATGCCAAAGTTTTGCATCTGAAATAGCCTTTGAATCCACAACTGCAATTGCAAAATTTTGCCCACACTTGTCATACGAAGTGAGCTTATACAGCCTACGACATAAAATGCCAGATGCAACAATTTCATCACCGAAACTCAGATTATGTACAGTACATCTCTCATCCACAAATTTGACTACAAGACCAAGTCTAGCAAGTGCAGATACAAACAAAATCTTCTTCTTGATCCCAAGTACATAAAGTGCATCAACAAGTGTGAAAGAACTGCCATTTGCAGTAGTAAGCACTCCAAGTTTTTGAATCGGATAAGAGGCATTGTTGCACAAGTAACTGAATTCCCATGAGGGACAGAGTCAAGAGAGGTGAACAAATCACGATGTGAGGTAATGTGCTTTGTAGCACCACTGTCAAAATACCACACATATGAATCTGCACCAACTGACATGCATGCATCATGGACAATAGGATTATATGTACACTCTGCACTAAAAGCCCATTCTGCATCAACATCAACATCACAGCCTCCTTTCACAGAAGACTCAACAATAGCTGCATTTGTAGTGGAACCAGCATTTGTAGTGGAACCACCCTCTTTCTTCTTTGCCTCTTTGGCCTTCAACTTAGGACACTGCTTGATCAAGTGTCATTAGCTTTACAATAATGGCAACACATCTTATTTTTTTCCTTATCACGAAAATTTCCAGACGAATTTCTGTCAGCAGAAGCATTAGGAACATGTGATTTTCCACTTGCAAAAGAACCATGAGAAGTGGCTGCATTACTGTTACCACCCTTTCTTTGAGCAACAATAAAGGCATATTCAACTGCACGCTATTTAATCCTCTTTTTTCTAGAAATCAACTCTTGCAACAACAACGTTCATAATATACTCTATTTAGTCCTCTTTTTTCTAGAAATCAACTCTTGCAACAACAATGTGCATAATGCATCAAACTTGACAACTTCAGGATTTCCTTGGGTCATTAGTCTCCAAGTACTAGCAAAAGTCTAGTAAGAATCTGGCAAGGCATCAAAAACAGGCTGCACAGGAAACTATCTGAAATGACTTCACTTGCAAAAATCAGATGCTCATTGATATCCTTGACACCAGTAAGGAAAGTGTCCATATCATCTTCCTCATGCATAATCTTTGATTCCAGCTCTTTACAGAGCAATGCAATTTTAGGCTCATTGCAACTTGCATAAAGATCAGCCAGAATATCCCAAGCTTGTTTGCTAAATGAATGTGGGGAGTAATAGTGCGCTTCATAGACAACGCAATCAATGCATGAGCCTACACATCTTTTACATCCCAACAAGCTTATTCCACCGTAGGCAAAACAACTCTAACAACAGCAATCCTTGCAGCAAGGCATGCAACATCCTCAACATCGCCTACATCCTCACAACCAAGACATACATCAATGCCCTACACAATTTTCCAGACACCCTTTGACACAAGAACATGTTGCATCATATAAGCCCACATAGGGTAATTGTCCACATCCAATCTGTCCTCATCAACAAACATCTTCAACACATCTATGTTGTTGCCAGCAATGACGAATACCTGTACCTGATGTGAAAACTGCCCGAAAGGAGGAGAAATGAAGTGGAAACAACAGGTGCTATATAGCACACACCACAGAACACTTTAAGGGACCTGTTTTGCAAAAAACAACACTAACAAAAATTTTGCACAAAATGGCAAAATAGCATGTGCAGCACTAGTGGCTTGTAGTGGAAACGGAGCCCGAATCGAGCCCGAATCAGAAATCAGAAAAAGGAGCCCGAATTAGAAATGGAGAGAAGCAAGCCCAAAGTTTTTGTCGACTTGCAAACACTCACCAAAGCTCACTGAAATCAAAGAAAGTGGGCAGGCGTGTGCTCGAGCTGTTGGCGACTAAGCACGGGAGGATGCAACTTGCTCTGATACCAATTGTTTGAATTAGGGTTGCAGGAAAACACTCACAACTTGGAGAACATGAAGGAAGCTCAAGGCACACAATAGAGAGTGTATTACTTAGTGTGTAATGGAAAGATAAGATAGCCCTAGAATGATGGGCATATATACAATGCACGGGGGAAAAAACCTCCTAAAGGGGGGAAATGCCCCGACAGTCCTAAGTGTGTTCACACACATCACTACCACATGTATATGGTAGATATATATGGTTATCTTTCCATTTTAATCGTAAACCATGTTGCAGGTCAAGACGTTGGTGCTAGCCATGTCCACACGTAGATTTGACAAGCTCCCATTTGTTCCATTGTACGATCGCCATGTCGGAGATGTGGCAGTCAACAATGATGGTTTTATCTCGATAGTGAGATAATCTGAGAACCATTCTAAGAGGTTCCATGGACTCTAAACCGCATTGGAGCACCCTTTTGGCCCTGTGTGGACAAGAGAAAGTTCTTTGCTCGTCGATAAGTTGACAAATGGTTGAAGTCCCTCGCTAGAGTTGTCATTGTAATGTACATAATAATTATATAGGTGGTTGTTGAGTACATTCATGAAGGTTGGTGACACAATTTTGGACTGTCTAGCTAGATGCAATGGCTTGGCCATGGAGTGTGAGCATCTACAATGACATTGCAACAACATCGAGTGAGACCATAGTGTGTTTATGGCATGTGTTTCACCATAGTAGAAGCGACTTCCAAGTGGGCTAGGGTCAACTCTTCATTTCGGAAATGTTTCACATTCAGCACAAAGACAACCACCCACATTGCTCCATCACATCACTCAAAGTCCATGGTGATGTCTATTCCACCCCCGAGTAGACAACCATCTATAGTACTTGGTTGCCATACCACGGCCAATTGCTCCACATGCCACTCTTTCTCTCGCCACCCATGGGGCCCCCACTGGCACAACCACCACCAACACAGCCACCACCAGAGGTGCCGCCACCAGGAACATGAAATCCATGTTGTATTGTTTATTTCATATGAACTTATTTTTTATGCAATGCCACCTTCAAACTTTGCATTTTTTCTTCTCACCATATTTAAATTTTGCAAAGGATCGTTTCTATTTTTTGATTAGTGAGATTAGTGAATTCATGGTATTAAATAATCCATGATCTGAATATGATTTAACCAAAGGCCTTTAATCTTGAAGGCAGTAGTCAGAGGACATGGTGCGAATGGTCTTGAAAATGAAGTAACTTAGGGTTTCCTATAAAAAGCAAAAAATTCACAAGTATCATTTATTCATATTTTTTTTTCTTTTTTTCACAAGCTTCTCTTTCAGTCTTCTTGTGTTCACACACTCACCATGCCGAGCGAAAACCGTGGACAATGCAATGAGCATGGGCAAGCCGCTCAATGCGGGCATGGCTCTCAGCATGGTCCACCATTCCCCATGTCGACCCCATAAAAAATGTGCATGCTAATTACATTCTAAACACTGTGTATGCAACGAATAATTTATGCAAAAACCATAAAGTGCATGCAACAACACAGAGGCTTTCGGTGTAGACGTTGAAGCTAGGAAGTCCCTATTCAATGCCATGTATGAGCTTGATGGAAATGTACATCAAATCAAAGAGGATGTTAAGCAAGTTTCCGTTATTGCCCACAATGCAATAATTCTTTGGGGGCATTTTGGATATCGCACCCCACAAGAGTGTGTAGTCTTCGAGAGGCATGTGGAGGCTTGTGTAGAAGGGTGGATAACATACATTTCTTCGTAGGGACAAGGTACTGCAGCCAACAATGAAAACAATGAGATTGATGACAATGATAATAACAATGATGATGACACTAGCGAGACGACGAGGACAAAGCTAGTGTTAGAACAATAAGCCCGTGAACCCTATAGCCATTTGGCAACATTTTCTTGTTTTGTTTCACTCCGTACCTATGTTTTTGTAGTTGTTGTTTCAATTAAGATGTTTACTTCCAAGCCTTACAATATCAGTTTATATGGGCATGTCTCACCAATCTTTCAATGTTGTTCATCCATTTATTTATCAAGGTAAAGTTGGTTTGGATTATTTTGATTTGAAACCCTTAAAATTTGCTTGCTGTGAATGATTTGGATGCACCCCTATCCAATTGGAGGATAAAATCATTTCTTGACATAAATGATGATATTTGAAAGTGTGTGCGTGTGTGTAATGATTTGAGTGTGTTTTTGTCATTGTGTATGAGTGTGCATGAGAGAGGAGGAAGAGAGTGAGATTTTAAAATAATGAATATTTGAGCTCACTGGCTCCCTTACTTTGATCAAGCTGTGTTCACCAAGGAAAGAATTCTTAGAGAGAGAGAGAGAGAGAGAGAGGAGACAAAGAAAAAAGAGTAGATCCTCAACCCTCAAGGGTTGCGAGAGAGAAAGAATCTTTTTTGAATCTTCTCATTGGATTCCAAGAAAGGGCTTGCCGAGAAATGCTCGCCATAAAAAGACGTCCTCATTGTACACTTCCACGACATCACTCTACTTAATTGCTCATGGCCACTTCACTAGCAAGTAGTAGCCCTTGGTCCAAATAGAAAATATCAGTGTTGAATTACAAGCCATGCCGGCCCTTGGTCATACGTGTGATCCATCTCATGGGTTAAAAGGTTAAAGAACCTATAAAACAAAAATAATGCCGCAACATATGTCAAAAATGGCTATCTCTGCCTTGCATCATGTTGTCTTTGTTGCCTTGCAGATTTCCATGGCATCTTGAGGAAGATATCAAACTCCTAGATGTAGATGTCATGCATGATGGCTGTTGCGCGACATGTACTACACTCACGTACGTTGCACCATCGAACAGAGCCGTGCATGAGTCTTCTTCCTTGCATGCCATACGTGGTGCATGCTTGCAAGTTGTGCTCACTATGCATCTCAGCCATGTGTTTTTTATAGTTTTTGCTACTACTTGATTTGTACATGCATTGATTTTAGTTATTTGTACTTCGTGACTTTCATTGATGATTACTTTAGGCATGCATGGATATATCCGCTAAAGCAAATTTTGAAGCGTTTATGTGCTTCAAGCAATTTTGGCTATGGCTCAAAATGTCTCTAAACGTACTATGGACACCCTCCGTTCCGATCGAGGGGGGGAGTACATGTCTCATGAATTAATGCATTTCTGGCTTAAGGTCATCATGTGTGCTACTTATGTACTTAACAGGTGTCCTACAAAATCTTTTCATTCTATAACTCCATATGAAGTATGGCATGATAGAAAGCCATCTATTGATCACATGCCCGCTTTTTGGGTTTTTGGCTTATGCTTTGGTGCCACAAACACAACGTAGAAAATTGGATGATAAGGTTAACAAGTGCATTTTTGTTGGTTATAGTGCTGAGAGTAAGGGTTACAGGTTGTACCATCTGCAAACAAAGCGTATCTTGGTTTCACGAGATGTTGTGTTTGTGGAAAATTCTATTCAACCTTTGTTGTCATGTACTAGAGATAGTAATGTAAGCTCACATGACATTTATGACAATTTATTGCCTCTCTTCAGTGGTGGAAGTTAGAATGTAAGTTTCAATGAGGCAAATGTACATCCTATGGGGGTTTCTAAAAATGTTAGAGATCATCCAATTTTTGATGCAGATGTACATGAGGTACTTGATGAGGAAAGGACTCAGAATGAGCAAGCTAGAGGTATATCCAAATGGATTCTATGCTTTGGCTATTTCCAATTTATGTGATTGTTACCATATACATGTGGTAGTGATGTGTGTGAACACACTAGGACCACCGGGGCATTTTTTCCCTCTTTAGGAGGTTTTTTCCCCCGTGCATTGTATATACGCCCATCACTCTAGGGCTATCAATTTTTCCATTGCACACTAAGTAACACTCTCTATTGTGTGCCTTGAGCTTCCTTCATCTTCTCCAAGCTGTGTGTGTTTCCCTGCAACCCTAATTCCAACAATTGGTATCAGAGCAAGTCACGTCCTCCCGGGCTTAGTCGCCAGCTGCTCCAGCACACGCCTGCTCACTTTTTCCGATTTCAGTGAGCTTTGGCGAGCGTTCGCAGGTCGGCAAAATTTTGGGTCAGCTCGAAGAGCTCGGTCTGCTCAGAATTTTGTTTTCGGCTCATTTCGACCTCCGTTTCCACTACAGAGACAGTACTGCACAGGCTATTTCGTCATTTTCTGCAGAATTTTTGTCAGTGCCATTTTCTGCATAACAGGTGCCTTATAGTCTTCTACGGTTTGTGCTATATAGCACAGGTTGTTCCCGCTCCATTTCTCCTATTTTCAGGCAGTTTTCACATCAGGTGCAGCATTTACCATGGTTGACAACAACAACACAGATGTGTTCAAGATGTTTGCTGCTGACGACAAGTTGGATGGGGACAACTACCCTATGTGGGCTTATATGATGCAACATGTTCTTGTGTCAAAGGGTGTCTGGAACATTGTGTAGGGCATTGATGTACGTCCTGGTTCTGAGGATGTAGGCGATGTTGAGGATGTTGCAGGTGTTGCTGCAAGGATTGCAACTGTTAGAGTTGTTTTGCCTACGGCAGAACAAGCTCGTTGGGATGTTAAGGATGCGTAGGCTCATACATTGATTACGTTGTCTGTGAAGCGCACCATTGTTCCTCACATCCGTTCTACAAAATCTGCAAAACAGGCTTGGGATATTTTAGCAGGTCTTTATGCAAGCCACAATGAGGCTAAAATTGCTTTGTTGCGTAAAGAGCTGGAGTCGAAGATTATGCATGAGGAAGATGATATGGACACTTTCCTTGCTAGTGTCAAGGACATCAATGAGCAACTCATTTCTGCAGGTGAAGTCATTTCAGACAGTTCCCTAGTGCAGACTGTTCTTGATGCCTTACCAGATTCCTACCAGACTTTTGCTAGTACTTGGAGACTGATGACCCAAGGAAATCCTGAAGTTGTCAAGTTTGATGCATTATGCACACTGCTGTTGCAAGAGTCACTTTCTAGAAAAAACAGGACTAGGCAGCGTGCAGTTGAACAGGCTTTTATTGCTTCTCAAAGAAAGGGTGGTAACAGTAATGCAACCACTTCTTATGGTTCTGCTGCGAGTGGCAAAAATTCTATTCCTAATGCTTCTGTTGGAGGCACTTCGTCTAGCAATTCTGGTGATAAGGGCAAAAAGAGGATGCGTTGCCATTATTGTAAATCCAATGATCACTTGATCAAGTCGTGTCCTAAGTTGAACGCCAAAGAGGCTAAGAAGAAAGAGGGTGGTTCCACTGCAAATGCTGGTTCCACTACAAATGCAGCCATTGTTGAGTCTTCTGTGAAAGGAGACTGTGTTGCTGATGCTGACGCAGAATGGGCTTTTAGCACAGAGTGGTCTTACAATCCTGCTGTCCATGATGCATGCTTGTCAGTTGCTGCAGATTCACATGTGTGGTATTTCAACAGTGGTGCTACAAAGCACATTACCTCACATCGTGAATTGTTTACCTCTCTCGAGTCAGTCCCTCATGGGAATTCAGCCACTTGTGCCAACAACGCCTCTTATCCAGTTCAAGGAGTTGGAGAGACTGTGCTCACTGCTGCTAATGGCAGTTCCTTCACACTTGTCGATGCAATTTATGTACCTGGGATCAAGAAGAATCTCTTGTCTGTATCCGCACTTGCTAGACTTGGACTTGTAGTCAAATTTGTGGATGACAGATGTACAGTTCATGATCTCAGTTTTGGTGATGAAATTGTTGCATCTGGCCTTTTGTGTCGTGGGCTGTATAAGCTCACTTTGTATGACAAGTGTGGACAAAATTTTGCAAATGTTGTTGCAGATTCAAGGGCTATTTCAGATGCAAAACTTTGGCATGCACGTTTTGGTCATCTGAATTTTGCCAGTTTGCTGCGTTTGCAGAAATCTGACATGGTTGCTTCTTTGCCACCTCTTGAAGCACCTATCAAACATGTTTGTGAAGGCTGTATTTTGGGTAAGATGCAACGTACTAAGTTTCCAAAGGATCGTTCAGTTCGGGCCACATGCAGGTTGCAACTTGTGCATAGTGATGTTTGTGGGCCCATGCAAACTCCATCCTTGGGAAATTACCTGTACTTCGTGACTTTCATTGATGATTACTCCAGGCATGCATGGGTATTTCCGCTTAAAGCGAAGTCCGAAGTTTTTATGTGCTTGAAACAATTTCTGGCTATGGCTGAAAATGTCTCGAAATGTACTATGGGCACCCTCCGTTATCAAGGGGGGGAGTATATGTCTCATGAATTTAATGCATTTCTGGCTAGTCGTGGGATAAAACACCAATGTACAGTGCCTTATACACCTCAGCAAAATGGTGTTGCTGAGAGGAAAAACAGGTCACTGACGGAAATGGCACGATGTATGGTCAAAAGTCAAGCTTTGCCGCATTCTTTTTGGCTTGAGGCCATTATGTGTGCCACTTATGTACTTAACAGGTGTCCTACGAAAGCTTTGCAGTCTATTACTCCATATGAAGCATGGCATGATAGAAAGCCTTCTATTGAGCACATGCGTGTTTTTGGCTGTTTAGCATATGCTTTGGTGCCACAAGTGCAGCGCACAAAATTGGATGATAAGGCTGTCAAATGTATTTTTGTTGGTTATAGTGCTGAAAGCAAAGGTTACAGGTTGTATCATCCGCAAACAAAACGTATTTTGGTTTCTCGGGATGTAGTGTTTGTGGAAGATTCTGTTCAGCCCTTGCTGTCATGTACTAGAGACAGTAATGTAAGCTCACAGGACATTTATGACACTTTGTTGCCTCTTTTCAGTGGTGGAAATACGAATGTAAGTTCCAATGAGGCAAATGTACAACCTATGGGGGTTTCTAAAAATGTTCTAGATCAGCCTATTACTGATGCAGATGTACATGATGTACTTGATGAGGAAAGGGCTGAAAATGAGCAGGCTACAGGTATGCCAAAATGGTTGGTGCACACTTTGCGTGACAATAAATTGGATGCACCTTTGTCTAGTCGTACTCGTTCAGGCTCTCGCCATGCATCTTATGCATCAGATTGTTATGCTTTGGCTGTGTCTAGCTTACATGATGTTGAGGAGCCTCTGACTTTTGATGAAGCACATAATTCAGAAAATTGGATGGCTGCCATGCAATCAGAATATGATGCACTTATAGAAAATGACACATGGACTTTATGTGATTTGCCTCCTGGCAAAAAGGCCATTGGTACGAAGTGGGTTTACAAGTTGAAACGCAAGCCGGATGGTGAGATCGATCGCCATAAGGCTCGACTTGTTGCAAAGGGTTATGCACAGTAAAAAGGCATAGATTATGAAGAGACTTTTGCTCCCACTTGCCGTATGACTACTGTGCGTTTTCTATGTGCATTGGAAGCTCATTTTGGTTGGGATGTACATCAATCAGACATTGTTACTGCTTTCTTGAATGGTGACATATTTGAGGAAGTTTATGTAACGTAGCCTCGCGGTTTTGTCATAAAAGGACAAGAGGACAAAGTGTGAAAATGTAACAAGGCTTTGTATGGGTTGAAGCAATCTCCTCGTGCTTGGTATGAGAAAGCTGACACTCATTTGGTCAAACAAGGCTTTCACAACAATCCAACAGAAAGCACTTTGTATGTGAAGCGTGAGGGTGATGTACGTCTCATCGTTGTTCTATATGTGGATGATTTGTTGATCACTGGTCTGGATGAGGCATATATTGTTGAATTCAAGGCTGATTTGAATGCTAATTTCAAGATGAAAGATGTGAGCTTTTGCATCATTACTTGGGAATACAATTTAAGCAGTGTGATGGTGGTATTGCCTTGTGTCATACAAATTATATAGAGACATTGTTATGTAAGTTTGGACTTGAGGATTGCAAACCTATTGCCACTCCCATGGAAACAGATTTGAAATTGAGTCTTCATGATGCTGGTGATCTCACCGATGTCACTCTTTACCAAACTGCTATTGGATGCCTTATTTATGTATGCAATACGATGCCATATATTTAGTTTGCGGTCTCACAGGTCAACAAATTTATGTATAGCCTAGTGTCTAAGCATTAGTAGGCTATCAAGCACATATTTTCCTATTTGAGTGGCACTTTACATATTGGGTTGTTTTATCCCAAAGGGGATCATTGCCACTGGATTTACATGCTTTTTTGGACTCAGATTGGTCTGGTTCCTTTGGCACGTGAGTGTCCATGAGTGGTTTTTGTTTCATGCTCGACAGTTCATGCATATCATGGTTGAGCAAGAAGCAACCTCCTGTGGCCACTTCTAGTTGTGAGGCTGAGTACATGATAGTCTTCATAGCTACGATTGAGCGTGTATGGCTCAGACATCTTATGCTGATTTGGGTGTTGGATAGGACACTGCCAACATCGTCTACACTGACAGTTGGAGCACATTAGCAGTTGCAAGGAACCCAATTTTTCATGCTCGCACAAATCAGATTGAGGTGCACTATCACTATGTTAGGAAGCGACTCTCAACAAGAGAGATCAACTTGGCTTATGTGCCAACACAAGACAAGCTTGCAGATCTTTTCACAAAGGCATTGTCTTGTGAGAAGTTTGAAGCTTTTTGCAAAGCTTTGGGCTTGCTCCCCTTTGTGGACTGATTGTGTCCTCAGGGCATGGCACTTCCCTATACTCTATGTGCCATCTCTCGTTCACTGCATCACTCTTAGGGGGGATTTGTTACCATATACAAGTGGTAATGATGTATGTGAACACACTTAGGACCGTTGGGACATTTTTTCCCTCACTAAGAGGTTTTCTCCCCCGTGCATTGTATAAAAACACCCATCACTCTAGGGCTATCTTATCTTTCCATTTCTTATTACTAAGTAATACTACTCATTGTTGTGTGCCTTGAGTTTCCTTCATCTTTTCCAAGTTGTGTGTGTTTTTCTGCAACTCTATTTCCAACATTAAGCTTGCCAACAAGCTTAAAAATGTCTAATCCTTCCCAACGAGCTTGTGTATGGTTAGAGTGGCCTTGCCCTTATCTTGGTGTGCATATTCAATACCCCTTGCTGATGTACATGATATAGCTCATTGGTTCTTCCCATGAATTGCTCCTTCTCCCTATTTGCTGCCAATGTGCATCTGCGATTGAGAAAGGTAAACATTCCTTCTCTAATTGCATGTAGGCTTTGCTTCATTAATTGCATGCAGACTTCTCCTCGTCTTCAACTGGAGAGCAAACAAATGTAAGGTTCGTGTGCCATGCATGTACTTGGAATTCAAGGCAAACATGATCCATGCAAGCTTAAGTAAGCACTGTATGTTGGGTTTAGTCCCATTTGGAAGCCATGCAAACTTAATTATGCATTAATTAAGTGGCATGTGGAGCTTCAAAAACTATACAAATCGAATTAGACCAATCGATCATTGTCATCATTGATGCATGTAAAAATCGCATTCCAATCATTGAAAGCTCTAATACCAGTGAAAGGACAAGCATAGACTAGGGAACCGCACACTCCTCCCATGCTACCTCTTCCTTATATAGGGTCAAGCCCCTGTGCCATTTTCCCATTGGGCCTTGCCCGACTATCCTTGGCCTTACATTGAAGGGAGTCATCTTGATTCCCTTCTCATCCCAGCCCATACAATAGATACATTTTTAAAAATATTGATAGTAATCCCCTAGATTGGTGATGACGGTGATTTAGAGGGCCTTGTGTACAATTTTTTTCTATCTCTCTAAGTCTAGTGAGTTCTTATATGAGAAAAACTATTTCTCTAAGTGCATCGAGATAGTTTTTCTCATATAAGAACTCACTAGTGTTCTACTTGCTATTGCCTCTAGCAAGCAAGTCATTGAAATCTACACAATGCTTTGCATTGAACTCATCCTACATGAAAAACCATAGCAAGAATTGTGTGTCAATTATCACAATGTCAATCCATCCCATGAAAACAAAGCAAAAGGTGTAAAACCTACCTTCGAGAGTAGTTATGCCTATAAAGACAAAGCAACCTAAGCTCCCTCGTTGTCTTTAGGCCATTGCTCTACCTAGCCCTCTAAGCTGCGGCCTTATCTACATCATCAAACTTCTCAGTGATATAGAGCCAATGTCTACAAGAGCGAGCTTTTGCATCATGAATGTATCATGGGCATTAGTGCGTGGGACGAGCACTTGAGTCACTCTAGAGAACCCACAAGAAAAAGAAAAAAAGATTTTATCTAACAGATGTTTAAAGTGTGTGTGTGTGTGTGTGTGTGTGTGTGTGTGTGTGAGTGAGAGAGAGAGAGAGAGAGAGAGAGAGAGAGAGAGAGAGAGAGAGTGTGTGTGTGTGTGTGTGTGTGAGAGAGAGAGAGAGAGAGAGAGAGAGAGATAGAGAGAATAGGGGAGAACGATTACTTGTTGATCATCCCAAGCACCAATATAAATTCTACAATCTCTTGCTGCTTGAGCTGCACCAAAAGATGCTTGATGAATCCAAAGCTAGAGGGGGTGAAGATGGAGAACCGGCTTGTCTATTGATGTTGCAAGGTGAATCAAAATTATAGACATATATCTTCTAGTATACTTGGAGGGCATGCAAGATATGGTTGCCTTATGATGCTTTTTGTATTGAGGATTGCATTCATGATGTTGTGGCTACAAGTAGAAGGGAATGTATACTTTTTTATACATGCTAATAGAGATCTATTGTGATTGATTACCAATGGGATATGAATTCTCCTTTTAAATGCTTATCCATTGTATGGATCATTGATTCTCTATGTTGTCTATGAAGTTTGAACCACGTGGATCCAAAGGCTTCAAGAAGTGTTTTTTTAATATGGCTACATGATATTGGGTGTATGGTAAGATGGCATGCTTTTGAAGTTTAACGGATAGACTTGCTTCATGGTTATTTGATGCTATATATGACAGACTATTTATGATGATTAAGAGTTTTGGTAGTTTATTTTGATCTAGAAGGGTGTTATGATGCCTATGATTTGTGGCAGGTTACCTACATGTGCTATGAAATAGGGAGTCTACTGATTATTGGATGCCTATGCTATGTGGATGACAAATTTTAAATCTTTCCATATGATCTTGGAGGAGACTTTGCCTACCATATGACTAAAACTGGGTGTTTATTGATACCATGGATACAATATGGCTATGATTGGGTCTTTATAGATTTATTGTATGTTATTTCAATGTGGTTGACATGTGCAAGAGGATGTCTAGGTTGAGAGGGGGTGAATGTCATGCTGCTTTGCAGGCTTGATGAGAAAATAAAAAATTGATTGGCATTTGTGCAATTTTTTCGAGTTGGTATAGTTCACTGCTTGGTGATGCAACTAGATATGATGGATCAAAAGAGCTTTATTCTAGAACAATGCCAAGTAGATGGGATTTGATTTTGGGGTCAAGCCCAATCTTTTTGGTGCTCCAATTTAGACTGTGGAATGGCCCCATATGGTCAAAATTTCCCTATTTATGAAGATTTTATGGTTTACAACGAACAAAAAGCGCATACCAAATCTATGTATGATTGAGGAATTTGGTAATTTGTGGCTAGAAACTAGAGTTTGGAATGTGGAGACTAAGATCAAGATTGATCAGGCCTTACTAGATTTAGGTTCAAATTGGAGAGTTTGTGAACAAAGACCCTATTGGTGGTCAAAATTTTGTGGGTTTTTTGAGGGCTCAAAGGGAGAACAAGATTGAAGCCCGATATGGTGATGCCTAAATCCCATAGGCCAAAACCAACAAGAAACTTTGGTTGTAGATATATAACTTTGCAACTTCTCAAAGGCATCACAAAATGGGGGAGCACCTTGGGAGCTCAAGATTATGGCGGTTTTGGTTGTCTTGCTCGTGTGGGGTGCTACAGATTCTATTGGGCATTGTTTGTGCCAAAGTTGGGGGACACCATTGGTGGCGGTAGCACTGCTAGTTAGATCTTTGTCAAATGTGCACCTTGTTAGGCATGCTCATGAGCAGTTTCCATATGGGTTGTCATGATGCCGTGACAATTCCCAAGTGGGAGATAATGAATGTGTTGTATAACATCAAGGGGTTGAGGATTGAGTAGCTATATATGGCAAAAAACCACATGCTTTTTGAGCTATTTTGGGATATCCATGAGCCAAGGAAAGGGGGGGAATTATTCATGTCTTGGAAACTTTTAAGGAAGCTCTTCATGGTTTTTTGGGAGAAAAGGAGGAGCGTAATCATGGCGTGGATAGTTTTGTGAGCTCTCTAAGGAAGAGATGGGGGACCATTGGGTATAGGTTTTTAGTGAGATCTCTCATGGAGAATCAACAAAGAAGCTCCCAAAGTGAGGAATTGAAGGTCTAGTGAAGAAATCTTGAAGAGGATAGAGGGAGGACGGAGAATACTGAAGATCTCTCTTGTTCTCTCTCTTGCTCTCAGATGTGAATGGAAGAGTCATCAAGGTTAAGAAGAAGTTTCTCATGGTTACTTTTGGAGGAGGATTTAGCTCTTGTGCTACGATGGAGTTTTAAGCATTCTTTATTTTAGATTTAGGAAGCATAACACCTCTTTCTCAAGAAACCTAGAGGTGTAGAGAATAGGAGGATTTCTATCTCTTGAAAAGCTTAGAGATGAAGAGAATGGGATCTGATGTGCTCTTTTCGAAAGGTGCTATTTCATCACTTGGGTTTTGTGTGAGTCAATAGGGAAAATCTGGTTTGTTTCCGATTGAATTAAGTGCCTATGAATTGATTGAGGCATTGATTGTTTGGTTTGGGTTTACGTAATCAGGATGTACATTGTCCACAGTGTTTATGGTCAAGTTGTGTTCTTAAGTTGTCAAAAATCATCAATATGAATTATTTATGAGTTGTAGGCTCACATTCTTCCATGTATCTCTGTAAACTATCTTAAATCTCTATTATCATGTGCAATTAGTATTTGAATCTTTATATTTATACTCTCTTCTTTGTTTCTATTCCTCTCACATCTCTCACAGCTAGAGGCCCGACGCCTTCCTAGTCTCCCTTGACAAAGGACACTGTCACTTTGACAACGTGTGGATGATGTACGTACTTTTGATCATTGTGCTTATGTTGATGACATCATGCTCACTAGGTCAAATTAGGGACATAGTGCTTATTTTAAGTGTGATTTGAATGCCTCTTTTAAGATGCTAGATTTAGTGCTTTTTCATCATTATTTAGGCATACAACTTCAGCAAGTTGATGGTGGTATTGCTGTGTTTCAAAATAAAAAATAAAAAAATTGCATGAAGTTTATCTTAAATATTGCAAGCCTATTGCTACTTCTATGGAAACATGTCTGAAGGTTAGTCTTCATGATGGTTGAGACCACTTTGGTGTCACTCTCTATAAGCAGATTGTTGGTTGCTTGATTTCTGTATGTATTATGAGGCTAGATGTTTCATATGAAGCTTTGTAGGTGAACAAATTTATGCATACCCTAGGGTCTATGCATTGGAAGGTAATTAATTGGATCTTTCACTACTTGAGTTGCACTATACACCTTGTATAGGTTAGTTGCAATGACATATGAGAGTATACTACTCTAGTGGTTTTTATTTCATGTTTGGTAGCTCATGCATATCTAGTTTTGAGGCTTAATAATGGACAACATTCAAAGCTAATGTTCAATGTGTTTGGCTCAGACATCTTTCGATTGACTTGGGTATTGGACACAATCTGCCACTCACGATCTTCACCAACAATGATAGTGCTTTCGTAATTGTCAGGAGCATAGTGTTTTATGCTCGCAGGAAGCACATTGATGTGCATTATTGTTAAGCCAGAGAGAACCTCTCTGTAGGAGAGGTCATCTTGGCTTATGTGCCTACATAGGAGACAAATCTGTTGTATTTTTCACAAAGTTTTTAGGCTTATTCCCCTTTGTGGATTGTTCACATAGGGTCTAGCACTTTCGTATACATGAGTGCCCACTCATCTTCACGACATCACTCCCTTGGGGATTTGTAACTACCATATTATTGTAGTGATGTGTGTGAACACACTTTGGACTGTATTGAGAGTACTTTTTTCTCTCATTAGGAGTTTGTTTTCCGCTAACTTGTGCATATGCCCATCATTTTAGGGCAAGCCTTATCTTTGTATTAGCACAGTCAATAATTCTACTTTCAAGGTAGCATGTTCTTGCGCTTCTCCTTCATCTTCTCATCTTTTCCACCTTTGGGTGCATTCATGTAGTTGTATCTTCATCATACGTCTACCTTCTCATGCATAGCCAAGAGGGAGGTTGTCGACTTGACCCCATCATCCCTAACAATCTTTTGTTAGCCTCAGGCTTTAGTCTCTATACTTGCATGCTTTGCCTCAAAAACCCCATTTTCTACAAGTTCAATGTGAGCATGCACATAGTGAGCACATGTGTATGAGTTTTATTGCTGATAGTGAATCACATGCTTGGATGTTGCACAAATGTCTCTTTCTGCATGTGTTCCCAGACTCACAGGAGTGGGAGCAAACCATACTCATCATAGTGAGAGAGTCACAATGCATCTAAGAATTCCAAATAGTTATGCAAAAAATATACTTAAAAAGCTTGCAAAATTTAGTACATTAAGTGAGCCTAGGAAAGTCAAAGGAGAGGTGGCTGTTGGACGGATACGCCGCGACGGACGTCAGCACAGCGAGAACTCACCTAACATATAATGTCAGCTAAGGACGAAGCTCGACCCGCAGGCATGTGGAAGCAAGCATAAGGTGTCAACCTACACTCGACTGACTCCTAACTAATTCCTACAGAGGTCTCTACCAATTGTCTAAGTCACAGCCTTCAAGAATGCATAAGAGGAAACTTCCTACAACGTTGTCTAGAGCCGAACACCCATCAACCAATCTCGAAACACCATAGAACTTGAAGAAGACCCTACTAACACCAATAGGTCGCTCTCCCTAAGGTCTATGAACCAAAATCCCAACCCAAAACACACGGTGCAAAATCACGTAGGATGTCTGGCCAAAATCTGTAGGTCTTCGTTTCCGAAAT
This sequence comes from Adiantum capillus-veneris, assembly GCF_014529385.1. Classification (NCBI taxonomy): domain Eukaryota; kingdom Viridiplantae; phylum Streptophyta; class Polypodiopsida; order Polypodiales; family Pteridaceae; genus Adiantum; species Adiantum capillus-veneris. The sequence goes on along the minus strand of NC_140940.1, from coordinate 95,864,978 downwards.
TTAAAGTGCCTAATGTGTATCTCTACTCAATGTGATTGCGTGAATATGCTGCAATGCAAAATCAGACAACGTATGCCCACCCAATCACCAGATGAAGCTCGTAGAAGGAGCTCGCAAAACCGGACCGTACGCGCGTAATGTAGGTATCGGCGCGTAGCTCTCGTTGGGGGTAACACGCTGCACTTCTCCGCACTCGATTTCGACCACCGGTGCACACGTAGCGTCAAGATGAAGCTCACACTCTCTCTCGTACATAGTACGCTCACTCACAGACTTCAAAACTTGTTTTTAAAAATGACAAAAGGTTTTTCATTAAGGTCAAAAAGTGGTATATATACCTTACAATTTTCAAACCCTAAAGTTCCAAAATCAACCAACTACTCCATCTATCTATCAAAACTGGGATACAATCTGAAAACTTCTGTAAGTCCCAATATTTACAAGGTGAAAAATAAGGTTTCCTCAATAAATGAATAATTACAAAAAAATGATAATCCTCTGAGTAGTTAGTCTCTGTGGGGTGTGTCCAGCTTCTAACACTCCCCCCCTCCTTGCTCATGTCGTTCCCGACATAGCCTCTGATTCGCTTCTTCATCGTATGGTTTCACACATCTTGATCAGTGATTCATATCTTGCATGCAGGTTCATCATTGTTGGGCCGAAAATACCACTGTTTATGGTGAAGAAGCCTGTGTAGAACGCTTCTTCAAAGGCCTGGAGGTGATAGGATGGTAGAAACATTATCCTTTGATACAGCATGTATCACCTCCTTGGAAGGCTGACTAGACAGATCATAAGCGTATCTGTAAGTATCTTGGAAGAAGAAGATACTGTCTGTCACCTGGCCTGGCTTGAATGTCTCAAATACTGCTAAGAGGGTTTTGCAGATTTTCTTCATCATGATGCATGTAAGGTCAGGTGAGCCAGTGAACAATTTGATGGCACCCGTTAGGGTTTTCACCATGTATTGGACACTTATTCTCTCACCTGCCTTCAAGCCCGACAGCTTAGGGTAATTCAGCCAAGTGGGTTGGCTCCTTTGCAAGATCTATGGCCTTTCCACGTCCTGATCCTTGGTAGAGGACAAAAGCTGAGGTTGTCTCTGATGTTTTTCGGTGCCTCTACCAAGTGAATTAGGTATTGTGGGTACTTTGTGAGCCAGGCCTTCCTCCATTTTGACTGAGAGTCAACAATTAGCCTGACCCCTTCTAGTTGGGAGGTATCTGCGTTGTAGAGTGGCACGGTCAGCTCTTCTCTTATCCGCTTATTGATGGTGGTTGCTTCATATTTCAGCAATGGATATGGGAGAGAGGGTTGAAGCCATTCGCGCTTGAGATTGCTGGCGTCAATCTTCTGAATGGTCATAGACTTGAAAACCCTCTGCTCCCACTCCAAGGCTGCCTTTGTTGTCTCTTTGATTTCCACCTCTATTGCCTTCCTTAGCTTCTCTTCCTCCTCCTGTGTTAGATCTTGTGGCTCGTTACACTATCCCCCTTGTTGGAGAGGTCTAGTGCATCTGCTACAACCTGCTCAGTGAGATGATTATTTCTGTTTCTGGCCTACCTTGTAGATCTATTACTTTGGCCACTCCATCTTCTTTGATGGTTGTCACAAACTCCCAGACTCTCTTTATGTCCACCCCTGCCAGTACTGCTTCAAAGTAGTTGTGGAGATCAATCTTCTCCAAGTACCCGGCCATCTTGCTTCTTACGAACTCATTGAGTTCTCGTGGCAGCATTGGTAGCTTGATCACATTCCCTTCAATGTCTTTGAACACTCCTTGGTAGATCTTTAGGTTGTTGGACTCTAACAGATCTTCTTGGATCCATGTGCTGGTGGGCTTTAGTGTTCCTTCTGGTATGACGAAGGGTTCCACTTCTTCTATGTAATCCTTGATGGTTATTCTTTTCTTCTTTGCCGGTGACTTCGCGGCTGCCATAGATCCTGTTGCACTCAGTAGTCCGAAGTTAGCGTTTTTTCCATATTAGCTGAGAAATTGAGTTTTAACTATCCAAATGACTTGAAAAATGAAAATAAAGCTTAAAAGGAACTTGTGAAGCTGTGCATGTGCTCATAGTGCAATTCTTGCCAAAATTTTCCATTTAGCGTAGGATGTCTTTTTCATCAGAATTAGTTGATACTTGACATGCTGGTAGTGCATGGCTTATGGAACATGGCTATATGCTTGGATATGGATTTGGGCATCCAAAAGTGGATTTTTTTGGTTGATTCAAGCTTTAGGTCACTAATTGGATAGAAAGTCCATAACAGGTAGCAATTGATGTCCAACTGGGTTGAAAATGGTATATGGGCTCTTTGCACCATGGTATTGGCTCCCATGATGTCACTCTTTGCACAGAAGGTCCAAATTATGTTGGAGACATCCTATGCGTAGGATGTCTTTTTCATCAAAATGACATGAGATTTGTTTTGTGGGTAGTCCTTGGCCTATGGAACATGGATATGCTCCTGGATTTGGATTTGGACAAGGATTGATGCTTGTAAGAGCCTGTGTAGTGTTTTTGGGTTCAAAAAGTGTATCTTGAAGGTGTTGGGGTTCAAAAATGATTAGAATGGCTTCAAAATTGATATATGAGCTCTTGGATCTGATTTGGACAAGGATTGATGCTTGTAAGAGCCTGTGTAGTGTTTTTGGGTTCAAAAAGTGTATCTTGAAGGTGTTGGGATTCAAAAATGATTAGAATGGCTTCAAAATTGATATATATGATGAGGTGATTGGATCTGTAATGAACAAACATCCTCTGCAGGCCCAAAAAGTCAAATAGACATCCTACGCGTAGGATGTCTATTTCACCAATTTTTGCTTCTGACCACACAGAGTGGTTGGTGATGTGTTGGTGAATGTGTTGTGCAAGTTTCATGTGATGTGGACAAGATTTGGTAGGTCTATGGCCCATTATTGCCTCTATGCCCTAACTTTGCGTTTTTTCATGCATATGAGGTCAATTTTGGTCCAAATGTGATGAGACTTGGTGGATAGCATGTAAAGGTCATTCAAAAAATGTGTATGATGAAAAATGTTGGGATCTGTGCCCAGAAATGCCCTTCCTGATGATTTTTTCATGGATTGTGCCCCTAGTGCCTGCCCTTAGTCCTCCTAAGTCCCTTTTAAGCCTAATTTCAATGGATAGAGAATAACTCCCTGTGTGGACTTCAGAGCCTCCGAGCCGTTTTCTGACTTTTGGAGTGCTTTTTGGCGATGAAATTTCTTGATGTTGGTCTCCATAGCTTCCTGATCCCTTGGGGATACTTGCCGTATGGTTTTTGTCGACTTTGGCTTCACCGGAGCTTCATTTGGAAATTTGTCGCTCTAGAAGCACCCGTGGTTGCGTTTACATATCTTCGATGATTTGTGCTAGTCTACCACCATAGGACTTGGTTGTTGATGGTCTAGGAAAGCCGCTCGTGAAGTTTGGTGGCAACCGGGCATGCGGTGTGGCCGCGAGAGCAATTTGACGCTTTGTGTGTCTGATGCCGTTTCTGAAGTTTAGTGTTGCTTCGGGTCACTTTTTGGTCATGCGGGTCACATAGACTTGTCGAGCATGTCGAAATGCTCCTACCCATGGATTTTGGTAGCATTCGGTTGCCTTTTCGCCGATTTCCCATTTGGTGGCCTCTTGCGGGATTCTAGGAATTAGGGTTTTCCTGATGGTTTTCTACTGCCTTTGGACATCCAGGACTGGTCTCCTATGCTAGGGTAAGCCGTCGATGAAGTCTTGTTGCTTTTGGGTTAGCCATTAGGCCGCCGCCTCTACTTGTAGGTCTCTACCGCCCGCTTTGTGTGTGAACCCTACGCTAGTTTTCGCGACAAAACGACAAACATGCGCGAAAATCTCAAGGTGGTGAGCCTACCTCTCATGTCTGAAGCTCGTCGGATAGTCGTGCGCGTCGTAGAAGTTGTTGGAAGGTCCGTCCGCTCTAGGTGGCAGAAGCTCTCTCCACAAGGTCAATAGTGAAAATGAGCTAAAAATGAGGTGAAAATTTCTTATAATGGAGGTCCCCGAACCACTTTTCATAAAATTTGACATGTGCTCCTATCTTCTTGCGAGATGCGGTTTAGGCTCAAAAATTTCTTGATTTGGACTCCATTTGCTCTGTTTACCAGAAATTTGGCATTTCGGTGAAAACCTGGCCAAAACACGCTTTCCGCTCCAGTCTCATAATTGCACCCCCACTGTACCATAGGTTGTCCTATAGTCACTCATCATCCCTATATTTTTTTGTTTTTCATTACGACCGTTTTTCACCTTCTTTTTGTATTTTTGAAGTTTTTCTGTCAAAAATTACCAAAATTAAAAGGAAAATAGCAAATCAAACCCAAAAAATATCAAAAAATCCCAAAAAATCCTAATAAGTCACAAACATCAATGCAAAACATTGTATACACTCACATGCAATTTTTATGGCCGAATTTCTCCGTTTTACCAATATTTTGCCCGAAAAATGGCTATTTCTACTTATATACACACACCTAGGGGCTTGATTTGGCGTTTGGCCCCATATACCTATAGATACATGCTGTATAAGGGCATATGTTCTTGGGTTAGTCCAGAAAATTTCGCAATCAAACAACAACCCTTAAAATAGTCGAAAATCATGCCCTTTTTTGCTCTTTCTGCTATTGGTTCCGCATTTGAGAATGCCTCCCCCCCTCCTAGCCGGAGTCCTCCCGGACGACAAGGTCTCGCCTCGGAGTATGTGCCATGCATAGGTTGAAAAATTTGTGCTAATGCTTGGCCGATAAATGTGGCCCTATTCTATGCATACTCGGTCCATGCATGGAAAAATTAATGTTGTGCAAGAGAAGGGAATAAGCAAGATGCTTATTGGCATTTGCCGTCGAGGTTTCCTATTTTCTTTGCAAGTAACAGTTGTAACTCTACTGCTCTCTATTGAATTGTCTTTTTTGCAAAAGACAATCGCTTTGCCGCTTCTGTTGAGATAGCCGTAGTTTCTTTTATGGTTAGGATTGGCTTGGCCAGAATGGCCGTGGACCGTATTTCCTTTGCTTTCCATTGGTATTTTGTTTTTGCCGGTTTTTGTAGATGTTTTGCTACTTCTTTTGTTGCCACTGTTTTGTTGTTGATTGGCATCCACATAAGTCGGCTGTCCTTTTTCAAATGCAGTTGTCTAACTTCCGTTGTTGCTTGTACTGAAGGGAGTTCCTTTTTCTTTTGTTTTGGTATCCAAATGCGAGTAACATTTGGGTTATTGCTGAGCACTTTCTTTGGGATCCATATTTGTTTTATGCCCTTGGTGTTTGATTGAACTATCTGCTTCGGTTGAATTCTTTCGTTGCATTGTTGTTTGTCTGTCATGTCATTTCTATCTTTCCGCATCCATACTTGTTTCCCTTGTTTTGGAAACCTAGATCTTTGCACTGCGGTCTGTGACTTCGTATGTACGTAGTCAGCATGGTTTTCTTTTACCTGTTTGTTGGCTTTGGGTATCATGTTGTTCTTTGGTGGCATTCTTGCTTTTGTCTCTTTTTCCTGTGATTGCATGGCTTGCAGCAGCTGATTATTCCGGTATTGCTGAGCAAAGGCTATCACTTGTTGTTCATGTGCATGCTAAATTTTGACTGCCTTTGCATCCCAATCTATCTGCACATTCTACTCTTTTTGCCAAGGTTGTCCCAACATCATTGGGTGTTGTGTGTTTTCAACCTCCACCACATAGAATTTGTGTGGGTAAATATATTGATGTATTTGTACATGCAATATAGTCCATCCCAATTTTTTCAACGGGTGTGATGTACTACTTTCCAGCACTTGAGGAGTAGGATGAAGTTGACCTATGGATTTGAGCTGTTGGTATAATCCGTAAGAGAAAAAATTTGCTTGAGCTCCAGAATCAAGCAATGTTGTCGATTCAACTTGATTGTTGCCCACTTTGACTACAATTATTGGCTCCACTGTGTCTTCATCCAACTTCGTCAGTCGAATGGCATTGATTCGCAATGGTGCTCCACTTTGTTATTGTTGTCGCAGAAGTCTTCGTTTTGCAATGCATTCCTTTGCTTCTGCTTGAGCTTCCTCTCGTACTCTCTGTTTTTCCTTCATTCCTTGTTTTCCTTGATGAATTTGTTGGAGCATCTCCTGTGTGAGTGGTAGATGATATTTCTTCAGTCGACATCCACTAATCCAGTTCGGCATTTCTTCACCTGCTAATCTAGCAAGTTTGACCACTCCACTTTGTGATAGATCACTAATCACAAAGGGTCCCATCCCTTGCTTTTTAATTTTCTTGGCATGTTGCTTCAAAGTATAAACAAGTACATAATCACTTGTTTTGAACTCTTTAGTGCGCACATGCTTGTCAAAAAACTCTTTTTGTCTTCTCTTTTTAGCATAGATTGAAGCTACAGCTCTCAAGCGGAGTTCATCTAGCTTTTCAAGATCATCTATTCTTGAAGAGAGCTCATGCCCTGTCCATTCTAAGTGTTTCACTAAGAGTTGGAATTAAAAACTCTATGGGTAATATAGCATTTAGGCCAAACACCATGTTGTACGGTGTTGTTTCTATTGATGTTTTGTAAGCTACCCTGTATGCCCATAGTGTTGAGTGTAGCTATTGATCCCAATCTGTTCTTGACTCTGACGCTATTTTAGTAAGAACCGTGAATAGTGTTTTATTTGTGGCCTCAGCTTGTCCATTTGCCTGTGGTGGATGGTATGGAGCAGATTTCCTATGTATGACCATGAATTTCTCTAGCAGATATTCAATGACTACATAAAGAAAATGTGTCCCACGGTCACTGACAATTTCTATAGGTAACCCGTATCGTACAAAAACATTCTCATACAAAAATTGTGCAGTGGTGCGTGCATCTGCTTTTTGCATTGCCTCGGCTTCCGCCCATTTTGTGAGATAGTCCGTAGCCACAATGATATATTGGGTATGGGTGCGATATGCAAGGGTGGAAATAGGTCCCACAAAATCAATGCCCCATTTTGCAAATGCTCTTGCTCCCATCATTGGCCGTAGTGGCATCTCATCTCTCTTTATCAGCACCTTGGTGCACTGACATGCGTCACAACGCCTTACAAACTCTTCAGCATCCATATGCAATGTAGGCCACCATATTCCTGCGGTTAAGACTATTTTTGACGTCTTATCGCCCGAAAAATGGCCTCCACTTATTTCGCTATGTGCATGTTCTAGAATCAGCATGTATTCGCTTTCACTTGCACAGATTCTAAGTTGATTGTCTTTTCGTCGCTTATAGAGTCGGTTCCCTATTAACTAAAAGTCACGGGCCTCCACTTCTATAGCTTTTTTCCTTGCTCTTGTATGTTCTCACGAAATGTTCTGGTGGTTAAGAAATCAATGATATATTGACTCCATGTAGGTGCAATGTTTACCTAAAACAATGTTGCGTGATCCATTGGTCGTTTGGCACAACATATAGTACAATTGGTAACATAAGAATGTGTGTCCGCATACATAGTTCGCCAATAAACCCCTAATTGTTTCAGTCTCTGGTGTGTTTTCACTGTTGAACAACGAAATGCACAATCCTGGACATGTGCTTCCTCAAGGTAGCACTCGAATTCCTCCGGATTTATCCATAATCGTAGGATTTGGTCCGAGCCTAGATGATACAGCCGTCTTGCTATCACCTGGAAGTTTTTTGTGAAGGAGTACGAGCGGAAGTGCGACGTGAGAGAGAGTGCGAGAAGAAGAGCACGACGATATGGTGAACTCGCTCTACTGTAATGTGTAGAGCATAGTGAGTTCTTATTAGGTTTTAACAAAAGAATATGTGTACATACCTGGCGGCCCGCCCACTTACCTGGGCGACCACATTGGGCTTTATACCCCAACAACCTCCCACTTAAAGTCCAATGTGGTACTTTAAGTGTGAGAGAAGCTACTATACAAGCTAATATACAAGAGATGTAGAGAAGTGATGTACTATCCTACACCTAACTGCTTGCGAAAATGCGCAAAGCTCTCTGAGGGAAGTCCTTTTGTAAGTAGATCATCAGGATTTTCTGTGGTGTGAACTTTGACAAGCTGAAGTTGCTTATCCTCGAGCATTTCCCTGATGAAATGATACTTCACATCCACATGCTTTGTCTTTGAGTGATAAACTGGATTGCGAGCCAATTGTATAACACTTTGACTATAACAATATAACACAGGCATCTCTTCTTTGATTCCCAAATCTGTTACTAGTCGATTAAGCCACATTGATTCTTTGCATGCCTCTGATGCTGCAACATATTCAGCCTCTGTAGTAGACTGAGTAACACAATCTTGTAATCTAGATACTGCTCCACCAGCCAATGTAAAGACATACCCTGACGTAGACCTTCGGTTGTCTAAGTCACCTGCATAATCTGAGTCTGTAAAACCCTTTACACTTAGCTCCTGACTCCCATAGCATATACGCATACTCTTTGTAGCTTTCAGGTATCTCAATATTCCTTTCACTGCCTCCCAATGTTTCTTGCCTGGGTTTGACATGTATAGACTTACTACTCCCACTGCAAATGCAATGTCTGGGCGAGTAGCAATCATTGCATACATCAAACTACCCACTGTAGACACATATGGAATCTTATCCATTTCAGCCTGTTCTTCCTCAGACACAGGACAATCTTGTTTGCTAAGTTTCACATATGGTGGCAATGGAACACTCAGTGCCTTTCCCTTCTCCAATTTGAAACGTTGCAAAACCTTGTCAATATACTCTGTTTGAGATAACCAAATCAACTTCTTTGATCTGTCTCTCTCAATGCGCATACCAAGTATATGACTTGCCTCACCCATGTCTTTCATGTCAAACGATTTTGCCATCTTTGACTTCAAAGCTAAAATTTCTTCCAAGTGCTTGCCAGCAATCAACATGTCATCCACATACAAAATAAGGATCAGCCAACTACCATCCTTAGCCTTCTTTGTATATAGACAGTGATCAAACTCACTACGTTTGTAGCCTTGAGAAAGCATAAACTTGTGGAATTTATGGTACCATGCCCTCGGTGATTGTTTTAAGCCATAAAGACTCTTTAACAACTGGCATACCCAATCTTCCTTGCCTTTCCCAACAAACCCTTCTAGCTGCTGCATGTAAATTTCCACATCTAAATCACCATGCAAGAACGCTGTCTTGACATCCATTTGGTGCAACACCAAATCTAATATGGCAACCAATGCAAGAAAGCATCTCAATGTAGTCATCTTGACCACCGGAGAGAAGACTTCATCAAAGTCAATGCCTTGTTCTTGCTTAAAGCCCTTGGCAACAAGCCTTGCTTTGTACTTTGGTTGACTATCATGAGCGGTGATCTTATACCTGTAAACCCATTTACAGGGTAGAGCCTTTTTTCCCCGTGGTAATTTAACTAGCTTCCATGTCTGGTTTTTATGCAGAGCTGTCATCTCTGACTGCATGGCCAATTGCCAATTCCCGGAGTCCTTCATTTTCACTACTTCCTTGTAACATGAAGACTCATTGCAATCAGTCAACATGACATAGTTCATAGATGGAACAAACCTATCAGGAGGTCGCGTGACACGTCCAGATCTACGAACAATAGGTGGCTCAGGCTCAGCCACAACCTGTGGTTCCACTCTATCCTGTCCTTGCTCCTCTTGAGCCCTGGCATTTTGTCTTGCACGTGCAGGTCCATCTTCTTGGAAGACAACTCTTCTAATCTCCTCAACCCTCTCTGGTTTAGAATGATATTTGGATTCATTAAAGTGAACATCATTGCTGCGGACAACCTTTCTGGATTCGGGATCCCAAAGTCTGTACCCCATCTCACCAGAATTACCATAGCCTAGAAAGATGCACTTTCTACTCTTTGGCTCAAGTTTGTTCCTAAATTCCTTTGGAACGTGAGTATATGCCTCACAGCCAAAGACTCTGAGATGCTTGTATGAGGGCATTTTGCCTGACCATACCATCTCTGGCACTGAATCCTTCTGCAAAACCTTGCTAGGAGATCTATTTACAAGATGAACAGCTGTTGATACAGCTTCAGCCCAAAACCCATTTGGCAGTTGTGCATTAGACAACATACTTCTGACCTTCTCTTGTATGGTGCTATTCATCCTCTCAGCAACACCATTTTGAGGAGGATTGTAAGGAGCAGTAAGTTCACGTTTTATACCTTTTGACTCACAAAAGTCCCGAAAGGCCTTTGAAACATACTCTCCACCATTGTCAGTGCGTAATCATTTAAGCTTCTTGCCACTCTGATTCTCCACAAGTGTCACAAACGTTTTGAAAACACTAAACGCTTCATCCTTGTGCTTGAGAAAGTAAACCCATACTTTCCTCGAGTAATCATCTATAAATGTCATAAAGTAAGAAGCTCCCCCTAGAGATAGGTTAGGCATAGGTCCACACAAATCACTATGAACAAGTGCTAACTGTGTATCTCTTCTACTGCTTCTATGCTTATGTGGCTGCTGTGTTTGCTTACCATACAGACAATGTTCACAGAATTCAAAATCATTAAATGAAAAGCCAGGAAAATAACCAGAACGAGACAAGATTTCCATTCCCTTCTTGGACATATGTCCTAACCAGCTATGCCACAAAGAAACGTTCGGCTGCTCGGTTACATTGATTACATTTTTAGAGACATTTGATACATAAATCATGTAAAGTCCTCCAGACTTTACTCCATGTGCTACTGTCATAGAACCCTTGGATATCTTCCACATGTTTTGTCCAAAAGTGGTGACGTAGCCAGCATCATCAAGTAAACCTGTGCTGATCAAGCTCTTTGTAATTGTGGGAACATGTCTCACATTCTTCAGCGTGAAAGAAGAGCCATTCTGAAACTTCAATTGAACATCTCCAACACCTAAGATCTCACATGTCTGCCCATTGCCTAGCGGAACATGGTCTTTAGTGGTCACATAAGAGGTAAACCACTCCTTGTTTGGAGACACATGAAGTGATGCCCCTGAGTCTATAATCCAGTCATTCAGTGCGTTTCCATCAGATGCTGTAAGAAGAGCTGAGTCCATTGTATTCTTCAAGAATTAGATGTCTCCTGACACTAGACTGTCATCCTCTGCAACAGTGTTTGTCACATTTATTTCTTGAATCTTCACTGAGGACTTGTTCTTCTCACCATGGTCTTCAGCTTTGTCTTTGCCTTTTTCTGCTTTCCATTCTCTACAGTCTCTTTTCATGTGACCCTTCTTGCCACAATGGTAGCATTCTATGTCACTCTTGCCTTTAGCACTGCGGGACTTGCTACGAGACTGATTCCTCTTTCCACCTTTGTACTTTTCTTTGGTCCTTCCCCTGACAACTAAGGTTGTTCCTTTGCCTTTGTCCATTGTCTTTCTATTGGTTTCTTTAGTAAGCAGACTTCCTTCTACACCTGCTATGTTCAAACCATCTAGAGGTGCAGAATTACTCAAAGCTGTGCGAAAAGTGTCCCAACTTTCCGGCAATGTGATCAACAGGAACATAGCTCTAACAGGTTCATCAAACTTGACACCTTGAGGTGACAACTGACTGTAGATTGTGTTGAATTCATTCAGATGATTGGACATAGGTGTCCCTTCTTTCATCTTCAAGTCAACAAGCTTCTTAAGCCAGTATACCTATGAAGCTGCACTCTACTTCTCATAAAGATCACTCAGTTTTAACCATGCTTGATAAGCCGACATCTTGTCTGCTACATTGAAGTAAACGCTTTCTGCCAAAGTCAGCATAATGGTAGAAAGTGCCAATTCATCCATTTTGCTCCATTCATCTTCGTCCATATCTTCTGGTTTTATCCCTTGAGATTTATAGGTTTTATCTGCTTCTTTTGTACCAACACGTGCCAAATCTGCTTCTTCCACAATGGGAAATTGGTTCCATCCAGCTTCTTGATATTGTAAAGAGCAGTGTCCTGTGATCCAGCCATAGCTACGCTTCACAGTGGTTTACTTTCCTGGGAAAAATTCGGCTGAGTTTCCCCTGTAAGCTGACCTCTGAACCAATATCAACCTGTCAAATGAACCAAGAAAGCTTCAGATTCTGCATAAATTTTGGCAAAGTCTCCTTTGTAAAATGGCTTTGGTGTACTCAAAAAACAGACCAAAAAACAGCTCAAAAACACTGTCTCTCTGACACTGTAAGCTGCGGGTAAACCTGTCCTGCACCTGTACTGTCTCTCAGTGTCCTGTCACTGTCTTGTAAGCATAGACTGTGACAATGCCTCAACGGCAGTAAAGCAAAGATGCAATCCCAACTGTCTAACTCACAGTCAATACATCCTAGCTGCCTATCTAAGGGTGCTTGAGGGATAGCTCCAAGACCTGTATCACCGAAAGGATCTCAACATTCGAGAATCCCCCAGCTCAATAAAACCTCCCACGATCCTCAACAAAGGCTGCAGTAAATCTGACAGTACATAGACTTCCCACAAAATCATACATCCACAAATTTCCCACTATATGCTGTAACCGCTGTGGCGGTTGTTTGCTGCGTGACTCATAGCCAACAAACCCTCAACAGACATACATACATCATGTCTGTTGAGGGTTTGTTGGCTATGAGTCACGCAGCAAACAACCGCCACAACGGTTACAGCATATAGTGGGAAATTTGTGGATGTATGATTTTGTGGGAAGTCTATATATTGTCAGATTCACTGCAGCCTTTGTTGAGGGTCGACTGAGGTTTTATTGAGCTGGGGGATTCTCGAATGTTGAGATCCTTTCGATGATACAAGTCTTGGAGAGATCCCTCGAGCACCCTTAGATAGGCAGCTAGGATGTATTGACTGTGAGTTAGATAGTTGGGATTGCATCTTTGCTTTACTGCCGTTGAGGCATTGTCGCAGTCTATGCTTACAGGACAGTGACAGGACAGTGAGAGACAGTACAGGTGCAGGACAGGTTTACTCGTAGCTTACAGTGTCAAAGAGACACTGTTTTTTGAGCTGTTTTTTGGTTTGTTTTTTAGTACACCAGAGCCATTTTACAAAGGAGACTCTGTCGAAATTTCTGCAGAATCTGAAGCTTTCTTGGTTCATTTGACAGGTTGATATTGGTTCAGAGGTCGTTTACAGGGGAAACTCTGCCGAATTTTTCCCAAGAAAGTAAACTACTGTGAAGCGTAGCTATGGCTGGTGGATCACAGGACAGTGCTCTTTACAATATCAAGAAGCTGGATGGAACCAATTTCCCATTGTGGAAGAAGCAGATTTGGCACGTGTTGGTACAAAAGAAGCAGATAAAACCTATAAAGCTCAAGGGGATAAAACCACAAGATATGGGAGAAGATGAATGGAGCGAAATGGATGAATTGGCACTTTCTACCATTATGCTGACTTTGGCAGAAAGCGTTTACTTCAATGTCGCAGGCGAGATGTCGGCTTATGAAGCATGGACAAAGCTGAGTGATCTTTATGAGAAGCAGAGTGCAGCTTCACAGGTATACTGGCTTAAAAAGCTTGTTGACTTGAAGATGAAAGAAGGGACACCTATGTCCAATCATCTGAATGAATTCAACACCATCTACAGTCAGTTGTCAGCTCAAGGTGTCAGGTTTGATGAACCTGTTAGAGCTATGTTCCTGTTGATCACATTGCCGGAAAGTTGGGACACTTTTCGCACAGCTTTGAGTAATTCTGCACCTCTACATGGTTTGAACATAGCAGGTGTAGAAGGAAGTCTGCTTACTGAAGAAACCAATAGAAAGGCAATGGACAGAGGCAAAGGAACAGCCTCTTTTTTATAGGTATAAATATACTATAGTGGGGTTGAGTGAATTGTGGTGTCAAAACAAGTGTTAATGATGGCTCTAAAAGTGCAAATTTAAAGAAGACTTTTGAAAGGAAAGGCCTATTCTTTATCTCACATGCCCTCTTCACCCTTGGGAGGACTATATATATAGTTTGGCCCTCACTCTTTTTACCACCATGGATGAGGGATCCTCTTGCCATGAAGAAGAAGAAGCTTGTTGTTCCTACTCAACCACCTTGCCACTATCGTTGCCCTTCCTATGCTCGATAGCATACACACACAATCGTTGTCTCACACATACACTCACACACACTCAAACACACACACGTAGGTGGGAAAGGAGAGTAGGAGCAAGAGCACTCGCATTAACACTTCAGGGAATGAGAGAGTTTTAGGTTTACGATGAATTATATATGGACCAACCATTTCACACATGGGTGTCCACACTTGGGCAACATTGAACCTTATATGTTGGAATTGCGGTGCACCTTTCATATACAATCCGTGATCACCAATCACCTACTATCTATATGTGGAACTAACAAGCCCCAACCCATTACTCAAAATGATATAGTTCCTAAGGTTTGCATCCGTCCGTCTCATTGGTTAACACCATCATGAGAACTCACCTTGTTAGACTTGGCCGAAAATATTATTTCAAGCAAAGATTATGTATTTCAATTGGGTTTGAGTTCAAGCTAATATAAACAAGATGTCAATCCCATTTTGATATAATCGAGACACGAAACTCTTTTTTTAATCAATAGTTATGTCCCTTTTAAAGAATATCGTTGGCAAGATATGAGAGTGGTCACTTATTATGAGGCAGGGGTATTGAAATCCATCCTCTCCTCCGAGCCTCTTGCCATTAAATAGGCAACCCCCAAGCAGAGTAAAGACCTGGCCTTTGACCTCTAAGCCCTTGCACTGCCATTACTCCCTTCTTGGGGAAGCATTTTTTGTCCTCGAAAACAAAAGTGGGAAATTTCTTCTTAAGAACACTAATGTTTTCCCAAGTGGCACATTCCTCAGGTCTATCTTTCCACTTGACTAATGCCTGTCAATGTACATGATAACACATACATAGATCATGGTAGTCGAGTCAGGTTCATGCAGCTGAGTTGGAGGTTCAATGAAATCAATCAAATTTACTGATCAATAACATTGTCGTCATCATGCAATTCCTGACTTGGAAATTCAAGGATGTGTGATACCTTGAATATACAATGGTACATCTTTCACTTCAGTATCTCACATCTCAATATCATAGACGTTTATCATCGCTACCTTATAACAGTGAAAAATCAGAGTCTGAGGCAACTTGAGCCGTTTCACTAACTTATAGTTAATGAAATTGTGCGAAGCATCATCGTCCACCAAGATTTGCACCTTGTGCCCTTGGATAGACCCATGCATAAGTACTAGCTCATGTGGACAAAAGGTCAGCTACCACATTGAGGCCGTTGTACAACACCCATGCACTGCATCAGTGTGTGTTACCTCCACATTGGAGAAACGGAAAGAGGAATCAAGAGGCAACAATTGCACCATGTGCATTGCTTTCTCCTTGCCTTGGGTAGAAAATTTCCCCTTGGGACAATCTTTTTTGTTGTGTCCACTTCCTAAACATGTAAAACACAATTTTTCCTTTTTAGCCTTCTCAAACAGTTCACTAGATAGAGGACCCCTGGACCTCTTAGGTTTCTTGGACGTCGTAGATGCATCTATTATAAACTTTCTTTTATTGTGCCCATGCTATGTGTGTGCATTTGGATGTGCACTGACAAGCACGTGAGTATTATGTAGTGCTTTCTCATCGGGATTGTCATGTATATGCGCTTGCATTATGGCCTCCTAAAGCGTCTTGGGGATCTGGGTTTTGACATGCTTCTTAAGCTTTGGTGTCAATCCATGGATAAACTTGTGCACTTATTACTGAAAGGTATCTAAAAACTCCAACATGAGAATTACATCATGATAGTGCGATATATACACCAATGATGTCTTATGTTGATGCGTAGAGCACTTATCCAAGCAGACCAATTTTTTCCTGCTTCATTTGTGGGCATAATTTCTTTTTTGAACACAGTCTCAAAGGCTACCCAAGCGTGTGGTATGATGCCCTTCTCCTTGAGAGACATCCACCATTTGTAGGCCTTGCCTTCTAGTGTCAAACTCATTTGCAATGCCCTGATTGCATTAGAGCGTGTCTAAGATCGTGAATCCCATCCTATTTACTTAGGAATATATTTACTGTATCTTTGTTGTGTTTCCTTTCCTCTCCCCTAAAAATCAGTGGCCTGGTATTCTTCAACAAGTCATCCACCTATTTTTGAGAGAAAAGGTGCAACCCCTCCAGATTGGAGCCTTGCTCTTGCAAACCAGGTGTGCTTCTCCCAGGATCAAGAGATGTAGAAACCCAAGTCTGCTCATTGACTTGGCCCTTGGCCAACTATTGAATGAATTGTACAAACGTATCAGACATTTTGGTGATAGTCTCATTCAACTTTGCAACATTAGACTCTAAAACAGTCATGTGTATTTGGAGTGCTAAAACTCTTACATGTCAAGCAATTCGTATCTATAATCCAATCTCGTTGCCACGCGGGTACCCTCTGTGAGAGTAGTCGACCACGGGGCATTAGTAGGTGGAACTTGTGTAGGATTTTTGAAATCAAATGTATGATGCATATCTACCTCCGAATCTATGGCGATTCTGTGCTGTGCTAGCAAGAGAAAATATGTACCAACTTGAGCTTTACTACTTTGAAATTCCAATGAAAAAGACCCTGTCAATTTCTGATGTCGAAAGACTGTCAGCTCATAGCTAGTAACAAAAGACTTCCAACATCGACTCATTGTAGATATCGTTGATGCTCGTCGAAGGACACCGTATCAATAGTATTGAAGAATACACACTTTAAAATTTTGTAAAATCTTTGAAATTTTCAAAATTTACAGAGATTCACAATTGCCATCCTTGCCTTGGTTCTCTTGCCTCGAGAGATTTTGCTTTGCCGACACAACAAGAAGGGTGGGGGGGGGGGGGGGGACAGTGGGCACCCTCCCTTGTACTTTTGAAAATTGAACTCCCCTAAGTTGCCGTGGGTGGCCAAATAGGAAATGACGTGCTGCTGTAGAGGAAAACGATGGCGGCCTTCTGCACAAGGAAATAAAATCTCCCATAGCTCGCATTGTTGCTCGCCGGGGCTCCTGCCTGGACGAAAATCCCCTAGCAAGCCACGACAAACACAATGAGAGAGAGAGAGAGAGAGAGAGAGAGAGAGAGAGAGAGAGAGAGAGAGAGAGAGAGAGAGATTCGTGATGGTCGGTCCTGCCCCCTCTCCACTGCTAAGCCTTGCTTCCCACAACGTCTTCGTCGTCTTCCACAACATATGCAAAGCTTTTCTCTAAGAAAAGAAACCACACCTTTGCTTGGATAAAAATGGTATGAGCTTTGATATCAATATGAGGCAGGCAAGGGTATTGAACTCCATTTCTCTCCTCCCAGCCTTTTGCCATTAAATAGGCAACCCCCAAGCCGAGTTCAAACTTGGCCCTGGCCTAACACTTATTGACAAGATGGACTTTTTAAAGAGGAATGTTGCCCAATAGGCTGTGTCACAAAATATAAAGATCATGATGGAAAGCCCTGGCCTAACACTTATTGACAAGATGGACTTTTTAAAGAGGAATGTTGCCCAATAGGCTGTGTCACAAAATATAAAGATCATGATGGAAAGTAGATGGAAGTAAAGATCATGATGGAAAGTAGACAAAAGTGAAAGTTAGTAAGTACACCGACACATACGGGTAAATTAGCTTTGAAGTGATTGATGTGACTTTTCACTTGCACCCATACACACGAGAGAGGAGGAGCAAGAGGAGGGGGCTTACTCAATAACAATTATCAATGATCATATCTGCCTCTTGCCCTTGGCCCCGATGTGCTCATATTGCCAAAATATTCCAAATTTTCCTTTGTGAAAAGATCTAGATTGGCCCTATATTTATTCCAATATAGGGCTAACTTTATTGGCTCCCTCCATATCATGGGGACCAATAAATTCATAACTTACATAGTGCAAGAACACTAAAGAGAACTCTAAAGGGTAAAACAAGCAAAGAAAAAGACAAATGTATCAAGGTGCACTCTACCGTCTCTCTATATATATTATATCGACACAAAAAGTCTTTTGACCACTTCCATGGGTCTTTTCATTTCCTAAAGTCACCTTCACTTATGCCCTAGATATTTTGAAAGGCTTTTTAATTTTCCAAGATTGGGGAGACTTAATTGTCTCTCTAAACATTTCTTCTCGAGGTAATTGCTCTTGTTAGATACAAGTGTTGGAGAGGTCTCAATAAAGAGCAACATATTTTTTTCTATTTGTGATGCTTGTGTTAGACATAGGTCCTGGTGAGGGTCGAATAAAAAGCAATTTCGATGCCTCGAGTGTCATACAAAGCAGATATTACACAATAAAAAATATTTGAACTTTTCCGATGGTGTATGGGTGTAGCACAACTAGAGTAGCATCACTTTTTGACATTGCTTTTGTCGAGTTCCAAAATTGCAAGTCAGGGATGGGCGAGGAGTTTACGACATGTATGATTGCAAGGTAGCGGACACTACAAACTAGCAATTGTCCTCAATTGCAAACATGTCTAGGGTGCACATACGCAGACATTTGTGACTTTTCTTGTTTTGATGCTCAAAATTCGTCCTTAAAGCACACCTCTTGGAATGTGTGCAATTTACTCATGACATTGACTAGTGAAAATTTTACTTCTTGCTAAAAGATAGTGATTTTTTCACTTCTTGCCAAGGGATAGAATATACACCAGTGAAATTTTCAATTCTTGCTGAGAAAGAAAATTTTCACCAGTTTAACTTATCCTTTAGATTTAGGGGTTAGGGGGCAGGCCCTTTGGGTCGTCTATCTGGTGCAGAATCCTTGACGGATGCCAACCACGCTAAATCCTTGACTCGAAAACCTCTTAGTAGCTTGCACTAGTAAGCAACATGAATTGTTCTAACTCAACGTGCATAATATTTGCGCAACTGGCCTCATTGTTGGCACACCCTCTCTCGATAACTTGTGTTGGGCCCCCTCCCCCCCTCTATGAAGCTCATGAACGGTCCTTGAGTGACCATTCCCGACAACACATCTCCCACTAATGGCTCTTTGCATTCCCGGGAATGGTCCATGAGTGACCATTTGACACCTTTGAATGTGTGAATTTTACTCATGACACTGACCATTGATCTTGGTAGAATGTAGTAATGTACACCAATAAATTCACTTCTTGGAATTTTCACCGAGTTTGGACCAAAAAAGAGTGCAGGAATAAAAGCGTGTTACCCAATTCAGCAAGCTCACGAGTTGCTAGTCACGAGAATTAGTTCTCTTCCTTTGTCGCAATTATTACGCGCATGCACGCATCACGCGAGCACGTGCGGACTGTCAGCAGAGGAATAGACGAGGAAGTGGACGCCAGCTGAAAGCGCAGGAGGCCCAAAGGGAAAACATACACACCCCAACGGCGATCCAAGCATGCAGGATTATTAGCGAGAAAAGGTTTTAAGGATATTTTCTTCACAGCCATTTTTCTTCCTCCTTGTGAGTGCGCTGTGTCTCAAACCATGTTGTAGCACGTCAATTTCGACTCAAATGCTTCACCCACAAGGAGCAGACTACAGCGCTGCAACTTCAAATAGTCTTGTAAGGTTGCACAGCTCACTGACAGAGTCGCCTTTTGAATCAAGGCCTCAAGGCATTTATGCAGTTCCGCTGCGTATGAAGAAATGGCTGAAGATGCGCAGATCCACAACAGCATAAAGTGTGATACGCTTGAGCAAGAAGAGGTACAAGAGGATGTTGGAGCTGGCCTTGTACCAAACCATCAATTGATCAAAAGCGGAGAAGAAATCAAATTGCCCCTCTTATCAAAGAATGAGTCGCCACCTGTAGCGAGTCCTGTCAATGATGGGCTTTCCAATCAGCGACTCTCTTCTTTAGATGTCTACAGAGGCCTCACAGTAGCTGTAAGTGTCCATTGCATTTGTGTCATGCTATATGTGTGCCATGTGTGTAAGCATACAATCTTTGAAAACATGTGACTATTGATATGTTTTCTTGAGTTTGCTTTCGATGTGATAGGTGTAAGCGAGGACAATCACTCTTTTCTAAGAGAGTGGTATGTGGCAACTCGATGACATGGCATGTCTGCTATAGAAGACACACACACATACACACCAAGCAACACACACACATTTTTTTTTTTTTGGTTGTAAATCTATTGGATTAATTTACATGTGGGAAGCCTCAACGCGAGGAAAACCCACCATAAAGATCTATAAAACCGAACATGAGGAAGTCACTCCATATAGGAGCAAACTTCCAAACTAGAAACAGTCATAGAAAAGTGTCAAAGTCGTGATGTCTATGTCTTTTAGTCTACAGCAGTCAAACAAGGATTGCCGTAGAGAGCCTCTAAAGTGATCGTAGAGCTGAAACTGTTGAGATTCAAAAAGAGTAACATTTCTTTTGGACCAGATCCAGGAGAAGGCCCAAAATCTCCCAAAATCTGACCCAATGCATGAAAATCGCATGCGGACGCAATTGCAGTGTGAGTTTTCCGAAAACCCAGAAAAGTTTCCCAAATGCAGCAGAAGGAAACCTCGAACGCAATTGCCTTGAAAGCACAAGCAAGAAATCCCGAGAATCGGGGCAAAACCAAAGAAGGTGAGGAACTGGTTCCATTCGATTCGATTCGAGCATCTTCGGCAAGATGAAGAGGCAATGCGACGAGAAGCCAAAATCTTACCCAACGGTAATATGTCAAGCATGCATCTCCATAGAAACACTCTTTGTTTTAATGGTAACTTGCTTTTCCAATTGATGGAACGAACCATGTTCCACCACTGCATTGACTTATGCATGTGCCAAAGCAAATTGCCATGAGATTGTATCCACGGAGGAGGCACAATAGCTCTGTAAATTTACCTTGAAGTCCAATTCTGCATAGAAACAGGTTGGAAACTTGGGGAATTACCAATGAGTTCCCAATCTTTAAGCCTATCCTCCTCATTGAGAATTGGTGTAGGTATAAGATGAGCAAGCAAAGCACATATGTCCCTCAAATTGGCCGATGGTGCATGCCCAAATTAAGTGTCTGACAAGCACGGGGAAAAGATAACAAAACCATTTTCATCCACAACATCCTCAATACGTCTGATACCCATTTTCATCAAGTTGTAAGCCTTGACCGGTTGAGTAACTGCCAAGGGAAAAGGAAATACTGCAGACCAGTGAAGGCTTTCTTTTCGCAATGAGTTACCATTCAAAGAGGATCTCTCCCGGACCACTTAATCTGAGAAAGTACATGTTTCCAATCCAATATCAATCTTGTAGAGTGAGGGCAGCCAGGTATGGTACCTTCAAAGCGACCCAATACAACTTCCCATTGATGAGTGATCCAATTACCATATGCCTTTGTGTTCATAGAACTGTACATAGTAGCTAGCATGCGTGACCAAGGTTGTACTTGCGAGAAAAAATCAGCCAGCAGTGTGGCTTTGTGTGCCAAAAGATGGAAATGTATGTTCAATATATTAAGCCCACCGTGCGATCTTGGTGTACAAGTAGACTGCATTCTCAACAAGCGTAAAGCTTTGCGTTTGGGACGTGTCTTCCATAACAATTCCATTGCCTGCGACATAAAGGCTGAAATGTCTTTATGCGTCCAAGACAGCAACGGCAAATAGAATTGAACAGGTGCCATCACAATGGATTGTACTATTCGTAGTCGTACAGGAAGAGGCCAAGTGGACAATTTCCAATGTCTCAGTTTTTGTGCAAGCTTAGCAGTCACCCATTCCATTTGTTGTGTCGCTGTACTGAACCAACCAATCGGATAACCAAGGTGACGAATCACATCATGTGGTGACAACAGTTGTCCAGGCCATAAAATAGAGTGCCAATCGCAAGAATTAAGAGGCAGCAAAATGGACTTTTTGAAGTTGATATGCAAACCAGCTGCCAGCCCAAAATCTGACAAAATCTTCATCAAAGCTTGAAGATCCGCACGATCATTTTTAGGCATAAAAAAAGAGTCGTCCGCATATGCCTGAGGAAGAAAAGAACTCCCTGGAATTTACACTCCATGTAACAAACCGGTTCATCCCAAAAAGCATGAAAAAATTCAGCAGTAAGACCATCCCATCTTGGAGCTTTCCCCTTCCCTAGTGCTTTCAAAGCATGATACAGCTCTTCATCTGAGAAGGGTTGTTCCAATGCATTCACTTCATCAGAATCCATAATCGGGGAAACAACTTCTAGAAATTGCAGTCTAGCACAAGATTGTGAAGCAGATAAAGGGGCAGGAGTAGCAAACAATCTAGCATAATGCTGATCGCATTCCTGGGACAGTTGCAGTTTTGAAGAAGTCCATGAGCCATCTGAAATTTTGATGCGAGAAATGGAGTGTCTCTGTCCCGAAGCATGCAAACTTTTAAAAAATTGTTTGGATGAACAACCTTTGTCCGCTATTTGCTTTTCTCTAGATCGTACTTGCCATTTGTGAACTTTATGCATTTGATTGCATGAAATTACATGGTTTGCCTCACATAACAATTCTTGAACAGACTGAACCGACAAACTATCAGAATCCGACTCCATAATACATTGTCGATGTTGTTTTACCCAAGCCAATGCTCTTCTTTGATCCCCAAGATACCATATTCCAAAGTCCTGAATAACAGATTGCATACGTACCACAAAAGAATGCCATGCAAATTCAATGTCAGCATGCGCAAGCATGAAAAGAGGATGTATAGCCGTGACAACCATTTGACGAAAAACCTCATGTGATATGTAACTGCTATTTACATGTAACAAACGGCGAGACGGCAAAGCATCCTCAGTTCGAGACATATCAAACAACATCTCCAACCATAATGGAGCATGATCTGATAAACATATGGAATGATCTATCCACATAAAGCATTATGCGTATATGTAAATCCCGAGTTGATCGGATTTGTACAAAGCCATAAGTCCTCAACATGCAAAACCTCTAGTAAAGATGACCATCTCTGTTTCTCGAACTGAAGCATATGCGTATACTGAGAAGTATTATCTCGAGAAGATGGCGAGTTATTGAAATCACCATAAATGAAAGCATTTGAGAGCCAGGGATAAGTACTCAAAGAACTCCACAAGAGAGCCCGCGTTCTAGAGGATTGCTATCATTTAGAGGTGGAGTTAGAGGAGCACTATGCCCCTGTACTTAAAATTATGAGATCGAGGGAGGTATCATTTTTGTGAAGTCTTTAGACCATTGTGTTGGATCATGTGCTTTGGAGACTAGAGGTGCCATTTTTATTAGAGAGTCCTCGAAGGACAAGCTACTGGCAAGTCTAGTGATGGCAACTAAGAGAGCCATCATAGATTGTTTCAATGCTAATATTTAAGCTTTAGCTGCCTCTACTATAACTGGCTAGACACAATAGAGGGCGGTACTAATTCAATTTACCTGTTATTAATTTCACATAGAGGACTGAGAAGAAGAGAGAACACAGATGTGTCTAGTGATTAGAATGTCACAGCGCACACGAACTTCGACATTTTGCAGGCCCTAAAGAATAGTACCCCTTTCGGTATTTCTTTATTCAGTTAAAAGCAAACGACGGAAACACTTAGATCAAACTCTCACCAAGCTGTCAAAACCTGTGAAGGGCAGAAATTTCAGGTTTTTGACTCCATTTCGGCAGCATAATGGCGCCAAAATCTTTGTGGGTCAAAAGTACAAGCCGAGGACGCATTCCCTTACATTTTGGAAGCTGCCTGATGAGCTGTGAGTAAATTTCAGCATGCTGTAATTTTCTCTTTTGGTGACAAACAGGTGCCCAAACTCCTGTGTACCCACCCCAAGGCTTCCCTGGAGTTATCTTGCAGTTCAAGTTTGAAACCCTAAACCTGCAAATAAACACAGCAAGGTATAATGCTCTGTTTTGGATCGTTTTGAGTGGAGCAAACATGTCTAAGCGTGTCTCAAGAGCTTTTGCACGCAATGGGACACTTTCCCTTTGATTTGGATGAGTTTTAATGCGAGAAAACTCTCTTGTTTCGCAATCATTCGTGATGGAACTGTGTGTATCCGTGGGGGATTAGCAATTAGCTAATCCGGTTCCTGTTCAGAAGGCTCTTGCCTTGACAAACGTGCATAGCCCAACTATTGGGGCATTACCATATGTGCAAGGGGAAGAGAGATGCACGAGAGCGGAATCATCGCGCTACACGAGACGAGCTTTCCATTAAAGCTGCAGAACACAAAAATCCACTCACAAATCTGAAAGCCAGCCTTCTCTCATATTTGGGCACCCCCAGCTGGGATGAGATCTTTTGGGGTGTGTGTTTACCTCTAGGTTACGCTCCTGCTGACACGAGTCCACCAGGCGCCCTATGGTTCAGTCTCCTGACCCCTCCCAACATATAAACTCCCAACTTATAAAGTTGTGAGTGACTTGTCGAGTGGCCCAAATTCCATTTAGGCGCACACATGCTTCCATACTCATCAGAATTCAGTGTTAACTGACCCGACTAGTCACCGACCTAGATTCTTAATGTGAGAAACTTGTTTGGTTGCAGCCGTTTCACATTGGCCATGCAATGTCCACTTGCACCTTTGCAAGAGTTTCTAGGGGAAATAAGAAAAAATAAAATAAGTAAAAAAATGTAATAAATATTTAGAGGAGGCAACATGAAAAATACACCTCTTGGTGACATCTACTCCCTCATCCACTACCTTATCAAGGGCTCCTCTCTAGTGAGGTAACATTGGTTAGCATAATTGCCATCTGTAGAGTGAGACACCCATAACCACGTGGACCTTGCGTACAACTTCCGCACTCTTCGCAGGAGCCATCATCGCCCGCCAAAGGAGGACCAATGCTCGACTATTCAATGGCCTCTCCCTGTCGAGGCAGCCCTCCTCGAGACACTATGCTAAGCAAATGCTACTCCCATGACTTGCCAATTGTAGCCTACAAATATCTAGTCATTCAAGGGCTTTTTTGCTTCTACTCTTAGCTATGGATTTTATTCAGATTAGACCTCATTTCTCATTAGTCATACTTTGTTTTAGTCTCATGAGCCCTTGTGGGCTTTAAGACTGTCACAAATGGACTACACGGCATGACCGTATTGGACCTAAGTGACAACTAAGACTGTCACTATGACAGAGGGGACAAAATTTGACCCTATGCACCTGTATTTTGCAGGAGGAAATGCGAGTTGACGTGGCAAGCCATATGGCAATTGACGTGGCAGTGAGAAAACAATTGACTTTTGGGAGCTTTCAGTTAATAAAAGCCATGGCCGAGTGCCCATACAGTAATGGCCTTGGGGAGTCATTGACACTCAACTGTTGGCAAGTGGATCTCCCCAGTTGTATCTATGAAGAGCAATAATATTGATTTACCATAAGGGGTGCCTAGTTAGGGCATAGTAACCAAGAATGGATAATCAGAACGTTGAACGGGGAACAGAAACATGTATGGATTGCCATTTCTTGTTAAGTAGATTCATGTCTAAAACATGGAATAGGGATTTGGACCGGAAGTTGGAATGGGAACAAGGAACGAAAGCTTGAAAATGGCCATTCCTTGTCACTATGCGTTAGGAGCTAGTGCATCTAGGAGTAGAATTTCGCCACTCAATGTCTTGTCTAACGCGTGAAGTGCTTTTTTCAATTTAAGTTTTTAAGTGGTGTTTCTAGTTGTTCTTTTCAGTCCACACATGGTGTCCTTTTGATTACAGTGGTATAAGATTGTTGGCAGTTTGGTTTTCCAACAAGTAGATCGATCCTACATAGATATATAAGTGGAAGCTATGAATTCGGACAAGTATGTAGAATTTCTTGTCAGCGAGTTGCAAGATTGGCTTTTGAGGCATCCTCGGCACAATTTTCTTGTTTTACAGAATGCTCAAGAGTTCTTGAATTTTATGATGTCTCCCATCATTAGTTTGCTTTCTTGACAAACAGATTGATCCTACATTGACATACAAATTGAAACTACGGATTCGGATCAGTATTTGCAATTTTTGGTGTATGAGTTGCCTTTCGAGGCATCCCTGTTATTACTGCTTAAAGGTATTACAAATCTTTAACATTTTTTGAATTTCGTGCAATTCTGATTCCATCATGCACTGAGCATACTTATGCAAAATGTCTGCGAAATCTTGCAATTCTGATTCCGTCATCCACTGAGCATCTAGAGGGGAGTAATTCTTAAACTTTACTAAGTACTTATGATGAGTTCTTCCAGACTTTAGTTGGCGTTCTTGATGATGAATGATCTGTTCTGGAAGAAGTATTTCTTCAGTTTCATCTACCTCAGGGGATCTTCTACAACTGGTTATGCCGGAGGTTCGACAACAAAAGGTGATAGAAGGCTCATGGGATAAGCATTACAGATTTTTTAATTCTCTGGGCCAATCTAAAGGCTATATTATTTATCTGATATGTAATCTTAAAGAGCCCATAATATTTGTTGGAAAGTTTTATAACTTTCTCTTTCTGATTGTCCTTTCCTAAGCTGCGCTTTATTTAACTTGAGAAGAATTGACTGACTATATTTTAAGGAATGACTTTATAAGTGTATGTGCATTGAATTGGAAATTTCTTTGATTGAATTGAAATTATGTGCTCTTTCATGTGTGTATTGTTAGACATGTATAGAAAGATGAAATGTCTGCAGCATTTTGTCTAATGAATGATTTGAACTTAGTGCATATAGACATTTGTTAGAGATCAATGTGATGTGGATGTGATGGCTAAGTGAATGGTATTGAATGTGAATTGAATGAGATTCTAGTACATCAAGATGTCTATCTGGATGAGATGATTGGATACTGTTGTGAGTGCATCAAGAGTTTCGGAAGGATGAGATGGCTGCACAGTGATCTACGTGCATTAAGAATTCTCGACGGAATGAGATGGCTAGATTGAATGATTGAAACATGGTGTTCTGTGTGAACTAATTGTTTGATTTTGTGAACTGCATGCTAGGTGGATGTACTGTCTTGTGAGGATAATCATGGGCATGGTTTTCTTGATTGCAATGTGAAATGAAAGGATATAAATCTCATAGTAACAAGATTTAGTAGATTAAGACATCCGTGAAACATCAATGCGGTCTGGATGTGATTGCAAAATATGTATTTGAGACCCTTGACAGAAAAGTGATTGCTCAGTGATTGATGTCTTTGTAGAGGTGTTGGATTGGTGAAATCTGGTGCATGAGTACAAAGAGTTAGTGTCTAATGAAGAAAGTTTCTGTCCTTTGGCCGTTTTTTGTAGGTGTAATCGAGGGTGATTACAATTCTTTCAAGAGGGGAGAATGTCACAAAGTGCTCACGTTACCCAACTGGAATCAAGTGGACAAGGGAAACTGAACTGACCAACATAAAGAACTCTTGAGCACCGATTGAGGGGCCTAACCCTAACAATCCCAAAATCTCAGGCTGATTTTTGTAAAATGTGCTTATATGCTGACGTGGTAGATCGTATGGCCGATGGCTTGGCAGGACTATACGGATTTTCTACGTTTTGCACTGGTGTTGCTACATGGCAGGTTATACGGATTTTTGTCAATTATGCTAGCAGATTTTGGGCTTTCAGCGCTAGTTTTGAGAGCAGATGCTTTTGGATGAAGAGCTTTTGGGGCTCTGCTTTCAGACATCCCTCGTACTGTTTATAAGCGCCCCTAGGGCCTCATGCTGCAGAGTATCTGGACGCAGTCTCTCGGAGAGAGTTGGACCCTTGGGAGTTGTACTATGCGAGCATAATAATAAAGAAATACTGAAAAGGGTCGTGTCGTGTCGACTCTTCTTCTCTCTCTCTCTCTTGTCAAGTAGGTGTGAGTGCACGTGTGCGCAAGCGCACGCGAGAGAGAGAGAGAGAGAGAGAGAGAGAGAGAGAGAGAGAGAGAGAATAGATCGCAGACGCAAGATATGGTGAAGAGGGGTGATCAGCTCCCCATGACTACCAAAGCAAGAGGACCCGTACAATAATTAGATGATGATGAAGTATGTATCCCTCTGGCCCCATATATATGAGTGCCCAAGGTGGGCGCCCAACTCAAGTGGACGGCCAGCCCCAAACTCGGCCGGTCGGACAAGGTACAACCTATGCTATGGGTGGCCAGCCCGGAGACACTAGCCGTACAAGGAAGCGTCCTAGACCTGTGTGAAGCAGCAGAGTGGTGTAAGTCTAATACCCCCTCTCAGCACCGGATGTTGAACACACCGGATGTTGAACAAACCGCATGAAGCCGAAGATGTGAGGCAAATGATGAAGATGTATGTTGCGATATCTGCAGCAGTCTCGGTGTCCCAAGAGATCTCCATGGTAAAGTGCCGTCACGAGCAGTGTAGTAACCTGCTGTACTCCGCCGATGCAGGGTGAAGATTCTGCATGAAGGTCTTGAGCTGAGTGTGAAAACAACTCCTTGTCGTAAAAGAAGTGCCAATAGACTTGCAAGTGTCCTATCCAAAAGGATCTGTGGTGTTTGTAGTCAAACCGTCTGGAGAAAATGGGGAAGCCCAAGAACCGTCATGAGAATGACCGAAAGCCTGTCAATGCATGAACTTGTAACCCATTGTGGCCAGGGCCGCCAGGTGGCTAAGCTGTGTAAAACTCCAGGAAGGCCAGATGTAGCAATCTGCGTCGTAAACGTCCTTCGAATCAAGGAAAGCCAGACTAAACAGTCTGCATTGTAGAAGCTACCGTAAGCTGCAATAGTCATCGATAGAGCGCACGGATCACCACCGGATGGTGCCCTATCAGTAGGTAGGGTAATCCAAGATGAGGGGAACGCCAAACTCAACAGTTTGCGTTGTGAAGGGCCTTTGAGAAGAGGTGTGGTCAGACCAAGTTGTTTGCACCGTGACCATCTTGTATGAAGAAGGGAAGGCAGACTGAGCAGTCTGCGTCGTGAAGATCCTTTGAGAAGAGGAAAGGCTAGACTAATCTAATTGCGCCGTCTTGCCTATATCTTCTGCTTCCAATCCTTCGGTGTCAACCAAAACAAAAATCCGCGCCAACAATGCCACCAAACCGTATCTCGGTGTGGCTCTCAATGTGAATGAGCTAGGAGTGGCCTACTGCCAAGGTTGGGGAATAAGTCTGCTATAAGGTTACTGAGGGTGAGTGTAAGCAACTCTGAAGGTAGCAATCCAAATGATTAGGAGTGTAGAAGAGCAATTGCACTACCATCCAAGCCAAGCTCCAGGTGACTCCGGATGTAGTCGCGTATGATGCGTGATCTCCCGCATCTCGCGGGTAAACTCTCCAAGAGAGTCCAAAGCACTGAAGTCCCACCTCAGTCTGTAGATCCAAGCAATGAACCTGTCCAAGAAGAGATCCAAGATCCTCTCCTTAAGTCCATGTAGATGCTCCTGTGTAAGCAAGCGATCTGACTTGTCGAGGTTAAGTGGTAAGTGTCTGTCCACCAAAGATGGTGGTATCTTCTCTGGGAATGTCGGAATCACTTATGCCATGAGCATGGCCATATCTCGTGTGAACTCCTCTGATGAGTGCATAGGTGTGTCCATAGCAAACCACAAGTCACCACTCCCTCTGGAGTGCGCAACCGCGGAACGATGGCTGGAATGAATGGATCTCCCAAGGATCGTACGCCCGTAGATGATCAAGCTGATGTCGAAGATATCGTGTACTGCAGTAGTCACTGAGAGACCGCATAGACCACCACCGGATGTTACCCTGGCAGGAGGTAACGTCATCCAACACAACCCAAGAGGCTGCTGTCCACCCAAAAACACAATTGTGAGGTGATGAGAACGCTGCTGTCCAACGATTTTCAGCGTGCTCGTACGCTCCTGGCATGGTTCGGAGCGGTGCAGAGGGTGTAGGGAGGGTTTATCTTTGTGTGTACAGCTGTCGGAGGGCTGAAAATAGAGAAAACAGTAGTGAATATATGGCTGAAATCTGAAGCAAATGAAGAGGATTATTGGCGGCAACGCACCGGATACGAAGCGGTGTGGAATGCAAAATCCAAGTGGGTGTGGCTAGCGCTCCCCCTCTTTTGCAAAACGCTGCCGTGTTGTCTTGAAAACGTAGATCTGGTTGAAAACGCAGGTGGTAGAGGAGGGGTTTTTAGACGAGGAAAGTGCCCAAAAGGGCTAGCGCTAGCAGCCAAGAGGTGATCGCCACCAAGGGAGAGCAAAAACACAAGCAACCTCCAAAAAACGCTAGGGTTTTTTGCTGCCCAAAACGCAGATGTGCTGAAAACACAGGTTCTTCTCAATAAAACGCTGTTGTAGGTTGAGCGCTGGCCTCTCCTTGCAAAAAACGCTGGCTCATCTTCTTCTTGGGAGCAGTACCTTATGCGGAAGGTGCGCATGAACCATGGAGAGCTGAAGCTGCTGATACCATGTGTGCGCGCATGAGAGAGAGAGAGAGAGAGAGAGAGAGAGAGAGAGAGAGAGAATAAGGTGTAGCGGAATGAATGTTTGCGCTTTGCTCAAGATGAGTGCTCCGAACTGTGCTCAAGGTTCCTTTTGTTCTTATGGAAGGGAGAGCCTTCCGTTCTTAATGAGAGAATGCTATGATCACAAACAAAGTGAGTGGATACTGTGCGTGCAAGTGTATGAGACTGAGAGAGAGAGAGAGAAGAGAGATACGACACCATACACGTTGAAAAACCCTCCTCCGAAGGCCCCACTCTCGTCGACGAGAGTGGTCTACTTATGATTGCAATCTGGTACAAAGGGAATGCATATGATTGATGCAAGTCTATGCTATGTTGACGATGACGACAGTGATGACGAAGTCGACCTAAGGGCTGAAATCTGCAATCTTTCTACTACTGTCCAAAAACGGTATGGGCTGAAATCTGCGACTGATCCAAAAAAACGCTGATTTTGGGGCTGTTTTCGGCGGGTCTTTGACGCTGAAAATCTGCAGGTTTAGGGCTGAAAACTGATGATCTTCAAGGCTGAAAACTGAGGTCTTTTTGGGGCTGAATCTGCTACCTTTTTAGGGCTGGTTCTTGTTGATCCTTCCTTGCTTAGAATTGCCAAGGCTGGGATCTGCAAGGGGCTGAGATCTGCAAACGCTGATGATTCCCAAAAACGCTAGGTGTGCAGCTTCTTAAAAAACGCTAGCTGTAGAAGCTTATGCCGCGATGGGTTCTGATGCAAAACGCTAGTGCTGAGGTCTTCTTGGCGATGGGACTGCTGAGGAAAACGCCAAGCTGATGTTGATGAAAACGCTAGGACAATGGGGGATCTTGCTTGAGGGAATTGCCCCCAAGGGGTTCTTGCTTGAGAAGTTGCTTGTGAGCGGTGGAGCTCCTGCTGCCTCTTCTGCCAAATAGTGCTAGCTTTGGTTTGCTTATATATTTTCTTACCCAAATTGCCCTACCTACTTTTGTTGGAAAGTCACTTAAATTAATAAGTGAAAAATGTCAAAAATAGGGAAAATAGGCTAAATGCACTGGAAAATTCCCCTGATGGAATTTGATGGATTCTGATGGGAATACTGATGATCATGTTGTGTGCAACGAGAGGATCTGCATCTATACTAAGTGACTGGGCATGCACGGTCTACGAATAGACTCACAAAAGTGCCAGATCACTTCTAATCTAGACTGACTGGACCCTGATCATGCACTAGCTTGTCCACGGACACATAGGGTTGAATGTGTCACATGACATCCCCTCCTTTTCAAAATGAGGTACTGGTACCGAACTGTATGGCGTCGAGGGAGATAGCCAATAGCATCCGAAATCCTGGAAGGGACTTTTCGTCGGCCCACTCTGATGTGTGGGTCGTGAGGTACTTGAACTTCATAAAGGTCTGCAACGCTTGCTTCTTTGGTCCGCGCCGAAAGCGACACAAAGTCTTTTGTGGCTCCTTCGATGCTTCAACTCCGTCTAGAGTCATGCTTCTTCCTTCTTCAAGAATCTCCATGGCTGAAAATTCTTGAAACCATTTCCAACACAAAACCATGAACATACCCATTCCATGTAAAGTGAGTGGAAAAAATCTTGTCTTCTCTAAAGACTGTGCATGCAATGTAAATGAACAAAGAGACGGAGCGACAAACTGTTCACCACATACACGCAAACAATGAGATCGAATCTTTCTCTTATGATCTAGAGCAATCAACTGTGGCAATTCACAACGGAAATGTCCATGCTTGGTGCTCATACTTTCATGTGCTCGTTCTACGAATGTGTCGTGCCAAGGAAGAGACATGGAATGTGACTTCCTTACATACATACTTTTCAGCTTTTCATGAAAAATCCGCATACATTCGTGCTCATCCACGAGAGAAACGTGCTCAACATACAATATGTCATGCGTAGGAAAAGGGATCACATAAAGATGCTGACTAAAATACAGGAAACGATCACGAATGAAATGTTGAGCGCGCGGCGGTGTGTGCAAGTGAAAGAGCACGCGAGGAAGTGCAGTGTGTGTGCAGAGAGGGGTGGCGAAAGCCAGCAGGAGAGGAAGCGCTAGCAGAACGATGAGGGAGAGAGAGAGAGAGCTCACGTTTTTGGGAAAAACTCAATAAGTGAGTTTTAGGTTTTCCCACTTTTGTTATAAGTGACTTTTAAAAACTGTGTCTAGGTTCAATATGAACCTCCAGCTGTTCAAAAAGGGGTTATTTAGGCCTTTAACCCAACAACCTCCCACTTAAAGGCATAAATGACCCCTTTAAGTTAACCAACTCCCACCAGCTGTATGCAATGCTCATGTTGAGCCTTAGCAAGACTCTTGGTGAGAACATCTGCAGGGTTATCCTGTGTGTGAATCTTAGTCAAGGTGACTAGACCATCCTCCAATACCTGTCGTATGAAGTGGTATCGCACATCAATGTTCTTTGTCCGTGCATGAAACATGGCATTCTTGGCCAAATAGTCAGCACTTTGGCTCTCACATCCCAAGATAGGAGTACTAGCAGGCATACCAAGCTCTTTGACAAGTCTGCCCAACCATATGGCCTCTTTAGAAGCCTCAGTGGCTGAAATATATTCAGCCTCAGTAGTACTCAATGCCACAATTTTCTGTAGTAGTGAACACCAAGAGACAGCACCACTAGCAATAGCAAACACATAGCCACTAGTGGACTTCTTGGTATCCAAGTCACCTGCCATATCTGCATCACAATAGCCCTGCAACGTCAGGTCACTTTTGCCATAGCATATACACCTAGATTGTGTACCTGACAAGTATCTCAGAATGCATTTCACAGTTTCCCAATGTGCTTTGCCGGGATTGGACATGTATCTACTAACAACTCCCACCGCATGGCAATGTCAGGACGAGTGGCAACCATAGCATACATAAGAGAACCACAAACTGATGCATAAGGGATTCCCTTCATAGCATTCACTGCCACGTCATCCTTTAGGAAACCGGCTTTGCTAAGTTTTGTGTGTGGAGGTAAAGGTACTTCAAGTGACTTAGCTTCAACCATGTTAAACCTGTCAAGTACTTTAGCAATGTACTTTTCTTGAAATAAGAAGAACAATTTCAGCTTTATATCTCTCTTGATTCTCATGCCCAAGATGTGCTCAGCATCACCTAAATCCTTCATTGCAAAAGCTGAATTCAGCTCACGTTTAAGAGCATCAATGGTAGACTTATGCTTCCCAGCAATCAACATATCATCTACATATAGCACAAGGATTATAGGACTTTCATCATTATCCTTCTTTGTATACAAACAATGGTCTGAATGATTGCGTTTAAAGCCTTGAGACAGCATAAAAGTATCAAACTTTTTGTACCACTGACGTGATGACTGCCTTAAACCATACAGTGCCCTTCTTAGTTTGCATACAAGTTCCTTTCTATTAGGAACTACAAAACCCTCAGGTTGCTTCATGTAGATATCTTCATCAATGTCACCATGAAGAAAAGCTGTTTTTACATCCATTTGATTCAATTCTAAGTCAAGCACTGCAGCGAGAGCAAAAAGGACACGCAATGTCGTAAGCTTTACAACAGGAGAAAAGATCTCGTGAAAGTCAATCCCCTCTTTCTGTGCATACCCTTTGGCAACTA
Source organism: Adiantum capillus-veneris (assembly GCF_014529385.1). NCBI lineage: Eukaryota > Viridiplantae > Streptophyta > Polypodiopsida > Polypodiales > Pteridaceae > Adiantum > Adiantum capillus-veneris. Next base: position 95,831,135 of record NC_140940.1, on the reverse strand, counting down.
ACCTTGCTTTATACTTGGGCTTTCCATCAACATATTTGACCTTGTAAACCCATTTGTTAGGAAGAGCCTTTCTTCCTTTAGGCAATGGCACAAGATCCCAAGTATTGTTTGCATGCAAAGATTTGATTTCCTCTTGCATCGCAAGCTCCCACTTACTGCTTAACTCACATGATTTTGCCTCTTTATATGTAAGAGGCTCTCCCTCATCTGTCAACATAACATGATGCAAAGAGGGGTCAAAGCGTTGTATCAATCTTTTGACACGAGTAGACCTGCGTACCCAATGATCTACATTCTCAGGCACAGGTTCTACATCAGGAGGCAACTCATTTTCAGCATGCTCATGTTGCTGAAAATCATTTTCAGCCATGACAGGTGGCTGTCCATCCTCATTTGGAGCATCTAAATCATGTCCTACCTCTTCTGGCTCAAGGTTAACCGGCTGATTATCAATTTCAGCTTGCGGTAATGCATCCCGAGGCTCTTTTTCAACATCATTAGGTGGCAAGAGAGGTTGAAATTTGACCGATTTCTTGTCAATTTCATAAGATGTAGCATTTTTCAGCAATTTAGCCTCATTGAACACTACATCTCGGCTGCGTACAACCGTCTTAAACTGAGGCAACCATATCCTGTAGCCCATTTCACCCTCTTCCCCATAACCTAGGAAGAGTCCTTGGATGGACTTGGCATCTAGCTTTGTTCTCAAGTCATTATGAACATGGACAAAAGCCTCGCAGCCAAACACTCTCAAATGATCATAAGAGGCAGGTTTGCCAGACCAAACCTCCTCTGGAATGTCATTTTTCAGCGTACTGTTAGGAGAGCGATTGCATACATGAACTACAGTTTTCAAAGCCTCTCCCCAAAACCCATGAGGGAGATTAGCCGTGGACAACATGCAACGCACTCTCTCACATAAAGTACGGTTATACCTCTCAGCCACACCATTAGAAGATGGATTATAAGGGGTTGTCAACTCCCTTTTAATCCCATATTCTTCGCAATAACACTGAAATTCAGCAGACGTGTACTCCCCCCTATTGTCAGATCTCAGACATTTAAGCTTACTATCCTTTTGCGTGGTCACAAAAGCATGAAACCTCTCAAATGCATTAAATGTCTCACTCTTATTCTTTAACAAATATGCCCAGCCTTTCCTAGTGCAATCATCAATGAATGTAACAAAGTATGATGCACTACCAAAAGACTTAACAGGCATTGAACATACATCGAAGTGAATTAAATCAAGAGCATTAGCTTTGCGCGAGACACCAGAATAATAAGAAGACTTCTTTTGTTTACCATACAAACAGTCATTACAAAAATCTAACTTGGTGCCCTTTACATCAACCCTCTTCAAAGAGGAGAGCACATCAAGTCCCTTTTGGCTCATATGGCCAAGTCTTTTGTGCCACAACTCCAAATGAGAAGCAACTTTGGCCACTGCAAGAAACTTGCCAGGCAAAGCTTTGCCATGTAAATAGTACAATGTACCACTCTTGCATCCCTTGACAATGAGCATTGATCCCTTAAGCAACTTCCATGAACCCTCGTAAAAAATGGTTGTATAACCCTGTGCATCCATCTAGCCAACAGACAATAGACTCTTCTTGATGCCTGGTACATACCTTACATCTTTAAGCATAAACTCTTGGCCATTGTTTAATGCCAAGCGCACAGTGCCCATTCCTTCAATGTCACAAGCATGGTTATCCCCAAGGTAAACCGTGCCATACTTGCCTGCATGATAAGAAGCAAAACACTCTCCAAATGGAGTCACATGAAATGAGGCACCGGAGTCTACTATCCAAGACTGTGTAAGGCCATCATTTGCACTTAGCAATGCATCAATGACATCTCTACGTGAGATAAGCATGTCTTCTGCATTTGCTACAACAAAATCTGAGGGGCATGAAGCTGCAACCAAGATCTCCTCACTGTCGGATAACTCTGTGATAACCACACTAGAGGATACATTGACAGTCTCCGAATCCTTGGAGGAGGTACCTGCTGTTACTGATTGGACTATTTTCTTATTTTCAATGATTAATCTCTTTTTTAGGATATTTTATTGTGTGCACTAAGAATTGGTAAAAGATTGTAGCTACAGGAACTGCCATCAAGAACGGACAACTCTGATGTGTCATTTGATGGGTGACGGTAAACATCGCGAAGGAGTTTCCGTAAGTTCGGTGGAAAGGGCCGGGTTACGAGTGCCCCTGATGCGTCACATGATGGGTGACGGGTGCATCAGTAAGGGGGCATCCCGTAGGCTAAGGAGGAAATCCGAACTGAGTAAGAAAATACGCGTAAGAACGCAAGCACAAGAATAAAGATGGGTTCAATGAAGCTTTTTACGAAAAGCAGGAACAATCGCGGGAAGGCAGACGCTTTCCCGCGAGGAATCTATGTTTGCATTGCATTCGTGCATGTGGTTGCATCCAAGGACGCCTGGGAAGTGTTGTTAAATGCATTGGTTTTAACTTATAAGGTTTTATTGAGTTTTTGGGCAGGTTCAGACCAATTTTAAAATATGCCGGCCGCCCACTTAATAAGTGGGCAGCCACTTAGAAGATAAAGCAACAAAACCAGCCAGCGAATTCTCTCTCCCTATTTCGGGTAGAACAATGCAAAAAAAAAAAAAAAAAAAAAGGCCGCGATCTCTACGCGAGCAGTTATTCGTGCCGTGGCCAGGGAGCTATAAAAGCACCACATGTCCTTACTCACGGGAGGTACCAACATCAGCAAGAGAAGACTCTGCTACAAGAGATCGCGAGACTACGAAGCACGGAAGTCGCTTTTCCCGTGCAAGAACGACAGGTATCTATTGTGGATTCGCTATACGAATTGTTGTCGCGTGTTTGTGTGGTTTGTTTTGCAAGAATCTCCTGTCTTACTGGAAGGCCCTTCACGGGAAGTATGGCTTCACGCCTAAGTCCCTTACGAGAAAGTACGGCTTCGCGCCTAAGTCCCTTACGGGAAGGAACGGCCTTGTGCCCAAGCCCTTTACGGGAAAGCACGACCTTCGGGTCTAAGATTACAGAACGGAGGGGTTTCCTCGGGTTCTCGTGCTTGTATACGAATTCTCCCTGAATAAAAGAATACTCTTAACGGGGGGGGGACCAACCTATCTTCTGGTCCCTAATAGTGTGTCGATCTTCTCCCTTCTCTCACATTTGCAAAGTATTTTAATTTTCAGATTTTCAAGTGCTCGTGTACGCTCCCGTTTTGTGACAGTGGTATCAGAGCTCGTACTCCTCTCTTTCTCTGCAAAGAAGGACGATTCCGGGAAGAACGGGAAGAACCATGTCGAGCCAAGGGAGAAGCGTTGAAGAGGAGCTTCAACAAGTGCAAGCTCAGCTTGCGGAGTTGCAACAAATTTTACTGTTGCTAGACGTCCAAAAGCTTTTGGGTGGAATGAAGAAAACGAATGGAACTGATGCAGCCAAACATCCAGACAACACTGTTGGCGTGAGACCACAGGAGGCAAGAGAAGAAGCACGTGCCGAGGTGCACAAAGGATCTTCGGATCGGAATGAACGGCCTACTTCAAGGAAAGGCCAGGAAAAAGCGCTCTCTCTGCTAGACGAGAGCAAGGACATCTCTATCTCATCTCCATCTTACTCTCCTGATTATACTTCTACTTCTTGATCATCTCGTCAGAAGAAGGAAGCCGCTACTACTGCCACTACCCTACATCAACCTAAAGATAAACCTCGATTCAAGAAGCAAGGTCGCAAGTCTCAACATCGCATGAGAGTCTTCAAATCAGGCGACAAGGACATCAAGTTCGAAACCTACAACGGACGGAGAGACATCTCCAAAGCATTGTCCTTCATCAGACAGTTTGAAGTCGCCATTACCAATGGGCACTTCACAGAAAAATCCAAATTACGCCATGTGGGGATGCACCTCAAGGAAATGGCAAGTAATTGGTGGTTAGCCAAGATTCTGGAAGGTTCTTAGGCCAGAACTTGGGAGAGCTTTAAATCTGAATTTTATGAACAATTTCTTCCGCCTGACTTCGAGCAGGACATACGGAAGGAATGGGACTGGCTTGCCCAGAAGGAACATGAAAGAGTAACGACTTATGTGGACAAGTATTGATCGGTTCTTCTGAAGGTCACTCCCTTCATGAAGATTGCCGACGAGGAAAAGAAACAAAAGTTCGAAGGGGTCTCCAACCGCAGCTTCGAAAGAGTATGAAGGTGTATCCGCATGATACTCTTCAGAGGATGATGGAGTCAGCAATCATTGCTGAGGATTTTCACTCAACTGGGACGCCCAGAAAGATGGAGCATAGCACTTACCGTGCAAGACAAAGAGGGGTCTACGATGACCAAGGGGGCCAAGGAAGAAAACGTCCTCCATCTAGAGACGATGATCATTCTAAGAAGCCAGAGGGCACTGGCAAGCGAACTAAGTACCTTTCTCCTACTCAACTTCAAACTCTCAGAGAGGAAGGAAGATGCTTCTACTGTGGCGAGAAAGGACATATGAAACCGGACTGCTCGCTAAAGCAGCAACGGCAAGAGCAAGCCTCTACGAGGCAAGAGAAAGCAAGGAAGGAACCCGCACCACCAAGCTCGAACTCCATTCCAGATGTTCAAGGAAACACAGAATCAGAGAAAGGGAAGCCCTTGGACTTAGTGTTTCAAGAATTGTGAAAGCATGAGTTGCATGTGAATGCAAAGAAGAGCGAGTTCTTTCTCTCAGAGATACACTATCTCGGCCATATAGTCTCTCACAATCAAGTGAGTATGGATCCTGCCAAGATCCGAGTGGTAGAAGATTGGCCTATTCCCACTACGGTACATGATGTATGTAGTTTCCTGGGATTATGTTCGTATTATCGAAGGTTTGTTCGAGGATTTGCTCATGTAGTAGGACCACTTTATGACTTGACAAAGAAGAAGATTCCTTTCAGATGGGGATCGAGACAACAAGGAGCTTTTGATCGGCTCAAGTACTTGCTAAGCCATGGACCTATTTTGATAGTGCCCGACTTAAGAAAACCATTTGAGGTTCACTGCGATGCTTCAGGCGATTGCATTGGAGCAGTGTTAAACCAAGAAGGCCATGCAGTGGCCTACGAAAGCAGACGCTTAAGGATGCAGAGTTGCATGCATCAATCTACGAAAAGGAACTCATGGCTGTGATTCACGCCTTATCCAACTGGAAGCACTATCTTCTAGGAGCGGATTTTGTGATCAAGACTGATTACCAGAGTTTGTGGTATTTTCTTACGCAAAGGAAACTATCTGAGAAGCAGATGAGATGGGCAAACTTTTTGTCTATGTTTCACTTCCAGATCCTTCACACGGCTGGGAGTAAGAATGTGGTCGCGGACGCATTGTCTAGGCGGCCAAGGGTGAACGCTATCACTTCGGTGTATCATCAAGAATTAGAAGCACTACCGGATTTGTATCCGAATGATCCAGACTTCTCCACCGTTTGGGGAAAGCTACATCGTGGAGAGAATGAGTTTCCCTATTCCATTCAGGACGGTTATCTCTATCACCATCAGGCCATATGTGTGGCGGAACCATTGAGAAAGAAGATCATGGGTGAAGCACACGCTTCGCTTTATGCGGGTCATTGGGGTATTCTCCCTATGACCTTAGCAATGGAAAGATATTTCTTTTGGCCTAGCCTTAAAGAAGACCTTGATAAGTATGTCAGGGAATGCTTGGTTTGCCAAAAAGTGAAGTATGATCGGCATAAGACGCTTGGGTTGCTATAACCTTTGCCTGTGCCTAATGAACCTTGGGAAAGTATTGCCATGGACTTCATCATGGACCTCCCTAGAACTCAGATTGGAAATGACGCGATCTGGACCATTGTGGACAGGTTTAGCAAGCAAGCACACTTTATACCAGTCAAGAAAACGATAAAAGCAGATCATATGGCTAGGGTCTTTCTGGCACAGATCTTTAAGTATCATGGAATGCCTAAGTCTATTGTGAGTGATCGAGATCCTCACATGACATGAAATTTTTGGCGTGCCTTGATGGATAATCTTGGTACGAAGCTGAATTTTTCATCTGCCTACCATCCTCAAACGGACGGGCAAAGTGAGATAGCCAATTCCACAGTATTGGATATGTTAAAAGCTTATGTGTCAGACCGGCAATCTGACTGGGAGAAATATTTGCCTCTTGTCGAGTATGTGTATAACAATACCATACACTCATCGACAGGGAAAGCACCTTTTGAGATTCTATATGGTAAGCCTTTGCTTCCACCCATCCTTTTAACTAAAGATAAGATCTTTGCAGCAAATGAATTTGTCCGGGACTTGGACACAGCTTACGGGCAAGTTAGGAGAGCTATTCTACGCTCTTAGGAAAAGCATAAGAAAGCTGCAGACAAGCACAAAAGGAATCTAGACTTAACAGTCGGACAGTTAGTCCTCCTCAAGTTTGAGAAGGCAAGACTTAAGAAACAAGCGTCTCATAAGGGGAAGGTGGTAAAACTTTCTACTCGTTATTATGGGCCGTTTAAGATCACTGAGCGAGTAAATGATGTCACGTTCCGATTAGCGCTACCGCCTAATTGGAAGATCCATAATGCTTTCCATGTCAGTTTACTCGGGCCATATGTGGGACCGCCTCCAAGCCAGCCTAGTGTTGAGGAACCTCCTGAGGTTGAGCAAACGGAAGAAATACTCCAACCGGAGCAGATAGTAAGTCATCAGGAGCGGTCTCTCAAATCCGGAAATATAACACGGAAGTATTTGGTTAAGTATGTCGTCAAAGAATGTATCGAAGGAATCGAGTGCTACCGCTCGCTGCTGCTACACGCTCCCCCCCCCCTTGTGCCATCGCTGCCCCTCACCCCCCCCCCTCTCTCTCTCGCCCTCGTGCTGCCCCTAGCCCCCCCCACACTGCTCCCCCTCGCCCTCGCGTTGTCTCCCCCTACTCCCTCTTGCCCTCGCGCTGTTTCCCTCACCCAGCCCAACCCGCCTCCACTGCCCCCTGCTGCTCGCCACCCTCACCCCTAGCTGCCCCCTAGCCCCCCCCCCCCCCCCCCCCCCCCCCCCATTCCCTGGCTGTTTTCTCCCTCCCCCCCCGCAGCCTTTGTACCCTCGCTCGCCTCTTTATCCTTCCCTCCATCCTCCCCCTCGGTTCCTCTTTGTCCCCGAAGGTTTTCTGCACCTGGCTCTGCAACATTTTTCTTCGGACAAGTGTTTGGCGTACTCGGTTGCAGTTTTTCTTCACCGTCCGCTTCTTCGACTCAACAGTAGACACAGATGGAGGCTCCAGCTCCGCCACAGAGGGACTCGCCTGAAGCCCCCTCGGCCGACCCCGCTGAGCCCACCATTCGACTTGCTCTTTCGCCGACAGAGCAAGCGAGCCTTGCCGCAGAGGTAGAGCGCTTGCAGGCGACTTCTGTCATCTGCAAGGTTCTCGGCACCCGTCCTAGCAGAGGAGAGCTGCGAGACCTTCTCCAGGCCCGCCTTCTCGCAGAGGTGGGCAAGATTTTGGATGTCCAGATCCTCGGACGGGGGTACTACCAGATCGAGTTCGAGACTTCCGAGATGGCCTCCAAGGTCATAGCTATGAGTCCACTGGCCATCCGAGCATCACGCGCCCACTTTCGACAGTGGTGACATGGTTTCGACCCGACTTCGGATGTGCTAGTAGAGGAGGCAGACATCCCCATCTCAGTTTGCTTTCCGGGTTTACGGAGGGAGTACCTTCCACTTCTCTCCAGGATTGGCTCCGCCATCGGGACTGTCCTGTAGACACCTCGTACGACAGCATCAGTAGCTGCCAAGGCGGCTGGCATCCCTTCAGTTCGAGTTTTGGTCAGAGATACCCACACGCTCCCGAAGGTCATCCTTCTGCCTCGGGTGAGTGGGGTTTGGTTTAGACAGAGTGTAGAGTACTCGGGTCTCCCGAACCAGTGCTTCATTTACGGACAGATGGGCCACCTAGCGAAGGCCTGCCCACGGAGGCCTCGACCTGCAACTCAGCCTCAGCCCCAGCCTTCCAAGGCTGGGCCGCAGCCACAGCCAGCGGCATAGCGCACAGATTTTGAGCCACCCTCCGAGCCCGGGGCTCCAGCAGAGAAGGGGTGGCAGCAGGCCCGTGGCCGTCGACGCCAGGGGCCATAGCGACAGCCTGGAACTCAGAGTGGGCCTCAGGTGCCTACTCAGCAGCAGTGGGTTCCCACGGGGAACTGCTTTGGTCCACTTGAGCAGGAGGAGGCCCCTACGCCAGCCTCCACTTCCGCTTCACCCTCGCGAGCCACCCCACCTCCAGATTTCCCCTCTTCCTCCTCATCCCCTCCCCCGCCCTCTGCTCCCGCCCACTCCCCACCTTGTCCCCCTGTCTCTGTCGCCCCACCCCGCTTCTCTTCTCCTCTGCCCCCCCCCCCCCCCCCCCCCCGCTCCTTCTCCCCCTCCTCCTGCTTCAGTACCACTGTCGACTCAGGAGACTAGTCCCTCGCCGGCGGCTAGGAGATCTCTTGGCAACGCCTTTGCCACGAGTCGCCTAGCGAGAGAGGGTCAGCCATTCTTGCGGCCCCCCCTGCAGATTTAGACATCTTCCCTTGCAGCTATCCCTCGTGGTCTGACGAGCATTGACCTCCGACGCCGTTGGGATTTCTTCGATTACGGATTCACGCGCTTTCTCGGCGATTCCGCAGCAGACCACGAGGCAGCCTGCTTCAGGGTCCACGCTTTGTTCCTCGCTACTAGGGGGACGGAGGCCTTGGACTCAACAGTTGGTTTCTCCTTTCCCCTCTGTGGTAGGACCGAGACAGAGTGGTCCCTCGACTCAGTGGTGGGATGGTTGCATACACAGGTTCTCGAGTTCTCTCACCACATGGGAGAACTTGGAGTTGTAGATTTGCTGCAGACTTTGTGGCCACTGGCCAAGTTTGCGGTGACACCCCCAGACTCAGCAGGATGTAGGCACATTGTGGTGTACTTTTTTGCCAATACGCAGTGTTTGCCTTGCTATGTATACATTCATGAGGACTCCTGGTCAGAGGAGGTTGCTTTACGTACGGCTCGCTCCGCTTAGGCTTGGGCCAGGCACTCACTACAGGCTCGCCTATCTAGAGGACGCTCGGATGCGGATTACTCCCCATCCAAGCCTGCCTCGAAGATAGCCCGTCTTGCTACTGCGGCAGCATCTGTTCTCTCTCGCTCCCCATGAGGATCGTCTCGTGGAACGTGCAGGGATTAGGTGGGCCCCAGTTTCAGCGACAACGGGGCCGATTGCGTTAGGAGCTTCAGCGTTGCCTTGTGGGAGGAGAGATTGATCTCCTTATGCTTCAGGAGCACCATTTGTCTGAGAGCCGCATTCGGCGATGTGGTCAGATTTTGCGTGGACGTTATGATACCTTTTGGTCAGCTGCTTTTGGACCCGGAGGCATCCAGGGTGGGGTATGTATGACTATTGCGGAGTCATTGCAGCAGGCCATTGTGGGCAGAGGGATTATCGTGCTAGGCAGGGCTCAGTGGATTACTTTGCAGGTTCAGGGTGGCCTTGTGGGCTTCCTGAACATCTATGCGTCCAATGTGGCGAGTGCTCGTGCAGAGTTTTTGTCATAGATTGTTGAGTCTTTGCCACAGGTTGACCATTGGTGTGTAGGAGGGGACTTCAACATGTTGGAGGACCCTTCTGACAGGATCGGAGGCAGCCATGCTACTTTGCATGGAGTCGAGTTAGCAGCTTGGGAGAGGTTGTGTATGACTTTGCGGGTCTCGGATACATGGCAGCATTCTGGCTTTGTGAGGCCTCCAGAGAGTCTTGCCTTCTCTAGATCGGACCGCAGAGTGGGAGGAGTGAATCTATTGCGGATAGATCGCTTCTACACTAGTGACCACTTCAGTGACTTGGGGGGATCAGTGGGCATCCTGGTAGGGACATCCTTTTCGGACCATGCACCAGTGATCCTCACAGTGGCAGACAGGCAGAGGAGTGGGAGCACGATGCTTCGCATCCCAGAGCGGGTCTTGTTGGACTCAGCACTCAAAGAGAGGGTAGAGGCTCTTTGGACAGAGGGCATGGACAGCCAGGCTCTACCTGCAGACAGAGTGGCCTTAGGCCTAGCTCAGCTTAGCCACTTTTTTCTCCAGGAGTCTCTGGCTCAACGGGCTGCAGCGAGAGAGGAGGAGCAGCGTCTCAGACGAGGCATTGCTTCACTACAGAGGATGCAGGAGAAGCATCCAGACAGTCCCTGGTTGGAGGAGCAGTTACAGCAAGCTCGACAGGAGCTTGCTTGCACAGAGGAGAGGCGCCATGAGTTTGCCTTTCACCGACAGGCATCTCAGTGGACTCAGGTGGGTGACAGAGTGACAGGTGCCTTTTTTGAGGCAGTGGGACCTCGGCCCTCGCATGCCAAGGTCAATCAGCTGAGGAGACCCGATGGGTCAGTTGTTTGTGAGCCTGAGGATATGCGTGCAGTTGCTACTGACTTTTACCATGAGCTACTGTCGGCTGAGCCCCAGTCAGAGAGACAGGATGCATGCAGGGAGCAGGTTTGGACGTAGATGCCTTGTCTTGTGACTGAGGAGATGCGCCAGAGGCTAGAGATACCTCTTCAGCTTGAGGAGCTGCACACGGCTCTTAGGGCCCTCCCGCGTGGTAGCTGTCCAGGTGAGGATGGGGTGACTCCCAGCTTTTTCTTGGAGTATTGGGACCTGCTTGGCCCAGATCTGTGTAGTGCCTTTCAATACATTCTACACACAGGAGTGATGCCGGATAGCATGAGTGAGGGCCTGATTTACCTCATCCCAAAGGAGGGTGGCTCCTTGGATGAGATTCGACAGTGGCGCCCCATCACCATCCTCAACTCAGCCTACAAAATTCTTGCCAAGGCTCTGAGTTTGAGGATTCAGCCACTTTTGGAGAGCCTTATACATGGGACTCAGACAGGTTTTGTCAAGGAACGCAGTATCCTTGACAACATCTTCACTTTCTGGGAGGCTTCTGCCCTGGCACGTCTCCGTGGGGAGGACCTTGTGATTCTTCTTCTCAATTTTGAGAAGGCATACGACAGAGTTGACTGGGACTTTCTAGAGGGCACGCTTCGCAGGATGGGCTTCTCAGATGCTTGGATCAGAGGGGTGTCAGCTTTGTACAGACAGGCTCACAGTCAGGTGCTTTTGGCAGGAGGTAGAGGTGAGCGCTTCATGCTCACACGATCGGTCAGACAGGGTTGTCCTCTTGCCCCCTTTCTCTTTCTGTTCTATGCGGAGGCGATGAGCAGATTTTTGGTGTCACAGCAGGTTGGTTTGAGGGGCTTAGCACTCCCTATACGGGGAGATGAGCTTCTGGACGCTGAGTTTGCCGACGACTCAGCCTTGTACTTAGAGGGCCAGGAGGCCAATTTACACAGATGTGGGTAGGCTTTGGAGACCTTCTGCTGTGCATCGGGCGCACTTATCAACTAGAGAAAGACAGTGGCTTTCTCGGTTGGCAGTGCTCCTGTGCTAGATTGGATGCCAGGAGAGGGTTTCAGGTGGATTCCTCCAGGGACTGCAGTTCGGTACTTGGGTTGTCTGGTTGGTTTGGATTTGTCCCCCGAGCAGCAGATTGCTCCTCTTCTCCTGTCCATCAGGAGAAAGCTGTTACATTGGAGCTCAGCACGACTTTCGCTGGCTGGTAGAGTAGTAGTTGCCAACCAGGTGTTGTTGGCGACTATGTGGTACATCACTTCTTGCTGGATCTTCTCTAGTTCTTGTATCAGCCAGGTAGAGAGGCTGATCAGGAACTTCCTTTGGTCAGGTCGCGACACTCAGATTGCCCGAGCCAAGGTGGCTTGGCCGGTCATCACACTTTCTTGTTCTCAGGGAGGGCTTGGGATCATTGATCTAGCACAGCAGAGCAGAGCCCTTCTTGGGAAGTTCGTCGTCAGAGGACTTCTTCCATGCGACGAGGCTTGGAAGGAGTTCTTGCTGCAGAGGCTTCGTGCCAGGGTGCCTCAGTCAGGAGGCCCTTGGCAACCCTCGACCAGATGGATCTTTACAGAGTTGCGCCAAGTTGGTTTGAGCAGGAGACTGGAGGACCGATTCGCTGTGAGTTTGCTTCGTTCTTGGGAGCTCTTACGGCGTGGCCTAGAGCAGAGACAGCCGACGTGCACGGAGGAGCGCCTACGGCAGCCCCTCGTCTGGAACCCCATGGTTAGCACTCAGAGAGGCCACTTGGTTGGGAGTAGGCCTCATGTTTCTTGGGGTCCCATGGCAGCAGGTCCAGCGCGCTCTCTAGGTGACTGGCTAGAGTTCACAGGTTTGTCAGAGGAGGTGCAGGCTGTCCAGCTACAGGGCATGAGAGGGGTTCAGAGCATGTGTCAGGACATCTCAGAGTCAGTTACAGGTGAGTGGCTCACGCCTCTCGAGCTAGTAGCACCCTGGTGGATGGGAGCCTTCACACGACTGGAGGTTCTCATTTCAGTCAGGGCTTGCTCAGAGACTGTCCCAGCCCTGTTCTTCGAGCCTTAGGGTGGGGGACGATTACAACGAGTTGCAGTAGAGGCCCCGCAGGTAGCAAAGTGCTGTTTCCAGAGAATCCGAGTTGTGGGCATCTGTGGGAGGACTTGCGTCATAGACCCTGACCCAGCAGCTCTTGAGACAGGACACTGGAGGCTATGGGCTTGGGAGTGCTGTCCATTGGCACGAGTACAGTGGGATCCTGGTGAGTGGCTATAAGGGGACCCCTTCTCTTCTGCAGACCGCCCAGGAGTCCCTTTCTTTCAGTACACTGTTCGGCTTGGACGTCATATACTTGCAGCACAGAGAGAGGCCCGCCCCGCTTCAGCACGTCATTGGCAGGAGGAGGGCCTCACAGTCGAGTTCTTGGCAGCTTTTTGGCAGAGGCTCTGGGACTCCAGACAGCCGAGGCGCATCACTTTGTTCCAGTGGTTGGTTGCACACAGAGCCACAACAGTAGGGAGCTGGCTTGTGCATAGTGGTCTCTCGGCCGCATGTACAGCCTGTGACTAGTTGGTGGAGAGTCAGCGTCACTGTCTTTGGGACTGTTCCTCGGCCCAGCAGGTGTGGCTACGAGTTCTTCGGTTGATGCCTGCCCTCTCCACGACTCGACAGTACACTTGGGGGGCAGCGGCTTGGTCCACCCTCACGGGCCCGGCACTTCAGTTTGAGCTATCTTCCACCAGCAGGATGATAGTGATACAGGGGGGGCGACCTACACTCCAACCTGCTACAGATCTTACTCCATAGGAGTGGTGCAGTGAGAGAGAGGAGTGTTGGGAGCTCATCAGCGGCCTAGCTCTCTGGTTCATCTGGCGGGCCCGCTGTTTCCGGATCTTTGAGGCTCGCCCTGTGCCACCAGCAGAGACTGTTCGTGACTTTTGGCTAGAGCTGATCCATACTCTCAGAGGACAGCTTGAGGGACTACAGGGCAGCTCCGACTCGATGCGGGAGCGTTGCGAGGCTTTCCTTCGACTCTGGCGCCGTGGGCCTTTCTACACCATGGTCCAGGGGGTGCTCAGATGGCACTACTGTCCACCTGTGTGGCTCTTCCCTCCTCCCATCTCTTGATTTAGCTTCATTGTATATATGCTGTTTTTTCATTGGGAGAGTCTCCCCACCATCTTGTTGTAGCCCTCTCCTGCAGAGGTGGATGTAGCCCTATGGGCAGTTTTCATTAACTAATAGAAGGATCTTTTTCTCGGAAAAAAAAAGTATTTGGTTAAGTTTAAGAACTATTCGAATCTAGATGCCTCAATGGATGACGCAGGAGGAATTAGCAGCTTATCCTGAGATACTGGAGGTATACGTCCAAGCACTACAGTTGAGGTCAACTGTTTAGAAGCCAGAGGGATGTTGCTAATTGGACTATTTTCTTATTTTTAATGATTAATCTCTTTTTTAGGATATTTTATTGTGTGCACTAAGAATTGTTAAAAGATTGTAGCTACAGGAACTGCCATCAAGAACGGACAACTCTGATGTGTCATTTGATGGGTGACGGTAAACATCGCGAAGGAGTTTCTGTAAGTTCGGTGGAAAGGGCTGTGTGCAACGAGAGGATATGCATCTATACTAAGTGACTGGGCATGCACGGTCTACGAATAGACTCACAAAAGTGCCAGATCACTTCTAATTTAGATTGAATGGACCCTTATCATGCTGTAGCTTGTCCACGGACACATAGGGTTGGATGTGTCACGAGAGAGAGAGAGAGAGAGAGAGAGAGAGAGAGAGAGAGAGAGAGAGAGAGAGATCACAAACGCAAGATATGGTGAAGAGGTGCCGATCAGCCCCCCATGACTACCAGAACAAGAGGACCCGTACAATGATCAGATGATGATGAAATGTGGACCCCCTTGGCCCCATATATATGAGTGCCCAAGGTGGGCGCCCAATTCAAGTGGGCGGCCGGCCCCAAACTTGGGCGGCCGGACAAGGTATAACCTATGCTATGGGTGGCCAGTCCCGAGACACTAGCCGTACAAGGAAGTGTCTTAGACCTGTGTGAAGCAAGAGAGTGGTGTAAGTCTAACAATAGGGTGATTTTGCAGTTTCTGTTTGTGTGTTGCTATTGATTTCTCGCTTGGAGTGTTTAAGCTCGTAACACCTTCCCATATGAAAGTACACAGGTTCCTAGTTTTAGGTCGTGGTAATGAGGCCACTGGCATCAAGCCTCAAACCTCCACGCAACTTGGGTGGGTGTCGACAATTCTGCAAATGATGGAGGTCCTCTTGAGCTGATCGACCTCCACCTTGAGGCTCCTAGTTTTAGGTCGTGGTAATGAGGCCACTGGCATCAAGCCTCAAACCTCCACGCAACTTGGGTGGGTGTCGACAATTCTGCAAATGATGGAGGTCCTCTTGAGCTGATCGACCTCCACCTTGAGGCTCGTGCTCTCTTCTGGTGAAAGAGAAAGTCAGATGGAAGCCTCCATGGGGGTGAGTGTGGGGGTTGTGACCTCGCTCCTCTGAGGCGAAGCAGGAGTCTCCATTTGTGTCTGGTGCAACTGAGATAGCTTTGGCAAGCGGGAGCACAATCAAAAGCGAGAGAGGCAATGATGGAGGTGCAGGGGGGCTCGGAGAAGCAACCCTCAGCAGGCGGAAGACATGGCGAGGGCGAGCGGGAGGAGGTGGCAAGGACGAGGGCGAGGGTGAGTGCCAGGGATGGGGGGATTGGCGGCAGCTCGGGGGGAGGTAGGGGGAGAGAGGCTTGAGCATTCGGACGATTGAATGAAGCAAGGCTGAATTATGATTAGAGAGAGAAAATCAGCAATCCATACAGATTGGAGAGATACTATAGAGAGAAAATGCGTGGCATAGGAGGATGCTAGACTTGACTAGGAGTTTCGCATGGACCACCTTTCTAGGGAGATTATGAGTGACTAGCAGATACATGCCATGATCAGTTGCGTCTTTGGCCTCGATGCAAAAACCTTAACCCTATACCCTGTCACAGATATTGTTGTGTAGAAGAGCCATATGTGGCCTAGAAATCCCTTAAAAGAAGTCCATGACAGAATGTGGCATTTGAGAGAAGAATTGGCCCAAGAAAAGAAGTTTACAGTCTACTTTCCATACTACGTGGATAGAGGAAGAGGATTTAGATTCTAGAAAATACCATAAGTTCCTAAGATAGGTTCAACCAAAAGTCGCTTAAAAAGTACCTCCTAATGCTGATTGAAGTTTCTGTGTAGTTGCACTCATAACTGATTCACTTTTCCTTTCCTTCTTGTTCTACCACTGTCTTTTATTTTTCATGGTTAGAGCAAGGATAACATAATTGTCGTCAACATTTTGAATTTCTTGTTTTTTGCAGGCAATGATTCTTGTAGACTATGGGGGTGGTCTATGGTGGGGCATTAACCATGCACCTTGGAATGGTGTTACCTTTGCAGACTTTGTTGTCCCAGCTTTTGTCTTCATTGTAGGAGTCTCTGTTGCTCTAGCTTATAAGGTATGTTTTAGATAACTGCTTCATTATAGGAACATGAAACCAACTGACCGCACCCCTGAAGGTGCTTTCACTGGCTGTCCAATTGATGAAAGGAGGCTTGGTTTGCAGACAGTCATCAATAGATTAGATGCCGTGTACAAATTAGTGATAAGGGTTTTGAAGCTCTTTGTCTTGGGGTTGCTACTTCAAGGTAACACTTCGTGAATGATTTTCATAGCCTTGCTCTCCACATTCAAATGAATGAGGTGGGGTTAATCCTTTTCCTAACCTTGCCATTTATAATTTTAGGGGGGTATTTGCATGCTGTAAATGACCTTAGCTATGGAGTTGACATACAGAAAATGCGCATCATGGGAGTTCTGCAGGTTCTTCCTCTTCGTGCCTTCAAATTGGTTAAAGGTCTTACATTTCTGAAACTTACTACGTGGGGACCGTTTCTCTGAATTTCAAACCTTTGAAAACCAAAAAAGAATTATGCTTATTTAGCAAGAAAAGGAGATCTTTTTGGAAAATATAAAAAGTATGGTTGGGATGTAATTTTGATAAAATAATTTTCTCTATACAAAGTTGCGTATATCCCATTTTAGTTTCAGAGAGTACGTGCTTGAGTATAATCTGAAACTACCATGAATTCACGTCCTCAGGATGTTAAGGTTGTTCTTCTCCCTGCATTCTTTCATGAATAGAAAACTTTGATAGTGAAACAAACATGAAATCCAATGGGCTTGTGGAGAAGCAACAGTCATGTCGTGGCATGAATGGGTCGTGTTTTGTGTGCACACATTCTTTACACGTGTGCGTGTTTGAAAGTCTTGTTGATTATGGTTTTTCACAGTTTTCCACTGGTATCTGCTTGATTGTGGGATAGTACGAGTTTGTTCAATGTTAACCTTGAGTCAGTAATTGGAAGAGCAGCTCATTTGATCTTTTAATGTAACAATTGTCTCTTTCCTTAGGCCGGGGTTTAAAAAATCACAAGGTATGCAAAGTAAGAGTGTCCAGATGCATCAATGATGGAAGATTTCAATCCAAGATTATTTAGGACTGGGAAAACCAAAGGAATGTCAATAAGAATTAGTTGTGGAAGGCTTCGATTCAGATTAGTTGGGACTGGAAAAACCGAAGGAGCCTGCACTTGAATATTGAGAAGCATTAGTCATGGAAGGCTTCCATCCTAGATTAGCTGGGACTGGGAAAATCAAAGGAGCCAAGAGTTGAATAATGCTTTTACCATTTTTTTAAAACTTCTGCAAAGATGCCTCCACATAGTGCTGGCGCAATCAGACTTTTTAAATTCTTCTTAAGATAGAAGTAATTGAATTGCATCTTGTTGTTTGAGCAAATGTATATTTGCAGGAATCAGGATAAAAGTTCTTGAAAGTTGATTGGATGCTGTTTGAGCAAGTCCATCTGAACAAGGCTAGTGAGTAATTGGGTAAAGAGGAGTTCTTTTGACATTGAAGGAGAGCTACTCAGGATGAACTTGAATTCATTAGGGATAGAAGTAATTGAATTGCATCTTGTTGTTTGAGCAAGTGTATATTCTCAGGGCTACGGGGTAATCAGGATAAAAGTTCTTGAAAGTTGATTGGATGCTGTTTGAGCAAGTCCATCTCAACAAGGCTAGTGAGTTATTGGGTAAAGAGGAGTTCTTTTGACATTGAAGGAGAGCTACTCAAGATGAACTTGAATTCATTAGGGTCCGTTTGGCAGAATAGCAAACATCTTGTTCGATGTAAAACGTTTCTCAGTGTACATGCTTCTGATGCAAGATATTTTTCTTACATGCTGCTCTTTTGCAGAGGATCACAATTGCATATGGAATTGTTGCTTGTTTTGAACTCTTCGCTAAAAGAAGGATCCTGGAGGCTGATAAGACTTTCTGTGGCATCATAAGAGCATACTGCTGGCATTGGTAAAAATGATTATTCTGTTTCCAGTTGGGAATTTCTATTCTGATAGATATTGTTAGTGAAAATGATTATTCTGTTTCCAGTTGGTAAAAATGATTATTCTGTTTCCAGTTGGGAATTTCTATTCTGATAGATATTGTTAGTGAAAATAGGATGAAAATAGGTAGGAGCTCATGGATGTGAGGTCACGTCTTCGTTATGTGCACCGTTTAGAGAATTGCTTGCTATCACTCTTTTTGAAGCTTTAATTTAAAGCTGATTACTGCTACCTATCATGTTATTGACTAGCGCATGAGCAGTCTTGTAATTAGTGGTTTATTCACGTGTGCGCGCGCGTGCACACTGAAATTTAATGTCTGATTGACAGCCTTGATCACTTGCTTAAACTACCTTCTGTCTTTCAATTATTAAGCTCTAAACATAGATAAAGATAGTTTACTACTCCAACGAACAACATAAATCTTGAAATATAAGGACAACAATGACAACTTGATTTACTGAACTGCCATCCTTGCACAAGGTCTGGCCCTAAAATGAAAATAGCCTTACTGTCTTAACATAGCCAATAAATGACAGACATTTTGAAGCTTTGGCCCAAAACGTAGCTAAGTTATTGGCTCGGTATCGAAGTTGCAATGCAATTGTTGCAAATTATGTTACAACAGACCAAAGAATGTTGTCTTGTGGATGACTACTATGAGTCTATAGCTTCCAACTTCCTTTAAGGGTGAATTTGGACTTTTCTAGGATTCATCTAGGTATGTATGTACGCATCTACGTAGAAATATATAGTAGATATTAATCCCAGAATGCTTCTTTCTCGTCTACCTAGAATGCTTCAATAAGCCGCATGATTTTTTTTCTTCAGACAAAGTTCAACCAACACACTCATGTATGCTCGTGTGTGTGTGTGTGTGTGGAAGTATATATTGATACCTACCCACTATTGGGCACTGATGACGCTAGTGGGGATGTCGTAGTGTTTAGTCATTACTATGCATGATGGACATGATGGCTATATTGTCTTGTGGGTGACTATCATGAGTCTATACCTTGCACTTTCGGTTAAGTGTGAATCTGGGCTTGTCCTGGATTCATCTTGGTATCCTTTTTAGTTATATAGCGGACATGCAAACTGAAGTTTTTGTCCGAGTTCCGACCAGTTGATATTGTGCTAATTCTTTCTATCTTCTGTGGTGCGTATGCCCTATCAACTACCTCATTTTTGTGCTAATTTTTCCTATTTAGTGCTTCTTTTAGTGCTAGGCTTCATTATGGCTGAGTTTGCTCTGCATCTCTAGAGTTATGAAAAAAACTCAGTCCGCAGATCCTTATATTGATGTGTGTGTGTGTGTGTGGAGTCTATACTTTGCACTTTCTGGTAAGGGTGAATCTGATCTGAGATTTATTCTGGATTCATCTTGGTATATGATAATTTAGATACTTCAACAAGGGGTCCTTTATCAGTATGATACATTCAATTCATTCAAATTCTTCTTCTTGAAAATTCTGTATACAGGCAGTGGGGAAAAGGGTCATTTAAAGTGTTTATAAGAGACGAAATACATAACCATGCATGCTTACATGCATCTTTATACATGCAGTATCGTGCAAGACAGAGAAAGCTGGTCGTGTGTTTTTTCTTAATGAAACTCATGCATGTAAATGCATAAAGCTGGCTCAAGTATCGTGAAATGACTACATAGAATACATTTCCAGTAAGGTTTATAATCTGGCAACAGAAATGAAAGCTTCTCTTATATAATGCTCTTCTTGGATTAGGGTTGGTGGAGCGTTTCTTGCTTGCTTGTATGTGGGTCTTCTTTATGGCCTTTATGTCCCTACATGGCAGTTTGAAGCACCTGAGGGGACTGGCTCCATGGTTGCAAATGCACTGACAGAAAATATCTCTCTACTTCAGGTGGTTGTTTTGGTTCAGCACGTTTCTAGCAGAGGAATTTTGATTTACCTATAAGAAGTTCACTGATGATGCTTTTGGCATATGCTGCAGGTAGATTGTAATGTCAGAGGGAGTCTTAGTCCAGGATGCAATGCTGCCAGCCTTATTGACCGGTCTATAATGGGCATCTCTCATCTTTACAAACGGCCATCTTATCGAAGAACTGAGGTTAAATCTCAAACATATCTTTTCGGCTCAAAAAAATTGACTCACCATGTTGGGGGTGAGGATGCTTACGATGGAGAATGAGACATATCTCTGGTTGTTCTGCTGAGTTTCTTTGCTCCTTTTTTGGCCTATCCATCAGCTTTTCACGGGCCATGGTTTGACACTACGTAGATTGATACTTGTGATTCTCTTTTCCCAGCCTATTTATTGTTACTGCCATCAATTTTGTGCAAGTGAGGTGGGACATGATTCCGCTAAAGGGGCCTTTAAAATTTATGATCAACCAGACTTATTAAAAGCAGTTGATAAGTCTTCTCTCGTGAACATGCCATGAATGGCGTCTTGTGGGATCCTTCTTAAACTTCACTTCGTCATTTTTCGGCCTAATTTGGGATTTCTTTAGGGGTGGGAATGCATTTTAGATTGTGTAAAAAACAAAATTTTGGCCTATTTATTGCACTTTTCAACTTTTCACGGAGATCAGTAGAAGAAAACTGGCCTATCCATGACAATTCTCAACTTTTTATGGTTTGCACTGGGGGCCATAAATAGTCAACTCAACTTCTTAATAGACCATAAAAAATTCTTTTCTTGTCAATACCAAGTGCGTTCATGAGGTTTGGCTTTTTTTGTAACATTCATTTGTTTCTTTTGCTGCCTAATTGAAATGATTTCAAGGGTCGGAATGATTCTTTTTAGCCATGACAGAAACTAAGTGCCGGTTCATGACGTTTGGCCTTTTTTGTAACCTTCATTTTTTTGATTTGCTGCCTAAGTGAAACCCTTTCAAGGGTGGGAATGATTCTTTTTAGCCATGGCAGAAGCTAAGTGCCGTTCATGAGGTTTGGCTTTTTCTGTAACCTTCATTTCTTGTGAATGATTCTTTGTAGCCATGGCAGAAGCTAAGTGCCGTTCATGAGGTTTGGCTTTTTCTGTAACCTTCATTTCTTTAGTTTGCTGCCTAATTGAAACGATTTCGAAGGTGGGAATGATTCTTTATAGACATGACAGAAGCTAAGTACGCAGATGAGTATGCTTGTGTGTGTGTGTGTTTATGCTTTCACAGCTTCTGCTGATAGGGCACGGTTGTGGAGTGCTCTTTCCTCATATTGTTGGCGTTCTAATGCATTTCTTTGTGGGGATTTTAATTATGCGCTAAATCTTGCGGATAACACTACTGGCCACTCTCACACGCTTCATGCGGAACGACAATCATGGGACCTTTTTATGCTTGATTGTCAAGCATTGAATTTGTGGCCTCTTTTGCATGCGGATGATCTAGGCTTCACATTTCAGCATAACGCACGATCTATGTATCATGCACGTCTAGACCGCTGGTATCTTTTTGATATGTAGCAGTATGATGACTTTGTATGTGACATGAGGATTGATCATACTCTTTGTCTTTTGGATCATGCTCTTGTAAGCTTGAAGCTACATTTTGGCTCCTTCGCTGCCAATGACTCTCTACCCAAGAAGCAACTTTTGCATGTGAACAATGCTTATCTTAAGCATGATCAGTTTTGCACTATGATTGAGGGGGCCATTCCTCCTTTGTCATCCCAGATGCTGGACACAGCTTGGTTTTGGTTTGTTATGCGGGTTCAATGTGGCATCCAAGTGTAACAGACTTGGGCACTCCAAGTCAAGAATCAATTGCGATAGCACCAAATAACCACTTCAAAACAATTCACAGATCACAATAGATTTGCACTGGCCCGGCGGAGTTCCGTGCCTAGAGATATTGGCCCCAAAGATTGGCGCCCCTTTCGGTATTTCTTTATGTATTTAATCAATGTCAAAGTACAAAGAGCGGTTAGGGTTTCACTCTCAGACTCTGCGTCCAGATGCTCTGAGAAGTGAGCCCTAAACCACTAATTTAAAGGTTACAAGGGATGCCCAAAAGCAGAGCTTTCAGTCAAAAGCAGTTTCTCTCTTTCTATCTCAAGAGGGAGCAAAATAAAGCAAGTTCTCTCTTTCTCTCAAAGCGTAGCCAAAAAGCAAGCTGAATGCGTCGCTAGCTTTTTTTTTTCAGCCTCCGCAATTTCTGGGATTCCGTACCTGCTGCCACGTGGCACTGGCGCCAACTTCTAGGGTTTCCAGCCACTTAGGGTTTCAGCCAGAAGTTAGGGTTAGGGTTTCCAGAAATTAGGGTTTCTGCAAAATTAGGGTTTTTGGCAGAAATTAGGGTTTGCAGGATTTTTAGGGTTTCTGGCAGAAATTAGGGTTTCTGATGTCGGTAGCCACGTCATCACTTTGTGACATACCCCCCTCTTGAAAGCATTGTAATCGACCGCGATTACGCCTGCAAAATCGACAGAAGCCATAAACCATCTTAGCAGACACTAACTGTTAGTACCTACGTACTAGGAACACACATCTAGCACATGTACCAAATCGACAGTCACATCACATGACACCACAGGACATCACAGAACATCACATGACATTCAACATTCATTCGGATCTTAGACCATGATTTATTGGCAATGTAGCTAGCAATCGCATCTAGATCCAATCGGGACCTCATCGATGTCCGATTGACTAACCCCTATTCCAACCATGTCTATTCGAGATCAATCAAACCAAAATGCTGCAGTCATTTCGTCTATCAGTTCCTGCACTTAAGAGAAGTCAAGAACAAATTAGTATCATAATCAGGAATTCCATTTCATTAAAGTCATATAGCAGAATACTGTCAGCTTTCAGTATCTCGGAGGCTCAAAGAGACATTAGTGACTCTAGTATCTAAATCAAGGCATCTGTTGACAAAGGAGCGGAGCAACTCCCCTCTTTTGCATCCCACTGCACCAGATCTCCGGCCAAGCTGAATTTTGGGTTCCGTTTGGAATAGACTATGCTAAACCAAAAGCATCGAGGTAAAGTTTCACAATCTGAGGAGTATTTGCTAGGTCCTCCTCCTCCATCCACTTCGCATCCAATGCAAGATAGTCCTTGAACTTAACCAAGAACCGCCTTCGGACTTCACCTTTAGTCTTCGTATCCTTATGTGCCAAAATCTGTCCAGGAACAAGGATCTTCTCGTTTTCTTCCACTTCGGGTTGCTCATCAGGCTCCCCATCATCAGACACATCACCCTTAAAAGGTTTCAAGAGGCTCACATGGAATGCATTGTGAATCCTCCAAGTATCAGGCAATTTCAATCGGAAGGAGACATCATTTATCTTTTCAGTGATCTGGAAAGGTCCGTAGTATTGCATACTAAGCTTTGGAAAAAGCCTCTCCTTTCCCTTTTTCTTTCATAGGCGTGCCTTCTCAAAACGTAAGAGCGCCCAATCATCCTCCTTCAATTTCATGTCGCGACGATGGTGATCCGTTGCCTTTTTCTATCGTTCTTGGGACTTCTGCAAAGTCTCGCGAACCTTGGCAAAAGCCGTATCCAAATCTCCCGTATATTCATCTGCTTCAAAGATCTTATCTTTCGCGCTTAGGAAGGGTGGAACCTTCGCAGCACCTTCAACAATCTCAAATGGCGCCTTCCCCGTCGAAGAGTGTATCGTGTTATTGTAGGCAAATTCCACCAAAGGTAAGTACTTTTCCCATTGAGTCTTCTGATTCGAGATATAAGACTTCAATAAATCTAGAACCACTGAATTTGCAATCTCAGATTGCCCATCAGACTGCGGGTGGACCAATGACGAGAACTGCAACCGCGTGCCAATGTGCTCCCAAATTGCCTTCCAAAACAAACTTGTGAATTTGGGGTCTCTGTCGGAGACAATCATCTCAGGCATGCCATGTAATCTGAAGATCTGGGCCACTAATAGTCTCGCTAAGTGATCCGGCTTGACTGTTTTCTTCACTGGAATGAAATGAACATGTTTGCTAAATCTGTCAATAACAGTCCAGATACCATTGTGACCACTCTGTGTTCTCGGGAGATCAAAAATGAAATCCATCGCAATACTTTCCTAGGGGCGGGTGGGTATGGGTAAAGGCTGTAACAATCCCTGTGCCTTATGCCTGTCAAACTTGACCTTCTGGCATACTAAGCAACTGCGCACAAACTCTTCCACATCCTTTTTGAGTCTCGGCCAAAAGAAGTATCTCTCTACCCCCTTCATGGTGGTAGCAATGCCGCGGTGACCCGTAAAAGGTGGACAATGGCATTTAGTCATAACCTTTTCTCTCAACGGCTGTGTAACGCTCAACATAGTCTTTCTCATCAAGTAGCCTTCGTGAATGGAGTATCCTGCTACTGTCTCCCCATCCCGTATCCGTGTGAAAATATTTGCAAAATATGTATCTGTGGCATACTGATCGACCATATCCTCGAAGCTCCTATGTTGTATCGCGGAAATAGCCAGAATCAACGGCTTCCGAGACAAAGCATCTGCCACCACATTCTTCTGTCCTTGCACATGGACAATCTGGAAGTGAAACTGTGACAAGATGTTCGCCCACCGCATTTGCTTTTCCAAAAGCTGCTTCTGTGACAAGAAGTAGCGCAAACTTTGATGGTCTGTAAAGACAATAAAATCCGCTCCGAGTAGGTAATGCTGCCACTGAGTAAGAGCATGGATAACCACCAAAAGCTCTTTCTCATATATCTGTGATGTCATCGCCAGCCTAGAGAACAATCGGCTCTCATAAGCAATGACATGGCCTTCTTGCATCAAGACTGCACCCAGACTACGACCACAAGCATCACAATATACTTCAAATGACGTTTGCAAGTCCGGCAAAGTCAAAATTGGTTCCGTAGTCAATTTCTCTTTCAATGTCCGAAAGGCAGTTACCTCTGTGGATCCCCACGAGAAAGGGACTCCTTTCTGTGTCAAGACATGCAAAGGGGAAGCAACCTCTGCAAACTTTCGTATGAACCGCTTGTAGTACGAACACAGTCCCAAGAAGCTTCTAACTTCATGGACATTCTTCAAATCGGGCCAATCACGGATAGTCTCTATCTTGGCCGGGTCCATTTGCACTCCTGATGCTGAGACAATGTGTCCCAAAAAGTGCATCTCTGGTAGGAAAATTCACTTTTCTTTGCATTAATCACTAACTTGTGATCTCGTAATGCTTGAAAGACCTGAAGCAGATGATCTCTGTGTTCTGCCTCATTCTTGGAGAAAACAATGATGTCGTCAAAGAAAGTGCCAACAAATAGCCTGTACTCTCAAAAAATCTTGTCCATCATTCGGTTAAATGTCGCAGGAGCATTGGTTAAGCCAAAAGGCATCACCAAACACTCAAATAACCCAAAAGTAGTCCGAAAGGCTGTCTTGTAGACGTCTCCCGACGCGTCCCGACGCGATTCGGATCTGATGATATCCACTCTTCAAGTCAATCCTGCTAAAGCACGAGGATCCCTGTAACTTGTCGAGTATATCATTGATCATAGGAATCAGAAATCTGTTCTTGACGGTGATTTTGTTGAGAGCTCTATAATCGATGCACATCCTCCAAGATCCGTCTTTCTTCGCGGAGTCAGAAATCAACACAATATCATCAGCATATAACAATAGTGAGATCCATGTCCCTGCCAACTGTGCTCCTCTATCACCATCCCTCTCAGTGTAGTCAGCAACCTCATCCACGTACATGCCAATAGTGTAGCAGATAGCGGGCAACCGTGTTTCACCCCAATAGTGGAGTGAACCAAATGAGAAATCCCCTCTAAAGTGTGTACATGTCCCACTACTGACTTGTATAAAGCCATGATCCCCCAAATCAACTCTTTGGGTACCCCCATCTCCTACAATTTGCGCATCAATCTAGCTTTGGGCACTGTATCAAAGGCTTTGCAGAAATCCACAAAGCAACAATAGAGCTGTCTCCCACGTGATCTCCCCTCCTCAATAATGGCTCTGAGTGTCAGAATATGATCAAGAGTAGAGAAACCTCTCCTGAAACCCGCCTGTCTTGCTACCCGTACACCCTCTCTCTACGCCATCTACTCAACTGCTGCCCAAGGATGGATGCGCACAACCGTGCCAATGTGTGTCCAATCATGATAGTGCGGTAGTTCCTAGGCCCCATAGGGTTCCTTAACTTGAAGATAGGTACGATAGTGGACAAACTCCAAGTATCAGGTATGCCCTCGCACACGGCACGTTTGAACATCACTACTAGAAGCTCTGCAAGAAGGTGGGCTGTTGGAGTACCGTGGGTGCTGGATGCCCCTGCGGGTAGTGGGATCTGAGATGCTTAAAACTGAAGGCCAAGTGACTCTTTTAAAGTTTTTTTTGCCATTTTCCCTACCTACTTTCTATGAATTTCATGTCAAAGTCACTTATTATTAAATGACTTGTCACTTAAGTGACATTGATCCAAGTGAGCAATAATCACGCGGTGCATTATGACGAAAGGTAAAATTAGGAAGGCTAGGCATAAGTCTCCCCCAAAGATAAGATGGGTGTAAAACTGAAAGCAAACAATTCCAATGATACTTTCTTGTGTAAGTGTGTAGGGGTGATGCAAGGAATTATCGGTAGGAACTCGCTTGCATGTCCGTGTGCGCATGCACACACTCACACACACATTTATTTTTGGTAGGTTGTGGATATTACTCTCTTTGGTATATTTGTAAAACATGCTTTGTTGCGTTGAATTGACAAAGGAAGCTATCTGACTAGCATGAATGGGTGGGTTCTTGTGTCAGGCTTGTAGTGTGGACTCTCCCTATTCAGGCCCTCTCCCTGTAAATGCACCTGCATGGTGTATGGCTCCATTTGATCCGGAAGGCCTTCTCAGGTACGTGTCTTGAATTGTTTCTCAAGCTCTTGTAAGTTTTTGGCTGGTTTTATAGTTGTATTGACTAATATACTCTTGAAGGTTTTGCAAGTGTTGATTTGTGTGGGTATATAGAAAGTGACGAAGCTTTCCTTCTTCTCCAGCTCTTTGCCTGCAGTGATAACATGCTTCATTGGAGCACATTATGGTCACATCTTGCTGCATATAAAGGTAAGTCAACAGCTCTCGACCAATTGGTGCCAGGAACACCAATTGGTTTCCCTCGTTAGAACAAACAAAGATGTAAAATATGATTACTAATGAGCTTTTGTGGGAGGAAATTGTTCCCATTTCACCAAGAGCTCTTAATTGCTTTATTGTTTAATTTTTGAAGTAGAATTAACCTGGAAACCTCGCTTTGCAAGTATATACCTGCCAAGTTACCCATGAATCTTGTATACACCTACACGTGCACCTTTAACCTCGGCTTATGCATAGACAATTATGCATAGACAATTGAGAAGGGGTGGAGATCTGCTGATATTTGTAATTTTTGTCTACTCTCTGGATTCCTTGTCTGGTTGATTTGTGCAATCGAGCTGCTTTTACAAAATTTTGCAAGTATCTACATTTAAGAGCTGCATCCCACTACTCTAGAACGTGGAGATAAAGAACGCTCGCTGCTGTGCGCTGCCCCCCTCGCCCTTTGCCCTCCCCCCCCCCCCCCCCCCGTCCCGCTGCCCCAGCCCGCCTCCCCTCAGCCTGCAGCCTTCTCAGCCCACCATCGCCACCACCTCCCCTTTGCGCACCTTTAGCGCCCCCCCCCTCCCCGGAAGGCCTCACTTGTTCAGACCTGCAATGGAGTTCTTGCTGGGACTTTACTTGCTGAGTTCCGCAAGTGTTAGTCTTCAGGCCCCCCCTTTCCAACACAGCAGCAGACACAGATGGAGGCTCATGCTCCGCCCCACAGGGACTCCTCAGAGGCCCCCTCGCCCGACCCTGCAGAGCCCACCATCCGACTTGCTCTTTCACCGACAGAGCAAGCGAGCCTCGCAGCAGAGGTGGAGCGCCTCCAAGCGACCTCCGTCATCTGCAAGATTCTCGGCACCAGACCCAGTAGAGGAGAGCTGCGTGATCTTTTCCAGGCCCACCTTTTCGCAGAGGTGGGCAAGATCTTGGATGTTCAGTTCCTCGGACGCAACTACAATCAGATAGAGTTTGAGACTTCTGAGATGGTGTCCAAGGTCATCGCGATGAGCCCCTTGACCATCCGAGCAGTTCAAGCCCACTTTTGACAGTGGAGACATGGTTTTGATCTAGCTTCAGGTGTTCTGGTAGTGGAGCAGACCTTCCCATCTCCGTTTGCTTTTTGGTTTGAAGAGGGAGTACCTACCATTTTTGGCCAGGATAGGCTCAAAGATTGGGACTGTCCTAGAGACACCTCGCACGAGAGCCCTCTCAGTAGCTGTCAAGGCGGCACGGCTGGCATTCCCTCAGTACGTGTTTTGGTTAGAGACACCAACACTCTATCTTTTGGTTATCCTTCTTTTTCGGGTGAGTGGGGGTTGGTTCTGACAGAGCGTGGAGTATTCAGGCCTCCTGAACCATTGTTTCATTTGTCTATAGATGGACCATCTTGCGAAGGCCTGTCCACGGAGGAGGCCCCGACCTACACCACAAGCACCGCCCGAGTCCTCAAGGGCTGGCCAGCAGCAGCAGTCAGAGTCACAGAGTACGCAGGTAAAGCCATCCTCCGAGCCTGGGGCTCTAGCGGAGGAGGGTTGGCAGCAGGTTTGTGGTTGAAGTCGGCAGGGGGTACCGCGCCAGCCTGGCACTCAGAGTGGTCCTCAGGGTCCTATCGAGCAGCATTGGGCTCCCACGGGGAGCTGATTCGACCCTCTTCAGTAGGACGAGGTCCCTGCTCCAGCCTCCACCTCGGCCTCACCCTCGACATCCCCTCCTCCCCTGAGTTCCCCCCCTCTTCAGCCCCCCCCCCCCCCCCCCCCCCCCCCCCCCCCCCCCCTTCACCTCTCCATCTCGCCCTCCTACCTTTGCCGATCCCCCTCGCCCCTCCTCTCCCCCCTTGCTCCCTCACCTCCTCCGCTCCAGTCCTGCAATCGTCCCAGGGGGCAGGGCCATCCTCGGCTGCTAGGAGATCTCTTGGCAGTGCCTTTGCCACGAGTCGCTTGGCGAGAGAGGGACATCCTTTCTTGCGACCCCCTCTTCTGGTGCAGACGTCTCCCTTTGCAGCAGTTCCTCGTGGTCTGACGAGCTTCGACATTTGGTGTCGTTGGGATTTCTTTGCCTACGACTTTACACGGTTTCTCGACGACCCCTCACCAGACCTTGAGGCAACCTGCTTCAGAGTTCATGTGCTGTTCCTTGCAGCTAGGGGGATAGAGGCCTTGGACTCAGCAGTTGGCTTCTATTTTCCCCTATGCGGCAGGGACCAGGCTGAGTGGACTATAGAGTTAGTGTTGGAGTGGCTACAGACACAGGCCCTAGAGTTCTCTCATCACATGGGAGACCTAGGGGTTACAGACTTGCTTCAGACTCTTTGGCCATTGGCCAAGTTTGTTGTGACACCTCCAGACGCAGCAGAATGTAGACACATTGTGGTTTACTTTTTTGCTGACACCCAGAGCCCGCCATGCTATGTACACATATATGAGGACTCCTGGATAGAGGATGTTGCTCTACGCACGGCTCGGTCTACTTGGGCTTGGGCTAGACACTCTTTGCAGTCATGCCTATCTCGAGGACGCTCAAATGCGGATTACTCCCCATCCAAGCCTTCTCGAAGATAGCACGGTTAGCTGCTGAGGCAGCATCAGTTCTCTCGCTTCCCATGAGGATCGTCTCATGGAAAGTACAGGGATTAGGTGGGCCCCATTTTCAGCGTCAGAGGGGCCGGTTGTGTCAGGAGCTTCAGCGTTGCCTTGTGGGAGGAGAGATTGACCTTCTTATGCTACAGGAGCATCATCTGTGTGAGAGCCGCATTAGACGTTGTGGTCAGCTTTTGCGTAGACAATATGAGACTTTTTGGTCAGCTGCATTTGGACCTGGAGGCATCCAGGGTGGGGTATGTATGACTATTGCGGATTCTTTGCAGCAGGCCATTGTGGACAGAGGGATTATTGTGCCAGGCAGGGTTCAGTGGATCACTATGCAAGTTCAGGGTTGTCTCGTGGGCTTCCTGAACATCTATGCGCCCAATGTGGCAAGTGCTCGTGCAGAGTTTTGGTCTCAGATTGTTGAGTCTCTGCCGCTGGCAGAATAATGGTGCATAGGGGGTGACTTCAACATGTTGGAGGTCCTCTGGCAGGATTGGTGGTAGCCATACTACTGTGCATGGAGTTGAGCTGGCAGCTTGGGAGAGGTTTTGTATGACTCTGCGGGTTGCAGATGTGTGGCAGCATTCTAGCTTTGTGAGGCCTCCAGACATCCTGGCCTTCTCTTGTTCGGACCGCAGAGTGGGAGACGTGAATCTATCTCGGATGTATCGCTTCTACACCTGTGACTTGGGGGGACAATTGGCATTTTGGGAGGGACTTCCTTTTCGGACGATGCATTAGTGATCCTCACAGTGAGTGATAGGCAGAGGAGTGGGAGCATGATGCTACTCATCCCTAAGAGGGTCTTGCTGGACTTAGCGCTCAGAGAGCGAGTGGAGGCTCTTTGGACAGAGAGCTTGGACATGCAAGATTCTCCTGCTGACAGTGGCCTCAGGACTTACACAGCTTAGTCGTTTCTTTCTTCAGGAGTCTTCGGCTCACCTAAGGTTGCAGCGAGAGAGGAGGAGCAACATCTCCGACGGGGCGTTGCTTCCTTGTAGAGGATGCAGGAGCAGCATCTAGACAGTCCTTGGTTGGAGGAGCAGTTACAACAGGCTCTCCAGGAGCTTGTCAGCACAGAGGAGATGCGCCAAGAGTTTGCTTTCCATCGAGAGGCATCTCAATGGACCGAGGTGGATGACAGAGTGACAAGCGCTTTCTTTGAGGTTGTGGGACCTCTGTATACGCATGCCAAGGTCAGTCAGTTGAGGAGTCCCGACGGGTCAGTTGCTTCAGAGCCAGAGGACATGCGTGCAGTTGCTACTGACTTTTATCGTGAGTTACTGTCTGCAGAGCCCCAGTTAGAGCGTTAGGATGCATGCAGAGAGCAGGTGTGGGCACAGATGCCTTATCTTGTGACTGAGGAGATGTGTTAGAGGCTTGAGCTGTCTCTACAGCTAGAAGAGCTGCACACGGCTCTTAGTGCACTCCACCGTGGTAGCTGTCCCGGTGAGGATGGCTTGACTCCCAGCTTTTTCTTGGAGTACTGGGACTTGCTTGGCTCAGATCTCTGTAGTGCTTTTCAGCACATCTTGCACACAGGTGAGATGCCTGACAGCATGAGTGAGGGCCTGATTTACCTCATTCCCAAGGAGGGTGGCTCCTTGGATGAGATTCGACAGTGGCGTCCCATCACCATCATGAACTCGGCCTACAAAATTCTTACCAAGGCTTTGAGTTTGAGGATTCAGCCACTTCTAGAGAGACTTATACATGGGACTCAGACAGGTTTTGTCAAGGAGCGTAGTATCCTTGACAACATCTTTACTTTTTGGGAGGCTTTTTATCTCGCGCTGCTCCGCGGTGAGGATTTGGTGATTCTTCTTCTTGATTTTGAGAAGGCCTACGACAGAGTTGATTGGGATTTTTTGGAGGGCACTCTACGCAGGATGGGCTTCTCAGATGTTTGGATACAGACGGGCACACAGTTAGGTGCTTTTGTCAGGAGGCAGAGGTGATCGTTTCATACTCACACGTTTGGTCAGACAGGGCTGCCCTCTTGCCCCCTTCCTCTTGCTGTTCCATGCTGAGGCGATTAGCAGGTTTTTGGTTTCACAGCAGGTTGGCTTACGTGGCTTCGTGCTCCCTATTCGGGGAGATGAGCTACTGGACGCTGAGTTTGCAGACGAATCAACCTTGTACTTGGATGGCCAGGAGGCCAACCTACACAGGTGTGAGCAGGCTCTTGAGACTTTCTATTGTGCATCTGGCGCACTGATCAACTGGAGAAAGACAGTGGCTTTCTCGATTGGTAGTGCTCCTACGCCCGATTGGATGCCAGGCGAGGGTTTCAGGTGGATTCCCCAGGGACTGCAACTCGGTACTTGGGGCTGTTACGTTGGTTTGGACTTGTCTCCCGAGCAGTAGATTGCTCCACTCTTCCTGTCTATCAGGAGGAAGTTGTTACATTGGAGTTCCGCACGACTTTCTTTGGCAAGCCGAGTTATAGTGGCCAACCAGGTGTTGTTGGCTATTATGTGGTACATCACTTCTTGTTGGATCTTCTTGAGTTCTTGTATCAGCCAGGTAGAGAGGCTGATCAGAAACTTCCTTTGGTCAGGGCGTGACACTCAGATAGCCCGGGCCAAAGTGGCTTGGCAGGTCATCACTCTGCCTTGTTCTCAGGGAGGGTTGGGGATCATAGACCCAGCACAGCAGAGTAGAGCCCTTCTTGGGAAGTTCATCGTCAGAGGACTTCTTCCAGGTGACGAGCCTTGGCAAGAGTTCTTGCTTCAGCGGCTGGTGCCTTAGGCTGGAGGCCCCTGGCGACCCTCGACTCGATGGGTTTTCACAGAGATGCGTAGAGTTGGCTTGAGCAGGAGATTGGAGGACCGCTTCGCTGTGAGTCTGCTCCGATCTTGGGAGCAACTGCGGCGAGGCCTTGAGTAGCGTTAGCCTACTTGCATGGAGGAGCACCTGCGACAGCCCCTTGTTTGGAACCCCATGGTTAGCACTCAGAGAGGTCACTTGGTTGGTAGTCGGCCTCATGTTTCCTAGGGTCCCATGGCAGAGGGTCCAGCACGCTCTTTAGGTGATTGGTTACAGTTTTCAAGCTTGTCAGAGGAGCTTCAGGGCATTCAGCTACAGGGCATGAGAGGGGTGCAGAGCATGTGTCAGGACATCTCAGAGGCAGTAGCAGCTGAGTGGCTCACACCTCTTGAGTCACCAACGCCCAGATCGATGGGAGCCTTTAGGCGATTTGAGGTTCTCATCTCAGTTCGGGCTTGCTCAGAGACTATACCCTCCCTGCTTTTCGAGCTACAGGGTGAGGGACGCCTACACCGAGTTGCAGTAGAGGCCCTGCAGGTGGCAGAGTGGTGTTTTCAGAGGATCTGCGTGGTGGGCATCTGTGGGAGGACTTCTGTCATAGATCCCGATCCAACAGTTCTTGAGACTGGCCACTGGAGACTGTGGGCTTGGGAGAGCTGTCCACCGGCACGAGTACAGTGGGATCCTGGAGAGTGGCTTTGGAGGGATCCTTTCTCCTCTGCAAACCATCCAGGTGTCCCTTTCTTTCAGTACACTGTTCGATTGGGACGTCACATACTGGCAGTGCGCAGAGAGGCTCGTCCGCTGCAACAACTCATTGGCAAGAGGAGGGTCTGACAGCTGAGTTCTTGGCAGCTTTTTGGGAGAGGTTGTGGGACTCCAGACAGCCGAGACGAGTCACTTTGTTCCAGTGGCTGGTTGCACACAGAGCTACAACAGTTGGGAGCTAGCTTGTACATAGTGGTCTCTTGGCCGCATGTGCAACTTGTGACCATCTTGTGGAGAGTCAGCGTCATTGTCTTTGGGACTGTCCTTTGGCACAGGAGGTCTGGCTTCGTGTCCTTCGGCTGATGCCAGCTCTTTCCACAGCTCGGCAGTACACTTGGGGGGCAGCTGCTTGGTCCACTCTCGCGGGCCCGGCACTCCAGTTTGAGCTATCTTCCACCAGCAGGATGATTATGATGCAGGGGGGTCGACCTACACTCCAGCCTACTACAGAGCTTACTCCACAGGAGTGGTGCAGTGAGAGAGAGGAGTGTTGGGAGCTCATCAGTGGCCTGACACTCTAGTTCATCTGGCAGGCCCGCTGCTTCTGCATCTTCGAGGCTCGCCCAGTACCACCAACAGAGATTGTTCGAGATCTTTGGCTAGAGCTGATCCATACTCTCAGAGGACAGTTCGAGAGACTCCAGGGCAGTTCCGACCGCATGCGGGAGTGCAGAGAGGCTTTCCTTCGACTCTGGCATCCTAGGCCTTTTTTCACCATGGTCCAGGGTGTGCTCACATGGCACTACCGCCCACTTGTGTGTCTTTTCCTTCCTCCCATCTCTTGATTTAGCCTCATTGTACATATGCTGTTTTTTTCTTTGGGAGAGTCTCCCCATCAGGATTGTTGTAGCGCTCTCCTGTAGAGGTGGTTGTAGCCCTATGGGCAGTTTCAGTAACTAATAGAAGAATCTTTTTCTCGGGAAAAAAAAAAAGAGCTGCATCCTAGTGCACGCATACAGCGCCTTGAAGCGCTGTAGTGCTCCAGTCCCGCAAGTGCTGGTTAGACATACAGTGCTTCGGCCTTGTGCTCTAGGCGCTGCAAAGTTTCTGCCAAATTGTCAATTTTTACAGTGTGTGGAGTGCTTGACCTTTTGCATCCCATTACCAACAAGTACTTTTGACTTGCGCATCCTTGGCACCCTATTATTAGTCCACTTGACTGGCATGTGCTTGTCCTTATTTTCTTCTTGCGCCCACAAGTGCATGGCTTGCGTGTGTGACTGGCGGGAGAGAGCTCTTTGCAGTGCATACAGTTAAAGCGTTGCTCACCCCATATGCACTATGCGGGACACAGCTAAGGGCCATTGCGCTGCTAGTTGACATTGATCCAAACAATTGAGTGTATGCTCTTGTGTGTGTGTTTGTGGGTATGCAAGAATTGGGGAGTACCAAGATGAATTGATCACATTGCTTATCTTTAGCCTCAATGTATGCAAAAACTATATGAGAAGGGGTATTGATCTTGGTTATAATCTTCTGCGTTCATTTGGCTTCATTTTTTTCCTTATAGTAGACCACTTACCTGATTGACTTAGGTGCATCCCCTAGGCGAGCAACTTTTACGGAGTCTTGTGCTTACTTGGCTAACTTCAATATGACAAGAATTTTTTCATATGCATCCTCTTGACTCCACACGTATTTTGGCTGTATCTCGTGAAATCTTCTTTTCTCTTGTTCATAATGCATGCATAATCTTTGACGGCACTTTAGGAAAACCCTCTTGAGATAATATTCTTGTTTGATGATCTTTTGCCACCTTCCTGATTTTGGGAATTTTGACAATTTTCTTTTTGAAGGCTGGCATGGGCCCCTTTGATCTTTGAAAACCTCTATGGAGTATAGCTCCCACCCATAACCCATGGCTCGTAGGCCGTTTTGGTGCTCTTAGATTGCCTTCGCACCAATCGGCCACTTGGGTGGTTGGGCACTTTAGCGGTCATGGATTGAACTATCATATTAATGAAAACTCACATGTTTGGCACCAATGGGCCATAGCGAATTTCTAGGTCATAGGCACAAGAAAAGAGAAAGGTAAGCTAGGTCCATTGGATAATTTGGTCTAGGGTACTTTTTGGCCCTCGATGCAAAGTGGATGGAGAAGGAGAACATTTCAAATTCTCTTCAGAGAGAGCTTTACCTTGAAGCTTTTGGGCTATTAGTAGTGTCTATGCCAAAAGTTACCGATGCATTAGCAGGTTGAATCTCGTGCCGTGCGGACTGCGCGAGAGGGGAGCCACTCCATTCCTTTGTCATAGATTGCCTAGATTGAATAAAGTCACTAATTCCCGTTGAGATTTTAGGGTACTGACAGGCTGACAATATTTTGCGGAATGACTTTACGAATATATGTGTACTGAAATGGAAATTTCCGTGATTAAACTGAAGACATGTGCTCTTTCATGTGTGTTTTGTTAGAGACATGTAGAGAAAGATGAAATGTCTGTAGCTTGTTCAGTTCTTTACTCCACGTAAAATTTCAGACACTTGAGGAGGTATATAGAGCATTTTTTGGTATTTTGCAGGGCCATAGAAGACGCATTTGGCAGTGGTCAACTACTGGAGCTGTACTGGTAGTCAGTGGGCTTGGACTTGATTTTGCTGGTTAGAGACATCTTTTTGGTTTTTGTGACTGTCGTAGAGGAGCCTTATTGTCATGTTCACCCGGTAGAGCTTAATTTACTGCAGTTTTTTTCATCTTGTTTCAGGAATACCTTTAAACAAGCAGCTTTACACGCTGAGCTACACTTTGTTGACTGCAGGGGCTTGCGGATTGGCGTTTATGGTCAATTATGTGATTGTGAGTAGTTTTACGTCTTTTGGTGTTAGTCAACTTGTCAATTATCATATGAAATCTAGTGCATGTGTACATACTCATCTCATCGTTTATGAACAAAGTCAAATGCATGTCTCCAAGTTGCTTGCAGGCTAATGTTCAAGAATTTTGACAAGAGACATAGTATTCTGGTGATAAATTTTAACTAGCATGCAGTGACTTGTGCGGAGACAGAAGAAAACGAGCAAATCTGTCTGTGGTAGCTGATTGATGAAAGTGGCATTTTTATAAGCTAGCCAAATAGACTATAGGAATTGATTTCTGAAGTGTATGTTCCTCACACACAATTTTCTGTCAAAGCATCGGTTTTGTACATAGTATATAATGAATGTAAACAGTGT
The DNA here is from genome assembly GCF_014529385.1 of Adiantum capillus-veneris. Classification (NCBI taxonomy): domain Eukaryota; kingdom Viridiplantae; phylum Streptophyta; class Polypodiopsida; order Polypodiales; family Pteridaceae; genus Adiantum; species Adiantum capillus-veneris. The sequence goes on along the minus strand of NC_140940.1, from coordinate 95,794,948 downwards.
ACAATGTAAATCTACAATTTTCTCTGATTTTGCATTTTTTGTAACTAAATTTCTGGGAAGATACTTCCTTTTATGACTGTGTAGCTGGTGTGGTTGTAGACTAAACTCAAAGTGCTGTTCCTGTTTAGGTGGATGTTTATGGGTGGAAGTTATCGACTATTGCATTCAAATGGATAGGAGCACATGCGTTGATGATATATGCCCTTGTATCATGCAGTGTCATCCCCCTTGCCATCCAAGGACTTTATTGGAAGTCTCCAGAGAACAACTTGGTCTCTCTCTCTCTCTCTCTCTCTCTCTCTCTCTCTCTCTCTCTCTCTCTCTCTCTCTCTCTCTCTCAGTTTTGGTACTCAGTCATTGTATCAGATTCACCGCGTTGTAACTGCTCATAGGTTATTTTGGCCTTTTGAAGACGTTAATATAACATTTCATTCCATTTCTTTCTCTCTCTCTCTCTCTCTCTCTCTCTCTCTCTCTCTCACACACACACACACACACACACACACACACACACACACACACACACACACACACACACACTTTTTTTTTTGTAAATCAATTTGATTTATCTATCTGTGGGAAACCTCAAAGAGAGGAAAACCCACCAAAAAGATGTACAAGGAAAGGAACACAACAGTGTTCGGCTGTACAAAATATCTAAAAGCATTCATAAGAAAGCTGATGTATCTCTGCCGTGATATCACCAACTTCCAAGGCGAACCGCAAAGACTGCCGAAGGGAAATCTTGAAGAAAGGTAGGGGATCTGTATGAATGCGATGGAACATATAGCCATTACGCTGTCACCACAGGCTCCAGTACGCCCAAAACATGACCCACATGAAGAAGGCTGCAAAGCATTGCAACGTCGGCGAGAAGATACCAAAAACCCAAAACGGCTTATGGAAGACCGTCGTGGGAAAACATAGCCGCATACACGCAGATACCCGACGAAGGAAGTCTCGAGTGACACATCAATCCCACAAGAGGTGACAAACATCCTCCTCGGCAGATAAGCAACGGACACATGATGAAGGGCGGATACGGAGCATCCCAAGAAAGGTACCCATTGGGAGCACACCAAATTAACATCGCCAAAGAAACAAACGCTCTTTCAACGTCAAATGGCTTTCCCATATTGCATATATAATCCTGTGCCACCAAATATCTGATTTATGCATGTGCCAAATAGCGTTGCAATGATCAGCATTCCATGGACGAGGCAGAAGAAGAGCATATGCCCGGCCGCGGCAGAAATATCTTGAAATGGCATTTCCCCAAGCTTCCAGTCAGACATGCGATCACCATCAGCCAAAGGTGAAACGGGCAAGAAACCTGTCAACATTTGCTGTAATTCTCTCCAAAACTGGCGATAGTGCATGCCCAATCCAAAGCGGCGAGCGGAAAATGGAAACTCGAAAGTGAAACCAGCTGCATCCACCACATCCCCAACCACTCGAATGCCACGGCAAGAGAGGAAATACGCTTGGCGAGGCGAGCGGTTGACCAAAGTAAGAGAAAAAGCCCGACTCCAAACACACACACACACACACGTCATTTTTGACGGATTGGTCTCATGGTATCAGATTTACTAGTTTGTAACGGATTGATCTCATAGGTCATTTTGGCCTTTTGAAGACCTTAGTATATCATTTTTTTTCATCTCTCTCTCTCTCTCTCTCTCTCTCTCTCTCTCTCTCTCTCAGGTCACCATCGCATTTAGCCAGTGCGGGCTGGAGCAGTAGAACCCCATCAATACTCAGCAGTGTTACTAAACACGAGCAGAACTGAGGGCCTGCGCAACAGAGGACCACACTCAAAGTTGCCACCTGGAATTGTAATGGATCTATGCGTCTTAATGTGGGTGCTTGACATCGTTTTCTACTCTGAGACACATCAGGCCCCGGGGCAATCTATGCCTCACATTAGTGGATATAGATGGGAGACAGCTTGTAGACAGGAGACACGATCAGAGCATCGAGGGCGAGGCTCAGGAGGAGTGGCAGTGTTATTCAGGGAGGAGTTGCAGCCATTGATACATATAGCTCGCAGGGATGAGCAAGCTAGGTACATGTGGGTGAGACTGAGAGCAGAGACAGACAAATATCTTTACATTGCTATTTGCTACTTTCCCCCGAGTACGTCAGTTTATGCACCACCCAGAGGACAGTCCCCCTTCTCTATTTTGAATGATGATATATGGGAGTTCTCTAGAGATGGTGACATCATCATGCTAGGGGATTTCAATGCTAGGACTTTGCCCATCATCAGACAGTATTTTATGATACTTCAGGGAGATGCTGAGAGAGTTGGATGTTGTAGAGACGGGCCTATCCAGACTATCACAGGATGGAGAACACACTGAATATGGACGACACTTGATAGACATGGGGACTGCACATGGATTGGCCATCTTGAATGGCCTACAGAGATTTCCCGTTGCGGGGAGTTTTACATGCTTTCCACACAGACATGGAGCCAGCACAGTGGATTATGTCATGGCACAGCCGAGCCTCATCTCTAGTATCCAGGATCTCACGGTTGGACCCAGACCTGTGGACCCAGACCTGTTGGTGTGGTAGTGGACCATGCTCTTGTGTCGTTGACCATCTCATTTCAGTTTAGTGTAGCACACAGGCTACGAGCAGCATCCCCTACTTGCTACACCTTCACGCGGGAGACAGACTCTGTATACATAGATGGGATCTACAGACACCTATGCACAGAGGAGCCAGGGAGACCTCTAGAGGAGCTTACTACTATACTGACACAAACACTACATGATGCAGCAGCAGAGACGCCGTTCGGGGAGCATGCCCCAGAGCAGTTGGCATGATGAGGAATGTCGGGACACTAGAGCTAGACTTCAGAGGGAGGTGCTTTTGGGGGACATCACTCACAAACAGTCACAGATTGACTTCCGACGCCTAGTGCGGCGGAAGAAGAGGGCATTTTTGGCTCGCCTAGAGCAGGATCTATACCAGCTATTCTTGAGTCAGGACTCACGTGAGGCATGGCGGCTTTTTCATGAGCACTCCTCCCTCCCTGCCATCACTTCTACAAAGGCTTGGGGCCGTTATGCATCATCTCTGTACACAGTTCCTGAACAGCCCCCCCTTCCCAACCCCCCCGATCCATGCCCACACACATGTGCTTTTTTCACTGCTGAGATGGTGAGGAAGGCCATTGACAGGATGAAGACTGGGAGAGCATATGATCATGATGGCTTAGTGGCTGAGCATTTCACGCATGCCAGAGATTTACTAGTAGAGCTTCTAGTAGTTATGTTTAACTGTGCCATGTGTGAGGGCTTGCCTGATACTTGGAGCTTATCTACTATTGTACCTATCTTCAAGTCAGGAGACCCTATGGAGCCTGGGAATTATCGCACTATCATGATTGGACACACATTGGCACGGTTGTACGCATCTATTCTTGAGCAGCAGCAGCTGAGTAGATGGGCAGAGAGAGAGGGCATACGCGCAGCCGGGCAAGCAGGTTTCATGAGGGTTTTTTCTACTCTTGACCATATCTTGACACTCAAAGTGATCATTGAGGAGGGTAGATCGCGTGGGAGACGGATCTATTGTAGCTTTGTGGATTTCCGCAAAGCATTTGACAGAGTGCCCAGAGCTAGATTGATGCGTAGATTACAGGGGATGGGAGTACCCACAGAGCTCATTTGGGGGGTCATGGCATTATACAGGTCAGTAGTGGGGCATGTACGCACCCCAGAGGGTCTATCCACACCGGTTTACTCCACTATTGGGGTGAAGCAGGGCTGCCCGCTCTCTCCTACTCTATTTGGTATGTATGTGGATGAGGTTTCTGACTACATTGAGAGAGTTGGTGATAGAGGTGCACAACTGGCAGGGATATGGATTCCACTATTGTTATATGCTGATGATATTGTGTTGATCTCCGACTCTTCGGAGGGGATGCAACGTCACTTGGATGCTTTGCATAGGTTTGCCCAAGAAAGTGGTCTGTCCGTCAACCTTGGTAAAACCAAGGTCATGGTATTTAATACCACCCCACAGTGGATTAGGAGGTTAGCACCCGCATTCACGTACGGCCAGGAGAAGGTGGAGTATATAGATGCTTACACTTACCTTGGAGTGGTATTTAGTGGGCCAGCATTTTCATCGAGAAGGGCAGCAGAGACTAGATTGACCAGAGCCCATGCAGCATTGGGTAGATTGGAAAGGATGTGTTCACAGGTTCAGTTTCAGGAGCCTCGGACGAAGCTCTAGCTCTTTGACACTTTGGTGGCTTCTGCATTGCTTTATGGAGCTGAGATTTGGGGACCTTCACTGGATCATCACGGGAGGACTAGCCGTAGTGATGGATGGGGGGACATGGAGAAGCCTCTGGTGTCTATAATCTCGCGGCTCTAATGAGCTGGGCACGAAGATGGCTTTCTACAGAGAGCATCTCCTCCAGCTTACGGAGGATGGTTTTGTGACGAGGCCCAGATACATGGACACCCACTTGTCTCATGGGATACGATGTGCTATTGGCCAGATACGCACATCTTCACACCAGCTGCAGATCGAGGCTGGGAGATACAGCGGAGTACCAGCAGAGGCCAGGACATGCCCCCTGTGTGACATCGAGCCTGAGACAGAGTTGCACTACACATGCCACTGCCCCATCTACTACGAGATACGAGGCCGCTTCCATTGCTTGTTCAGAGAGGGCTTTGGACCATTCTCTAGAGTCATGCGGTACGAGGATCAGAGATGCCTGGGTTTGTTTTTGCTCGAGCTGCGCAGACACAGAGAGAGCTTGATGAGAGGAGAGGCTAGCCAGTCTCAGAGACAGATCACAGACTTCTCTAGAGCTGCCACCACTGGACACCCGGAGGAGTTACTACCACAGCAGAGCTCGTCGCCTTACACCAGAGGCACACTGATCGACTGAGCGACTGAGTTGGGGAGATCCAGACGCCCACGACTGCGGAGGACTACATAGCATCGACGGAGGCTGCATGAGAGGATTCGGGTCACTTTGGCTCGACATGCACGACGCCCAGTCAGACTACTGACCATGGAGTAGATTGATGAGATCCGCCAACGACCGATGCTGGATCTCCTGTGATCTAGCTATCTCAGCTAGCTGTTTAGCTGCTTAGTTCACACCTAGCAGTTTAGGATTCCATAGTATTTTATTTTGTCATTCTGTCATTTTGTCATCTTGTTACTCTGACTTTGTATTAGATCCACCACATTGTAACTTTCTGGTCTCATATCACTTTGGCCTTTTGAAGACGTTAATATAACATTTCATTTCATTTCATTTCATTTCTCTCTCTCTCTCTCTCTCTCTCTCTCTCTCTCTCTCTCTCTCTCTCTCTCCATAAAAAGATTTTCTTTAGGATGAAGGATCTTTCCTTATTATGATTCTCCCATACAATTGTATCACATCTCATCTCATAGGTCATTATGGCCTTTTACAAATTTTTAGATGCATTGCATGCCTTCTGCAGAGATAGAGATCTTGAAGTCAACCTCGAAAAGACCAAAGTCATGGTCTTTACCAAGGTCCATGTACCAGTTTATTTTTGATGGGCCTCAATGAAACAAGTGAGGGAATATTGTTACTGGGGAGCCACCTTCTCTGGTCCGAGATTCAAACTGACGGTAGCAGTTCCAGGAGACGGTAGTAGCCCATGTACAGTTCCAGGAGCCCCGCACCAAGCTATGGCTTTTTGATTCTATAGTCACACCCAACAAACTATATGGAGCTGAGGTTTGGGGATGCAGCCTATACATAGACAATTGAGCCCTCTTGCTGAACAAGCCGGCTGAGAGAGGGATCACCATGATGGTTGGGATAGCATGGAGAGGCTGCTGATCACGATGCTGTTATCCATGATCAGAGGCAAATCATCTACAGCACACTCAATTTTCAGAGCAGAATTTGGGGCAGCATCCATGGTAGTGGAGGCGATGTTGAAGGCAGTGATCTTCCTACAAAGAGTGTGAGAGCTCCCACACCAGAGATACCCCAGATTAGCTCTGACCTCCTTAAGACAGTTACCATTGGAGGGCAACAGAGGTTATTGATACTCACAGATGACCTCTTGGATGAGTTTGCATGGGCTAGACAATGACCGACTCCTGCCCTTTGACTATAGTCTAGACTGCCCCACACTCCCCCTCAGCCGGACTGAATTGAACCGAGTCACAAGAGTAGATATTGTGAGGATTGAGACAGAGAGGCCATGGACCTGACCGTCCACTTCCCATGGGGTCAAATATGGAGTTCTATAGGAACCACTTCCTACACCTCTTTGAGGATGGGTTCATTATTAGACCAAGAGTACATGGACATCCACCTTTCCCACGGCATGTGACTGCCATTGGATAGATTCGCACCAGCATATGCAGATGCACAGTATACTGTGATATGAAAAGTACATGAACAATTATCTAAACATAGGAAGGGTCAACCTAGGACATAACATGGCAAAGAAGTGCATAAAAGTGACCAAAGCATTGTCGTTGTTCACGGACCTTTGTGCTATTGCATGGTTTGAGTGGTCAAATTGCGTGTCTGCATAGGGTTAGCGTCTATTGAACTGGTTTACTATTTACTCTCTATTTTGAGGATGATTACTCTTTTGGGGGGGGGGGTAAGTGATGACGTGGCATGATCGTATTGGAGTGGATGAGGAGAGAAAGAGCGTTGGAGCTTGACTGGATCGGCACACCCAAGTGTGAGTGCAGGACCCAGGTGCACGTAAAATGTGGCGAGATTCTTGGCGGGAATCATGGTGCAAAATGTGCTGCATCTTACATGATGCTGACGTGGGATGCTGCATGGTTGTTGAAGGGGCATTTAGTTGCAGACTGCTTTCTCAACTTCAACTTTTGAAAGTAAGGACTTTTGGATTCCAACTTTGGATTACAGAGCTTTTGGGTGCCACGTGTGTAGCAAGTTGCTTTTGGGCCATGTGTTTCATAAGTGAACCCAATTATGCTGTGTGACTTATTCATATAAAAAGTACGGAAAGGGGTGCTTGACTTAGGGGCCAGTGCACCTAGGCAGACTCTATTACGTCTGGACTTCAGGTGTTTTGAAGTTTGTGTTATCAGTTTTCAGGTTCTGACGTGTATTTTCTGTTGATTCGCCACCTTGCCAGTGGCTTGCCATTTGGAAGGGTGAGCCTGGAGGAGCAAGCATAGCCAAAGGAACTATGAGGCGAGCGAGCATAGCCAAAGGATAAGGACGGTGGGCATTGGTGAGTCTCAGACTCAATGCCGGCACCAGAAAACTTAGCGTCGGCGAGGTCGGGGCTTAGCCATGGCAAAAGGTGAGCGTTGTGATAGCCATCTAGAGCGATTACCAATGGAGGCTATTATTTGCTGGGTGGTACTCCAAGAGGTATGTGAGGTAGAGGCCGAGGGTAGCTGCAAGGTCCAAGCCAGCTTAAACTGGGACTATTCATGCATAGATGTGTGAAGGGCGAGAAGGTATAGGGTGATGCGAAAATTCGATTTGTTCTTGCCTTTTCTTGGTCAGTGTTCCCTTGAACTTCTGGGGGGGAGTTTGGTAGGTGAGCATTAGCAGGGGAGCAGCATCCTGGTGTGTGGGGCAGTCTGGTCTCCTGGGTAAACTGACCTCACCTAGGAGGCACCTTCCAGTCCTGACCTGAGAAGGACTAGGGTAGAGGAGCCAGTTTAGTGACGCTGAAATTGGGGCGCCTCCAGAAAGATTTATGATTGACCATTTTAGGTGGAGAAGGGTGCATATCAAAGCTTCTGAGATAGCCTTTCTGCAGCAAATAATTGTGCTGTGAATGCCTGGAGAGAAAACACGAATCAACTTTGTACAAATGAGTGTGGGTGGGCTGGTTTTAAAGAGGAGCCCCTCTTTTAACTGGCTTCTCTACCCTGAGGCTTATTACCCTCTAGCTTCTTTATCTAAGACTGATGCTGCAAAGTTTCTTGGCCATCGCAATCCGTCCCACGGTTCAGGGCAGCACAACCCACCGACTTTTGGCCGTAGGGCCCTTGGCGACCCCAAAGCCAAAAAATTGGCGGTTGTGCCACCTTGGATTGACAAGACGGGAGCGGATGGCCATGAAACTTTGCGTGGGTAGGGGAACCACACTCTTTCTTGCCCTTGCAGAGCTTCATGGCCATCGCAATCCATCCCGACATTCCAGAGCGGCACAACCGCCAACTTTTGACCGTAGGGCCCTTGGAGAGCCCAAAGCTAGAAATTTAGCGGTTGTGCCACCTTGGTTCAATGACACGGGAGCAGATGGCCATGAAACTTTGTGGGGGTAAGGGGAGCACACTAATCCCCGCCCTTGCAAAGCTTCATGGCCATCGCAATTCATCTCGACATTCCAGAGCGGCACAACCGCCAACTTTTGGCCGTAGAGCCCTTGGAGAGCCCAAAGCTAGAAATTTAGCGGTTGTGTCACCCTGGACCAATGAGACGGGAGCGGATGGCCATGAAACTTTGTGGGGGTAAGGGGAGCACACTAATCCCCGCCCTTGCAAAGTTTCATGGCCATCACAATCCTTGAAGATGATTGTATGTCTGATAAATAGCCTAGAGATCCCAGAACTGCATCCATGCAAGAAAATAGTCGTCCTCTGAATGTGGTCACTGATGTGCGCAATTGAACAAAACAGTAGTAAAAGAAACGATATGCAGCCATTGTGTAACTTAACAAAAAATATTGAGCATGGGAGCAACACTACAGCATGTGAGGTATTGTCTCAGCATGTGAGGCATTGTCGCATCACTTTGGCAGCAAGAGCAACCTGAAGCGGTGTCCCAAAGGGGCGCCCCAACAGGGAGTGCAAATTAACCTTCCGAAAGAGTCTTGAGCATTAGAGCAACACTACAGCACGTGAGGTATTGTCGCATCACTTTGGGCGGCAACGGAAACCTAAAGAAAAGGCAATGCGGTGGTGTACCAAAGGGACCCTAACAGGGAGCACATCTGTGAGACAGCTCCAAAAGAAAATTGTCTGTTTGAGAGTATGTTTGGACTCCCAAATGTTTTGTAAGATACATTTCCATCAACGGATCAGTTTGTGCAAATGCCATAGCTGATTGCCATGCTTTAAAATCCAAGGCTGGCAATTAGAACATCAACATATCTCTCTACTCCTGCACACACACCATGTGAGCGCATGCACCTGGCAGGAACATGCACACTTAAGCACTAGCTACCGTGCCTTAAAAAGACAGTTACGACCTTTCTTCTCATGTGTCTCTGTTCAGTTCATAGCCAAATGACGAGTACTGATCTCCGCCGCAGTAATTTATTGAAGTGTAATTGATCAAGATTGCAGGTGAAGATACCTATCTCTGGGCTAAGTAGCAAGAGGAGCAGTAAATGATGTGTAACAAAACTTGATCTTGAATGCTTCAAAGTTGGCTCCAGCCTCTATAAGTTCTTGTGGTAGTCGCCTGGATGTCCCTTCAAGTGCATTTCACATGATTTGACCCAAAAAAAGGCGTGTGCTGCATTCCATTTGAGGATGGGCTTCAGACTCTAAAATTTCTTCTGGCGGTTGTGTCGGAACCTGATCGCAGCACCTAGCCTATCATTGGTGATGGTATGGGAGTCTGTAGTCAAGGTGTATTGGAGTCTTCAATCTTATGAAATCTGCAGACCCCCTAGATGTGAAGTTTTGTAGGTTTCATCATGTGCATAACTGTGCCATTGTATATCATCAATTCCATACTTTCTATCCTGCAGTTAGTCTATTTGTTTTTTGTAAAACATGCAAGTAGATTTGGACACATTTTGACATCACAATTTAACAGCCCTTTCTTTTCCTTGTACACTATGCATAAGTTTTCTTCAAAACTTACAATAACAGATGCTGAAAGCTTTTGCAGAACAGTGTGCTAACCATTTATTTCTTGATTTTGACAGATAGCGACTATACTGGGGACCTTAGGACTATCATGATGCGGATGATAAAAATATTTTCTCATTTATTGATTAAAGGACCTTCAAAGATGGAGGTGGTGGTTAGCACATTCATATATGAAAGTTTTGGAAAGAGCAAGTTTTGTTACTTGTAGAGGCTTAGCTCTTCAATTTTTAAAGGAAGCCTGAAAAGCAAATGCTATTGCCTGTATCAATAATTGCTTTATTAATCAGAGAAGACTCATACTGTAAGATTATTTCTTTCATTAACATAATAAACTCATTGAGTTTCCAGCCAGCATGTCAATTGTAAAAGGCTTGCTAATCTTTCCAAGTTTGGAACAGAGTTTTCCTTGTCGGCTAGATCTTTAAGGTCTCTTGGGATACTTTCCTACGATGTTAAAACTCTCTTCTTCTTCTTCTTCTTCTCAACAGAGGAACCTCTTGCTGGCCAAGTTTTTCCTGAGAAAAGCAAGCTTCTCTATCCCTTGTGAAAATAAAGAGTTATAGGTGGTTTTAGTGCTCAATGCCAACACAGAAGATAAAAGGCTTGCTAACCTTTCCAAGTTTGGAACAGAGTTAAGTTTGCCAATCTTTCCAAGTTTGGAACGGAGTAAGGCTTGCTAATTTTTCCAAGTTTGGAACACAGTTTTTCTTGTCGGCTAGATCTTTAAGGTCTCTTGGGATAGTTTCCTACGACGTTAAAACTCTCTTCTTCTTCTTCTTCTTCTTAACAGAGGAACCTCTTGCTGGCCAAGTTTTTCCAAAGAAAAGCAAGCTTCTTCATCCCTTGTGAAAATAAAGAGTTACAGGTGGTTTTAGTGCTCAATACAAACACAGAAGATAAAGAAAAAGTGGCGAATTCCATTAGCTTTAAAGATAGCTCGTAATAAAGAACTGATGACTATGATGGGGGTTAATGAGCCGACACATATGAGGGCTTGGGGAGTGGGTGATAAGAAAAGTGGAAGCAAGGGGGAAACCTCAAAGGAAAGGGCACTTATCCTTGGTTTCTCCTCCATGGAAGCGAAGAAATACTTTTTGAAGAAGAGACTTAACTCTTAAGATGATGGGCATCTTTCTTGGATATGATTACACTTGCACATTTCTCATATGCAAGAGGTAATGCCGGATGTTAGAGCGGCAAGGGAAAAAAATAAGATTGCTTTTTACCAAGATGGAAGGGTGGTGATATTGGAGCGACGCTTCGCATGACGGTGCGAGACCTATGGGACCTCACTAAGGATGGCAACATGGAATTGTAATGGTTCACTTTGTCTTGATGTAGGGGCATTTGAGGACAACTTCATAGGGAGAGACATCGTCTTTTACTCGGAGACACACCAGTCATGAGGACATCCTTGACCGGATATAGGTGGGGGATTGCTTGTCTAGCAGAGACAAGATCAGAGCATAGGAGCAGAGGGTGAGGAGGAGTAGGAGTCCTATTCAGAGAGGAGTTACAACTGCTTGTGCACATTGTTCGGAGAGATGATCATGCTAGATGCATGTGGGTGAGATTGAGAGTTGAGACAAGCAGATTCTTGTACATTGCTATATGTTACTTTGCTCCCAGCACATCAGTGTATACCACACCTAGAAATCAATCCCCTTTCTTTGTATTAGACGAGGATATATGGGAGTTCTCTAGAGATAGTGACATCATTCTCTTGGGAGACTTTAATGCTCGCACAAGACATTATCAAACAAACAACTTTTTATATGAGATGTAGGGGCCTCGTCAAACGCTCAGAGGATGAGTACACCAAGTATGGGAGATATTTGAGGGAAATGGGGTCTCACATGGTTTGGCTATACTTAATGGCCTACAACAATTTCTCGTTGTAGCTTGGTTTGCTTGTTTCCTACACAGGCATGGGGCTAGCATAGCGGACTATATCATGGCATAGCCAAGCTTCATCCCTTGCATTCAAGGTTTCAAAGTGCCCATACTAATGGGTGGACCAATGGATCATGCTCTCTTGACACATTCACTCTCCCTTCAGCACAATACAGCTCAAGTGTTAGGAGAGAGGACACATACTCGCTATACATTTACACCAAAGACTGACTCTGTTTATACACAAGAGATCTATGGTCGCCTATGTACGACAGCTAGTGAGGACTCTCAGTGGAGATCACCACTTTAATGACCAAGACATTGTAGGATGCAGTAGCAGAGGTATACTCACGTACTCAGCCTGATGAGAGACGCCGTCCTAGAAGAATGCATCAGAACAATCGGTATAACGAGGAGTGCAGAGAGACGAGAGCACAGCTTTAGAGGGATCTTCTCCTAGGGGTCATCAATCACAAATAGTCTCGGATAGCCTTCCGACGTCTTGCGTGATGGAAGAAGTGAGCTTCCTAGCTCAAATGGAGTGACTTGCTGTTCTTGGGTAGAGACTCAGGAGAGGCACGGTGTCTCTTTCATGAACACTCCCCTTCCCCAGTGATTACTTCCCATGATGTGTGGGGTCAATATGTAATATCCTTATATGCGGTCCTTGGACAGACACCCCTTCTTCATCCTCTTGAGCCATGCCCATCTGTGAGTACCTTCTTTACCACTGAGATGGTAAAGACGACCATTGATAGGATGAGGACCATGAAGGCATATGATCATGATGCTCTTAGAGCAGAGGACTTTATACATGCTAGAGATATGTTGGCAGTGGTTCTTGTAGTTCTGATCAATCATGTCGTGTGAGGGTCTACCTAAAACTTGCAGATTGAGCGGATGGGCAAAGAATGAGGACATACGGGCATCGGGACATGCCGGTTTCAGGAGAGGCTTCTCCACTCCTCACCATATTTTGACACTCAGAGCCATCATTGAGGAGGGTAGAGCACATGGGAGATGGATTTAGTGTAGCTTTGTGGATTGTCACGAATCATTTGACATGGTGTCCAAAGCCAGATTGATGCGTACTTTATAGGAGATGGGGGTTCCCATCGAGGATCATGGCTCTATATAGATCAGTGATGGGACACGTACGCACTCAAGAGGGGATATCTGATTTAGTTCACTCAACTATTGGAGGGAAACAAGGTTGCCCATCGTCCCCTACTCTATTTGGTATGAACACAGATGAGCTTTCTGGTTACATTGATAGAGAGGGGGACAAAGGTACCCAGCTAGCAAGGACATAGATTTCATTGTTGTTATCTGTTGATATTTGACTCACAGATGGGTATGCAGCGACATTTGGATGCATTACATAGCTTTGCGGAGGAAAGTGGATTGTCTGTAAACCTTGGTAAAACTAAGGTTATGGTGTTTAACACCACACTACAGTGGGTCAAGAGATCATCACCTACATTCACTTATGGTCAAGACACTGTGGAGTACATAGATGCATACACTTATCTTGGGGTAGTCTTCATTGGGCGAGGTTTTCTTTGAAGAGAGTAGCAGACTGGATTGACCAGACAGTATGCAGCCTTGGGAGGATTAAAGAGGGTATGCTTGCATGTTCAGTTCCAGGAACCTCGAACAAAGTTTTGGCTCTTTGATACACTAATAGCTTCAGCTATGCTCTATGGGGTTCAGGTTTGGGGACATCTATAGGTAAGGATGGGAGAGGGATGGAGAGACCCTTGGTATCTATGATCTCTCGGTTGATTAGAGCCAAGGTCCGTGCCACGCGAGATCATTAAAGTGGAGTTAGCATCCCCCCCCCCCCCCCCCCCCCCCCCCCCCCCCCCCCCCCCATGAAGAAAGAGACGCTTACCAGATCAATCTCCTTTATGCACAACTTATGGGATACTACGAGAGACAAATAAGCCAGACTGACCCTTGAGTCCTCCAGTCATTTAGATTTATAGGGGGACACATCGTGCTCGTATGCACATATGTCATCATGGTTCCAGATACTTGGCTTCAACAAGTACTCCCTTGAGGCACCATCGCTGTCTCTTACATGGGTGTAGATTACTAGGCTCATTCGCTAGACCCTGACTATTGTTTAGATACAGATATCTTCACACGAGATTGAGATTGAGAGTGATAGGTTCAGAGGGATAACAACAACCAACAGTAGGATATGCACTTATGCCACATAGATCAGAGACGGAGATGCATTATATATGTTAGTGCATAGTGTATTACAAGATATGGGGTCGCTTTCAGAGAAGGCTTTGGTCCAGTGTCATAAGCTATGAGGACCAAAGATGTCTTGGACTATATCTACTTGAGTTACACAGACACGAAGACAATTTACTGAGGAGATATGGAGAGAGACGATCCCAGAGATAGATTACTGATTTCTTCACACCAGACACCGAACAGATAGAGGAGCAGCCACCACTACAAAGCTCAGCTCATACTCACAACCGCGGTACTCTCATTGACCGAGCATTAGAGCTAGGGAGATCAAAACGCCCACGACTGAGGAAAGGAGCTTCACAACATCAACATAGACCATAGCAAAAGATTCGAGTCATACTATCTCGACGTTCGAAGTGCAGATGAGGATGGATTGCGCGCGTAGAGAGAGAAAACCTAGCCGTGTAGAGAAGAAGAAAGAAAGAAAGAAAAAACTGCGCGCATAGAGAGAGAAAACCTAGCCACGTAGAGAGAGAGAGGAAAAAAAAACACTCCTGCCACTCTTCTTCACTCCTGTATCCCTCTCCCTCTCCTGTGGCGGCCTTTCGACCATGAGGAAGCAGAATGGCAAAGATGACCCGGTGGAGGATGCAATCAAAAAGTGCAAAGAAGAGCCGAGCGAGTTCGTTAGCATGATCAACCCCCACCTCCTAGGTACTATCAACATACTCGACGCGCGTGTGGCAGCACAGGAAAGCACAATACATACACTCAAGGATCGCGTGAAGGCCCAGGATGAGGAAATCGCACTACTCAAGAAAGAGCTTGCAGAGGTGCGATCGTAGAATGTCCTCAAAGAGGGAGAGCTTCAACCATTAGTAATTGAAGAGCTTAACATGATTAAGGAAGAAGTGCGGGCCATCAAAGAAGGTGGGGAGCAACAAAAAGAAATGATGACCTTGTGGGTAGATGTTATCACAAAGACCCAACAAAAAGCGATCGAGATTGTCAAAAAAGGGAAAGGCAAGGAAATAACCCCCACCCTCACACCAACCATCATCAACTTGACACTAGAAGAGGAGCAAAGGAGACGTGTGCGGGCCTTACACGTAAGGATATGTGGCCTCAAAGACCAAGATAATGTGGATGAAAAGGGGAAAGAACTCATGACTCTGGTGGGGGTCAACAAGCATACGCACACGAGGGCCTAGAGAGTGGGCACTAAGAAAAGCGGGAGCAATGGAGAAACCTCGAAGGAAAGGGCACTCATTCTCCGCTTCCCCTCGATGGAAGCGAAGAAGGACTTCCTGAAGAAGAGATCGACTCTAAAGAAGACTGGCATCTTTCTTGGAGATGACCTCACCCTCTCGTAGATTGCTCATATACAAGAAGTAATGCTGGAAATTAGAGCAGCAAGGGAAAAGGGGAAGATTTCTTTCTACAGGGATGGAAAGGTGGTGATATTGGAGCGATGCCCCGCATGACGGTGCGAGACCTATGGTACCACACTAAAGATGGCAACCTAGAATTGTAATGTGTCACTCCGTCTTGATGTAGGGGCCTTTGAGGATAGCTTCACGGGGGGAGACATCATTTTCTACTCTGAGACGCATCAAGCACCTAGAAAATCCATGAAACAGGTGAGCGGATATAGATGGGAGACAGCTTGCACAGACAGGAGACTAGATCGGAGCATCGAGGACGGGGCTCAGGGGGAGTGGCAGTTCTATTCAAGGAGGAGTTGCAGCCATTGATATATATAGCACGCAAGGATGAACATGCTAGGTACATGTGGGTGAGGCTCAGGGCAGAGACGGGTAGATACCTCTACATAGCTATTTGTTACTTTCCTCCTAGTACGTCAGTATATGCATCACCTAGAGGACAATCCCCCTTTGCTATTTTGGATAATGACATATGGGAGTTTTCCAAGGATGGTGACATTATCATACTAGGGGATTTCAATGCTAGGACTGCCCACCACCAAACAATATTTTATGATACTTCCGAAGAAATGCTTAGGGAGCTGGACATCACATAGATGGGTGTATCCAGACTATCACAAGATGAGGAATACACTGAATATGGCAAATACTTGATAGATATGGGAACCGCACACAGGTTGGCCATTGTGAATGGCCTACAAAGATTTTCGACAGCTGGAGGTTTCACTTGCTTTCCACACCGACATGGTGCCAGCATAGTGGATTATGTTATGGCCCAGCCAGGTCTCATTCCATTCTTTCAGGATTTCATGGTGGGCACTAGGCCAGTTGGAATAGCAGTTGATTATGGTATCGTGTCTTTCACCTTGACCTTTTAGTTCAGCACAGCTCCATTAGGAGAGGTCCCCCCACACACTCAGTATACCTTCATGAGGGAGACAGATTCTGTGTATATGGATGAGATATACATGGAGCTATGCACCCACGAGGTGGGATGGCCACTATATGAACTCACTCAGATACTGGCAGAGACGCTCCATGATGCAGCATCAGAGGCATACCCCCACAGCCAGCCCACACGGAGACGATCTGGGAGCATGCCCTAGAACAGTTGGTATGATGAGGAGTGCAGAGTGACAAGGATCAAATCACAGAGGAAAGTGCTCATGGGTATTACCACACATAGACAGTCACGGATTATCTTTCGCTGCCTAGTGCGACGAAAGAAAAGGACCCATCTATCTTAGCTAGAGCGGGATCTATATCAGCTATTTATAAGTCAAGACTCAGGCGAAGCATGGAGGCTGTTCCACGAGCATTCACCACCACCAGCGGTCACCTCCACTGAGACATGCCCGGAGACATGTTCTTTCTTTACTGTCGAGAGGGTAAGGAAGGCGATTGACAGGATGAAGACAAGGAGAGCACATGATCATGATGGTCTGGTAGCAGAGCACTTCATCCATGCCAGAGATATGCTTGCAGATCTCATGGCTATGATGTTTAATCGAGCCATGTATGAAGGCTTCCCAGAGACTTGGAGTTTGTCTACGATTGTGCCTATTTTCAAGTCAGGAGATCCCATGATTCTCGCGAATTATCGCACCATCATGGTTGGTCACACATTAGCTAGGTTGTATGCATCCGTTCTTGAGTAGGAGCTGAGTAGATGGGCAGAGCAAGAGGGCATAAGAGCATCAGGGCAAGAGAGGTTTCTCCACTCTTGACCAGATTCTGACACTTAAAGCTATTATTGAGGAGAGTAGACACCATGGCAAGAGAATCTATTGTAGCTTTGTGGATTCCCGCAAAGCTTTTGACACGTGCCAAGAGCCAGACTTATACGTAGACTACAGGACATGGGTGTGCCTACAGAGCTGATATGGGGTATTCTGGCTCTATACAGGACATCAATGGGGCGGGTACGCACCACTGAGGGAATGTCTGACATGGTCTACTCCACTATTTGAGTAAATCAGGGATGCCCCCTATCCCTGACTCTTTTTGGGATGTATGTGGATGAGTTTTTGGACTATGTAGAGTGTGAGGGGAAGAGGGGGGACTCAGCTAGCAGGGACATGGATTCCGTTGTTACTATATGTTGATGATATTGTGCTGATTTTTGACTCTCCAGAGGGGATGCAACGTCATTTGGATGCTTTGCATACATTTGCTCGTGACAGTGGATTGTCTATCAATCTGGGGAAAACCAAGGTTATGGTGTTCAACACCACACCACAGTGGGTCAAGAGGTCGGTACCCACATTTATGTATGGCCAGGAGATTGTGGAGTACACAGATACATATACTTATCTTGGGGTAGTTTTCGATGGACCGGTGTTTTCACTAAGGAGAGCATCAGAGACTAGATTGACAAGAGCATATGCAGCTTTGGGTGGCGGACTGGAGTGGATGTGTTTGCAAGTTCAGTTTCAGGAACCGCGAACAAAGCTTTGGCTTTTTGACACTCTGGTGACTCCAACTATGCTCTATGGAGTTCAGGTATGGGGACCCTCAGTAGACCATCATGGGAGATCTGGCAAGACAGATGGATGGAGAGGTATGGAGAGGCCTCTGGTCTCTATGATCGCTCGGATGATTTGGGCTAAGGCCTCAGTACCACATGAAATTATCCGAGCCGAGCTAGCCGCCCCCCCCCCCCCTCGTGGTGGAGGCATTGACGAGATCAGTATCCTTTATGCACGGTCTATGGGATCTCCCCAGGGACAGATATGCTCGGCTTGCCGTGGAGTCATCTCGACAACTAGCTCTACAAGGCGATACAACATGTTGGTATGGACAGATGACAACATGGTTTCAGTCGCATGGTCTTAACATGGATAGATTACCTCTGCTTCAATACTCCTTGGATGCACGCTCCTTGTCTGTCACATGGACAGAGATCACCAGACTCATACGTCAGGATCTGATTCAGCTAAATACCAGGAGCACATGGATATAGCCGACACAGGAGTTGGGCACGAAGATGGCCTTATACAGAGAGAATCTTCTCCAACTCACGGAGAACGGCTTTGTTATAACTAGGCCTGCATACATGGATACACACTTATCTAATGGGATAAGATGCGCTATTGGACAGATACACACATCTCACATTAGCTCCAGATCGAGACTAGCCATTTTCGAGGGGTGCCGGCAGGAACCAAGATATGTCACCTATGTAACTTAGAGCTAGAGATAGAGATGCACTACACATGTCACTGCCCTGCATACTATGAGATACGCGGCCGCTTCCACTGCCTGTTCAGAGAAGGGTTTGAACTTTTTTCTAGAGCATGAGATACAAGGATCAGAGGTGTCTCGGATTGTTCCTGCTAGAGCTACGTAGACTTAGGGAGAGCTTGCTGAGGACATCAGGGGAAAGACAGCCTCAGAGACAAATCACAGATTTCTTTACACTAGCCAAAGGAGAGCCAACGGAGCAGTCATTACAACAGATCTTAGAGCCTACTCATACTAGAGGTATACTGCTTGACTGAGCCACTGAGCTTGGCAGATCCAGACGTCCACGACCTCGGGGGGTTCCCACTATCGACGAATGCTACAACAAAAGATACAGATCACTCTAGCTCGACATGCAAGACGCCCAACTAGAGTACTGACCATGGAGGAGGTGGATGAGATCCGACAGAGATCGATGATAGATTTCATCTGAACCCACAAACTCCCCCTCTCCCCCCCCCCTCCCCCCCCCAACCCCCCCCAATTCCTCCCCCTTAGTTGTTTTAGTGTTAGTTCTTTGTAACTTTGTAATTTCCGTACTCAGACATGGTATCAGATTCACCAATTGTAACTTTTTTGTCTCATAGGTCTTTTTGGCCTCTTGAAAACGTTAATATAACATTTTCATTTCATTTCATTCTCTCTCTCTCTCTCTCTCTCTCTCTCTCTCTCTCTCTCATGGCGCTTATTTTGCCCCCCCATCAGTATGTGGTCCTCATTGTCATACCCTTGTTCTACAATTTGCAACATGAGATTGTATTCTACTTGACTATTAGCTTCATTACCTTTCCTACCGGGATGTTTCCTTTTATACTTACTCTCATATGACTGTATCACATATGATACGGTTGTCACTTTTGGTCTCATACGTCATTTTGGCCTTTCAAAGATGTCAGTATATTATTCATTGTGTGTGTGTGTGTGTGTGTGTGTGCAGGAAAGGCAACCCATTGGAGGAGTTCCGGCTTTGGTAGAGGCCATCAGTTGGATCTATTGACTGAATTTTTTGTTCACCTTTTAGGATTCATTACTTTAGTCTTTTGAATTTTCTATGTGAGACGTTTGGACCGTAGGACCATGATGTCATTCTCTAGTATCATAGGTCCTTTAGGCTTTTTGTAGACGTGAATATGTTTTTGCTACCTCGTGCATGCCAGTAGATGCACAAATATTACTCATTAAGACATAATGCTGCCGCATCACTTTCATCTAGTTGTGCTTCATGCTCAAACCCAAGCTTTGCATTTCCCCATTTCCGACAAGCACCTAGAAGGGTAGACCAAACTAGAGGATGTTCAGATGATGGCGTCATCATAATTACTCTCATAGCTTCATAGAAAGGCCTTTCTTGTCCAAAAAGATCAACCATGCAAGTGTAGTGCTCTTCATTTGGTACAATGTGATATTTTTTCCTCATGTTATCAAAATAAAATTGGCCCGCATTGACTAGGACTGAATGAGTGCATGCATCGAGCACATTAATGAAAGAGGCAATAACTGGGGAGATGCCCTCTAGTTGCATGCATCAAAAACAATCCAGAGCTTCCTTGGCCACCAGCCCTTGTTGGGCATCCCCTCCTATGAGTACATTCCAAGAGACTAAATTTGGAGGGAAACCCTTACTCCACATTCGTTCAAAATATTCTAGGGCCTTCTCCCCCTGACCATGTTGGGCATATCTATAATCAATGCATTCCAAGAGACTGCATCTCGGGTATAGGAAGCTCATTAAGAACTCTTTGTGATTTCAAAAATACATCACATTTGGCATACATATTGACCAAAGCTTGACAAAGCACACCATTTTTTCTTAAGAGCCCCTAACTAAAAATCTCATCATTAAATGGAACCAAATTTTCTAGATGGTCAGGTAGCCTCTTGTAGTGAAATCATTCAATGTCTCCTTATCTCAAATCTTACTTTGTAAACATTTATTGCGATCTTGGGACTTCCCCCTAAACTCTTTTCTACCGTAGTCAATAGTATGGGCTAAATCTTGCATGCCTTGATCTAGAAACTTTGGTCTAATCTCCTCAAAAAGAAAATTGTCGACTACATCATGAACGTGTAGGTATCATTAGCGGGTGTAGAATTACTAACATCGGTAACATATGTATCCCTTGAAGGAGGAGTATAATAGACATATGGCTTTCACTTCCTTGTTCTAAAGTTCTACTTTTGTGCTTGTAATTGATTGAAAATGATAAAATGAACATTGAACTAATTCAACTGATAAGCTTTCTTTCATCCTCAAATTGAAAATCTATTTTATGATGTAAACCTTATTTATACTAGCTTCCTTTTGATAAATGCTCCACAAATTTTTGGCCAAGACTCAATGGTCTTCTAATCAATCACTGTGAAATAAACATACCTTGCCAAGTGTAGTCTAATGGTAGACCTTGCCAATGCAATGAGAGGGTGGAGGTTGAGCGAGCCTTGTAGCTTAGGCATGGAGGGTCTAGAGACGGCATGAAGGTGTGAGGTAAGGCCACAAGAGCACCATAACATGAGGCCATGTAAGCCATGCACTGAGGCATACAAGAATGTATGCAAATAGTGTGGTCAAGGATGAAGCTCAAGGAGCTATGGCCGCGAGAATGATTGCTTACATACAAGGAAGGCGACAAGTCGGCTTGCATAGGATCGAGCCGCGGATGGCTCCGAAGGAGTGCTCACCAGCCTAAGTTAGGATGACATATCGAGGAGGTCGCTCTATTACATGGTCTTTTCCTTCCTTGTTGCTCGACACATGATGCTATTGCTGGTTAGCAAGTGAATTCACATGTTTTCAAAAATTTGGGGGCGTTATTTTTGGGCACCCTACCCTAGTAAAGGACTTGCCCCACGGCTAGGCAAGGGCCATAGTTGCTTGGCATGCACAACTATACAAGGGATTGAGAAGGGGCCATGATTGGTTGGCATGCATGGCTATGCAAGGGCTTGAGAAGGGTCCATGATTGGTTGGCATACACAACCATGCAAGGGCTTTGGCATGCGCGGTCATGCAAGGAGCCCACGACTAGGTAGGGACTATAATTTCTCGGCATGCATGACCACACCAAGCCATGGTTGCTTGGCATGCAAGTGCGGGGAGGGGGGTCACTACAATTAAAAAATGCCTATCATGTGGGTTCAATAGTAGGGATTTTTTCTCTCTATATTCTCTCATATTTTCATAGACAGAAGGGTGTTGAAAAATTCATTTTGAAATTTTTTTACATATTGACACAAATTTGGCCAAATTACGGTCGAGTGTTTGCTTGATATCAATAAGGTCAATACTAATTTAGATATGCAAGGATACACAATAGTGCATAAGTACGCCAGTTTTTAAATACAACTTTTTGGCATGAGGGTGCTTAAGACTGCACATATGATATTTTACCTGATTTTATAGTTGTTATAGACAAGTAGTCTAAGTAGCTCAGAAGACTGCGAAGCGGAGCTCAAATTTTTCATTTGTTCTCTAAGTGCAACATCAAGGATCTTCTAGGATATCTATGGGACGTGCAAGTCCGATATGAAGTTATTATGAGTGCAATTTTACTTATATCATTGATCATATATATGATCACAATTGGCAGTTTGACTATAACAGTGTAAGTATATTCAATGGCTGAGGGTAAGTAAAAAGTGTGCTTCTAGTTTTGCTTATCAAGAATTCTCTTGCATGCTTTTACCAATATGTCTACGAGAAAGTGTATTTATGAGATCATATGCTATGCCATGAGTGTAACGCTTTGGGAAAAGTGCACATCAAGCTTTGTATTCAGTATAGCAAGGTACTATGTGTATGCAATACTTGTGTTTTCAATTCAAGTTTTTGCATCCATATTTCACATTATGTGAAATTTGGACTCACAAAGGGGCCCTTTAAGGAATTTGACTTTACCTCTCTCTACCAAAACGGGTGCATGGATAAATTTTTACAAACAAACTCCAAAGTTGGCGGAGGTTTGACAGTTAGAGTGTCCTCTTCAAGCTCTATCTACTGATATATAACACGCCATGAGATTCCTCATATTTTATAAGATTCTTTTTTTTTTTCACTTAGATTTCCACAGAGTTGTCACATCATAGGTGAATCAAAAAAGAATCTTATAAAATATGAGGAATCTCATGGCGTGCTATATATCAGTAGATAGAGCTTGAAGAGGACACTCTAATTGTCAAACCTCCGTCAACTTTGGAGTTTGTTTGCAAAAATTTATCCATGCGCCCGTTTTGGTAAAGTCAAACTCCTTAAAGGGCCCCTTTGTGAGTCCAAATTTCACTTAATGAGTGTATCGTTTGAGAATAACTTGGTCATATATCAGATCACCTTTCCCTATTCAAACCAGAGGCAATATGCAATGGTATGAGGGTGATACCTGGGGAGATATGAAAACTAAGATCCATCTTCACTCTATTAGGACACTACAAGTGTGAGAATTAAAGTAGGGTACACCGTTTTAAGTAGAGGGATGTAGATGCATTTGTGGTGCAACCACGAATTGGCACATTGTAACATCCATTAGATTACAAAGTCAAGAAGTTTAGGGATCCCACTATGTTAGCATAGATAATCCAAAAAAGGTTCTTCTTTTTTTATGAAAAATAATACCAGTTTTGAGACTTACTCACATGTGGAGGGAAAATTTACCCATGGACTTGGACACACAGTGCCAATATTTTATTAAGTGTCATATGCAAGTCCAAATGCTCATCACTCACTTGAATGATTTGCATTAGTAATAAGCATTTCAATTTTTGAAAATGAATTGCTTGAGAAGAGTCAGTAATAAATTTCACATAGTTGGAGCATCTCACTTGAGATAGGCTCTACTAATAGTTGAGAAGAGAATATAGAGCAATAAGTTTTGTGCAATTATAGCATCTCACTTGAGATAGACTCTATTATTAGTTGATAGAGAGCAATAATTTTTTCTCCGTTAGAGCGTTTTGCTTGAGATAGGCTCTGCTATTGGTTAATTGGTGACAACAATAAGTATTGCTAAGTTACAATGTTTCGTTTGAGGTAGGCTCTACTACTTCTATGAGATCTAAGTAGAGGTTCTTTTTGGCTAGGGGAACAATCTCTTCAAAGGATGTTGATTGCAATCATTGAGTTCAGTTTTTGCTACGAGCAAACAATTTCACGTATGAGTACTAGATTTGGTAATCATCTAGTGAATCAATTAACCCGATGCATGTCTAGAGAGAAAAATATTGATATTCTTTGGAAGATTTCTCATCGATGTTTCAAGGATGAAAACTCTTCTTAAAGGGGGAGTAACAAGTATAGAGCTAAGGGGCGGCACAATCGGCTAGGCATATGAGTCAAGGGGGCTTCTAAAGGTAGGCTAACAACCTATACGACGACAAGAATGGTTGGGTGAAGAAAATCATCTAGTTTGTCCCTTGTCCTCACACGGCTAGTGAGCACCTATACCATTGTATACATGTCCTATGGCAAGGCTACAATAACGGAGCTCCATCGGTCTAATCCACTTCACATTTAAGTAACTCGGTTCCTAGTGCTTGGCTTCAAAAGCCTCACCATGACCCTCAAAGAGGCTATGCAAATTTGACTCAAGATCAAGTACTAGAAAATGCCAAAATCAGCACCACAAATACGTACAAGGTAGTATTCCTAGAATCCTACATAAGCATGAGATGTAGAGACCAAAATTACTTCTAATAATATACATACTGATAGTGGTCTTTAAAGCCTTCTAATCATTTGGAATAATTCATCATGATGGTTTGCTACGATGAAGTCTTGGCAACCATCACCACAATCCATATCCTACATAAGGTCCATACATTTTTTCCCTTCTCCTTTACAATGTACTATGACTTGAATAATTTGGTTTGCCTTGAAAAAATTGGGCCTTTGGCTCATTCCCATGGAAGTGATTGGCTAGCCAAGCAAGGTGCCCTAGCTTGCTATTGCTAAGTCATATTGTCCTTCCTAAGGGAGTATAAAGGGTATAAGGATGTGGTCACATGATAATATATTTTGTGCAACTATGACGGAGTTACAAGGAGACTAGTATAGTTGCATATAAGACAAATAGTTGGTTCACATGTGACCATGCAATTTCAAAAAGTGATAAAATCACTAAGCTTGCCAATGAAAAGGGCACATCAATCTAAGAGTTACGTCCCATTCGATGAATGTGCATACTGTGCAAATGCTTCATTGAAGGAAGTCTCGTCTGATTGTATGCAATGCAAAGTTCGCTTTTTTTTTTTCAATTTTTGTAACGCATGTATACAAAATCCATTGTGCTCTATACATTGGAAGTGTACAACAAGATGCAGCTTTAAGCTAGCTTCACCAAAGGTTCCTTTCTAAGCAAAGCTAAAACCAAGGGCTGATGAGATGATAAAGCAAGACATTAGTTGGTGTTTAGACCACGGTAAGTCTCTAATTTTGAAATCTGGGTTGATTTATGTGGTGCAGACATAATGGGTATCTATTGAGATAAATGTGGAAAAAAGTAAACATGGGACAATGGGCGTCGTGCACCAAGCAGTTTGCAATAGGAGTGCAAAGCGAAGGACGAGACTCTAGAAAGTTCTCTCATTTGCAAAAGTGAGCCAGGCATGAGGACCTCATATCAAGGTGAAGCAATGCATGGCTCCCCTCGTGGTCATGCTGCTCTATGCAGGTGCCCGTGCAAGCCATGTCCCAATGACACCTCTTCACTATTGCGTAGGATTCTTCACGAGAAGAAAACCCATTAATCAATGTAGGCCATCTTTTGTGTATGCACGCTCCTAGACAATCGTTCCTTTTCTCATGGCATAACGCAAGTTTATTTTCTGCTCACGTGTCTGCAAAGGCTTGTCATGACCTAACACTTGACAAATTAATGGGGTACTAGATGCCCTTCAATTTTCACAACTTCGAAGGAAAAGCAGGATTCTACCGCAGGTGCTGGAAATTAAGGAACCCCTCTGTTCTTTTCTCTGCATGTCGCAGCTGTTGGGTTAATGGTAGAGTAGCGGCAAGCATTGACGAATCAAGGGAAGAAGGACAAAGAGCGAGGGGAGAGATGGTCCGACTGCAGATCATGGGCAGAGGAAAATCACTGTGCGCTGCAGAACTCGAGATGGGCAAGGCAACGTAGCCCAGGAGGCAGTTTAGATTGTTGGCAATTCATTTCACCGGATGCGCCGAGGTCTTTGAGGGGAGAAAGGGAGGCAGTGGTGCATGTGGAGAGAGAGAGAGAGAGAGAGAGAGAGAGAGGTAGAGAGAGATGCCGGTGCAAGAGAGATCTTTTGCTCTGTCAGGCGCGACGCAAAGGAGTGACAGATTTGTGTGTTGATTTTCGTGCGTCTTGGGGAGCTGTGTGGGAGAGGGAGGCAGGCGGGAGGTACAGGTGAAGAGAGAGAAGGAAATGGACGGGAGCTGAAGGAGTACACTGAAGCATCCTAGAAGAAGACTGGAAGTGAAAAGGTTTATAGATTTTCTGTTGGGGACACTAAGGTGGTGTGGCAATGGCGATGATGAAGTAGGAGGAGGAAGGCACAGGTTCATAGGGAGCTCGAGCCCGAGGCTAAGCCGCTGAGGCATGGCGATGGAGCACTGCGTTGTTCCCTCTCCTAGCATGAGCACAACGAGTGCAGCCAGCCAGCCAAAACGAATCTGCAGGGGCGAGAGCCTACGTGTGCCTCGCCCTTTTTGGCCTGCAACAACTGGCTGGCCGGTGTAGCCCACGCCCCACCTGTTCCAGCCATAGGGCTGGCCGGAGCAATTGTGCTCAAGAATGGCAGCCAGCAGCGGAAGATTCCTGGGAATCTTATTGTGGCTGGAGACTCGCCGCCCGGCACCTTGTGCTAGGGCTATCTCTTATGGTGCGCACATGCGTCGTTCACCTCAAGGTTCGGCCAAATAGCAGCTTCCATATCAATTGGCCCCGCCACGCCCCTCTCTTCAAGGTACCGGATTACCAACGATCTTACTCTAATGGAGCCCCCCCCCCCTTCAACAAAGGTTCGCTTCGTTCGCATGGTGGGAAGGTCGCTCAGAGAGCAACAAACCTGCAAAACCTGCCATGACGTCGTTGCATGGACCAACCGGATTCATTCCTGCTTCTGCAATGCTGTTGTGATTAGATAATGAGCTCTGAACTCTGCGACTGATCGTCTGCATGTACGCAAGTTCTACATCGGTCGTCACCCGTTCACAGTGAACGATCGCCTACGTGAACGGCGCATGTGCTCTCTCTCTCTCTCTCTCTCTCTCTCTCTCGCGTCGGCTAGATCTTTAAGGTCTCTTGGGATAGTTTCCTACAACATTAAAACTCTCTTCTTCTTCTTCTTCTTCTTTTCTCTCTCTCTCTCTCTCTCTCTCTCTCTCTCTCTTTCTCTTTCTCTCTCTAAGGTGATTAGGTAAGTGGTATTTTTAAGGGCACCGAACTTAGACTGGTAGGCACTAATAAATGATCAGTAACTTCGTCCATCGTGAAAAAGTAATAATCTATTCAAAAAATAAAAAATCAATTTTTAAAATATTCTCTTTTTTTCACTAATAAAAAGGGAACATGTCACTATGGCCTTAGCTGTTTGGGCGGGCCAAAAAGTCATTGATAGCTATGCATTGCATGACCTCTGCCTTAGTGAGAAACATAGACAAAGTCATACAAGGGAGATCCATGGGTCTCACTTAGAACTTTACAAGAGCCAATTCATTTGGATGATTGGTTGCGAACATGTGCGCAACTTGTTGCAAACAATTCACGTGGTGAGTTTTTAGAAACGTATTGCACACTAGTTGCGAGTAGGCTCTTGCCTCAAGAGGTGGAGTAACACCGCAACCACAAAAGACGACAAAGCAAACTGGCCAAAATTAGCTTTGGCCACTCGACGTTTATTCTCTTCCTTGTCTTTTCGTTTTCACGTGCACACTGGGCTTTGCATTATGTGAATCAAAATGGCTTGGTTGCAAGTTGCCAACATGTTGTCAACCTCACGTCCATGTGAACTGGCCCCAAGCTCTCTCTCTCTCTCTCTCTCTCTTTCTATCACGTAGATTGGTTATGCCAGTTCCCTCTTAAAGAACAGGTCTTGAGTTCAACTCTCCTTGTCGTATAGATCTTCTATACCAACGAACATTCCAAAACGTCCGCGGAGATGGCGTGGGCGGGCGAGGTCGCGCTCTGCCAGGCTTGCCCGATGAGGTAGCTCTGCGATGCCTGGCCACGCTTCCTCTCGACGCCCTTGCCCGTTGCCGCAGCCTCTCCCGCTCCTGGGCCTCCGCTCTCTCATTCGCGCCCCCCTCTTCCTTTTGCCTGCCTCTGCATTGCCCACGTCAATTCGCGCCGTGAAAGCTCCTGGGCCTGGCTCTTTCTCACCCCTTTCCACCATAGCCGTCCTCATATTGTCCCCTTATACAGCTTCCCCTCAAACGCCCTCTCCTCTCAAACGCAGGTCATCACCACCGGCACCAATCTCCTCCTTGTGCGATCCAGGCTGGAACTCACTGATAGAGCTGATCATTTGCGGCTTAGAGGCAATGGCAAGGTGGCAGGTTTGTTGATTGGTGGCAATGATGCCTCAGCGCCAGGTGCACTGCAAGGTTTTGATGTATGGCAGATGAAATGGTGCCGAGAAATCAATCGTGCGGTGCCTTGCATGCATGTGGACCGATGGGGATTTGCCACAGCACATGTGGGGACACATGTTTATGTAGCAGGTGGGGAAGGCCCAGCCACGGCACGAAGCGCGGAGAGCCTGAATATGGAGGATGTGGGAGGTCCTTCTGGAGATGAGATGCGAGAGGAGCATCAATCCGACCGGGTTCGTTCTTGGCGGGTGCTTCTATGTGGCAGGAGGTGAGTTTCGACCAACAGCATGCACAGAAGGGCGGTTGTCGCAGTCAGGAGAGTATTATGATCCCAAGAAGGGGGTGTGGACTCTTGTGGAAGGCATGTGGCCGGAAGAGCTATGGGGTTATGGAGAGGGTGATCCTAATGTTGTGGTTGTCAAGGATGTGGCATATGCAATGAGTCATGGGCCTTACACAGGAGTGATGATGTTGAGTGTGGTGAGTGGTCGAATGTGGGAAGTGCGGGGGCGCCTCCCACATGTACCTGGATTTGATCCTGTGGAGGGGAGTTTTTTGCATTTGGTAAGTGTGAATGACGATGAGCTTTGGGTCGTTGTCGGTGGAATGGGAAACAGTCCTTGGCTGGTTTATGCTTGTAAACCTCATCTTTCAGCAGATGATGGCCTTTTGAATTGGGAACACCGGCCGTTCACCATCCCACTCTCGATCCCGTATTTCGTGCTTGCTTCTGTTGGGATTCATATATGAATGTGAGTACATGCTTCTTCTGTACTCTATATGGGCAAACATCTCGACTTTATCACACCCATTGTGATTAAACCACGAGAAGTTCAATTATGCTATACCATATCATCGACCATTGACACTACACATACCTACCTGCAAGACATTTTGTAAGTTTACTCAAAGCATGAGTATGCATAACTCTAGAACTTGATATCTAATATGAAGTA
The DNA here is from genome assembly GCF_014529385.1 of Adiantum capillus-veneris. Lineage (NCBI taxonomy): Eukaryota > Viridiplantae > Streptophyta > Polypodiopsida > Polypodiales > Pteridaceae > Adiantum > Adiantum capillus-veneris. Next base: position 95,765,792 of record NC_140940.1, on the reverse strand, counting down.
AGTTTTATCTTTGCCTGGTCAAATAATACTGACTCTCAAGGGGTCAAATTTCATTTATTAAATAGCAATTGCAATGGCCTAGATGGATGTTTGTGTGTTGGTGTTGTTAAGTCCGTAGCTTGACGGCCAAGCTCAATGCACGTTGACTGACGTAGTCATTTACAAAGGCCAAAGAACAATCTTCTACTCTGAATTTCTTTAATTAGTTATTGAAACCAAAGAATAATCTCTTAGGCATTGGATTTCTTTGACTTGTTTCGGATTGTAATATAAGTTGCCATACAATGGGCAGCTCTTGTGACTACAAGAGCTGACATGAAACCACTGATCGCCATTAAGCCACTTGGCCTATGAATTAAGGCTTAGACTTCATGGGGCAAAGTGTAACGCTTTGGGCAAAGTGCACACTGCGCTTCATATTCACTACAGCAAGGTACAACGTGTATGCAGTAGTTGTGTTGTCAATTCAAGTTTTGGCAGTCATATTTCAAGTGGCCTTTGTGAAAAACTTGGTCATATATCAGACCACCTTTCCCTACTCAAATCAAAGGCAATATGCAGTAGTATGAGAGTGATACCTTGGGAGATGTGAAAACTAAGATCCATCTTCCATCTATTAGGACACTACGAGTGTGTGAATTGAAGTTAGCGTTGATCATATCTATGTTCATGTTTGGCTACTCAAGTTAGAAGCAATGTGCAGCAATAAGGGCACACAATTTTAAACAGAGGGATGCAGGTGCCTTTCTAGTGCAACCGTGATTGGACACACTCACGGTTGGGCACACTGTGACATCCATTAGATTACAAGGTTAAGAAGTTTTAGGGATCCCACTACATTAGCATAGATAATCCATAAAAAGGCTCTTCTTTGTTTATGAAAAATAATACCAATTTTGGGATTTACTCCACATGTGGAGGGTAAATTTACCCATGGACTTAGGCACACAGTGCTAACACTTTATTCAAAACGAGAATATCATATGCAAGTCCAAATGCTTATCACTCGTTTGAACGATTTGCTTCAGTAAGAAGCATTTCAATTTAAATGAATTGCTTGAGAACACTATAAGAGGAGTTGTTTATAACCGCTAACATTGCCGCGGAAAAACAAAGAAAAAAGGGGAGAGAAAAATTTACGGGAGCGGAAATAATCGCGGTTATGTACACGGTACGTAGTGGTTTTTCAGCAATAAGTGCGGTAATAGTCATGGCAATATACCCGCTATTACCATGTTAGTTGTCGCTACACGCTATTTCAAAAATAAAGGTGCTCATTTGGGTCACCCAAAATTGAGTGGTCCAAATGAGCACCTTTATTTTTGACCTACATAAAACGATGAAACATCAATTGTTTTTTGAAAGAGTATAAAAAATACCAAAGAACTGAAATTGAATTTACTTTACCTTGACAATTTAAAATGTAAAAGATCAACTAATTAAAAAGTTACGGGAATCTACTACACCTACCGGTCTACGCCTAGTTATTAAGGGGAATCTATCGAGATCCCTCCCCCAAAACCAAAACACTTAAAACAATCCTCTCTCTCCTCTCTCTCCGATCTCTCTTCTCTCTCTTCCCCCGCATGCTTGGCCATCACTTGGCGCTCTGCAGCTCCGGATGCTCCGCTTGCCTGCACAGCAGCTCCATTGCCACATCCCTCGCCCATCTTCGTTCCTCCACCGCCTTGATGCGTTGCACCTGCGGCACGCACACAGTGTACCAGCTCTCATGATGAGCTCCTCTCTCTGTCTCTCTCTCTCTGACTTCCTGGCGATCAGACCTCGGGTATAAAAAATCTACTACTCTACGCATGCAACAGTGTGTCTCCGCAGAGGAAAATCTCTCTGTCCCGTCTGCCATGTGTTCGCGTCCCTCTCGCTGTTGTTGTCTCGTGCGCAACATCGTAGACGTCTCTCTCTCTCTCTCTCTCTCTCTTTCTTTTGATAACAGGTCTTGAATTAAACTCTCCTCGTCGCCTAGATCTTTAAGGTCTCTTGGATAGTTTCCCACGACGTTAAAACTCTCTTCTTGTTGTTGTTCCACCTGGCAGGTTTTTTTTTATACTATTTTTTTTCCTCACAACCACAAAGAGAAATGCTTCCAGAATCGTACCAGACGGCCCAAAATAGAAAAAAATAGTATAAAGACGCAAACAATAGACCTAATTTTCTACAATTTCCTCTTGGCAAATTCAAGAAACGGAATTTTGTGTGTTTCTGCATACGAGTAGTTGCTCCAAGTGCTCTAGCTGTCAAGCAAAACCTCGACTCGTCAATTTTACAACACTTCGAGCTCCTCTAGCCACTTGGTGGGACGAGGCTCGACACCGCAAAATAGAAAAAAATAGTATAAAAACGCAAACAATAGACCTAATTTTCTACAATTTCCTCTTGGCAAATTCAAAAAACGGAATTTTGTATGTTTTTGCGTACGAGTAGTCGCTCCAAGTGTTCTAGGTGTCAGGCGAGACCTCGACTCATCAATTTTACAACACTTCGAGCTCCTCTAACCAGTTGGTGGGATGAGGCTCTAAAACACTTAGCTTTTACTTTAGTCCCTTGAAACAAAGGTATCTCCTTGGATTCCCTCAATACTAATGAATCCAAAATTGGGAGGACCTACTAGTTGTATATACATTGTACCACATTGGGACTTTAGAAAGTTTGGACAAAACATTTTTTTCTATCTAATCCTCCTCTATCTCGTCGTCGTTCGGAGGCACGTATGTTGGATCACTTTGACTTTACATAAACCCAAACCAAATTAAACAATTATCAACAGCTCAAAACAATTGATACAAAATTAGTTGTTTAAACTTATTTGCTTGTAGTGGTCCAACCGTCGCGTCGAATTGCTCGCGAGAGATGTGGTTGTTTCGAATAATCATCGTCAAGTATCAAATTCTGTATGTCGTTCTCGATACTTGACCATCTCTCTGGTTGGTTGAGAGAGAGTGATATTTTCCTAAGTTAGCAATAACAATATCAAATCATCAACTACAATCTTTATAATCACCGATCGACGTTATAATTCAATTAACCTTACATATTTATTCTTCTAAGCTCTCTTGCCTCCTGAGCCATAGTGCGTGGGAGTTTGTTTTGCACGAGCCTCGCGTTGTTGTCTGTATGATGAGTCCGTCAGCAGCTTGATCGCTCTTCTCTTGAATTTCCCACTCCCACTCCACGTCTGTCATGTTACCACCGCGGTAACTCCTGTCTGGATCTCTGACCTGGTTGGCTACTGCGCGCCGCACACTGGACTGCTTGTTTTTTAGAAATGTCTTTATGTAGCCCTCCAACCATTGTTGTGAAAAACGTTGATCATGGACGTTTGAAAATTTAGCTAACAGAGGGTCCTCAATGTACTGTGCATGATCGGATAGTTGATCTCTAAACTTTATAAAACAGTTCTTATACGTTGAATGTATAATAATTTGTAAATGGTGTTGAAATGTCCTGCCCTGTGCTGTGCCGAAATCCACCTCCCTACCATGTTTAACTCTGTAGTAGTGCCCATGCGTGTCTGACACAGGTGCGTCAGTATCTTTGTCCTCTACGTCAGGGACGGCACGCTCTGAAAGTGGGGACTCCGTTCTCCCGCCACTATCAAAACATGCAAAACCACAAGATCCGTCGCCGCCTCGTCTCTCACGACGCTCCTGTCCTGAGACGCGACGCGCGCTGCCAGAGGCAGTCCGTCGACAATGTTCTGGCGAAGCAGGAGCCGAATGGAGTGGCGTAGGACCCTGTGATGCCATGGGAGTGGGACCTTGCGATGCAAGGAAAGTAGGACCCTGCGATGGAATAGGAGTAGGAAGATAGGAAGGGAGAGTTGAGGGAGGTGTTGTCGGCGCGAGGCTCTGTAGGTAAGGAGTCCCTCCCTGACTTCCCTATGGTGTAGTCTGCGGAGAAATGCTGTAGGTCGCAATCTGCTGAGTGTAGTGGCCAAAAACATCCTCCGTCGAATGGAGGTACTACTCTCGTAAAGAGATAGCCCGCTGTAAGTCAGGATCTACGACCAGTGGAGGAACCTGAGAAGTGTAGGTGTAGGATGGCCATGCCTGTGAATAACAAAAAAAAACCTATGACACTCATGGTTTAGGGTTTCGTACGTAGAAACATTCTTTATTTCTTTGCTTGTTCTCACCGACTCAAGACTCGGTTCCACTGGAGGTGATGTCCACCCCGGGTGGGAGCCCACCTGGATGTGAACCAACCAAAAGAAGAGCCAGCTGGCTATTCCTCACCAGTTGGTCTCTCGTCTAATATCTACATTACAAAGAGCAATATAAGATTAAGCTTTCCACCCTACTCACTCATCTATAAATCCGTACACAAGTATATTAGCACACAAACACGTAGATATATATACATACTAGTAGACCTAAGTAGAGGCTAGTAGTGCCAAAGGTCAACTGCACCTCTTTAGACTATCATCGCAGTTTCAACCGTGGTAAAATCAAAGCTTCAATGCGATAATCCATGCATGAGTGGGTCAATGACCGCAACGCCAGGATTAAAAAAGGAATATACTCAAGAGGAAGCGTCTAACTTTCGGGTGCTATGCTTCCGTACTTAGTGCCTACATACATGCATAAACAAATATATATGTACACACATATATATATTATGGTTGTAAATGTAGCCATCGTTTTGTGTTGGCTGCACCTAGATTCAACGTCTAAGTGATCAATTGATCGTAACATTACAATTCTAATGTAATGCAATAAATAATTCCATTTCTCTCACTGAGTCTCTCTCTCTCTCTCTCTCTCTCTCTCTCTCTCTCTCTCTCTCTCGCGTGCGCACGCGCTCTCTCCTTCTCGATTGTGCAGTTGATCAACTACGAAGCGGAAGCTCCATCCTAGAATATGCCTGCGTCTCCATGTAAAGCAAGCACTTCGTTCAACAAAGCGTCCTCGCCTTGAAGGTAATCTTGGTGCTGGTTGCTCAAGTATCCATTTGGAGCCCAATTTTCATCTCCTTAACTTCTCTCTCTCTCTCTCTCTCTCTCTCTCTCCCTATCTCTCTCTCTTTCCCTCTTTCCCTATCTCTCTCTATTCTTCTCTTTCTCTCTCTCTCTCTCTCTCTCTCTCTCTCTCTCGGTCGTGCAATTGAACCACGAAGCGGAAGCTCAATCCCAGAGTCATGCTTGCGCCTCCATGCAAAGCAAGCACTCCGTCTCTTTCTACTCCCTCTCTCTCCCCCCCCTCCCTCTTTCTGTCTCCCTCTCTATTTCCCCTCTTTCCCATTCTCTCTCTCTCTCTCTCTCTCTCTCTCTCTCTCTCTCTCTCTCTCTATCTATTCCTATCTCTATCTCTCTCCCTCTCCCTCTCTCTCTCTCTCTCTCCCTCTCCCTATCCCTATCCCTATCCCTATCCCTATCCCTCTCTCTCTCTCTCTCTCTCTCTCTCTCTCTCTCCCCCCCCCCCCCCCCCCTCTATTTCTATCCCTATCCCTCTCTTTCCCTCTTTCTCTATCCCTATCCCTCTCTCTCTCTCTCTCTCTCTCTCTCCATATCCCTCTCTTTCCCTCTCTCTCTCTCTCTCTCTCTCTCTCTCTTTCTCTCATTCTCTCTTTATCTATCTCCCTCTCATTAATTCTCTCTCTCTCTCTCTCTCTCTCTCTCCATTTATTTCCCTCTCTCTATTTACCTACCTCTATCCCCCCCCCCCCCCCTCTCTCTCTCTCTCTCTCTCTCTCTCTCTCTCTCTTTCTCTCCCTCTCTATCTATTTCCCTCCTCCTCTCTCTCTATTTATCCTTCTCCATTTATCTCCCTCTCTTTAAATTTATCTCTCTCTCTCTCTCTCTCTCTCTCTCTATTTCTATCTAACATTTCTATCCAAACAATCATTTGCTTAGCAGATCAATCATTTCCAAACATTCTTAGGAAAGCAACCATTTTAAAAGAAGCTTAGCAAAGCAACCATTTCAAACAAACCGTGCAAAGTAACCATTTCCTAATGAATGAGGTATGTTATGGATTCTCTATTTTTTTGGATTTATGCGCGCGCGTGTGTGTATGTGTGTGCATGCGTGTATAGTAGAAAACAAAAGGGAAAGAGGGGAGACATGCTTTTGTGTTTACCTCTTTCTTTGTAGCATGGTTGAGCTTCGACTAAGTTGAGCTTCCAAAGACGATGGCGGAATACCCCCTTCACCGAAACTTGGGCGAAACCCTCTTTGACGAAACTTGGAAAGCTTGGAGAAGGAGAGAGAGGGAAGGGAGAGGGGGAAGGGGAGGGCGCTTGGAGAAGGAGAGAGAGAGAAGGGAGGGGGGAGCTTGGGAGCGATGGCGGAGAGCAAGAACGCAGAGTATGTAGCAAAAACGCGGCATACTCTGCCTTCTTGCCTATTTTAGGCGTCAGTTATTATCGCGGATATTCCCGCGTCTATTATCGTGAATATTACCGCCTATATGATTGCGACTGGTCATTTTAAACGGTGCATGTAAATTTGAGGTTGCAGGGGGGGGGGGGGGGGGTGCCTTTTGAGTTTTTTTGTGAAGATTTTTAATTTTTTATGGATACTTTATTTTGTAGTACTTTTAAATGTTTAGTAATTGCATTTTTTAAATTCTCTTTTAGTTAAAAATAATTTTAGCACTCATTGTCATTTATTCTCTTTTACTTTAACTATATAGAATTTCTCTAATAGAATTAAGTACTTTTCTAATTATTTATTTTTTAGGACACATGACTAAATAAACAATATTTCACGTGTGCAGGACATCGACTGGGATGATCGTGGTCTCCCTAGAGGCCCTGAGCGCGATCGTTGGCTCAAGGAAAAACTACCTTGTCCTTGCGCCAAGTGCAAAAGGGAAATCCCTCGCTTGAGGCGCATTGCTTTGGAGCACATGGAGAACGAAAGGCTTTGGCATCCTCGAAAAAGCGCTCTGAGAGATGATAGCGCGACTCACCTGTCACTTGAGGAGGTGCCCCATTGGTATGTGTTCGGTGATGGTGCACTGGCGCGCAAGGCCAAACGGCAGAGGCAAGAGCAACTGGGCGATTTGGGTGCACCGCATGGTGATCCTCCCGTTGGCTCTACGTCGGTAGCTCCTATGGCGTCTTCATCGCACTTCGAGGCAGAGCTTGAGCGCGACGTATGCGAGGAGGATTGTCAGCTCTGCACTAAACGGGCTGCCGAAACAGAGGATAGATTGATGATGAGTGCCCGAACACCTCTTTACGACGGTGCACGGTACTCGGTGCTCCAAACATCGTTGGAAGTCCTCAACTTGCAAGAAAAATTCGGTTGGAGTAATGCAAGTGTCGATGCACTACTTCTATAAGTATGGAATGTGGCTTTTATATACTCTCTTCCTCTCTCTTTATGGAGTCGTCTTCTAGGAATTATACTAATACGCATGTTTATTGTAGTTTGATGGAGAAAATGTTGCTAGAAGATCACCACATGCCTCCAGATCATCGACGAGCTAGATCGTATGTCACTGGACTAGGAATGGCGTATGAGCACATCCATGCGTGCGTCAATGATTGCATGCTATACCGCAATGAGCATGCACATGCTACCTCATGTCGCGTGTGCGGGGAGGCACGATACAAGACATGAGTGAGTGGGGCACACCTACCACGCAAGGTATTGAGACATTTTTCATTAATTCCTCGCATCCAACACATGCTTAAAAGAAGGTCTATCGTGGAGCTTCCCGTGTGGCACGCTACCATCCCTCAAATGATGGAATGATGCGTGTCCCTGCCGATTCACCTGCATGGAGGCACATCGAAACTCAATGGCCAGAGTTTGGGTTGGAGCCTCGATACTTGAGGCTTGGGTTAGCAAGTAATGGTGTCAACCCCTTCGGCACTAAGTCTACTTCATGGAGCACTTGGCATGTGGTGATCGTCAACTATAATATTCCACCATGGGAGACAATCAAGAAGGGCAATATACTTCTTTCCTTGCTTGTGCCAGGGAAGTACAAACTGGCAAATATTGACATTTACCTCGAGCCCCTCATCGAGGAGTTCAAGGAGTTATAGAGAGGCATTCCTGTTGTCGATGTCTCACTTGCAAAGGGGGGGAGAGAGGCCATTGTGAGGGGAATCCTTATGTGGACTATGCACGACTATCCTGGGCTTGGAGAGATTTCTGGTAACCCCCTTTCCTCTATCTCTCTTTCCCTCTTTCCCTCTCTCCCTTTAGTTCACTCATCTCCCTAACCATATGATATATATGCAGGGTTGTCCACATCGTGACACAATGTATGTCCTACTTGCGGGCCATCGTTGGTGACGGAGAGGCCCGATTCCTTGCGCAAGGTAATCTATTCAAACAAACATCGTTTCTTACCCCAAGGGCATAACAAGCACAAGGCTCCAACAAATAAGAAGACTCCTCTAAAGCTCAGGATGGCAGATTGTGCAACCATTTGGGAAGAACACCACAACAACAATCTGGCTCCGTGTCCTCCACAAAAAGGCATGTCAACATATTCCATATGTTTAAGGCTTCCATATTGGAAGGACTTAAAAATACGACACCTCTTGGATCCCATGCACATATTCAAGAATGTATCCCAAACACTATGGGACCACATTATTGGCAAGAAGGACTCTTTGGGTGCAAGGGAGGATTTGAGGCTTTTAAAACGTCTCCCCGTCTCTACTAATCCACGGCGTGTCCCAAATGGAAATATTGTGCTTCTTAAAGCACCATGGATGCTAGCCAAAGAAGAATTAGACAAGGTAAAGGGTACCATCGCCTCTATTCGCACACCAACAGGATACATGAGGTCGCTAAAGGGAGCTTTCACAAAAGAGAAGAAGGGTGGAAGCGTTCAATTGTATGGGTTGAAGTCCCATGATTGTCACAAGATGCTTCAGGTAATTTTCATACTTCCTATTCTATCTATAGTTTGTGTGTATGACTATCACTCACTTTCCCTTTCCCTAATTTACATTGTAGTTCATTCTACCGGTGAGTATGTGTATATGTCGGGACAAGAAAGTCAGGGACGCTATTTTCAAACTAGGAGAGCTAGTAAGGTACACCACAAGACTCCACTCAACTACACCTTTTTAATGTACACAATAATTTCAACTATCAGTTAATGTATCCTTGTGTGCTTTCTTGTAGATTTGTGAGCTCCGAGGAAATCGAAATAGATGCTATCCCTGTTGCTCAAACACTTGCAACAGAAACTGTGCGTGCCATTGAAGATGCATTTCCTTGATCGGTCCTTCTTAGTCAAATTCACCTCTTGGTTCACGTGGTGGAGGAGATCGCTATATGTGGACTAGTGCACGCACGATGGATGTTCTTAGAGAGGTATTTAAAGACTCTTAAAGATTTTGTGCGGCTACGGTCTCAACCAGAGGCATGTATGGCCGAAGGGTGGATCATTCAAGAGGCATTTGTTTACATATTAGAGTATTTAGCACAAGTTGATCCTTCAATGCCTCGCATGTGGTCAGACAAGGAAGATGCAAGGATGACTTCACACTTGCCAAGGGGAAACTACTTATCATGGATATGAATCTATCCCGAGTGGTCGATAACTTTTCCATTCTCAATGCAAAAATTATGACCAAGTGGATGAACTTGTGGACAGTGGCAAAGGCAAGGCGTTTGCAAGAGAGGGAAGCATGGAAACAAACACATGGAGGAAGGAGGACACCCCCAGGGCCTAGACACCTTGCATGTTTCCCAGATCTCATTAGTGCATAGTGGATTCATGAGAGAATGACCGAGGCAAAAGCACGCGGAGCAAACATCACCAGCAAAGAATGGGAGTATGCACGAGGCAGCGTACCAAAGGTAGAGTACTCATATACCTAAACCATATTGTAACGCTATTTCTTGAAATTATCTTTAATATGTATTTGATAAATTAATATATTTTTCTATTTTGTAGTGCCTTTCCTTTAACTCTATGTGGTCAAAGGGTCGTCACTTTTGTACGTGCCACATTGACAAGCATAGGACTACCATGGATTGTGCCATCACGGGCAACTTTGACACAGAAGGTGATGAAGCCAGGTACTGCAGAACTATTGAAAGGATACTAAAGGTTAATTTTAGAACCTTTCATACCTTCATCTTCGAGTTCAAGTGGTTTGCAAATGTATCTAGACGACATGAGAATGGCCTCTACATGGTGGAATCTAGTGTGCATCACACAGGGAGGTATGACAATTTAGTTTTACCGCGCAATAGTGAGCAGGTGAATGACATGTAGGTTTTTTATTCTTATATGCTTGTAGCGTTAGTTATACCAATGCTACTCACATTCAGCTTTTATTTTATAGGTCATCTATATCCCAACAATCCACCAACCAAAACTTTGGTTCGTAATTCTGGTAATACCTTGGGGGAGAACCAGTTTTTCCACTAATGAAGTGGAGACTATTTTCGACCCTCTTCCACCTCCGTCTTTGGATGAGGTGGAAACAGAGGAGAGGGAGGTTGATAAATCAAGTCCGACGACAGCAAGTCTCAGCGAAGATTATTGTCATGATGATGAAGATGATGAGATAGAGGATGACGAACTCGAAGATGATGAATGCAATGCATCCACAAACGACAATTTCCTTTCTCTCTTTATTGATTTAGGAGCCATGGGCTTAGAATTGGATGATGCTTCATGTAGAGATCTTCTGGAAGATGATTCATAAACATTTTGCAGTTATGAAGTTTTTTAGTCGTGTAATCCATTCATCTCTCTCTCCCCCCTCTCCCTCTCTTTAGATTTGAGAATATGCTCAATTATGTTAATCAATTGACAATGACTCTTTTGGTTGTAACCAAGTGTAATCTTATATCCCCCGCCTCCTTCTCCCCCCCCCCCCCCCTCCCCCTTCTCTCTCTCTCTCTTCTTTTTTTTAAATTTGAAAATTATATACAATATTCTTTAATTTTTATTGAGAGAAGGGAAACACCAAAGTTTGAAGAAGGGGGGGGGGGGGGGGGGGGGCAGGGGTTAAGGCAGAATTTGAAAGTTTAGGCGCTAAATTTGGCTGTCAGATATAACAACGATAATATTCGCGGTAATAACATCGGTAATAACAGCAAAAACAATCACGGTAATATTTAAAACACAAAAAGAAACCCCCACCCTCCTCTCTCTTGTTTCTCTACTTGAATTTGCACCTTCTCTCTATAAAACGCGGTAAAACAGCGCGATACACTTGGAGATTTTCATAGTGGAAGTGTCAGGAATAAATTTTGCATAGTTGGAGCATCTCGCTTAGGTAGGCTCTACTACTAGTTGAGAACAGAATAGATATGCTTTTTTATTAGTTAATTGGTGACAATAATAAGTTTTGCTTTTTACAACGTTTCATTTGAGGTTGGATCTACTACTTGTATAAGATCTAAGTAGAGGTTCCTTTTGGCTAGGGGAACAATCTCTTCAAAGGATATTTATTGCAATCATTGAGTTCACTTTTTGCTACGAGAAAATATGAGTACTAGATTCGTTAATTATCTAGAAACCTGATGCACGTTTTAAGGGGAAAATATTGATATTCTTTTAAAGATTTCTCATTGATGTTTTTAAGATGAAAACTCTATTAAAAGGGGGAGTAACGTCACGACAAGTATAGAACTAAGGGGGGACATGGTCGACTAGGCATGTGAGTCAAGGGGCTTTCTAAAGATAGGTTAATAGCCTATAAGACGAGTATGGTTGTGTGAAGAAAAGCATCCAGTTAGTCACTTATCCTCACATGACTAGTGAGCACCTATACATAATACCAATGTATACATGTCCTATGGCAAGGCTACAATAAGGGAGATCCATCGGTCTAATCCACTTCACATTTAGGTAACCCGGCTCCTAGTGCTTGGCTTCAGAAGCCTCACCATGACCCTCAAAAAAAGACTATGCAAATTGGACTCAAGATCAAGTACGATAGAATGCCAAAATCAGTGACAAAAATGTGTACAAGGTAGTATTCCTAGAACCTTACATAAGCATGAAACGTAGAGACCAAAATCACTTCTAATAATATACATATAGATAGTGGTCTTTAAAGTCTCCTGATAATTTGGAATAATCTATACTATTATAATGGGGGAAGGGATTATGGCCCCTCCCCCCGAACACGTGGCAGTTCCTCTTGATTCCGGCGCATTCATTCGGGCCGTGAACTTTGTGGAGAGAGAGAGAGAGAGAGAGAGAGAGAGAGAGAGAGAGAGAGAGAGAGAGAGAGAGAGAGAGAGAGAGAGAGAGAGAGAGAGAGAGAGAGAGAGAGAGAGACCCTATTAGGTGTGGTCTGTGCTCCACTATGGAAGATGTGTCCGACAAGCCCAAGGGAGGAGGGGGAGAGAGAGAGCATTGACGGATGGTGCTGGTGGATCAGTGCTCACTGTATAGTGCCCAATGCACCATTGGACATGGCGGTTGGGAGGTGAGGTCACTATCAATTGAGGTCATAGGTGGATTGTAGGTAACACTCCCCGAGTCCACACGTTGATTCTCATGCTAATTTTGAACCATCTCTTGAGTCCTGGACCTACCTTCGCCACTCCCTAAACTCGATCATAGTGCCACCACCAAGCATGCCAAGTGACGCCGCCCAAGTCTCCAAAAGCAGAGCCATTGGTGCTGGCAGTAGACAACTATGAGCCGCACCCAACTGAGTACTACAGTGTAGACTGCAAGCCTAAGACATAACACATCTCATTGTGATTTTTCGCACCAGCCTCCCTCGCCATGAGTTAGATGTCATGAGCAATGACCTTGGCCACATCTTCTAATTTTCTGCTCCTTCCACCATCTCCTTTCCCCACGAGATCCCCCATCTGATCCTACAAGATACTTTGGTTAGCTTCTCCCCATCCATGTTGTGCTAAAGGCTCGACCCAACCCTTGACTCCAAACTCTAGTGAGATTTGGACCTTGCTCTGCCGCTATCTGAGATGACACCTGTATGAACTGAGGGTTCTATGTGAGGGTGTGCTTGCAGAGGGGGGGGGGGGGGAGAGAGAGAGAGAGAGAGAGAGAGAGAGAGAGTTTAATCTATTTACAATATACATAACACATGAGACAAATTTCAAAGACCTATGTCTACAGTCTATAGTACAAAATCATGTATTCTTTTTGAATGCGTATCCAAAAAAATACATCACAGTATCAGGCCATTTTAGGGAAAGAAGGTCTTGATTTAGTGTTTACAGTAAGAGTGTACAGCATCACATCTCCTCAAAACAGCAGCCAAGGAAAGGACACCCTTACCTGCATCCAAAGTAAGAAGACAATTGTTCGTTAGTTTTCAGATCGCATAAAAGGTAATTGGGGTGACCTAGTTGTCATCCATGTCACCCTGGTACTATCTTAAGAACCTGATCAAGCTGTACAAATGGAAGTAATGTGCAACAGTTTTCTCGATTTATAGAAACAAATAAACTTTAAAGTGTTAGGTCTAAAAGGTTTTTCACCATATATTTTAATGCCAAGTAACAGTTTTTTATCTTTAATATGAATTTAGATTAAAAAATAATGGACAGTGTCAAAGTTTCTAATAGTATTCCGCCCATTCTCTAGGGCCATCCAAAACCGGTTGCCAAATGGTATCACTGATTGGCATACATTTTCAACAACTATCATAGACCTGCCATCATACTTACCTTCAAAAGTCCGAGAAGGCCCGTACCAAAAAAAAACTTTGTTGAGAGTCTTTCATTACATTAGTAGTTAAGGGGAACCATATACCGAGCCAAAACCTCAAAAAGAGCAACAATATAAGAAGCCATTGCCAATACTCATACCCAATTGGTTATTCTCACCTCCAGTTGTCTTAATGTCCCAAAAGAAACTGTTTATTTTCCTATCAACCTATTTTAAATAGCAGAAATAACAGTATGTGAACCAGTCCGGTTATCTGTACACATCATTAGAGATACATACCAAATCCCTTCAAAAGGCAGCAACCCATAACAGCCAGTAGGATCAGCCCATGGCAATGGCAAGATGCCCCGGCTCCTCTAATCCTTGCAAGTCGGTGTTTACACAAGAGAAAGCACATAGATCAATATTATGAGAAAAAGACCATATTGGTTTTAGTCTTCATTTTTCGATATTGTAATTAGCCAGCCAGATTACGTATATATCCCCAACACCCACAAGCAATAGGTGAGGCTATTGCCGTATCACATTGTTATTCTATCAACCATATGAATGGCTCCAGTCATAAATCCGGACCCATACGACAGATCGTACCTATACATAAAGCATATGAAAAAATATATATGCAAGCTACTGGATATCTTCCTCCAAATACCCTCCGAAGCCATAATGCCTGTAAACGAAGTAAAAAACTTATCGAATATCAACAACCAATATAACATAAATCCAGACCCATACAGCAGATAGTACATGTAGCTAAAGCATATGAAAAAATATAAATGCAAGCTACTGGATATCTTCCTCCAAATACCCTCCGAAGCCATAATGCCTGTAAATGAAGTAGAAAACTTATCGGATATCAACAACCAATATAACCTGCAAAAACCCATACACTATACAGTATGCTAGCTATCGGAGAAATACGGCCAGCAGCACCCGAAGCCAGCAGATTGCTTTGTACCAAATCAAACTTTATGTCAGCAATACCCACGGTCCAGGCTGTCATAAACAACCCAGAAATAACCCCAAACACTCCATAGTCCTCCTCAATATCCATGCTAGCAGATGTTGTAGCCTAATTTAACCCATGGTCCTAAAGAAGAGAGTCCATTATCTCAGCCTGTACATAGCAATGGAAAATAGTTTGTGCAGATTTTAATCAATGCCTACCTTAGTAAATGCCATATAAATTACCAGGGGGCTATGTCAATGCCTGTCATCTCAATTTAGATGGAACCACCAATGTGAGCAGAAACCGATTGCTTCCATTAGCACAGCCAAGGTCAGCTAGAGAGCAGCTATTCTCCCTCATACCGTAATCAAGTCCGAGTTCTAGTAGTCAAGCCACTCTTCCATAGAGTAAAGCCTTGACTTAGGTAATTTCCTAGGTGAGCTTAGAAATGCGTTTAACATCAGGAACTGCTGGTAATTCCTCATAGATAGAGCACTAGCAGTATCTTGAAAAAATCATAAAATACAAATAGAGTGTCAATTTGCCAGACTAGAGACTTACAAATCATAAAGGTATTGCTCTGAATCAGAGTTTTGAGCATCAAATTGCAGGCTTCTAAGCAATCAGTCTAACAACCAAAAGCAATTGATATGTTAGTATTAGGTCACTCTGCAGTAGCATTCGATAAATAATGGAGCCAACCATTAGTCAGGTAATCCGAGAGGTAGATTTGCCAACCATATGGAGCAGTATATGACTGTCTAGAGCTAGTAAAGGTATAGTACCCATAATGGGAGATAGGTCATATCCACAGCTAGGAGTATCAATCCACACCAAAAAACCAAAAACTTAAAAAAACCAAAGAATAGTCGTACAGCATACTGTGCACAAATACCTGGTAGCATCACTTATCCTACTTGCAGAAGAAGGTAGATTGGTTCTGCTTCATAACCAGATCAAGCCAATTATGGTTAGCAAAAGAAATTTCATCAATAGCCAGTAACACTTGAAGCATGCAATTAGATCTCTGTAATACCGACATATATGTCATAAAAAGTCCCATAGTCCAGGCTGAAAGGAACCCTCATATCCAACCATAAAACAGTCCCTAGTAACCCAAAGAGTCCCTACTAGCAGAAGGTATATCATACTATGACCTGAGGTCCAAAGGATAGCATATAAATGATGCATTTCCTGCAAATAGTATACCACAACATAATCAACAGGCTCCGACGTTATCACATTCCCACTACCTGTAACCAACAATAGCCAATATTCTCATGCAAAACCGTATATCGTTGCCAGCATAGTTTGGCAATTTTTACCGTATTATCCTTACCCGGGCCATATCAATTGCATCCAAAACAATAGTATGGATAGTCAAACATTGAAGAAGAGCACTAGTATGCAGCAAATCGCAACCGATGTTACATACACTCCAGACTCATCCCATGTGGGAGAACATACCTTTCTTTACCAAACCATACTCAAGGTCAACAAGTCCATACCGATTTGCAGAAACAAAATACCATTCGGATATCTAAAGTATAAGTGTACAACGTTTTCATTGTGTTTTGCTATACATATTAAGTGTTTAATAACATCAAATGTAATCGATGCTACAGATATTTCAAAAACGCCCCATCGGGGAGATCAAATCCTTCTTACTAATCCATAGTGAAGACAAGCAAGAGCATATAGTTTTGCTGAAAAGAAACCTCATCCGAACCTCATTAGATTCCACCATCGATTTTTTGTTTGGGGCCATGCTTCGTAGCCCTCAGGCGTAGCTTGAAGAAGGTATTAGTGAATGTAATATACACAGTGAGAAAACACACACACACACTTTCTGCGGAATGAAGAACTAAGTGAGCCAATGGCTCACCTTTATAAAGCTGCTCATCTACATCGGATCGTCTCCAGCGCATTCGGCCTATAATTGGAGCAACGTCAAGTAGCTTCAGAAGGGCCTTAACTCGTCGCGGGTGTAGCGTAGTATCCAAGCCATCCATCTCCCCAAATAGCAGCCAGAGAAAGGATGGAAAGGCAAGTTGAACAGCCCACGTGCATTCAACTAGGAAGACTCATCTCGACAGTCCCCACTCCCACAAGTTACATCAAAAGCCCATTATGTGAAAGGCGTATAATGCAAAAGATTTTTATTTTCAAGTTCATCCAATTAGGAGATAGTTCTCACAAAGGTCTGATTTTCATGGGGAGTATACTTATTAGAGGGCATGTCCTATTTCCCACATAGCACAAGCTACAGAGCTCGATTATCATTGGCAGAGCTAGATATAGAGTAAGAGAGAGAATCCAAAAAGGGGAAAGGGGGTCAAACTCGGTCAGAGGTAATTTAAAGGAAAAGAGTTAATTGAGTATAAATAGTCTAACAAAGCTCTAGCAGGATGCAGAGAGAGAGAGAGAGAGAGAGAGAGAGAGAGAGAGAGAGAGAGAGAGAGAGAGAGAGAGAGAGAGAGAGAGAGAGAGAGAGAGAGAGAGAGAGAGAGAGAGAGAGAGAGAGAGAGAGAGAGAGAGAGAGAGAGAGAGAGAGACCCACCCTTACCCAGGGAAAGGCCTACCATCTGGTGAGGGGGGTCATCACCAGGTGGTGAGACCTCCTCTTCAACCAGTGTACTAGTGAGAGAGTTCTAGAAGTTCAATAACTTTCCCTTTTTCCGCCAAACATAGTGTCCAAGGGTTTTTATTAAGGAAATTCCTAATGGTGCTAAGAAATGCTTTTGCAGCAAACCCATTAGCAACATACTCTTTATCAAATGACATATTGCCCGAAATGCAATGAACGAATTTGAGGATGAGTACATAATAAGATAAATCATGCCCAAACAGGTTTTTATTGCTACCATATAAGGACGGTTACTCTTCTTCCTGACAAATTCCACCAAGCCAAGGTGCAGCTTATCTCTTTTCCAAGAGAATTCCGTGATATAATTTCCTGTTTTAGTGGAGAACAAAGTGACAACTCCAGATTGAGAAAAACTGTTTTAGTAACCATATACTCATTGTCCACCTTCAGGAATTCCATGAAGGTAGGTTCAATCTTAAGCATAATGGGATAGATTTCTGGCAAGCATTGCTTAAAACCGGGATTATTCAGACTTAACAAATCATCCATATATCTATAGGTATGTTTAAACAGTGTTAGATTAATGGGAGTATCAGCTGTCTCGCACTGTTTAAGAATCCATTTATACTCAAAGAAAGCTAGGTAGAGATTGCACATAACAGGTGAACATGAGAAGCCCATAGGGATCCCATGTATTTGTTGAAAGAATTGTTCCCCTGGTCTGACGAAGCAATTCCGAAAAAGCCATTCAATAATCTCCATTAGATTGTACAGATCATAGTGAGCAGGTGGCCCTTTTTGAGTGTTTTTTACCCATCTAGGGCTACGAGCCAAAGAAATACTGTGTTGTCCCATCTCATTTCTTTTTCTAAACACCATCATATTGATTTGTTGTAGAACTGTGAGTAGTCCAGAGGGCCCAAACAGTGATATGTTTTCATAAAATTGCGCAATATCAGTTGTAAACATCGAGAAAATGTATTGTGGGAGATTAATAAATACCTCCGTTGAGTTTTTCACGAGCCAGAAGTTATTTGCTACAAGGCCAGTGAAAGTCTTAACTGCCACAAACTTTTCCTCACAAATGGTATTAAAGTCAGTGAGAATCAGATTGAGGCAGGCTGTGATTATATCTGTAGCATGTAACATGACACAGTTGGAGGCATCCAAAATCCACCTAAACTTGTGTTTGTGACTCTTATATGTGGGAAAGAGTATAGGAATTTTCGAACTTTGAGTACATAGTTTAAAGTACCTTAAGGAAGAGTCCAAGTATTGGATGGTGTCTTCCGGACACATTTCTGAAAGTAGAAATTTTGGTCCTTGAAGTCTAGACTAAGCCATTATTCTAGCTAAGTGTTTACAAATAAACGTTGGTATATGAGGGGCTTTGTCAAGTCCCACCACAAACCAATCCTTTTTTAGTTTATGGATCATCGAGGATAATGAGGGAGAAAGCCATGTAGCCTCCTGGCTAATCCATGCAGGTGGGATTGATTCGACACACGTTTGAAAGTAAGATGTTAAAAAGTTAGCCAGTCTAGCATGTTGTAGACTATCTAACTTTAATAGCTTGACTATGTCAGTCAAGCAAGTAAGTAGTGCGGCAAGAGCCAAGTGCGAATTTAGTGGTTGGAGCAGGATATGATTCAAACCTTTGCTCAATAGATCCTTGATACCTTTTGACTGAATAAGCGACAGATATGTAGTACATACATGTTGTCTAAAATCACAGAAGTCAGAACAATAGTTCACAAAAAGTGAGCATATACATGTTGGTTTTGTGTTTGCAATAAGAAATTTTGTAGAATAGATATAATTCTTTAGGGGAGGATCAAAGGTCCAACCAAAAGTCAGTTCGTCTATAAGATCAGTATTGTTAAACAATTGCAAAAAAGCATACTGTATTAGACTTTTTGGAGAAAACCAATCAAAAATCCGATTCGAAAAGTGGCAATGAACAATGTGCTTCTTTAGATTTCCTTCCTTGCAAAATAGTAGCTTCCCAGAGGATGTCCGATAAATCTTTATCCAAGAACTGAACTCCTTTGAGGGTCTCCAGTCTACAGTCTTCACTTGTGGAGGCAGGTAAGGCAGCAAGAAAAACCCAAGTCTCAATCGAGATGGGTGCCACAAATGCTTTGTTTTGAAGTTCCCAAAGTTGATGGTCCAGCTCTATTCCTTCAATAGCAATCTATCTCGAAGGTAAGAAGGGAAAACTCTTCGAGACTTTAGGAACCATCTCTAGTAAAGAAGTTTCACTAGACGAGCTGAGTCCTTGTTGAAAGCTTTTTACTGCTTCAAGAGCAGCATCATCCCTACCGAGAAGGCTTTTTGGAGCCTTGGCAGGATCAAATGATTTAGAGGTGGCAAAACAAGATGCTAGGCCACAAAGTTTCCTGATGAAGTTAGAAAGGTCGGCTCCTTTCGCCGAGAATTGAAGAAGATCGGATTTATGACTTGATTCAATTGCAGCAAGGTTAGAAGCCAACTTTTGAAGGTGAAGAACTCCTTCTTTCGTCTCAGCCACCAGATTGGCGAGGATAAGAACCCAATCATTAAAGGTTAAAAGATTCATGATAGAGTCATGGGTTTCTGTAACCTTAGAGAATTGGTTTAGTAAAGAAATCACAAAAGGGTCATGGATAACTTTGATCACTAGCAGTGATGCCGGGGAGAAGGGAAGGGTGGAGAGGTCAAGAGCAACAGAGACACGGACAATCTGAAAAAATATATCTCAATATTAGTAAGATCTAAAAAAGAGGAGTTGGTGGGTCTTCCATCCTAAAACCAACCAAGACCAAAGTCATAATGGTTGTGTGGAAGCCCCCTTGTCCTAGAAAATCCAGTTTTCAGGCTGCATCTCCTAAGGATAACAGTTCTGTAGACTAGGTCCTGGTGCCATAGGTCAAAAAACCCTAAACCACCCATGTGTTTAGGGAGAGAGAGTTTAATCTATTTACAATATACATAACACATGAGAAAAATTTCAAAGAACTATGTATATAGTCTATAGTACAAAATCATGTATTCTTTTCGACTACGTATCCAAAAAAATACATCACAGTATCACGCCATATTAGGGAAAGAAGGTCCTAATACAATGTTTACAGTAAGAGTGTACATCATCACATCTCCTCAAAACAACAGCCAAGGAAAGGACACCCTTACCTGCATCCAAAGTAAGAAAACAACTGTTCGTTAGTTTTCAGACCGCATAACAGGTAACTGGGGTGACCTAGTTTTCATCCATGTCACCCTGGTACTATCTTAAGAACCTGATCAAGCTGTACAAATGGAAGTAATGTGCAACATTTTTCTCGATTTACAGAAACAAATAAATTTTAGAGTGTTAGGTCTAAAAGGTTTTACACCATATATTTTAATGCCAAGTAAAAGTTTTTTATCTTTAATATGAATTCAGGTTAAAAAATAATGGACAGTGTCAAAGTTTCTAATAGTATTCCGCCCATTCTCTAGGGCCATCCAAAACCGGTCGCCAAATGGTATCACTCACTGGCATACATTTTCAACAGCCATCACAGAGCTGCCAGCATACTTACCTTCAAAAGTCCGAGAAGGCCTGTACCCAAAAAAAACTTTGTTGAGAGTCTTTCATTACATTAGTAGTTACGTCGAGCCATATACCGAGCCAAAACCTCAAAAAGAGCAACAATATAAGAAGCCATTGCCAATACTCATACCCAATTGGTTTTCTCACCTCCAGTTGTCTTAATGTCCCAAAAGAAACCGTTTATTTTCCTATCAACTTGTTTTAAACAGCAGAAATCACAATATGTGAACCAGTCCGGTTATCTATACACATCGTTAGAGATAAATACCAAATCCCTTCAAAAGGCCGCAACCCATAACAGCCAGTAGGATCAGCCCATGGCATTGGCAAGATACCCCGGCTCCTCTAATCCTTGCAAGTCGGTGTTTACACAAGAGAAAGCACATAGATCAGTATTATGAGAAAAATACCATATTGGTTTTAGTCTTCATTTGCCGATATTGTAATCAGCCAGCCAAATTACGTATATATCCCCAACACCCACAAGCAATAGGTGAGGCTATTGCCGTATCACACTGTTATTCTATCAACCATATGAACGGCTCCGGTCATGAATCCGGACCCATACGACAGATAGTACCTGTACATAACGCATACAAAAAAATATGTATGCAAGCTACTGGATATCTTCCTCCAAATACCCTCCGAAGCCATAATGCCTGTAAACGAAGTAAAAAACTTATCGAATATCAACAACCAATGTAACCTGCAAAAACCCATAGACTATACAGTATGCTAGCTATCGGATAAATACGGCCAGCAGCACCCGAAGCCAGCAGATTGCTTTGTACCAAATCAAACTTTATGTCAGCAATACCCACGGTCCAGGCTGTCATAAACAACCCAGAAATAACCCCAAACACTCCATAGTCCTCCTCAATATCCATGCTAGCAGATGTTGTAGCATAATTTAACCCATGGTTCTAAAGAAGAGAGTCTATTATCTCATCCTGTACATAGCAATGGCAAATAGTTTGTGCAGATTTTAATCAATGCCTAGACTAGTAAATGCCATATAAATTACCAGGGGGCTATGTCAGTGCTTGTCATCTCAATTTAGACGGCATCACCAATGTGAGCAGAAACCGATTGCTTCCATTAGCACAGCCAAGGTCAGCTAGAGAGCAGCTATTCTCCCTCATACCGTAATCAAGTCCGAGTTCTAGTAGTCAAGCCACTCTTCCATAGAGTAAAGCCTTGACTTAGGTAATTTCCTAGGTGAGCTTAGAAATGTGTTTAACATCAGGAACTGCTGGTAATTCCTCATAGATAGAGCACTAGCAGTATCTTGAAAAAATCATAAAATACAAATAGAGTGTCAGTTTGCCAGACTAGAGACTTACAAATCATAAAGGTATTGCTCTGAATCAGAGTTTTGAGCATCAAATTGCAGGCTTCTAAGCAATCAGTCTAACAACCAAAAGCAATTGATATGTTAGTATTAGGTCACTTTGCAGTAGCATTCGATAAATAATGGAGCCAACCATTAGTCAGGTAATCCGAGAGGTAGATTTGCCAACCATATGGAGTAGTATATGACTGTCTAGAGCTAGTAAAGGTATAGTACCCATAATGGGAGATAGGTCATATCCACAGCTAGGAGTATCAATCCACACCAAAAAACCAAAAACTTAAAAAAACCAAAGAATAGTCGTACAGCATACTGTGCACAAATACCTGGTAGCATCACTTATCCTACTTGCAGAAGAAGGTAGATTGGTTTTGCTTCATAACCAGATCAAGCCAATTATGGTTAGCAAAAGAAATTTCATCAATAGCCAGTAACACTTGAAGCATGCAATTAGATCTCTGTAATACCGACATATATGTCATAAAAAGTCCCATAGTCCAGGCTGAAAGGAACCCTCAGATCCAACCATAAAACAGTCCCTAGTAACCCAAAGAGTCCCTACTAGCAGAAGGTATATCATACTATGACCTGAGGTCCAAAGGATAGCATATAAATGATGCATTTCCTGCAAATAGTATACCACAACATAATCAACAGGCTCCGACGTTATCACATTCCCACTACCTGTAACCAAAAGTAGCCAATATTCTCATGCAAAACCGTATATCGTTGCCAGCATAGTTTGGCAATTTTTACCGTATTATCCTTACCCAGGCCATATCAATTCCATCCAAAACAATAGTATGGATAGTCAATCATTGAAGAAGAGCACTAGTATGCAGCAGATCGCAACCGATGTTACATACACTCCAGACTCATCCCATGTGGAGAACATAATCACCATACTCGAGATCAACAAATCCATACCTATTTGCAGAAACAAAATACCATTCAGATACCTAAAGTATAAGTGTACAACGTTTTCATTGTGTTCTGCTATACATATTAAGTGTTTAATAACATCAAATGTAATTGATGCTATAGATAATTCAAAAACGCCCCATCGGGGAGATCAAATCCTTCCTACTAATCCATAGTGAAGACAAGCAAGAGCATACAGTTTTGCTGAAAAGAAACTTTATCCCAACCTCATTAGATTCCACCATCGATTTTTTGTTTGGGGCCATGCTTTGTAGCCCTCAGGTGTAGCTTGAAGAAGGTATTAGTGAATGTAATATACACAGTGAGAAAACACACTCACACTTTCTACGGAATGAAGAACTAAGTGAGCCAATGGCTCACCTTTATAAAGCTGCTCATCTGCATCGGATCGTCTCGAGCGCATTCGACCTATAATTGGATGAATGTCAAGTAGCTGCAGAAGGGCTTTAACTCGCCGCGGGTGTAGCGCAGTATCCAGGCCATCCATCTCCCCAAATAGCACGTGCCAGAGCCACGATAGCAAGGCATGTTGAACAGCCCACATGCATTTAACCAGGAAGACTCGTCGACAGTCCCCACTCCCACAAGTTACATCAAAATCCCATGATGTGAAAGGCCTATAATGCAAAAGATTTTTATTTTTATGTTCATCCAATTAGGAGATAGTTCTCACAAAGGTCTGATTTTCATGAGGTACTTATTAGAGGGCAGGTCCTATTTCCCACATAGGACAAGCTACAGAGCTTGATTATGATTGGCAGAGCTAGATACAGAGTAAGAGAGAGAATCCAAAAAGCGGAAAAAGTCAAACTCGGTCAGAGGTAATTTAAAGGAAAAGAGTTAATTCAATATAAATAGTCTAACAAAGCTCTAGCAGGATGCACAGAGAGAGAGAGAGACAGAGAGAGACAGAGAGAGAGAGAGAGAGAGAGAGAGAGAGAGAGAGAGAGAGAGAGAGAGAGAGAGAGAGAGAGAGAGAGAGAGAGAGAGAGAGAGAGAGAGAGAGAGAGAGAGAGAGAGAGAGAGAGAGAGAGAGAGGAAGGATCTATTGCCCACACTGCTAGATTAGGACGCCTATACAATGGCATAGAGGAACATGCAGTGTGTGTGTTTTTTCATATGTTGTTTTAGCATCTGCAAGGTACAACAAGTCACAATTAGCTAACTCGAGTTGACCTTGAGATCAGATACAATGGCCGGTAGTTTTGCCATCTCTCTCTCTCTCTCTCTCTCTCTCTCTCTCTCATACTCCACATGTTTTTTCAATATATTTAACAAACGGAAGAGGACCAACAGCTATGCTGGTGGGTAAGGCTTCATGAGCTCTGCAAGGGGATGAGAACGAATATATCTTGAAGGCTTGCAGCGGAGCGAGGTTCTAGAAGAGGATCCTCAAATGTCATAGGCAAGGGAATAAGGAGCTCTTGGGGAGAATGAAAAAGACTGTCACGGCGACAATATATGGAGGGAGCTAAAAGAGCACAATATTTTTGATGGTATAAGGGACATACTGGTTCAACTGAAATCAAATGACTTATTTTAGAGATTCCCCTTGAAGGTGAGGCATGTACGCCTCCCCCCCCTTGGCCCCAAGGCCCAAACACCCTCTGCTTCAATGCTACGCCTCCCACATATCTCTCCCATAGCCCCAGCCTAGCAGTCTGCTTTGAAACCGTTGCACTCCTCTCTCCAAGAGTTCTCGATAGGCAATCCTTCCCTTCACACATAGCATGCTCTATTGATTGCATGAGAGAGAGAGAGAGAGAGAGAGAGAGAGAGAGAGAGAGAGAGAAAGAGAGAAAAAGAGTCTGGTTTGCCCTCTCTTGCAGACAAAGAGGCACTGCTCGAAGGGCTACCTCACAATGCCTTTCTGCAATAGCCCTCACTACCAATCAATGGCTCCCTTTTTCGAAACCACCCCCCCCCCCCCCCCCGGGCCTCGTGAAAAAAAACCCAACGTGCAACACAGGTGTCGAAAAGCACATGAGAGAGAGAGAGAGAGAGAGAGAGAGAGAGAGAGAGATGAAGAAAGAGGGAGAATCTCCTCATATTCCCCTTAATACATCTTTTTTTGAAATCGAGCACACATACTACTTGGAGAAAGGAAGGAATATAATTGCTTGCCTTTGAATGCATGAGGCAGTGGGCCATTCACGATCACCATGTTGCAACCCTCACACTTTCTACCATCTCTCAGCTAGGAATCTGTTCTATAATATGTTCAACTTCACAATCGTTACAAAACTATTGTCTCTTAGCTATTCAATCTTTTTGGACTCTAATTTTATCACAATCCATGTGTATTTTATGATCACAACATATAATCTATGTGTCCTCTCGCTGTCGTAGGGGATGAATGTGCAAAACGAATTGTCAGAGTTGATGCTAGACGTTAAAGGTAGTAGGTCCTTCCAAAATTTTTTAGGTGCTTAGTAAGGAGAATCTCATTGGATTCTTTTTTGGGTTTAAGAGAAAAAAGAAGAAGGGTGGCACATGTAGAGAGGAGACTTTTTTAATGGGAAAATTTACCAAAATGCCCCTCTAATTTGTGGAAATTCCCAAAATACCCCTCAAATTTCAAAAATTCCCAAAAAAACGCTTGTGTCTATTTTGGTTGGATTGTTTAAGATTTCTGATCTTTATTGTCAATTTTTGAGTGCTTAGCATATAATTGTCACAAATTGCCTCGCAAAAAAAGGCAATCATGTCTAAAAATAACTAGAGTGCTTCGTTAGCCTGCATAATCGGAAGTGGATAACAAACTGGTGTAATGGTACAAGCATTCAAGGCGATTGCAATTAGAGAGAGAGCTTCCCTTTGGTAGCTACATGTGTATGGAAATGAATGGAGAGCAAGGGCACTATTGTAATTACTATTTTGTCCTCATCAAAGCATTGAACAAGAGTATACATTAGTAAAAAGAACATAGAAGTGAAAGCTGAGAGAGAGTGTGTGTGTGTGCGTGTGTGTGTGTGTGTGTGTGTGTGTGAGAGAGAGAGAGAGAGAGAGAGAGAGAGAGAGAGAGAGAGAGAGAGAGAGAGAGAGAG
Organism: Adiantum capillus-veneris; assembly: GCF_014529385.1. Lineage (NCBI taxonomy): Eukaryota > Viridiplantae > Streptophyta > Polypodiopsida > Polypodiales > Pteridaceae > Adiantum > Adiantum capillus-veneris. Next base: position 95,739,735 of record NC_140940.1, on the reverse strand, counting down.
AGAGAGAGAGAGAGAGTGCGTGCACTTATTATTTGTTTTCGACAAATCTTGTTACCCTAAGTGAGTAGAAGTCACTCATACATACAAGAATGTATATATTGTTTTGTTCTCATGGAAGCACCGAACAAGAGTATACATCCGTAAAGAAGAATGTAGAAATGAAGAGAGAGAGAGAGAGAGAGAGAGAGAGAGAGAGAGAGAGAGAGAGAGAGAGAGAGAGAGAGCTTATTATTTGTTTTGCACAGATGTTGTTACTCTAAGTGAGTATAAGTCACTGAAATGATTTGATGTAAAGAGTATGCCCAAAAAACGTTGATGAATTAAGAACGGAACTAAGCAAGCGTGAGTTGGGAAGACTTTGAATGTAGCATGCAATGCCCTGCTTTACTATGAAATGGAAAAAACTTATGTGGAGAAGAGGAGGAGGACTAGTTAACAACACATATCAATGGAAGTTTTTGATGCAGGAAGAAAGGGCTATATCGGTAAGATGCTGTTCAAAGTTGCCCGTGTGACTAACTGGTTGTTAGGAAAGTAGCGTGAAACAAATTGTTTAGTTGGCCGAAGGTGGTTGGGGACCATATTAGAGTAATTTAATTCTATAGTCTCGAGTAGGCCGAGCACGTCCGCAATCTGCACGAACAACATACAATGGTTTTTGTGGAGCAACTAGCCAGTACGGTGATGTCGATGGTGATTTGTCGACCGAGTGTATTCCAAGTGATGTAATGTGGATGCCATGGGGTAGGTAGTTGAACTGGCCATGGAATGAACTCACTCCATTTATGCATATAGTGTCTGAGCACCCGCTCTTGCAAATTTGGATAAAGACAGTATTGCAACTTATACATTACAGTCTCAAATTCTGTCTGCTGCTCAATCAAATCAGCTGGAATTGGCCTACCCATTCTGAACAGAGAAGAAAAAGCATTTAAATCGAAGTAGTTGATAAGTTGTCATGTCTGTAATAGTTTGAATGGAAACAAAAAGACATTGTTGTAGCCAATGGTCAAAGTTATGTGACAAAGACAGTGAACAAAACAATGAAATAAAGACGGCAGAAGTTCGCAGCTATATTTTCTTGTGTTTTTTCAAAAAATGATAGTTTTTGAACCTTGGTGGATGTCCAGAACAAACGTTATAACCTAATGCAGTTGTTGTTTTGTGTTGTTTAATATAGAAATGTTCTAAGTTTCTAGCTTTATGTATATTGGTACTAGTTGCTAAAGTGGTAATTTCAAAATTGTCATCGAAAGGACTATGTGCATGCATGTCCGCTCACATTCTCTTAGAAGGATTGCGTATGTTGTTTGTGACTCCGATATATCTCCTATCGTTTTTCGTGCATCGTATATTGTAGACTATGTATTCTTCCCGCGACGATGCTTTTTTTGGGGCGGAAGACCGATGCTTGTCTCTGGTTGTTGATGAGTGTCTAGATCTGTAGTCCATGCAGATTGGTTAGGTCAGCAAAAAAATGACGGTGCTACGGAGAAAAGAATGGAAGCTAGTGATACTTGTTATCCATACTTACCTTCGTCTATTACAACTGGCTCGTATGGGGAGGCTGGTTGGCCGTAACTTACTGCCTTGTGTTCGTTGTAGTGCCATGCTACCTTTTGGATTGTGATAGGTGGATTAGTTGCATCGTGCGTGTGGTTTGCTGAAGTCATGAAATTTGCCAAGATAGCGGCACAATTTTCTTGAGTAGCTTTTGAAAGTTCAACCAAATCAATGTTGTAACCAAACCGCAGCTGCTCCATCGTATACAATGTAATTCCTTCAATTTTTGTGTCGAGGAGCTGTTGTGCTTCAACATTACGCAACATACTCTCATCATCCTCGTACTGGTTATCAAGCTCTTCTAGTATTTGCTTCATGAGACCTGCAGGATGTAGGAGCAAGCTGGTTAGCATGACAGACATAAGGCATTATATTTTTCTTTTCTAATAGTACTTGTTGTCATCCTGTCTGTGTTTGGTGTGGCCATCGTTTGGTTTAGAGCTTTATATCTTGCATCACACTTATTCATGAAGTTGCGTCGCTCTTGAAAAGTATGGAACCCCTCAATGTACGCATGGGGTTTCTCGCCTGCTAAGTTAGCCAATCTCATATGCTTCGTCGTGAGGTAAAATCTCTTAGGTTGTATCATGGGTTGCGTTTCCTTTGCATTGTTTGTGTATTGCTTGAAGAGCTGCATAGTAAGATGAGTGATTGATTCACATGTGTATACATAGGCAGATGCAAGATCAGACAAGCGTGCAGAATGCACCGTGTTGTGATCTATTTTTTGATTCAGTTTCCTGCACATAGGAATAATTATTTTGATGATCTCTTACAGTATTTCTGAAGCGTAAGATCCGATAAACGTTTAAACACAAATGAATGAAGTGAGGAAGGGAAGAGCAGTAAATTTACAAAAGGTGGATCAGAGTGAGCAAAGGTGATAGAGAAGATGTCTCAGCAATGTAACACATTGAACATGACAAGTCGCCAGAAGAGAAGATAAGCAGTTGAACAAAAATTTCTGTTTTATATACAAGGCAGTTACAAGGCGATTCAATCAATTTAATAGAAAGAGGAACTGATACTGAAGAGGGGGAAGGAAACTTCTATGTTTAGATGGTCAAAAATCTAGATGGTGTGAACATCTCTGGCATAGGGAGCTACAGAAAATGTAGCCGGGTTCGCTCAGTGACGCGCGACAGCATCACGTATAGAAGGCCAGGGGCGAAAACTTCTTTTACAATGAGCAAGACGTTTGTGTTGATTGTTGCGCCTTGGGACTTGTGTCTAGTCATAGCATAGGCGAGAGCTATTGGGAATGTGGATTTATGGTACCAGTGGCCATTGAATGTCCGCCTGCTATGCTTTGACCGTCGAAGTGTAAATTCCTATTTGGATGTGTCCAACGTCACTTTGATTGCTTTGACGCCACCGTCTTCAGCTTGGAGGATTTTGTCTACGTGACATAATGATCCATTGGCTGCTCCAATTGTTAAGTCTATTTTCTCTGTTATCAGCGCCTTTGCTCCTTCTGCTATTCTGTCAATTGTGTGGAAGTCGGGATCTTCAACTCATGCTTGGAGCTCAGGGACGTTGTGTGCATTCGTCTTGAGGCCGATTTGGATGATGTGACTATGCCGATGGAAGCATTCCAAGAGAAGGTTATTATAATATCGAACGTCACTCTTGTGTGTGAAAATGATTGTCATGTTCCTATCCATGTGTTTCTCTATTCCATCCTGCTTTATGATGCAGTCACCGAGCGCATCGTGAATCTCTTTCTTTGTGGGGAGCCTGACTCTTATTGTATTGAGGAACTCTATGAAAGAGATATCTTTTGCATGGCGCACTGAGCAAGACATAATGTACGTAGTAGCAGAGGACCAATAAGTGAAGCTTGTGATGTGGCACAAGTAGCACTGATCACTTTGATGCCTGCATACCAGCGACAACTATGCTAAATCACCGAACAAGAAGACCTTTTTATCTTTGAATGGGTCTAGCACTGTGCCATTGGTAACATTCACAATTTGTCGTACTATGAGATCAAAAGTTTTCTTTGTTAACATATAAATCTCGTCTATGATAATCATGTCTACTTCTTTAATACTGACGTATCTGTCATCAGTTTTGGAGATTGAGTACAGGGGATAGTGTTGTGTGAGCACTGGTATCTTGAATTGGTATTGGACAGTTGTTGCGATGCTGCTTAACCTCGTGGCTTCTGCACCAGTCAAAGCAGTGAGTGTGACAGTTTTCCCTTGCATATGAGTTGGCTTGTGATGTATCTTATGAGGAAGCTTTTGCCACTCCCAGGAGTGCCTGTGGTCACATGCAGTCCACCCTTTGCTGCTGTGAGCTTCTTGTAGATCTCTGCTTGTTCAGTTTGTCAGTGACGTGTTTTGGACATTTTGAAGCTCGTTTAGAAGGTCAGAGATCGAGATGATGTGTTCTGTTTCTCGTAGTCTGTTTGCACATCTGGAGATTGAATGAGGCATCCTTTGTTGAGGATGTCTTCTATAGTATCATGTTGTGAAATTGGTGTGTTTGATCTGTCGTGAGCATATTTCGTTGTGTGTACTCTGTGATGTACATCTCAAGGTCCTCATCTGTCAGTATCAAATTTCTAAGTTTGCACTCAAGATAGTATGACGTGGACATGTTCTCCGGTGAGAGCAGCTGGGATTCATTTCTGAAGGTGATGCTCTTTAGCAACACGTTGTAAAAGAAAGCCTCCGGATGATGCCCTGGGTGAAAGTCTGTGAAACAGACCAGTCCGGCGTTGCTGCTGCTGCAGCGATTAGCCGTAGGTATTCTCCTCTGAAATACGTTTTTTCCTTTCTTTTCCCTTTGTCACTATGTAATTCTTGTGGAAGTCATAAAATGTAAGCTTCTCCACAGTTTGTGGTCGTACGCAATATAGATCAATAGGGTGCAACACGACATCATTGTTGTGAGAAACGATTCGTTGTCATAGTGCCGGGGGCGATGAGTCAACATATTGGACGCTATCGCTCTTTGAAATGATTGGGATTTGCAAACAATTTAATGCCACTTATGTTGCTGAGATAGGTTTCGACAGTAAAGAGGCTGAAATCAGCTTCAATTTTACAGTGTCGAGGCCACCTAGGCCTAAGCGCTCTGCATCTTCTGAGCGGATGTTGAGATGGCCCAATTGGTTCAGTTTTGAGTGCATACTTCAAGAGGTAGTAGGAAAACGATGAATTGGTGGCCCGCTGTATATTCATATGTGCACCCCATAGCAAGAGCAGTGTAGGGTGGTACGGCACGACATTTCTGTCTTCATGTCGGGGCCTAAAGTATTGCCATCTGTGATTTTGTTCGTTGAAGACTGGGTTTGGATTCGGCTAAACATGAAATGGAAACCCGTGTTTACATACTCCATCTCTTTGACCGTGGTAACAACTTGTATGGCACTTGTTAAGTTGTTTCCTAAGTACAAGTTCTCGAAGCCTGCTTACTTCTGGCAAAACCACAGAGCCAATTTCTATCAGGATGCATGCAGCTATTTCAACAGATAGTTTCTTTTGTCTTCTTCATGCATCCACAGTATGACATGAGCATGCAATGATCCTCTATTTTGAACCTCATATCTAACCAAGTGGTGTTGCACACGGCCCAACACTATATTGGGGGTGCTTTGGGAATAGAGCCGAAAAAAATCAGCATTTGCAGAAGGAGACAAACGGCGACACTGGAGTAGCAGTCCGCACACAGAGAGAGAGAGAGAGAGAGAGAGAGAGAGAGAGAGAGAGAGAGAGAGAGAGAGAGAGAGAGAGAGAGAGAGAGAGAGAGAGAGAGAGAGAGAGAGAGAGAGAGAGAGAGAGAGAGAGAGAGAGAGAGAGAGAGAGAGAGAGAGAGAGAGAGAGAGAGAGAGAGAGAGACTGCAAGTTGTGCTGCAACTAGCAGCTCAACTTGCATATGTTCTATGCAGGTGAGACAGGTAGTTTGTCGAGCTAGAGGATCTACCTAGGCAAGTGGCGAAAGACAGACAAGGCCTACAGGCAGATGCACTGAGGCTTGGGCAAAGCAACAACACGACGATGCTTGAGCGTGAGAGAGGGGTGGAAACACCATGCATTTGAAAAGTGATAAGGCTTGCCAAAGCGAAGAGGTCGTAGGGGGTGATGATTATTGCCCTATCTTTCAACGCAACATGCACATGATGATCGACGAGCAGATCCCAAGATTATGCATGTCATCTCTCTCTCTCTCTCTCTCTCTCTCTCTCTCTCTCTCTCTCTTTGTGTGTGCGTGTGGCTCTACATATTGTTTCTCTCTTGCCAGCCCAACTGAGATGCGATGATCGCTCTGTTGTGGGTTTCTCGAAGCAGAACGTAAGTGGACGGGGTGTTGTTGGAGGGTGCGATAGAGGAACTGGCAGTGGCCAGGGTGTATGAGACAAACAGGTTGGGCAAGGCACTGCTAGAGGGTACGCCAGAGCAGCTGGCAGTGGCCATGATAAGAGAGGCAACCGTGATGTGGGTAGCTTGGACTGATGAACGACTCAAAATCTCACACTCAGTACAATAGAGAATGTCTTCGGATGCCATGATAGAGACAGGAAGATGAGGCGACGCTTAGGGAAGGTAGGATTGACACGAGGAGGAGGAGGAGGACGATGATCCAGGGGGAGCACGATGGTATTGTGTCTCTCTTTCTGTGCTATAGATTAGCTTGCAAGATCGCGAGGTAGGACGGGAAGAGGGCAGGAGGAGACAGGCAGACGAAACGGAAAGTGTGGATCGCCTCCAATTGAGCACCTGCTTTTAAAAGTTAAGGTGGTGAAGGAATCTTAGAAGAAAATTAATTAATGGAGAGTGAATAGACCATGGAGTAGGGAGTAGTCCTCGCACATACCGGAGTGAAGTGAATTTTTGCTCAACTAGATAGTAAGTAGCACTCTTTTCATTTCTCTTCTATGTATTCTTTTTTTTTAAATAGCAAAACTCACAATTGTGAGTGAATCATATTTATCAACCCAAATAATTACAAGGTCTTTTCATGCTCGTGTTGAGCCATGATGTCTTCCAGGGACAGTAATTACATCGGCTATCAGGGCAGCCATCCCACCCAACTCGCCCCCTTATCCTTGATACATAGTCTCCCTTGCCATGTTCTTCTGAGATCTTTTAATTACCGATAGCCAAGATTTTCCCCCGTCCTAGGCATGCCCTCTGTTGTCAACAAGGCACAAGTAGTCGTAGCACAATCCTCCGAGTGTTGCTTGCGTCCGAGCGTCCATATTAGCACTTTTCTTTCTTGTATAATTTCTGCTAAGCTTGCCACCTCCAGACCTCCTTCAAACACATGGCGGTTCCTTGTCTGCCATACATTATGTAAGAAGACGTACCTTACGATTTGAATGCTGATGAGGATGGCATGACCACCTGAATTCTTCCTTACAAGGAAAAGATCAGTCTTGTAAAAACCAAATTTCCATGTTCTTTGGACCCACTTACATATTTTCCCTACGAGGCCTTTGATAGTTGGGCAATCCATGAAGAGGTGAGCCAAATCTTCACTAGCCAACCTGCACCCCAAGCATCAATCTGACCCAATCCCTCTTTCCTGAATCTTTACCCCCGTCGGTAGAGCACCCCAAATTACCTTCCACAAAAATACCTTCATGTGTTGCGGAACCTTTGGCTTCGAGATTTTCTCCATTACTTGCTCCCACCTTTCCTCCGGCCATTGTTTTTTCCATATCTTGTTAAGGGGGCTAGACCAATTCTTCTTATGCATCATTGTCTGGTAAACATCTTTAGGATGGGGTTTCTAGAAGAGACTGCTTCATGGCCATTTCCAGGCATTCTAGTCAAACTCCAAATTACAGATAGGCATCACTATATTGTTCAGCTCTTTCCTTTCTTTGTGGACCAGCAAGACCTCCAAGCTATTCAGTTGGTACTAGGTAACCAAAAGGTCAATGGTTTTCCAACTCTTGTTGTCACTGTACTAGAAGTGCCCCAATCGATTCAAACCCTTATTATTCAGCTTCCTGGTTGTCTCTATCCAATAGGGAATTTGTGGTGGATCTACAACTTTGGAAAGCCAGGGGGACCAATGCAAAATGGATTTCTTGAAGTATCTGGTTTTTCCCCCCCACTTTAAGACTCCTACTGCTCTATTGCATTTTCTTACCAATTCTCCTGCGCTGCCCCCCAGTCTCAGGGTAGTCCACGTCGGGGCTAACAGCTTGTCATGAACCTCCACCCCTCTCCACTTTCCCCCTTTCGAGCCAAGTTTAGCTGCTTCTATCATATCTTTGATCATGACAGCCCAAGCTTGATCCTGTTTAGCCGAGGAAACAACAAATTTGGCGCAACAAGCTTCTGCATGGTCCATAGGGTTGAGAATTATGAGGCCTCCTTGATTCACCGGCCGAGCAACTGATTCCCAACGGGCCCATTGCCATGGCCTGGAGGATTTCGTGTTCTTTTTCCATAAAAACCTTTTCATTGGTTTTAAGAATTCTCTCCAGTGACACTTAGCCATCTTGAGAATCGGGCTAGTGAAGGCAATATAAGGAATCATAAAGGCATTTATCACTTTTATCCGACTTGGGAATGGGAGAAGAGCATACTCCCACCTACTCATTTTTGTTTTGATTTTTCCAAGCACCCACTCAAATCTTTGCTTGTGAGTTACGTCCACCCCCAAGGGGGCTCCCAGATGTCTGAAGATATTCCCTTTTGTGACAATCTCCCAAGACCAGTTAGAAGGATCAAATGAGTCATTTTCTGATAGGGAGATCATCCTTGACTTCTCTATATTACACTGGGACCCCGAAGCTACTGAGAATATTTGTACAATCTCCAGAGCTTTCCTGATGACCTAGGGGCACGCCTTCCTGAAGAGGAGAGAATCGTCTGCAAAAAGTTTTGCTAGGAGTTGGCTATTTCTTGGCAAAGCCAGGCCTTGCAACTCACCTCGTTCCACACTAGTTTCGAGCTTCGTGATTAGAGGATGTGATCCTATGGCGAAAAGTAGGGCGGCCAGACGGCATCCCTGCTTAATAGACCTTTTGACCTCAAAAGAGCCCACAACTCTATCGTTGAATAGGAGCTCTGACTGGCTTCCAGCTCCCAGTACACTAACCAGACGACAGAGGCGCGGCCCAAAGCCCAGAGCTTCCATGACGGCTTCTATATATGTCCATGTTATTCTGTCATAAGCCTTATCCAGGTCCAACTGTAGCAATACACACTCTTGCTTTGTGACAGTTGCATACTCGATGCCCACCATTGCTGCCAAGATGTTATCGTAAATGGACCTTCCTTTGATGAACCCATGTTGATGGGGAGAGATGATCTTGGTTAGTATGGGGTTTAGCTATAATTTTGTAGGCCACCGACATCATCGTTATAGGGCTCCAGTGTTTCAATTGAGAGCAACAGATCTGTTTGGGGATGGGTTTGATAAGCCCTCTCTTTACACTTATCTCCAACAACCCTTCGACAATGGCTTTATTGGCCAGCCTTGTGATTGGGACCTTGAGATCGTCCCAAAGTTCTCTATAGAATTCCACCGTCATCCCATCCCAACCAGGGGACTTTTCCTTGCCAAGGGCTTGCAATGCTACTGAACATTCGTCTTCAGAAAATGCCCTTTCCAAGAAATTAGCTTCTAAGTGGGGAATCTTCTTCTTGACACTCTGAAGTAAGGACCCTCTAGCTTCTTGGGACTGGATCTCTGGCCGTCCAATGATTTGACTAAGATAGCTCAGCATCAGACCAGCTTTCTCATCATCGAGCAAGCGGACGTGGCCTCGGCTCTTCTTGATTTTTAAAGCCCTAAAAAAAAAAATTGATTAGAGGCTTCAGGTTGTAGGGAAGTCTCCCTGGAGAGAAGCCTTGCCTTTCTGTATGTTCTAACTGCTCATTAGCAAGGTTAGATTTGGCTTCGAGCCATCGCTTGTGCTCATCCTCAGTAGCAAGCCCATTGGCTTTTTGGAGGTAAGCACTTGTACCTCCGCTGTAAGATACAGAAGGAGTACCTCCCTAGCTTTCTTGATTTGGGGGCCCAAGGTTTTGATTGCTTTCTGGATGCTCCGAGCAAAGAGGTCCCACGCATTGTGTTTGTTGAGGTCGACATCTTTTTTGAGCTTACCTAGTGCTTTCTTGGTTATATTCCTGAAAAGAGGGTCTTTGAATAGGTGTTCCCGTGTTACCAACAATTTTTTTTAACCTCTTGGGGTCTGCTCCTCCCCTGTATTCTTCTTAAAATGTATGTGCAGAGGTATGTGATCCGATAGACTTTTTGTTGGGACTACCTTCATCTCCATCCACGACGGTATCCAGTCCGCTTGGTGTGAGCAATAGCATATGTCCAGCCTGAAGGCAATGTGGGCATACTGGAGGCTTGTGTAGGTGAACCCGGGCGTGCTGTTCCATGGGCCGATTTCCCATAAGTCGATCATCGCCCATGTTTCGCACAAACTTTGCCATTTAGACCTTTCCGAGCCAGCCAGCATACTGGAGGATCCTGTTCTATCCCTGCTCTTTTCTACCATATTGAAGTCACCAACCAACAACCACTCACCTTCAATAGGAGTGTCTCTAAGATGCATCCATAGTTTAGCTCTGTCTTTTGCATTGCAAGGGCCGTACACATTCACAATGGTGAAGGGAAGCCCTTCCCATATGATTCGAATCCTCAGGATTCTGTCGGATGGGTGGTTTAGAACCAACTTCGGCTCCAATTCGCAAGAATTCTCTTCTATGTATTCTATGTAAGCATATAAGAAGTTCACTCAAATCTCTTTCTTTTCAGTTCTTATTCCAAAGAATATACTTCATGTTGAAAATGTTGCCATTTGGCTTTCTCAGCAAAGTTTAACGACATAGTAGCAATCTCTCTCTCTCTCTCTCTCTCCTTCCTTCCTACTAGTCTTGCCTCTTTCTTTATCTAGCTATGTCTAGATAGCTAAATCTCATTTATGTAATGATTCATGAGTCGGACTCTAGCCACCTCTGGCAACGGTGTTGCCAAAACAAAGAACTTACGACACCTCCGTACTTGAGGGCTTCATCGTCTTGACTCTTTCTCTCTCCGTTGATTATATTTTCATTGACCGGAGTTATTATAGGTCCTACATCCTCTTGGCAAGCATGTGAATCATATGATATTGCTTAATAAGTGGGCAAGAAGCATACATCAAATATATCAAGCGAGACTTAATATTTTGTATGTGCAATCATGAGATGCCCAAGTGGTGAGGGAGGTTTTGGTTGCTATTCATTGTTTCTTCAAGAGGGTCCACAATCAGCAACAACAGATGATGTGATGGATATTAGGATTGATAACCCTTTGAAGAGTTGATTGGTGGATATCCTACACGCCTCGAGCTGTGTGTTGTGCTTATTAAATCCCTCTCTCTCTCTCTCTCTCTCACTCACACACACACACACACACACACACACACACACACACAAATAGTGAATATAGGGAAAGAGGAAGAGAGAAGCTGAGTATCCACTTTTTGCAGGACAAAGCTCACAAAACGATGATGTTGCGACGCGAGTCCCACTCACTATTATAATGGGGGAATGGATTTCGATCCTCCCCTCGGACACGTGTTGCAACTAGATTCAAGTGTGGCTTGGCGTTCGATGACACAAGTGAACAACGTGCGCGCATGTGTGTGTGTGTGAGAGAGAGAGAGAGAGAAAAAGAGAGAGAAAGAGAGGGACCGCCGAAGGCGACCGGCCATACTAGTTCATCATAATGGTTTGCTACGATGAGGTCTTGGCAACCGTCACCACAATCCATGCCCTTCATAAGGCCCATGCATTTTTTCCCTCTCCCCTACAATGCACTTGACCTGAATGATTTGGTTTGATAATCGACAAAAAGCCTTGCAAAAATGGGCCTTTGGCTCATTCCCATGGAAGTGATTGGCTAGGCGGCCTAGCATGCTATTGCTAAGTCATATTTTCCTTACGAAGGGAGTGAAGGGTATTAGGATATGATCACATGCTCTATATATATATATATATATATATATATATATACATAGTGCAACTATGGTAGAGTTACAAGCATACTAGCATAGTTACATATAAGAGAGATAATTGGTTCACATGTGACCATGCAATATACACACAGTTACTTCAAAATGTAATTGTCGCATGACCACTGCCTTGGTGAGAAACATAGAAAAAGTCATAAAAGGGAAATTCATGGCTCTCACTTAGAACCTTACAAGCTCATCAGAGCGTTACAAGCTCTTTCGTCATGTCTTTTCTATCAGAGGCTTCTTTTTTTTTTTTGGGTTTTTTGGTTTTTGGGGGGGGGGGGGGGGGGGGCCTCCGTCACTATATGGCATGGCTCCAGTCAGGGGGGATCTATGGTGGGAGAGAAGTGGAAATCAAAATGCAATGTCAACCGTCCGTCGACTTGGTGAACTCGGGCAGAACTAGGGGGTGAACTAAGACATGACACATGATTACACCTTAGTTTATCCATCTCTAGTTCACCCCCAGTTCACCCACCCTTAGTTCACCCTCAGTTAGCTGCATGATCCGACGATTGAGATTAAAGCCGCCTTGCCCCCTTAAATTTGAGCCCTAGATCCCCTCTTAGTCAGAGCCGTGCCATATAGTGACGAGGGCGGCCAGGGGGTATGTTTGATTGAGTTTAAACACTCCAGACCTAAGAGTGTAGATAGTCCTTTTGAGGACTTTTAAATATTCATTTGACCCAAAAACACCTGTCCGCGGACATGACGTGCGAGCGCAAGGGCGAGCTTCTACCAAGCTTGCCCGATGAGGTAGCTCTGCCTGCCTCTGCACTGCCCACGTCAATTCGCGCCGTGAAAGCTTCTGGACCTGGTTCTTTCTCACCCCTTCCCACCATAGCCGTCCTCATATTGTCCCCTTCTACAGTTTCCCCTCACCGCCCCGCCCCACAAGACTTCACGCCCTCTCCTCTCAAACGCAGGTCATCACCACCGGCACCAATCTCCTCCTTGTGCGATCCAGGCTGGAACTCACTGATAGAGCTGATCATTTGCGGCTTAGAGGCAATGGCAAGGTGGCGGGTTTGTTGATTAGTGGCAATGATGCCTCAGTGCCAGGTGCACTGCAAGTTTGATGTATGGCTGATGAAATGGTGCCGAGAAATCAATCGTGCGGTGCCTTGCATGCATGTGGACTGATGGCGATTTGCCACAGCACATGCGGGGACACATGTTTATGTAGCAGGTGGGGAAGGGCCAGCCGCGGCACGAAGGGCAGAGAGACAGATCTCCTTGTCGGATAAATCTTGAAGGTCTCTTGGGATAGCTTCCTATAACGTTAAAATTCTTTCTTCTTTTCTCTCTCTCTCTCTCTCTCTCTCTCTCTCTCTCTCTCTCTCTCTCACACACACACACACACAAAACTCATTTGATAGTATTTCTCCCCCAATTATTTATTCTGGTGATGTTAAACATCGTGTGTGTGTGTGTGTGTGTGTGTGTGTGTGTGTTTTTTTTTTTTTTTATTTAAGCTATGAAATAGGATGACTCCTTGTGAGCATTTTTGAAGAAGATTTACCTAAGCTTAGCCATTGGAATTTTATATTAGCCAGTTTCAAACCAGGTTAAAAGGAAGTGATGTGGGTAAAATAGTCCAAAATGCTCTAAAATTGTCAATTTTAAAGATTATTAGTACTTTTGGTGTGCATCTTGATTGAAAGGAGATGGGCATTGTAGATACATAAATAAAATGAAGGCCATTTTGGCTACAACGGGCACATGCCAAAAGGTTCTTGAGGGCTTGAGAGAGAGAGAGAGAGAGAGAGAGAGAGAGAGAGCCTAATCAAGGGGACACGCACGGGGCCACTGCTATTTGTTGATCCACTAGACTATCAGCATCTTCTCTCAACGACACTATGCATACGTAGAAGGAGAGGGTTACGTGTGGAGAGGGAAGAGTTAAGGAAACTTTTCATTTCAAAAAAGAAGTTATAGAGTATTCTAACGTCATAGAAACATTAACCAATTATTTTAAAGATTTGAAGCATTTAATAGAATGGAAATGATACAAAGATGACATACATAAGTTGATATCTCTCTCTTTCTCTCTCCCCTCTTCTCCTTGTCGCATCATTTGTTGGACACAAAAAAATTGTCTTCTCTCTCTCTCTCTCTCTCTCTCTCTCTCTCACACACACACACACAGGTTGATTTTTTATGAGCACCTTTGCATGTCAAAATTTAGAGAATTTATAATTTCTTAAGCATAACCCATCGTTTAACCCTTGAAAATAAAAAGGACAAAATATCCCAAAATTGGTAAAAGCCCCCTCAACTGGGAATATCCCAAAATTGGTAAAAGCCCCCTCAACTGCGTGTTTGTTTTTGTCAAGCCTTTTATCCATTTTCTACGGGTGAAAATGTTTGCTACTCTTTTGAAAATACACTATAATGCCAAGAAAAGCATAATATCTTCGAGTTTTGAAGGTCTTGAAGGGTGTCCTTGGTGAGAGAGAGTCCCTATGAGCTCGATAATAAAAAAATTTATAAATAAATAAATATATATCTCATGGCCAATAACTATAGTATTATAAAAGGGGGAGGGATTCCGGCCCTCCCTTTGACATGTGGCGGAATGACTTTAATCCGGCGAGTGAACTCTGCACACGGGCGACACAGCGACGAGTGTTAAAGAGAGAGTGAGAAGTGGGGATCGAATTTGAATTTCTCACACCCCATGTTTTTAGGCACCCCATGCTCTCAGGTTGGAGAACAATGTCATTGAGAGACGCAACGGGAATATCTCTCTCTCTCTCTCTCTCTCTCTCTCTCTCTCTCTCTCTCTCTCTCGGGGGTGCTGGCAGTGCAAAGTTAATGTCTGTGTGGGGTGCCCGTAGATGTTGATGTGTGTGAGGGTGCCGCTCCTAGCCTCGCATGATGAGCCATACTCCTATTGTTAATGACAAAGTCAGTGCTCTCTTCACCCTCGCTAGCTTTAATTAAGCTCTCCTAATATTTTTGTTGCTCCCCGCTCGCTGTCGTGGATCATGGATTCAACAACCCTTGCTGCTGTTGCCGTTGCGGGCTCTTGGACACCAGCACCCATGTGCTCTTCGCATGCGTTGGTGCACGTCCCACTACATGACCTCATGCACACAATCCATCTTGGCTTGATTCTCGCAATCACAGCAGGCCAAAGACCTGTAGAAAGGAAGCCTGCACCTTCAACGAACAGGTGATCTGTGCCAACTACGAGGGATGCTGCTCCCACTACTATCCAGCTTTGAGATGTTGATCCTCTACTACTCTAACAACCGTTGATGTTCCCTCTCTCTTCCATCGCACATTAGGGTCTCCTTGCTGCCACGATGCTTCACACGCTATGGCCTCTCCTTCTCCCTCATGGCTTCCTCTCCTTGCCATGCTCTAACTAATGGCGCATCAAGGTCATGTATTTTCCCTTTTCTTTCTCCAATATTCTTCTCCACATTCCCTGCAACCTCTAGAAAGCTCACCATTGCTGGCTTTGTTTCGGCATGAGCTATACCTCACGTTGCTCAAAGTAGCTTTGTTCGGCCAACGTGGCCTGAGCAAAACGGCAACAGCGCCCGCGAGACAAGGAGAAGAGACTTCCGTTACATCAAATGGGTGTGGGAGAGGGAGAGAGAGAGAGAGAGAGAGAGAGAGAGAGAGAGAGAGAGAGAGAGAGAGAGAGAGAGAGAGAGAGAGAGAGAGAGAGAGAGAGAGAGAGAGTCCAGAGGCCACATTCGGCTGCAGTGACCACGTACTACAGTCTCAAGGTTGCATTGGCCGCTGTCAGAGTGTGAGGTTCTCCAGGGTTGACCAGGAAAGCACCGGGCCTCTAGCTGTAGACAAGAGCTTAGTAGGTGTTCAAACTAGGATAATAGAGAGCAGATAGGTGTAATTAATGGGTTAATACACATAATACTAAAGATTCAAGAGATGAGAGAGAGAAGACTGCAAATAAGAACAATATTTATTGATATGATGAAGAAACAAAGTTTCCAAATTCAAGAGTTGTGGTACAGCAGATACATTGTAAGAATTCTAGATGCTCTTTTACAATCCAGTTTCATACGCCCACTTGGTACGCCTTTTGAATTGCAATCCTCGCCTTAGAATTCCTCCCCAAGTTGTCCCACCATTTCGCTTCCTTGTGCTCTGGCTTCTCCAATTGCTCCCAAGTAGCACAACTCCCTATTGCCACCAAGTTCTTCCCAAAGCTCTTCCCCCCAAAAATGCTTGAAAAATGACTCCTTCCCAAAAAGATCTAACAAAAACCCAAAAAAAAGCCAACCGAACCTAAAAGAACCCAACCCTTGTTTAGTGCAAAAATACCCCTTTTATAGAGGTCTAAGTCTTCCCAAAAAAGGAAAAAAATGGAGCTCCCTCAGCTCGTTCACTTTAACTTGAGCTCCTATTAGACTTATTCTTGCAGTGCTAGCATCTGGCATACTTCTTTTGGAACAAGTGCATGGTGCACATTGGTTTGTCTTTTGTCCGCCTTGCACTATCCAGCCCTCTTGGACCCTCCTTTGAGTGCCCATGTGAACCCCTTTGGCCCTCTCTCTCTCTCTCTCTCTCTCTCTCTCTCTCTCTCTCTCTCTCTCTCTCTCTCTCTCTCTCTCTCTCTCTCTCTCTCTCTCTCTCTGGCTCCAGGGGCCACCTCCCTCAGCTATATCTAACACGGGCATGAGAGATGGGATCAAAGGCTCCCATCACTTTTGGGCCCCGACATTAGGCGCGCGCCATAGATCTTGTCGCAAAAGTAAACTCGGGTATTTTTGTAAACTCGGGTACCCGAGTTTACAAAAATAACCGAGTTTACTTTTGCTCGCCCCGATACTTTTGCACGTCAAAACTCCATGGAAACGTGTACATTCCACAGTGACGTGCGCGGGCATGGTGGATAGGCCACATGGCCCTCAAACCCTAGGTTGTGGGTTCAATCCCATGGGGCCGGGGGGGGAGGAGGGGCGAAGTAAACTCGGGTACCCGAGTTTACATTGTACCCGAGTTTACATTTTTTCCGAGTTTACATTGTCCACGGAAGCCAGGGATCTACGGTCCTCAATCATCCCACCGTAGATCCCATCTCCTCCCATGCCCGTGTGAGATATAGGCCATGGGCCACCTCCCCTGCTTTATCCTTGACAGCCCTTTGACCGGCCTTGGGCCCTTCTCTCTCTCTCTCTCTCTCTCTCTCTCTCTCTCTCTCTCTCTCTCTCTCTCTCTCTCTCTCTCTCTCTCTCTCTCTCTCTCTCTCTCTCTCTCTCTCTCTTTGACTCACTTTCTCCCGCCGCGGTATTGCCCCCTCTAGTTGGATTTGGGACTCTCTTTCCCTGTCTTCAGTCATCTGCCACGAGACCCCTCCCCTAAGCAAGCAACAGCGACCTCACTATTCGGGGGGGGGGGGCTTTTTGACCTTGTTTTCAAAAGAGGATGGGTGCGCGCGCGGCAGTTCCCTTAGCCATGCCACATCATCATTGAGTGCCACATGAGCGCCACCACCAGCTTGCCTACCATCGGCGCCGTCTGCCTTGGCCAAAGCCCAGTGTCGCCACCCCTACAGGGCCACGCGTGCCACCATCTCAGCGCCAAAGAGATCCGCCATATCCGGTACTCAAGAGGAGCTCCCACTCCGTTTTGATACCCCATTGGGCTTCACGGTCCAGGCTATGTACTCCGCCATCCGGGGTCGGGCACCCACATGTGGGTTTTTTGGGATGCCACATGGCAGCCGCTGGTCGACTGCCCCTTGAAGCCTTGAATTTTAGGTTTTTCTTCATGTACACCCTCAACCTCTTTGGCCTTTTTTGACTTGCAATGTTTCCATGCTCCCATGCTCGATAGTCGATTTGAGAAGCCAATGCCGGATTCCCACCATGTCTCCTACAAGCCGTGCAAATCTCTCCCTCTGTGGACTCCTCGGAGCTCATTATCTGAAGCCACAAAAACCCGTCAAAACCATCTGTAACGAGAATCGAGCAACAATCTTCCAACTACTACAACTTCTCG
Organism: Adiantum capillus-veneris; assembly: GCF_014529385.1. Lineage (NCBI taxonomy): Eukaryota > Viridiplantae > Streptophyta > Polypodiopsida > Polypodiales > Pteridaceae > Adiantum > Adiantum capillus-veneris. The sequence continues at coordinate 95,722,208 of NC_140940.1, read as the reverse complement.
CTCCATGATCTGTCAAAGGAGTAGTCAACTCTTGTTGGATCCATACACTACATAGCACCTTCTCAAACACACTGTCAAAACCCAAAAAACGCCAGATGGCATGATTCCCCCTACGGTCAGGTGGGCACCAAGCTGGCCTCCGACAAAACTTCAGATGGTCATAACTTGCAATCCGTAGCTCTAATCTGCAATCCAAAAAGACGAGCATACTCCAAAACTTGAGCACTACGCGTCTATCCACTGACATCCCCTTGGGCCACCTGTCCGCGAGACTGCCTTGCCCGACAAGAATCTGCAACATATCGCACCTTCAAACTTAAATATCTTGGGCTCCATAGCTCTGTTTGATGAGCCTTCTGGACCTGCTCCTTCAGCACTTCAAGCTCTACATTTCTAAGCAAAAAACCATCCCCTTCTTTCTTTTATTTTTTTACCTTTTAGCCCACTTAGTTCACTTTGGTCTATAGAAACCCACATAATAAATACATTTTTGCTAATCTGATGCCATAAACAATTCTAACATAGTGCATAGATTTGTCAGAGTTCATAGATACAAACAAAACTCTGTTTTTCAGCTTGTGCATGCAAAGCGGCATGACATCCACCCCCTCTAAACCTACACATCCTTCGGTATGTATGTGCCAATCTCTAGAGGTTGTCCAACTAACATCTTCATCAGAAATCTCATTTCATCATTTAAATTCTTATCTTTGTCCATATTGAAGTCTTTGTCTGCAAGTTGAAGCTCCTCATTCCTTCTTTTACATAGCTTGATATGCTTACCTGCAATTGGAAGCTTCAACTCTGTACCATCCATCTCACATAATTTGTAAGTAGCATTAGGAAAAGCATGTTTAACCACATCCGGGCCAAACCACCGCTATCATAAACAAGAACCCAATCCTCTTCTTGAATAGCAAATGGCCTTAGCCTATGCCGCTTGTCAAAAGCCTCCTTATTTTTCAAACGAGCACTCCTCAATTTCTCCTTTGCAACTTCTATACCTTCGCTTCTCCGTTCTAGCTATCGAATCCTTGAAGCAAGCAAATCTTCTCTGCTCATTTCTAAATCCCAAGGCAGTATGCTCCACATAGTCACTACCTCCTAAAGAGGCATAATAGGCTTTGTCCATACATAAGCTTTGATGGCATAAAACCTGAAACTGTGTTGTGTGTAGTGCGGTCCGCCCATAAAGCATAAGGAAGTAGCCGTGGCCACTCACCAATCCGGTCTTTACATGCCTTAGCCAATGCCTTGACAATGGGCGGATGCCCTCTGTCACTTATACCATTCCCTTCTGGATTTTATGCAGTAGTGAGTGTTAATTTTACACCCATACGAGCAATTTGTTTTTTGGCTTCGTCAGCATCCGGCTCTCCTCTATTTGCAATAATTCTTCCAACACAACCATATCTACATATCACATCTTCTAGCAAAAATTTGCACACCATACTTGTAGCTTTGGTTCGCAAAGCCCTCCCTTCAACCTGGTTCGTCAAATCTTCCCTGGCAAGCACGATGTATCTCATTTGCCATAATCCTGTGGGTATTGTAATCAAGTTGACTACCCATTTGAAATGCATGCACAATGGATATGTTGGATGTAATCCATCTCGATGCTTTACATTTGAGTACATTTGACATACAAAACAACAAAGTGCTCCACATCTTTATACATACCCTTCCACCAATATCGTTCTTTGATTTTAGCAAAAGTGGCCCAAACTCCCCTGTGTCCTGCCCATAGCGACTCATGAAATTCTTTAAGTACTTGAATTTGTGTTACCTTATCACAAACAACTCGCTGAGGGGTTCCTCTATGCTTCTTTGGATTTCTCCATAGAAACCCGTCTTGCAAGAAATACCCATAAGATTTCATCCGAATACGTTTAAACTCTTGTACGATCCAGTCCTCCTGCTTCAAATATCTCCCAATCAGCAACCATCACCTTTGTACTTGTCCTCGGCAAAAGACTAATGCAAAAACTGTGTTTTTACATTCTACATGCAATTTTGAAGAGGTAAAGAACCTCAATCCCACATCTTCAGCTTCAGAAATCATAGTCTCTTCATCTTCAAACCTGGCCCTAGATAGCATATCAACCCCCGGATTATCTTTTCCTGCAATATGTTGAAACTCGGGATTTAATGACTATACATGCTATCCAACGTAGCATGGCTATAGCTACTTGTGATCATCCCAAGCAATGGTCAGCAATCTGTCTTTACTATTAAAGAAGCACCGATAAAGTTCTCTTTGTCATACCTTAGGGTAGTTGCTACACCCCAAAGTTCCCTTTTAACCTGCGGATATGCTCTCTGTCGAGCACTTAACACTTTAGCACCAAATCTGATAGCATACCTTTGTCCTTGCTCGTCATCCTGTCCAATAGCCCACCCAATACCTGTAGGACTCGTGTCAACCGTCACAATAATTGGCTTTCCACTTTTATAGTCCGCCTTCCTTAATGTAGGATCCTCTTGTAACATCTTCTTCAGTTTCCGCACAACTCTCGAGTGTTCTTCGTTCCAAAAAAATTTCTGTCCTTTCCTGAGTAACTGGTATAAAACCTCTGCAACATGTGAAAAATGGGGTTACCATATCAAGTAGAAAACATATGCACCTAAACATCTTCGCACTTCTGTAATTGAACTGCATGTCTCCTTCATCCTTTGTATAGCCTTCACTTTGACAGGGCTCGGTCTTCTACCGGATGGTCCACATAAGTCTCCCAGAATCAAAACTTCCTTGACCCCAAACATAGACTTTTGGCCTGAGAGTGTAAGGTTGACCTCTTCAAGCCTAGATAATATCCTGCCACAATCAACAATATGGTTAGCCACAAAATGTCTGCACCCCCTCTGGCTTCACCTTTTTCACCCTCGTCACACCCTTTTATCGGCACATCATCAATAAATGGCATGGTGATCTGGGGAATGAAATCCCGTAGCACTTTGTTCATTCCGTTCATCATGTGTGCAATTGAGTTAGTTGCACCCTGTGGCAATGTGCACATTCTTACTAATCCCAAAGGAGTACGCATGGTTGTCAGATCCCTGCTTTGTCTAGCTAGTTGAAATTGATCATAACCTGAATACAAGTCTCCCATAGAAGAAATGGATCTTCCTACTAAAGCCTCAGAAAATTCATCAACCAATGGACCTGTACCTACATTTTTGATAGTTACCTTGTTTACTGGCTGCATATCCTATATAAATTGCAATGTCCCATTCTTTTTGGGAACTGTAAACCACCTGTTAGAGTAAGGAGCACAAGAGGGCTCCAAAATACCCATCTTTATCTTCTCATTTAACAAATCTACCAACTTAGGAAGATGAGCTTTCGGAACAGGTATATGTCATAGATTCTAAGGGAGATGTGGCACAACGAAGATCACCATGGGAGCCACAACACTAGGATCCACACATCCAATCTCTCCTGGTTGGAAAGCAAAAGCAATTCCATGCTTCTTTAACATTTCTTGAAAACATGCTATTTCTTCTTGATTTAAAAAATTGGCATCACCGATTTGTAATTCTTGTAAAGTTTCTTCAGTAAATGAGTGCCCAATTTTACCTGGATCTCCAAGAATAGGCTGTCGAGATGCTTTCTCCATAACGGTGTCACTCTATTTTGGCAATGGAGTAGCCACGGGTATGACCTTCTTTGCCACTATCTTGTATTTTGTATTCACCTATATTTCCTCCGCATCCAACTCTGCTTTGAATTGAAAAAGGACGTCATACATATCCAGAGAGTTTTACCTTAACAATCTCAATCTTAGCTTGATCATTGGATTGCATGGCTACATCCAATTCTCCCATTGTGTCCAAAATGCATATTCTTCAAAAATTCTTGAAATTGCTTCATTTGGATCCAATAACTCACATTCCTGAAACATACCTTGGGCATTGCTAACATGTTGCTTCTCCCATTTGGATAAGTCATTGAATTTCCTGTATGATACTGATCCTTGTGAAGGTAAACCCAGAAATCCTGAAGAAAAGCCTCTCCGAAAACACCTACCCTTAGCGAGAACTTCTCCTTCAAAGCACCATCACAGTCTCATTTTACAATGGCACTTGGAAAACATCCGGGAATCCTCTGTTTTCCTTAAATTCCTTTGTTAACTTCGGCAATGGATGATCCCTTAAGGTGTCCCTGTTCCTAGCATGGTCTACATAAACAGTTAAAAATTGTATTGCTGTCTTTCCATTACAACTTCGGATCCTGGCATATGCAGATCCATCATCCAAAACCTTAGTTTCCATTTGCACCTCAGTAATATAAGGTTGTCCCAATATAATTGGATAAGTCGAGTGCTCTTGCACAAAGAAATTCTTTTCATCACTCACATCTCCTATAGTTACTGGTAGCCGTTTTTCGGCTATTATAAATTTTCATAGTGAGCTATCTCACCCTACCAAAATCACCCAAACATTGTGGCTATCCTTACCTTTTCATTGTACATAGGCGTGTGTGAGTTAGAGGGCTTTTCCCATATCTTCTTAAAACCCTCAGCTAGCTAGTCATTGGGCTAGTTGAGCTAAAAAAATAAAAAAAATAAAAAAAATAAAAAATATTATGGCCTATTTGTGTGTAAATATTGCATTGTATATATGGCCTAAATATAGGGATTTTATAATTATTATGGTATTTTATTTAAATATTTATACTTAGGTGTGTGTTTTATTAAACCTGTGTATGCCTTCTTTCATCCTCTTACACCATAAGTATATTTTTTGCCAATGTGTACATACTCTAACCTCATATTTTTCTTTTATACAAATCACTCCCACATTTTCACTCTCACCCTCGTGAAAACAAAAAATGATTTCTACTCCCTTAGTCACGTTTATTATATTATTTTCATTTACTTGCATACCTTTTCCTCTTTCACCCAAAATAATACAAGAGGGACCATATCATATGATTCCAATATCTTTCCATATCCATAATTGCTCCATATTTTTTTATTATTTTTACTCATTATTCTAACACCATGTGCTCATTGAGCTAAAATCCATGAATAGTCCATACACTAGTCCCACCATGTATATATTGCTTTATTCACCAATAAACCTCCTCCATGCATGTGTAAAGGGCAACTTGGATGCTTTGTATTATGATATGACAAAGGAGGGTCTCACTCTTGGATGCATTGTACAAATTCAACAAAGGAGGGGGCTACTAAAAGACTTTTGTAGACATAAAAAACAGGCTTTTTGGTGAGATTTTTGGCACCCATCTCCACTCCGAATTTGGAGCGGTGGTCAAAAGAGAAAATGTAGCCCACGAGCTGAATAATCACCTCAAAAATTTTGGTGATTTTTGGAGCAACCACTGGTGAGCTAGGATTTTTTGAGTGGATCCGAGTCTGCCCACTTTTCTCACAAGTAGCCCTTAGTCTTCTCTCACCTCTTTCCACACTTCTACACACACACACACACACACACACACACACACTCATTCCTCTCAATCCCTCACTCAAACCTGCACCTTCAATGGTTTCTCTCACCTTCTTCACCATTAACCTCCCCTCTTACTCCCATAGCTCTCATATGAGCTCTCCATGTACATACACCATCTCTATGCTTCTCTCTATTACTTCCAAAGTACAATTCCATCTTACCCCTTCTCTATATACATAAAATTCAGCATGTAAACCATGCTTAACCTCTTCAAATCAAGAGATCTCATCAACCAAATTACCATTTTCATCGCGATAATCAACCTTGGCGGCGGTGGCGTAAAGAAGAGAAGACAAAGAAGAAGATCGATAGTCATTTTGAGAACCTACACAAGTAAGTCAAAAAATTCTTCAAGATTCACCATCACAAAGATTTTCTCACTTCATTCAACCATCCACCCCATTCTACCCATTGTAATACATCATTAACTTTCTAGATTACTAACACTAACCACTAATATACTAACACAAAATAGCTATTGACCTAACCATAAAAGACACCCCACCTCAAGACATGTGCATAGTAACTCTCTCTCTCTCTCTCTCTCTCTCTCTCTCTCTCTCTCTCTCCTTTCTTAAAACTCTACTTTCACCTTATCTACCATCAATAATGCTCTCTTTTGAGTCCACATCCATGACTCAAGCAGACAAAGAAGGCCCGCAATGTTTTGATATTCAGAAAAAATCATAATCTTGATTTGTTAGCTTGTAAATTAGGATTTCCAATAATCTTAATGAGGGGTCTCCAACCTATAAATAGGCCCCTCTTCTTCTTGTAAAACAACCTCCAATATCTCACATAGCACCCTAACACTCTATGCGTAAGGAGAGACTTAGGTGTAGCAACCACTTTGTGAGCTTCACTCATGGTGTGAGAGAAACTTTCAAGCTACACATTGCAAGTGAGAGAGCGTGAGTTCAAAATCTCAAAACCACTATTGTATATGTTCCTCCATCATCAATAAATTGAGTTTTGGTGCATCAAAGGCGTGATTCGACGTTCAAATCTTCGTCCTTCCACTTGTGCAATATGGTTTAGTGAATTCAAGGTGACTTGTGTACTTTGAGTTTTATCGTTTATCTTGTTTTAGAAAGTGTTTTAGTGTGTTTTCATTGCCAATTTTGTGTCCATTGTAAGAGGGTATTGTGGTGAGAGGTCTTCCACACCCTAAGACAGTGTATGTGTGTTGGCAATGTTTAGCATTCACTAAGCATTGAGTGAGTTTTGTACAAGCTCTACGATAGCAACATAATGAACCATCTCCATTTGCAAGTCACAAATAAGGTATTACGCAAGATCCATTCCTCTCTCTCTTCCCTTTGCTCTAGCTCTCTCTGGCCCATTTTATGCGAGTCTTGGTGTGAGGTTGCTTGTGTGTGTTTTGTGGAGCATCCTCTTGGTTGTGCCAAAATCTCTCTTGCGTCCTAGTTCGCATACCATAACTAGGTGGTGCCCCTTCATTTGTTTGGCTGTGGGTTTGTTGTTGTTGTTTCTTGCTTGTGGTTGCCCCAGCCCCAATTGAGCAGCACGGGAGCCTTGAGAGGTGTTTAGAGATCGCCTCTCTTGTTGCCCGCCACGGACCGCCTCAATTTTGGTGCCCCCACTGAGGAGGGCTTGTGTATGTTTTGTGTAGGCTCAACCTTTAGCATAATCAAGTAGCTTGCATGAATCACGAGAATTTGTATGATCCTTTTATTCCCATTGCAAGGAAAAAGGTGCACATAATTGTTAGTACTAAGTTGGAATTTCAACGAGTAATTCATAGAATTTTGGGCCCTCTTAGGCTGGCCGAGATAAACACTTCAATAAATCTTTTTATTTTGCCTCTCATTAGGTAGGACCTTAGTTTGGACGTTTATATTTTTGTATTGTTTTAAGAATTAGGTCATGCATAGACCATGGATAATGGCCCATGAATAGAGGTTTTCCCCTTCCATTTCACTCCATAGATTAGAGTAAACATTGCAATTAGTAGAAAAATCCATTTTCAACAACGTATGGTGTTCATGTTTGGTGCCCAAAGAGTAGGATAAATTCTCGCATCACCAAACCCTGTCATCCTACCTCTTATTGATTATCATAGATCATTTGATGTGAATACTTTTATTTTGTTATAGAATAGATTGCAATTTAGAAAATATTATTGTGTAAATCTTTTAAAGAAAGAAAAAACAAAAACGTGCGTCACTTTGAAATCAATTCAATGGAGAGCCAACACCAAATGTCTGGATATCCTCTTTTTTTTGGAGATCTTGGAGAAAGATAAAAGAGAGTGTTCCTGTTGTAAAAATTGCACATCCTAAAATGAATGAGGATATTACACCTGTGTGCTAGATTGTTACATCAAATGAAGATTGGTTAGGAAAGGTCTAGTGGATGGAGGTGCACAAATTTGCATCATGACAGAGGGGCTCATGCAAAGACTAGGCATGCACATCCATGAGACACCGGAAATCAAAGTCAAGATGGCAAACAATAGCAAGGCTAGGTGTGTAGGCATTTGTAAAAATGTCTTTGTAGAGGCCTTTGGCATTAAGAAGGCGGTGGATTTTTATGTTATGTCGACCAAGGGAAGTGGTTATCCATTTATTCTAGGAAGACCATGGCTAATGAAAATGCGAGCTTTGCAGGATTGGGAGAGTGGAAAATTAATTTGCAAGAATGACAATCATAAGAAGGTTGTCTTTGACATGAAGGAGCAACGCCAAGAGGATCTCCATGAAGAATCATCTCAAAGTGAGACAGAAGAAGATTGGACCGATAACACTTCTGAAGAAGAAAGTAGCGGCAGCATTACTGAAGAGGAGTCTTCCATTGAAGTCATGGGGATAAGGTTTAAGCCAAACAACCAAGAGACCTCTTTCCCAGGTTTGGAAGAGGTAGGTTCCCAAGAGAACCAACAAGTAGAAGATGAAGGAATGCTAGAAGGTATGTTGTCTACAACACTTACAAAGGATGAAAGAGTCCTAGGAGTTCAAAGGTGTGTTAAGGAAATTTCCTAGGCTTTTTGCTAAAGATTACACCGATGTGCGTGGAGTAGATGTTGTTCAACACAAGATTGAGTTGAAGCCAGAGGTCACACCTAAGGCTCAAGAGCTACTAAGGCTAGGAGTCATCAAGGAGCAAATAATTGTTAGTAAGAAAGCTTCTAGCAGCAGGTTTCATTTACCCAGTGGAGAATTCAGAGTGGGTCTCTCCCGTTGTTGTCACTCCTAAGAAAAACGGCAAGTGGAGGGTGTGTGTGGATTACCATCCACTCAATGAGGTAGCAAAAAGAGATCACTTTCCCCTCCCATTTTAGGATGAGATACTAAATGAGGTAGCTCGTCATGAGAAGTACACTGTGTGTGATGGCTACTCAGGTTACTTTCAAATAGGGATTGCATTGGAGGACCAATTGAAAACAACCTTCATCACTCCTTGGGGTTGCTATGATTTTAGAGTTATGCCATTTGGCTTGACGAATGCTCCTGCAACTTTTCAACGTTTCATGAACATGGTGTTTCAAGCATTCTTTGGAAATTCAATTAGGGTATTCATTAATGATTTATGTATTTATAGCTCAAAATCATTTCATCTACAAAGGGTAGAAGAAGGTTTAAAGAAGCTCTACGACATGAGAGGTCAACTCAACCCCGACAAGTACGTGTCACATAGGAGAGGATGAAGTGATCTTGCTTGGTCACAAGGTTTCCTATAAAGGCATTGAGGTGGATTCTTCAAAGGCGAAGGCTCTTATTGAGCTCCCATCACCCAAGAATCTCAAAGAGGTCATCTCATTCATTCAAAAGGTGAAGTATATGTCACGCTTTATTCACTTAGCTTCAGAGTTTCTTCATCCTTTGCAAAAGTTGACACAACAAATAAAATTTGCATGGTCTGATGAGCTTGAAGAGTACTTTTGTAACATTAAAGTCATTTTGTCAGAGCTACCAACACTCATGCCTTCTTGTTGGGAGTACACATTCTTTGTTAGCTCTAGTGTTGGAAGGGAAACAATTGGTGTTGTGTTGCTACAAAAAGATCCCCATAGTACCAGGATGTGACCCATCTACTTTGCTAGTAGGGTCATGAATGCTTTGGAGAGAGGCTACACAAAAGTAGAACTCATGATGCTTTCTCTCATGTTTGCGGTGAGAAAGTTTAGATCCTACCTGCTACCAAAACCTTTTGTAATTCTCACTGCAGAAAATTTGTCCCCTTGGGTGTCATCTCAAATGAATCTTAGTACTAGGATCTCAAAGTGGATTATGGAGTTTCAAGAGTTTCAATACTCTTTCAAGGTAGAAGATAGTGTGCGTGCACAATTGGCAAGGATTCTCACTTATAAGGTGCATGAGAAGGAAATTAAGGTGCCTCAAGTAAAGACCCTACCATTGCCACCACCTAAAAGTATTCCTAATGATTTTACCTTGTTCTTTGATGAAGATTTTCGACGAGCCACAGGAAAAGCAGAGGGAGGGCTAGTATTGCTCAACCCAAGTGAAGAGGTGGTTATGAAAGAGAAGGTCAATCTACCAGGTTCAACTAGCAACAATGAAGCAGAATATGACACACTACTTCATGGTTTGAAGATGTGTATTAAACAAGGTATACAATGTCTCATGGTAAAGGGGGATGCACTTCTCATTGTGAAGCAAATCTTAGGCATTTGGGCATGCAAGAATGAAAGCCTTAGGAAAAAGGTTCATGCCATTCGTAGGTTGTTTAATCAGTTTGAAGAAGTGCAACTATATCATATTCCTAGGAGACAAAATGAAGATGCCGATTTACTTGCACAACAAGCAGTTACATGTGTTGAGAAAGAAGTGCAGGTCATCATGGTGGCAACTGCTGTGAAGCAACCAAGATACCAGGGATTGGAGTCATTGACTCCCATTGTTCACTACATTTTTTAAGGTTGAGTTTCCACAAGACTTCACAAAGGCTCAGAAGAGGAGACTCATGAAGAAGGCAAGCGCGTATCTCTTCCTAGAAGGATCCCTCTACCAAAGAGGGAAGGATCAAGTGTGCAAAAGAGTACCAACTATCGAGGAAATTCCAGCCATTCTAAAAGGTTTGCATGAAGAGGCATGTGGTGGTCATTTTGCCCAAGAATTAACTGTGAAGAAGATTTTTCTTGCGGGGTATGTTTGGCCAAGCTTGCATGTGGATGTCCAACATTGGTGTAAAAGCTGTCACAATTGTCAGATAAATGGAAAATAGAAGGTTGGTGCATGGCCCAAGGCAAATAGTGCTTGCAAATGGACCCTTTGAAAAATGGGGCATTGATGCTATGGGTCCTCTGCCTAGGACAAAAAATGGTAAACTCTACATTCTAGTGGTTGTAGACTATATGACTAGGTGGCTGGAAGCAAAAAGTGTGGCAAAGGTAAACGAGAGGACAGTGAGCAAATTCGTCTACACTCACATTTGTTGTAGATTTGGCACACCTTTGGAGATTGTTTCTGATAATGGTCCAGGGTTTAGGAAGGGCTTGCTCACAGAAGTCTGTGAAGAACTTCACATTCTACATCGTTATAGAACACCCTACTATCCCCAGTCAAATGGTTTGGTAGAAAAATCTAATGGTGTCATTGCAGACATCATTAGAAAGATGGTGAAAAACAAGACAAAGTTGTGGGATGACTTCTTGGATGGTGCCTTGTGGGCGTATTGAACCACATATAGGGAATCCACGGAGTTCACACCATTTCACTTGGTCTATGGCCAAGAGGCTCTGTAGCCTATCGAGCTCAACATCCCAACAATACGGCTTCATGGCAGAGGTGCACAAGATGATCAAGAGGTATGAATGGATCGACCTCTTACACTAGTGGAGCTTGAGTGGAAAAGAGAAGCAGCTTATGAGTGCTACAAGAGGAAAGCCACACAAGCTAAAGAAAAGCTCGACAAGAAACTAAAGGACAAAAGGCATCAAGGAAGGAGATCTAGTGCTAAGGTATGACAATCGACTCGATAATCGTTTTGATGCCAAATTTGAAACTAGATGGCAGGGGCCATACATAGTTAAGAAGGCTTTCAATTCAAGTTACTATCAACTTATGGACTTGAATGGGAAAGAGCACTCTAGGAAGGTAAATGGTTATCGCTTGAAGCCTTATTTGAGTCGCCTTCTACCAAAGGATCTACCAAAGATCTGCCAAAAGGGAGCTATCTCATGTAAGTATTGCTCTATGAAGCATGAGTGTAACTCTAGCCAAAATGCCGAGGGGCCAAACAATGAAGATCTTGTCAAGGACTCTGAAGTACTCTCTTTGGAAAAGATGCTTTATGATGGTACATGAATATACCATCATCATGGGGGAGGGCTAATGATAGCCGTTTTTTGGCTATTATAAATTGTCATAGTGAGCTACCTCACCCTACCAAAATCACCCAAACACTGTGGCTATCCTTACCTTTTCATTGTACATAGGCGTGTGTGACATTATGAAAAGTTTGGACTCAAAAAAGGACTTTTTGGCGTTAGAGAGAGAATGTTGTTCGACCAATAGAGTTTGAGTCACCACAACGGTAGCTCCAATTTATTTGATTTTTATCTCAAATTTGTGCGTTTTCAAAAAAAGAGTTTTTTCTGTTAAAAAGATCTGAATAAGAAGATACGATGCGATTTGTGCAAATTATTCCCCTGCCATGGGCGGCGAATGCCGAATGTGCCATAACTCACATTCAATGAGGCACACCTTTTGATGAACACTTTTCAAGCTACTACTTCTTGTGTAAACTAGTGAGCCTCTTTTCTTTTATCGTTTTTGCATAGTGTCACTTCGCAGCTAATAGAAGCAGAGATGGAAGGAAGACGACCACGACGACCATCCGCCTCTATTAAATCTGTGGAACTATTCAACAGCTTTGACTTAGACCATGGTCGCTGGATGTCTACCACAGTCACCATTGGTAGTTGGGTTTTGCTTCAAACAAGAAGAAGAAAACGGATGTCAAATGAATTCATCAACAGCTACAAAGGACGTGTGAAAGATTTTCGCTTGTCTCAAACGGGAAAGACAGTGAAAGAGGTGCTCATTGAGCATGCATATATGCACTCCGAACTACGACTACAACAGTCACCTTTGGGGTTTCCTGCTCATAGACCAAACTGTGCGACTACTATATTGCTAAAAAGTCTTTAAAGATCCTTCAAGTTATTTTGTTGACTATTTCTTGTGACCATTCTCTTATCTTTTGTTTTTGTAGATATTTATCCTTCTAACAAAGAAGACTGGCAACTAGTTGAGTGCATAATTGGTATTTTTGATGCTTTTCATGCTTCGGTGGGAGAACTTATGTACAGAACTAGTGCAAGAAGAGCTCTTGCAGAGAGGGGAGTTTTCTTTTACGACTAGTTTTACAACGCCCCTTGCTCTGTCCATGGATTTGGCACTTTGAAACCTTTCCCTCTTCCCCAACAAGATTCCCCAAAGTGGCCAGTTCCAACTTCAGAAACCTCTGAGTGTTTTAAACTCAAGCTTCATCAGGAAATTTTGAAGTGTTTGCGACCAAACATTGCAAGAAGGCAAGTACGAGTCAGTCTATTTATGCCATTACATGTCTTTATAGATTTCTTCCACGATGAGGAGGTTAGAAAAACAGAAACCATGTTCATCTGCAAATCCCAAACTTGCCTTGATTTTTTGGATGATAATTGGGATGTCAGTGATTCTGAAGGCATTTTGTGCAAAGTTGACAAGCTCTCGGTTGTGTGCAAGTGTATGATAGCATCACAGAATTTTATAGTTTCTTTCTACTACATGAGGTGGCATCGAGTGAATGGTCAGTTGGTAGCTATGGATCAAGATTTAAGTGACAATGCTTTTAATCCCTTGATGTCCATCGAGATATGGTTTTCAAATTATTTGCTTACAGTTGTTGTGGTTAGATCAAATGTCACTTTAAGACAGGTTCGAGAGGATCTGTTAAATGAGTCCGATCTCAATTTTCCTTCAGAATTTGTTTTCAAATGTAACATGCGAAAGGTACTAAGCTACATGTATTAATTTTATACGTTGATGTTTCTAGCGTGCTCATGTATCCCAGTGTCTTATCACGTACGTTGCATTGCAGGTACCTCACAGACAAGAAAAAACGACTCTTTGTGCACAGATTATCATCAACAGACTTGAAATAGTGAACTAACTGTACACAATGATTCAAATACTATTCTCAAAGATTACTCGACAAAGGCAGCTCTCTACATTACCAAACACCATTGGATCCTCACTCTCCCATTTTTTTGAAAAACTGTACACAACATTTTGTAAACTTTGAACCATAATCAAAACAAAAGTCAAATTTCGATCCACTGCTTGTAATCAATTTGTCAAAAGTACATTTCATAATCTCTTTCTAATCTTGTGCGTGCGGTGATGTGGGGGGTGTTGGTTGAGCTTGAGGAGAGGTGGTGGCTTGGGGGTTTGGGGGCTCTAGAGCTGCTTCATGAGTAGGAGAGCTGCTGGGTGGGGGGTTTGGGGGCTCTGGAGTTGCTTCATGAGCAGGAGAGGTGCTGGGTGGAGGGTTTGAGGGTTCTGGAGCTCTTTCTTCAGGACGAGAGCTAGTGGGAGCTTGGGTTGGGGAGGCATATGGGGAGATATTGATATGTGCTTGTGTTGGTGTGGCAGACACGGGGTATCTTGTCGATGGAGGCCTAGGCGTGGGCCTTGGTGCTGGCGGGATAAAAGCATCACGTGCTCCGTCTGGACGCATGGTTGTGCAATCGATCAAGTTTTCAATCATTCTGTTTCTAAACGAAGAAACATCAGCCTTTGAATAATCTACCAAATTTCTTACCTGCGTTAAGAACATCATGTTTATTAACATAGCTACTAACTTATTAAGATACAAATCTGTAAACGAGTGTCAAATGCTTACACTTCTACGACTTCCATCAAGCATGACTCCTAACAAAATTTCTGCATTGAATAAGACCCTCCATCCACAAGAGTAGGCATCGTCCTGCTTAGGGACTTTGCAACTAATAATCGTAAGATTCTCATATATCTGCTCTTGCGTTAAAGCTTCAAGAGCAGACACAAGCTTTCGAACAGATCTGCGCAAAATACAATTAAATTTCATAAGCGACTTTTAACAAAATTTTGTGCAATGTCGAACAAAATACAAAACCTCTTACCTACGTACTTCACCATGAAATCCATGGGATGAATTAGCGAGGTAGCACCGGTTTCGTTCAAGGTGTAAGAGAACAAGACTCCAATGAGATCTGTTACAAATAAACATAATCAAAACATATGTCATCACAACAAATTAGAGTTCAAGATAAAATAATTTCACTATTGAAAGCATTGCGTACCCTTCATGATAAGCCAGAACAAAAAAAAAATCCGTATCCATGTTCACTGACTGGAACCAGTCAACTACTTCCACTAAAGATGTATCCTCGGCCGTCAAAACGACCGAGAGGTTCGAGTCAAGGATGGCGACATCATCTTGCATATTCGAAGGCAAATTTGAAACTACAAAACTGTAAAGAAATTCGTGTCATACAAAATTGAATATATTAAAAGAATTTATTGTGAAAAAAAGAATAGCACGCACCAAAGCAAGCAATTGATGATTGAGTCTGTGAGTTCCCTCGTCCGGTTCTGTAAAATTGCAATCTCGTGGAGGTGATAAGGAAAATACAGAATGCGTCCCCACACAAGAAGGCCAACATGGAAATAAGGAAACAACAATGACAAATCATCAACGTTGGCATCGCTGATGGAATCTGCCATTTGTTCCTCCATCATCTCAAGGCGTAACTGCTCCAATCTCTCACTATCGTCTTCTGTTGTGTCCCGCTCGGTGTTGAGACGGGTGCTGTATTGATGCATTTAAGTAGACACTTCATGAACTTTGACCTTGTCAATAGGTGGTATTCTAAGAATATTGTCCATCTTTCGGTTTGAAATACCGGCAGGCGGTATTGTTTTGTCATACTTGAACCTAAGAAGGAGAAGTGTGTTGATGTCTCGCGGCATCAATGTTGTCCTATGGGCGTGGGCCGAGAGAATGTAGCTGTCCTAAAAAAGCTCTACAAAAAAATCCTCGGCGGCCTCGTGCAAGCACCCCATTGCACTTCGAGACCACCGGAAATTCAGGTCTCGCAAATCTCACGAACAACTCTCTGGAATGGCAGTTTAGGTATTGCCAATGAAATATGCTTTTGGAGCTTACGAAGTTCGAGTAGAACGCTCCTATTCTGCTCGTATCTTCTTCTTCGCATTGTTGCCCATAATTGCAGCATGGTCTTGCCCGAAATCACCTGCGATGTTGACGGTTGCACTGCAAACGAGCTAGCCTAGCCCTGCGGACCAGACTGGCCAGGATAAACCTTTCTTGCTGTCTGCTTTGTGCGGGCCATGACCTGAATGAGGAGAACGTGAGGATTATGGAAATCTGAATGTGGGTAAAAAGGCAGAGTGACTAGAGACACTTTGGAAAACACGATGAGAAAAAAAGGAGGGGGGGGGGTGTTTATATTAGTGGAATAAGTATAATGAGAAGAGGCAGCTGCATTAATCATGACATTGCGAGGTATGACGGGAAGCATGCAAGCATAATGATTACGCGCCACATGGCACATTGGGACTCAAGCGAAATTGGTGGTGCCGAAATTAGTGGCACTGCCTATTCGCGTGGTGGCACAACGAGGAAAGAAGCGCCCTAACGGGTTGCCCTAGCAACAACGGTATGTCACGGCACAACGCGAAGAGACGGACCAGAGTACTCTGCACTGGTCGTATCGCGTTATGACGCGACAATAAGCTGTCGCGCCAAAATGCGATAGCGGTCCTTTTGTGGAGCGGCGGCACCAGTTTCGCGTTGTGGCGCGACCGTTCCACGGCGGCTGACACGTGGGGTAATCATCACGGCGACTGCATGATACACGCGTGGCGCGACAAAAAAGGCGTCACGACACAATGCGAGGTGGCGGACCTGAGTACTCTGGAATGGCCGTATCGCGTTATGATGCAACAACAAGTTGTCGTGCCAAAACGCGATAGCGGTGCTTTTCTGGTGTCAGTTTCACGTTGTGGCGCGACCGTTCCGCGGCGACTGACACGTGGCATAATCATCATGGCGACTGCATGATGCACGCCGGCCCCATGATGCACGTCAATCGATGTCATCATTGTCCTCGGGAGTCCTATAAATATGACTTGCTCCCCCATTTTCCCTTTGTTTGGATGTTGTGCTCGCTCGTCTATCTTCGCTTTTGAATTTCCGTTATGGACCCCTTCAATGTTGAAGCAGAGGAGGAAGTGCCTTGCTCAGAGGATGTCCCCCAAGACAAACTATCTCATTTTCTATACCGCATTGGGCTTCAACAGTGTGAGACAGAGATCAGGTCGATGTTCAATCCATATTTTTCTTTGCATGAGTGGATTGTCTCCGCGCAGCATTACCTATCAGGTTTTGAGCAAACCTACCAGCAGCAAACGTCTGGTGGCATTGTCGAGATACAAGGAGTTTGTTTTGTTCGCATGAAGGATATCAATTCGGACTCCTCCAAGAAACACATATTTTCTAGGAGTTGCCTTAAGCTGCCAGTGCACTTGCGGATAACAGACTACAAGTGTGCACTTCATAACCGCAAGTGTCAAGTGGCCCCATTCATCATCCCCAAATTCTTTTTCATTAACACTGCTCAATATGGCTTCAATTTGTTCATAAATTCTTTTGCACTCCCTGTGTCTTGGTTGGATCATTCTCGGGCCCATATAGTATTTGACGCTTCCTCTTCCTAAGCGGTCAATGATGCTGTCATGAAATTCCCACTTTGTAATACCTAGGATCTCTCCTAGGGTAAATTCCCGCTTAAACCTGATGTTAAGTACCCTCTTAACATCAATTGCCTATTCAATATTAGACCTTAGTTTATATGATGGGCCTCGAGCTTTCCTTGCTTTCTTCTCCTTCTTGGCGTCCATTGGAACATCAGGTGGAGTAGGAGCCAAATCCTCTTCCCTTTTCCTCTTTTCTTCGACAAAAGCCTCATTGTTTTGAGACTTTGCTATATATGCTATACCGAGAGGGAGTCGACAGGATCCTCCCACCCCATAGTCTTTCCAATGAAATCACCCACTTGACATAGTTGCTGATATCGACCTTCCCCTTTCTTACCGTTTTCATAGCATATGGCCACAAAATTTCCTTTTTGTGGGAACATTCAATTGTTTTTTCCTGTAAGTTTCCATAAGTCAATGCCTCAGCTACACTGACATGATGTTCTTGTAGCATTTCTTCCATACTCTTCTTCATCCCTCCTTTCCCATATTTGGTCTTTAAGGGCCTGTCTCTCGAAGATGTATTAACCCATCCTTCCAGAAAACCACGTCTTTATGCTTGGCTTCTTCAAATTCATCACACTCACTCCCGATATGTTCAAGACTGTCGCACCACGTACAATTTTGATTACCACTTCCTCTTTGCTGCCTGCCTTGTTTTGATCGAGATGCTGAACCTTTTTCTTCCAGCTTAACTGCCTTCAAATTAATATTTAACTCCTGGATTCCCTTTACAAGCTCGTCCATAAAATACTCCTCTAGCTTCGAGGTCTTCGCCTTTAATAGCACAGGGACCTCTTCCACTTTATCTTCCACATCGGTAGTCATCTCGACTAACTTGTCCTGCCTTTTTTGTTGCTTTACCACCATATTGACAGCTTCAATCACTTCTTTCCAATCTGATTTCAGCCCTAATTCCCCTGCTAGATCCTGAAGGAGATCTACTAAACTCTTTTGCAGTTTTTAAGTCTGCAGCCTGCACAAACAATTCTACCTTTTCAGAATTCAAAGTGGCACGTTCAGTATCAGATAACTGACCAAATCTTTTCTCAAATTCCCGTAGCAGCTCAGGTGCAGAAAGCCCCTTATTGCGGTGTTGCACCCATTTCAGAAAGCTTTTCTTTGTAACACGCTCCTTATCTTCAAGAAAGTATTCGTTGTTATGAGCTTGTTTGAACTCCACCCACGTTTCCCCATGCGCAGTCCGAAGCTCTTCAACCCGTGTTCGCAGTTCAGGTATGACTACCAACACAAAATTCTCCACTGTAGCTTGTTCATCTACTCGCTTGTCTTCCATAGCTTGTTCATACAATTGACATAATTTAGTAACATCACGACCTTCAAACCGCCCCACTTTATCTGTCACTATTTGCCTAGCTTCACAAATCGTGCTTCCACTTCCCTTGCTGAGCTTTGAGTCATCATCTGCTGATGGTGCAGATGTTGTTGATGCATAAGCGCAACAAATTGCTGCATCAATTGCTGCATCCCATTATCTTGGCCTGCTGACATGGCTGGCTCCGTCTAATTTGGTCAGTTTTGTGTCGGGTTCACCAAATTGTCAGAGTGCGCATTTCTCCAGGGTTGACCTGGAAAGCACCGGGCCTCTGGCTGTAGACAAGAGCTTAGCAGGCGTTCAAACTAGGATAATAGAGAGTAGATAGGTGTAATTAATGGGTTAATACGCATAATATTAAAGATTCAAGAGAAGAGAGAGAGAAGACTGCAAATAAGAACAATATTTATTGATATGATAAAGAAACAAAGTTTTCAAATTTAAGAGTTGTGGTACAACAGATACATTGTAAGAATTCTAGCTGCTGTTTTACAATCCAGTTGCATACGCCCACTTGATATGCCCTTTCGAATTGCAATCCTCGCCTTAGAATTCTTCCCCAAGCTGTCCCAGCATTCCGCTTCCTTGTGCTCTGGCTTCTCCAATTGCTCTCAAGTAGCACACTCCCTACTGCCAACAAGTTCTTCCCAAAGCTCTTCCACCCAAAAATCCTTGAAAAATGACCCCTTCCCAAAAAGATCTAACAAAAACCCAAAAAAATCCAACCGAACCTATAAGAACCCAACCCTTGTTTAGTGCAAAAATACCCCTTTTATAGAGGTCTAAGTCTTCCCAAAAAAGTTTAACTTGAGCTCCTGTTAGAATTATTCTTGTAGTGCTAGCATCTAGCATACTTCTTTTGGAAACAAGTGTATGGTGCACATTGGTTTGTCTTTTGTCCGCCCGGCTCGACTTGCACTATCTGGCCCTCTTGGACCCTCCTTTGAGTGCCCATGTGAACCCCTTTGGCCCACTCTCTCTCTCTCTCTCTCTCTCTCTCTCTCTCTCTCTCTCTCTCTCTCTCTCTCTCTCTGTGGCTCCACGGGCCGCCTCCCCTCCTTCATGCTTGACAGCCCTTTCACCAGCCTTGGGCCCTTCTCTCTCTCTCTCTCTCTCTCTCTCTCTCTCTCTCTCTCTCTCTCTCTCTCTCTCTCTCTCTCTCTCTCTCTCTCTCTCTCTCTCTCTCTCTCTCTCTCTCTCTCTCTCTCTCTCTCTCTCTCTCTGACTCACTTTCTTCTGCCGTGGTATTGCCCCCTCTAGTTGGCTTTGGGACTCTCTTTCCCTCTCTTCAGTCATCTGCCACGGGACCCCTCCCCTAAGCAAGCAATAGCGACCTCGCTATTGGGGGGGGGGGGGGGGGGCTTGTTTACCTTGCTTACAAAAGAGGGTGGGCGCATGCGTGGCAGTGCCCTTAGCCATGCCACATCATCAGTGAGGGACACCTGAGTGCCACCATCAGCCCGCCTACCATCGACACTGTCGGCTTTGGCCAAAACCCGGCGCCTCCACCCCTCTAGGGCCACGCACGCCACCAACACAACGCCGAAGAGGGCCGCCATATCCAGCACTCAAGAGGAGCTCCCACTATGTTTTGATACCCCAATGGGCTTCACGTTCCACGCTATGTACTCCTCCATCCCAGGTCGCGCACCCACATGTGGGTTTTTGGGGATGCCACGTGGCAGCCGCTAGTCGACTACCTCTTGAATCCTTGAATTTTAGGTTTCTCTTCATGTACACCCTCAACCTCTTTGGCCCTTTTTGACCTACAATGTTTTCATGCTCCCATGCTCGACAGTCGATCTGAGAAGCCAATGTCGGATTCCCACCGTGTCGCTCATTATCTGAAGCCGCAAAAACCCGTCAAAACCATCTGTAACGAGAATCGAGCAACCGCACCCAATCTTCCAACTACTACAACTTCTCGCTCCAGGATCCATTTGAGGAGCAGTCAACTCTTGTTGGATCCCTACACTGCATAACACCTTCTCAAACACACTGTCAAAACCCAAAAAATGCCAGATGGCATGACTCCCCCTACGGTCAGGTGGGCACCAAGCTGACCCCCGGCAAAACTTCAAATGGTCATAACTTGCAATTCGTAGCTCTGATCTACAATCCAAAAAGACGAGCATACTCCATAACTTGAGCACTATGCGTCTATCCACTGACATCCCCTTTGGTCACCTGTCCCCGACTGCCTTGCCCAGCAAGAATCTGCAACATACCGCACCTTCAAACTCAAATATCTTGGGCTCCGTACCTCTATTTGATGAGCTGTGTAGACGTGCTTCTTTAGCACTTCAAGCTCTACATTTCTAAGCACAAAACCAACCCTTCATTCTTTTTTTTTTACATGTCAACCCACTTAGTTCACTTTGGTCTACAAAAACCCACATAATACATACATTTCTGCTAATATGATGCCATAAAAAATTCTAACATAGTGCATAGATTTGTCAAAGTTCATAGATACAAACAAAACTCTATTTTCAACTTGTGCACCAAAGCAACACGACACTGCTGACACTTTCAAGCCCATCAGGGGCGGCCTCAACTAAACGTCAACGTCAAGAGGCACTGGTGAGTCGGTGAGTGTTGAAGAGGCGCTGACCTTAAGTTGCTAAACAGCGCTGCCGCATGTTTGCATGACGCATATAGAGGCAAAAACCAACCAGGAGCAGTATTCGAGAAAAATCATTTTTCCAATACTTCCTTTCCTTGAAATTGCCAAGAGGAAATTACAGAAAATTAGGTTTACTTTTTGGGTGTTTACACTATTTTTCTATATTTTGTGGAGGCCTTTATCTTTTCCCCTTGCCCTCAATGGGCATTTTTTGAAACTGAAAACAACACAATATTAAGCTGAGACACTTTTCTCCTCAACAGTTGTCGGTAGCTACTTGCAATGAGCTTCACCTATTTTGTGCTCACTAAGCGGGCACAAATCCACTCACAAATCTAGGGAAGAAGCGAGAATGCTTCAAATTTTGAAGTTGATTGAAATGGTCACGTGAGAGAGAGAGAGAGAGAGAGAGAGAGAGCTGGATTGTCATCATCATCCCTCTCTCTTCCATCTTGAAAAACATCACAAATCTACTAAAATTTATAATGTTTTAGTAGATTTGTGATATTTTTTCAATGGTTCTACACAAATTTGTGACATTGTTTCTGGCTTTAGACATTTATTAGATGTTTTTGTACAAAATAGCGAACAAAACCTGACTAATATCAATTTAACAATTTCAAATAGAGAGATTGAGAGAAAGATAGAGAGGTTGATATAGAAAGAAATTGAGTTAGAGAGAGAGAGAGAGAGAGAGAGAGAGAGAGAGAGATTTATAAAAAACGAGAGGTGTAGAGAGAACATAGATAGAGAGAGAGAGTGAGTGAAGATATATAAATTGACAAAGAGAGAGAGAGAGAGAGAGAGAGAGAGAGAGAGAGAGAGAGAGAGAGAGAGAGAGAGAGAGAGAGAGAGAGAACATAGATAGAGAGAGAGAGTGAGTGAAGATATATAAATTGACAGAGACAGAGAGACATAGAGAGAGAGAGAGGGAGAGCGATTCATATATAGAGAGAGAGGATATATATATATATATATATATATATATATATAAAGAGAGAGACATGGAGGGAGAGAGATAGAGGTAGGTATAATAAAACGGTATCATGTTTTGGAGAGAAAAGGGCTCTATATCTCTCTATTTGTATATAGTATAGATAGCTCGCACGATCCGCCTACGACACGGGTCTCGCTCGCTCTTACCAAGGGTACAATATTATATAATGCCTTTCATGGTGGCACCACCTCCAACGATGCTTAGGGATGCCATCACTATCTACATAAATTTAGGAGAGAGAGAGAGAGAGAGAGAGAGAGAGAGAGAGAGAGAGAGAGAGAGAGAGAGGATCCACAAAGCATTGTCACAGACAGTGCTACCGCCGAAGGCGGTGCCATTGTACTAGTGTGAATAAGGTCCCCTTTATTTGCATGCACATCCTCAAAGTGAGACAACCCCAAGTCAATGCTAGTAGAGTGGAGCTTTTTTCTTTTTCTCAAACTCTTTAAAGAAATACAACCTTCCAACTTTTTAAAAAAAATATCAATATTGATCTTGAAAAAAATCCTTGAAAAAGTAAAACCAAATATAGCTTCCAAATTTAAATTCTCATTAAATAACAAAATCTCTACTAAAAGTATTCCTTTTTTGTAACGTGCATTAAACTGGAACATAAGTTATTCTATATAGAGTACAAAATTTGACTTTACGATCTAAAAAGCTAAAGCTTGTTATCTTTACAATGTTACCCTTCACTTTTAAATTTTCAATCTTACTCTTTACTTTTGCATTTTAGAGCATATGTTTTATAAGGCTAAAGTTAAAGCTTTTTATTTCTTACAATGTTACCCTTAGCTTTTTGCATTTTCAATCTTACTCTTTGGTTTTGCATTTTAGAGCATATGGTTGTAAGGCTTTTTGTCAAGTGAGCCAATGAGTGACATGTGGATAGCTTCTCCTGCCTTGAAAATTTTAAGTTGCATTATATATAGTATAGATGTTCATGTTTGGCTACTTAAGTTAGAAGCAATGTCCAACAATAAGAGCACACAATTCTAAACAGAGGGATGTAGGTGCCTTTTTGGTGAAAACCATGATTGGGCACACTATGACATCCATTAGATTACAAAGCTAAGAAGTTTTAGGGATCCCACTATGATAGCATACATAATCCATAAAAGGCCCTTCTTTGTTTATGAAAAATAATACCACTTTTGGAATTTACTCCACATGTGGAGGGTAAATTTACTCATGGACTTAGACACACAATGCTAACATTTTATTCAATGTTATATGCAAGTCCAAATGCTCATCACTCATTTGAATGATGAGCATGGACTTAGACACACAATGCTAACATTTTATTCAATGTTATATGCAAGTCCAAATGCTCATCACTCATTTGAATGATTTGCATTAGTAAGAAGCATTCCAATTTAAATGAATTGCTTGAGAAGAGTGAATAATAAATTTTGCATAGGTGGAGCATGTCGCTTGAGATAGGCTCTACTATTAGTTGAGAAGAGAAAAAATAGGCTCTTCTATTAGTTAACTGGTGTCAATAATAAGATTTGCTATTTACAACATTTAATTTGAGGTTGGCTCTACTACATGTATGAGATCTAAGTAGAGGTTCCTTGTGATGAGGGGAACAATCTCTTCAAAGGATATTGATTGCAATCATTGAGTTGACTTTTTGCTACGAGTAAACAATTCCACATATGAGTACTAGATTCGGTAATTATCAAGAATTAACATAATGCACGTTTTAAGGGAAAAATATTGATATTCTTTTGAAGATTTCTCATTGATGTTTCGAGGATGAAAACTCTTTTTAAGGGGGAGTAACGTCAAGACAAGTATAGAACTAAGGGGGGGCACGATCAACTAGGCATGTGAGTCAAGGGGCCTTCTAAAGGTAGGCTATCAATAACGTCAAGACAAGTATAGAACTAAGGGGGGGCACGATCGACTAGGCATGTGAATCAAGGGGCCTTCTAAAGGTAGGCTATCAGCTTGTAAGACGACGGGTATGGTTGGGTGAAGAAAAGCATCTAGTTAGTCCCTTGTCCTCACATGGATAGTGAGCACCTATACCAATGTATACATGTCCTATGGCAAGGCTACAATAAGGGAGCTCCATCGGTCCAATCCACTTCACATTTAGGTAACTCGGTTCCTAGTGCTTGGCTTCAAAAGCCTCACCATGACCCTCATAACTAGTCTTTCTTGGTGGGCCTACCTCATATTGAGAACTAGTATGGAAGAATGAGGACACATATAGTATGGCAATTAGAAATGAAGTGCGTTACTTACTTGCAAAACTTTACAGTTGCTTTTTGATTGCGCAAGCTTCACGCCGATCTTTGAGTCGAGCTACAGAAAAGCAATGTGAATAGTTAAACATTTCGTCTTGCAATGAAGCATCATAGATTGAAAATGCTAAGTATACAGTGCACGTCATGCAGAAGTGCCATACAAAAGTATGGTGGAGAGTTGGCACTGTGGTCTCTCCAAAAATAATAAGAAACAAAAGCAGTGCCCTGCCCTGTAGTATTTATGTGTTGCGCCAAGCAACACATAAACGTATGAGCATAGGAAATTAGATCTAGATAACGAACCTTGCAATGTTGGTGAGCTGGAGTCATGCTTGTGCAGTCAAAACGGCCACTGTTGTGAATATAGTACTCTCTATCAGACACAAAACAAGAGTCAAGACATGCAAAAGATAGAGAATATTGATTAAGCTAAAGCAAAGCACATCTAACTTTATGATCTATGTGTTGAGCCATGCAAAAGTGTAGCCATGAAGAATTGGATGCAGATAACGGACCTTGAAGTGTTATCGAGTTGGAGTCATGGTTGCATCTTGATCGTCCCCGCTCCATGTGTTCATAATTGCCATGCTTCCAACAAACCTTTCCTTCTTCTCACTATTTGTTAGTGTCCTTATAAATGTAGCCTCAAATGTGTTGCCCTTATTCATGAAGGATAGTTTAAATTTCCAGTTTTGTTTGGACTTCTTGCTCTATTGCATATACCGCACCCACAAATACACCCTGCGTAGTTTTGACTACACAGAAAATCGGTGTAGTCTTGGAGCCATGCTTGGATCTATGTGGCATACACCTCAAGCAGTCGTATCTGTTGTGGTTCGAATCCAGGCATTTGCTATTTCCAGTCTTGTGTTGTCCGTCACCTTTTCCATTGCCATAAGTACGGATCGTATTGCTGCCAGGCTCCATGTGGGATGTATAGCCTTGAGAAGTGCTGTCACACTTGCCACATGTGGGCATGACATCGGCGTGCTCGACATGATATTGAAATCCTCTCTCCTTCTGTCTTTAGCTAATCCTAAAGGTGCTTGAAATCCTATCCATGCAGCAAGGATGTTGGCGCCAGGAGCATTGATGATATGCTTCAAAATGTCCGGTGCAATGAGGTTAGGACCGTGTGAAGAGGATGCAGCCATCATTGGAGTTGGCCTAATTCCAAGTTTAGTTCCTAGTATTGTAGATGAGCTGTTGGATTCTTGGTTGACTTGATGTATTGCAGGATCTCCTTCACCTAAGAGTGCCCAACCAAGGTAGCGGGGAGAATGTGGTGACCTAAAGAGGTAAGGTCCTCACCTTTGGAAACACCATTGCCAAGAATCATGCTGATACCACTGGCTTTAAAGACAGCTGCAAACCCCGTTCCTCATTTTTTCCATCATGATCAACACATAGCACTGTCTTCCCCTTGACGGCATCAGATGAGAGCACATCTGAAGACATACACTCCCGGGCAAGAGATGCATTGCCACCCATCACCACCACACTGCCTGCATAGACCAGTGGGTCGTCTTACTTTGGTATGCTAGATGGACATGCCCTTGTACTCCTTCCCATTACCCAAGATTACTGGGGCCGGGAATTCTCTATGAACTGAGCCTGCAACAATGCTGAATATCCACAGAGCCACACTTAGTGCTTCCTCCAAGTGTTGGTCCAGCATTACTTGCCGACATTTTCCATTGTAGAGAATGCACCTATCGCAATCGCATCTTTATTGTAGAATGGACGTGCTATTGTGCCACCAATAGACACAGAGATGACATCCACACCATCGAGAATGGCTGTGTCGGGACCCAACAAGAATTATATTAGAGTTAAAGCAAGACGAATTCCAGCAGACTTTGTCACATTGCAATGCGTGCCTGTGGTGCCATTCAAGAAGCGGTGCTAACTGCAGCACCAAAGAGGCTAGCATCAGGTACAAACATGCCAACGGTGATGGAGGACGTGTGTGTACCATGCCCATGACTATCTCAGGGGGATGGGAATCCAACGTTGCCAACGAGTGAGCCGTAAAACACGACCTTGAAGCCATGGACAAAAGCGTGTGCACCGATGAGCTTGCAGTTGCAACGGGAGGAACTGAAGGTAGGTGATGATTCACATAAGCCTTACACCAGGAATGGTCAATGTCCCTTGCAACTCATAACGGAAGATCCATGTATGCATTAATTGGCCTTGACATGAATTTTGTAGCTTGGTACATGCTTTCAAAACATTCACAATGGAGGAAACTTTTGCCATCTGATGCTACATATTAAATATGAAGATATCATTCCATGCAAATAAATTGCTTGCTGGAATCATGTCAGTCAACCTGCAGCCATCATCCAAGGCTTCACATTCGACATACATACCAACAAGCATGTCTTGTATCGAGAACTTCGAGTCAAGTCTAGAGTGTCACATTCTCGATAAATCTTGTATCCTTAGATGCTCGTATGGATGCAAAGAGAACATCATCTGGCTCTGTACTAATCTTATGGATGCAAGGAGAACATCATTTGGCTCTGTACTGCTGACTCGCATTCTATAAAAAGATCCAGAGTTTTGAGCCAGCAACCATATTGACTATAACATGCTATTAATGTATTCCATGTATTCCTCACTGTATGTATGCATGATGATGAGGGGAACAATTTTCTCTTTCCTCTCTCACCTGCGTTTCCCTGCTTCAGAAGTTCTGATTGCCAGCGTTGCTTTTAGGAAGCTTTGAACAAGAATGCAAGGAGCGCCCTGCCCTACAAGGCTCTTCTCTTCAAGGCTAGCACTTTCTAGCTTCGACCAACTCCTGATTGTACGTTCTGGGATTACGCATCTCCTTTCAAAAAAAGCTTTTGGGCCGACGAAGTAATTACATATAGCGAATTTGCCCCTCCATGTGGCTTAGTCTTGTGTGGAGGAACTCAAGAAGGACATTAGGCTCACCAAGTAAAAAGGCTATGCAAATTTACCTCAAGATCAAGTACTAGAAAATACCAAAATGAGCGCCACAAATATGTACAAGGTAGTATTCCTCGAATCTTACATAAGCATGAGATGTAGAGACCGAAATCAATTCTAATAATATACATATAGATAGTAGTCTTTAAAGCCTTCCGATCATTTGGAATAATTCATCATGATGGTTTGCTACAATGTGGTCTTGGCAACCATCACCACAATCCATACCCTTCATAAGGCCCATACATTTTTTCCCTCTCCTACAATGTACTATGACCTGAATAATTTGGTGTGATAATCGACAAAAAAGCCTTGCAAAAATGAGCCTTTGGCTCATTCCCATGGAAGCGGCCTAGCCTGCTATTGCTAAGTCATATTTTCCGTCCTAAGGGAGTGAAGGGTATTAGGATGTGATGACATATTATATATATATGGTTCAACTATGGTAGAGTTACAAGGAGACTAGCATAATTGCATATAAGATAGATAATTGGTTCACATGTGACCATGCAATAGAAACAGTTATTTCAAAACACTACCTTAGTGAGAAATATACAAAAATGTCATACAAGGGAGATTCATGGGTCTCACTTAGAAAGTGACAAGCTCTCTCGTCATGTCTCATGTCTTTTCTACCATAGTTTTTTTACTTGGTGAGCCAAAGGTCCTTTTTGGACTCTTTGAACCCACAACTGACCACGTGGCCCATCCACAATATAGGAAGCAGTTAATAAAAGCATGTTATCGAAACTTGGTCAAAGAAAAAAGAAGAAATTGGCCCCAACACAGCTGCGGGCCTGGCAAAAGCTTGCGAGCGCAGAACCTTGGTCGTCTGATTGGTTGACAGACCGGAGATGCTAGACATGCCATCGGATGCAATCTTTGTGAATGCGGTGGAGGCTATTGCAAAGCAAAAGCCAGTAGATGTGGTTGGTTCGGTGTGTGTCTGCAAGAATGTGGCCATGCTTGGGTAGGAGATGTGCAGCACATCATACCAGATAAAGAAGGAAGAAATGCTACAAGAGATTTCACAAAAGCAAGCAAACAGGTTGGAGGGAATAACACCTGCAGACTTATGAAGCAGGAAACATTTGCCGAATTCTTGAAGAGGTGCGTTAGTCAGGGATTGAAGAAACATTATGCTTGGCACTGCCTTGGTCGACATGTATGCCAAATGTGTTTGGCTAGGAAACCCTAGGCTGTTTTCAACAGATGCGAAGCAAGGATATAGCTCCAGATGCAATCACCTATGCTTTCAACTTTAAGGCATGGTGCACTGGGCAAGAATCTGATATGAGCAACAAGTTCATGAGGATATTGTTAGTTAAGGGGGCTGTTAGCGAAAGGAGTTGTTCTTGGCATTACCTTGGTCAACATCTTATAGACAAAGCTGTGGATTGTTTTAAGCTGACGTGAAGAGAGTGCCTCCCTCCAGATGCAATCATCTATACTTGCATCTTGAAGGCATGTGGAAATTTCAAAGACGTTGAGATGGGCAATAGAACTCTCGATGATAGTGTTAGTCAGGGGCTGTCACAAAAAGCTATGCTTGGCACTCCCTTGGCCAACATGTATGTCAAACGTGGCAGGTCCAGGAAGCTTGGGGTGTTTTCAACAGATGTGAAGCGAGGGCATCTCTCCAGATGCAATCATCTACGCTTTCCTCTTAATTGCATGTGCCTCTGCCTTGGTTGATATGTATGTCCAGAATCTCTTCTCTTGAAATGCATTAATTGCGGGATACAGGAGGTCTGGTTGGCTGCTTTTGGGATGCGAAGCGAGGGCACTTCTCTTGATGTAATCACCTCTGTTTGCATCTTGAAAGCATGTGGCACTACGTAGGACTCCGATATGAGCAATAATGGTATTGTTAGACAGGAGCTTCGTGCTTGGCACTGCATTGATGGACATGTATGCCAGATGTGACGTGCTTGAGAAAACACAAAAAGTGCTTCTGTCAAGAATGTCATTTCTTGGAACATGTTGATTGTTTGATATGCTCAACAGCGGCAGGGCCAAGAAGCTCTGGGCCGTCAAAAAAACTGTTATGCTTGGAACTGCCTTGATCGACATGTATACCAAATGTTTCATGGTCTGCAAGCCCTAGGACTTTACATTTCAGATCAGCAGCTCCTCCGTTGTTCAGTCTGCAACCTCATTCACTCGGCATGCACCCGCAATCCCTTTAAACCCCCTTCAAATTTAAAACCAAGATCGCTTTTCCTGCATACACTTTATAAGCTTCTTCATCGTTCAGCGTTGCAGTCTCACACGCTCGGCATGCACCTGCAAGCCCTTTGAACCCCCTTTAAAATTAAAACCAGGATCATGACCTTCCACGGTGGAGCTACCCTCTCAATGTCAGGAAACTTTGCCCATAAAAAACTAGTCCACTTCAGTTGATTATGAGGATATTATACCTGCATTCCTCGAGCACAAAAATAGTAACGTCTACATGGTCTCAGATCTTGATGGCAGAGCACTCCGCACATGCAGCATTGGGTCAATTTGAGCATAGAGATCGAAGCCAACATTGCCTATTTTGATAAAGTGTTAATAGCGTTCATCTCATTGCCCTCGCTCATAAGAGTTAGAAGCAGGTAATGTTTGTTGACATCCTTGAAGAGAATGGCATTGAACTTTGTGAATACTTTGTCATACTACACGACAAATAGAAAATTAACATATCCATTGAGCGTGATTTGCAGAGTAGTTTTGACACGCTTGACTAACAAGCTTGTGCCTGTTGTCAGCACGAGAAGAATTCTGCAAGTAGCATTCAGTTACAAAAGGCTTGCACTTGTCGACAAGTCTTAAGAATTCTTTGAGAGAGCTCCAAGTAGAGGGTTGCGTGGTTGATGTGGCATGGCCTTGACCCCTCAATTCCTATAAATGTTTGTTGCCTCTCTTTTGCTTGTCCAAGAACAAAACATCGACATCCAAATTCTATCTAATAAGGCCTTCAAGAAAAAAGCAGAGCACTAGACAAAAGTAGAGTGTTGAACATAGCATAGCGCTAATTTATTTATGTACTTGGTGAGCCAAACGTCCTATTTCGACTCTTTGAGCTCGCAAGCAACCACGTGGCACAATTTCGTCTATTGGAGGAGGTTCTGCAAGGTGAGGCATCTTGCAAGGTATGCCCGTTTGGACAGGGTTCGGCAGCACAATAGAGGGTGTACTAGAGCAATAGCAGATTGGGCGTCATCATCATGATAGCTAGCCACCAGAGGGATGAAATTAGGTCAACATTGGGCATCAAATGGCAAAAGGAGATCATGCCCAAGAGGTGAGCAAATTTGAAGGGCCTCAAGCATGGCTGCAAGGAGGGACGGCGTTGCTGAAGGATGGCTTGCTTGATTGGACGTACAAGAGGGACCTGACTGGAGGAAACAAGGGCATCATCATCATCATCATCAAGCAGCATCGAGGGCTGGAGCAAGCATGCCGCTTGGCACAGTTCAGGCCATTTGCTTTTCACTGGAATCAGATGATCTAGTTTTATAGTGTTGGATGATTTTTTTGTTTTATTGCTTATTGCTTATCGCTTGGTGAGCCTTGATCCTCGTTGCATGCCTTTCTGTACCTCGGCTTCCACTAAGGCGACAACAAGCACTGTGAAAAGAGCATCCAATGCTGTGAAAAAGTATCCAGCACTCTGAAAAAGCACCGGTTGCACCTTGCTTCACCTTCTCAATCAACAAGCACCGTATGACCTCTCTCTCTCTCTCTCTCTCTCTCTCTCTCTCTCTCTCTCTCTCTCTCTCTCTCCGGATATGGAAAAAGGAGTTTTCTGTTTATAGCATTTTTAACAAACATAGATGGTGGATAACACCTGCATGCAAGGGAGACTGAAAAAGGATATCATGGCTATGAGGGATACTAGGGTACACACATAGCTGCGTGAGCAGTGTGCTTAGAGAGATGGAGTTGAGCCTCAACATCTACTTGCACACGGATAGACGTAGATCCATGGATCAACAGACGACATCCCCCATTCCCCTGCCGTCTTCTTTAACGTAATTAAAGTGCACTGTTCACAGCATTATGTGTTCTTTTCCATTAATATCTTTTGTTGGCAACAAATCGGACATATATTCACAAAAATCGACGTTTCAATTGCACAACCGTGACTCCAACTTGACAACACTACAAGGTTCGTTATCTATATCCAGCACCCCATGACTATGTGTTTGCTTGGCGCAACACATAAACGCTACGGGGCAGGGCACGGCTTCCGTTTCTTATAATTTTTGGAGAGACCACAATGCCAGCTCTCCACCATACTTTTGTACTTTTGTATGGCACCTCTGCATGACGTGCACTGTATACTTTGAGTTTTAATCTGTGATGTTTCATTGCAAGACGATATGTTTAACTATTCACATTGCTTTTTTGTAGCTTGATTCAGACATGGTCCTCCAGCTTGCACAATTGGATGACATTCGTACACGATTATCAGGTCGGTAGTATAGTTCAATGTTTATAGTCTGTTTGTGCTTTTTGTATTTTTAAGTTTGTCAAAGTAGTTTAGCCATATATTTTCCTCACTAGTACATGCTTAATTTCAATCATCGTATCTATATATCAAATAGGCATGCATTTCTTTTCTCACGGTTTGGAAATTCAACTTGCATATTGAAATATAGGAAAATTAACTACGCTTGATTGAGAATAAGATGGGTGTCTCAAAGATAGTTCCACGGTTTAGAGACTAAATGAGCGATATTACTATGTTGAATGGTGCAATCTACAAACAACTACCAAAGTAAGTTAAATTGTAACCCTTTTACTCCATTCAATTACCCTCTTTAGTAGCCCTTTGTTGTATATGGAGCACTATGAGACACAACTTGCTTCTTCCCAATACTCATCAAGTCCCAAGCTAAGCTATTATTGGTGCCTATCAATTGGTTCTACTCATTTTCTTGTTTCCCCACAATAAACCCAAGGCGATAGCAATCACAACCAACTAACTAAGTAACCAGATGCGCTCCAGAGTCTATCAGATTATGTACGAGAAAGGCCCACCAAGCAAGACTAGTTTTTTTTTTTGGGGGTGGAGGGGGGATGTTCGATCGAGTGTGAACACTTTAGACCTACGAACATGGCGTGCGAGGGCGAGCTTCTGCCAGGCTTGCCCGATGAGGTAGCTCTGCGATGCCTGGCCACGCTTCCTCTCGACGCCCTTGCCCGGTGCCGCAGCCTCTCCCGCTCCTGGGCCTCCGCTCTCTCACTCCCTCTCCCTTCGCGCCCCCCTCTTCCTTTTGCCTGCCTCTGCACTGCCCACGTCAATTCGCGCCGTGAAAGCTTCTGGACCTGGCTCTTTCTCACCCCTTCCCACCATAGCCGTCCTCATATAGTCCCCTTCTACAGATTTCCTTCACCGCCCCGCCCCACAAGACTTCACGCCCTCTCCTCTCAAACGCAGGTCATCACCACCGGCACCAATCTCCTCCTTGTGCGATCCAGGCTGGAACTCACTGATAGAGCTGATCGCTTGTGGCTTAGAGGCAATGGCAAGGTGGCGGGTTTGTTGATTGGTGGCAATGATGCCTCAGCGCCAGGTGCACTGCAAGGTTTTGATGTATGGCAGATGAAATGGTGCCGAGAAATCAATCGTGTGGTGCCTTGCATGCATGTGGACCGATGGGGATTTGCCACAGCACATGTGGGGATGCATGTTTATGTAGCAGGTGGGGAAGGCCCAGCCGCGGCACGAAGCGCGGAGAGACTGAATATGGAGACAGGGCTGTGGGAGATGCTTCCAGAGATGAGATACGAGAGGAGCGTCAATCCGGCGGGGTTCGTTCTTGGTGGGTGCTTCTATGTGGCAGGAGGTGAGTTTCAACCAACAGCATGCACAGAAGGGAGGGGGTTGTCGCAGTCAGGAGAGTATTACGATCCCAAGAAGGGGGTGTGGACCCTTGTGGAGGGCATGTGGCCAGAAGAGCTATGGGGTTATGGAGAGGGTGATCCTAATGTTGTGGTTGTCAAGGATGTGGCATATGCATTGAGTCATGGGCCTTCCACACGTAGTACAGAAGTGATGATGTTGAGTGTGGTGCGTGGTCAAAAATGGGAAGTGCGGGGGCGCCTCCCACATGTGCCTGGATTCGATCTTGTGGAGGGTAGTTTTTTGCATTTGGTAAGTGTGAATGACGATGAGCTTTGGGTCGTCATCAGTGGAATGGCAGACAGGCCTTGGCTGGTTTATGCTTGTAAACCTCATCTTTCAGCAGATGATGGCCTTTTGAATTGGGAACACCGGCCGTTCACCATCCCGCTCTCGATCCCATATTTCGTGCTTGCTTCTGTTGGGATTCATATATGAATGTAAGTACATGCTTCTTCTGTACTCTATATGGGCAAACATCTTGACCCGATATCACCTATTGGGATTAAATCACAAGAAGTTCAATTATGCTATACCATGTCATCGACCATTGACATTACACATACCTACCTGCAAGACCCTATGTAAGTTTACTCAAAGCATGAATTATGCCAAAGCATGAAGTATGCATAACTGTAGAACTTGATATCTACCATGATGTAAATTTTATCTTTGCCTAGTCAAATAATACTGATTCTGAAGAGGTCAAATTTCATTTATTAAATAGCAATTGCAATGGCATAGATGGATGTTTTTGTGTTGTGTTGTCAAGTCCGTAGCTTGATGGCTGAGCTCAATGCGTGTTGACGGAGTCATTTACAAAGGCCAAAGAGCTATCTTCTACTATGAATTTCTTTCTTCTTGATAGCTTATTCTCAAAACTTCAAATGGATTATTGGTTATTGAAACCAAAGAATAATCAATCTCATGGGCATTGGATGTCTTTGACTTGTTGTTTCGGATTGTAAGATAAATTGCCAGACAATGGGCAGCTCAATTGTGAAGGACATGAAACCATTGACCGCCATTAAGCCTCTTGGCCTATGAATTAGGGTTTAGACTTCATGGGGCCATGCAAGAAGATGAGCCAAAGAAGAACAAGTACATTGTGGTAACTACCTGCTCATCTGATGAAAACATTCCTTCCACAAGTTTCACAAGATGTTTTGGACAAATTCTCACAATAATTCCCACATTGCGACTTACCTAAACATCATGAGCTTCGGTGAGGGAGGCATTGCATACCTAGCTAGGTATGCGGTGACTCTCGAGCAGAAGCTCGTGATGTTGTGCATTGTACAAAAAACATTGTAAGAGACTCCGTTTTCCTACATGAGAAAATTTCTAAATCTTCCTGTGTTTGCGTGGTGAGGCAGCAAGGTATTTGACAGTGTGAAACTTTCTAGGTTGCTACTACTTCAAGTGGCTTGGTTTGGCAAGAATAAACATTAAGAAATGTAGTCGAAGGTGCAAATGATACTAATCAAGCACATTCGTCAACCTCTTTACAGCTTTGTAAATTTGCCTCTATCAAGGTTGGCCATCATTTCCCTAGCTTATTCTCATGGTCACTACTGTCTGCCCTCGCTCGGCCGAGTTACTACAAGAGCCAATACATACATGACTCTCTTCTCTATACCCAAGAAATTCTGAAACACTTCTTGCATACAATTGTTTCCTTAGGGATTCAAGGATGTTTACGAGACATTGCTTCAGAGGGAGGCAATGTCCCATCATTTATAGCATCGGGACCATGGAGCACATGTGGCTAGGTGCATAGAGCACATCATGGGTGCCATGGTTCAGGCGTGGAGGCGGGAGACCATGGTTGGCGAGAGGAGTGTGTAGCTTGGCACACCAAAGCTTGAGTCATGTTCGACCAAGTCTGAGGAACGGCCAAGGCCCACATCAGGCCAGTCTATTAAGATGAACTCCTATGGTTGGGTGATGAGCGATTGTCAGGGCTCCTTGCAGAGACAGAGCTTTTAAGGCGAGCTCTTCCAAGCGGCTTTCCTCTACGTTCACCTAAACCATAAACTTAAATCATAATTGCTTCCCTAAAACATAATTCTAAACTTGGATAGTGTATAAAACTTACATGCAAATCTTAAACTATAAATATAAATCTAAAATCATATACTAAAAAACCATATATCACTACTTTTTGCTCTACGTTCTTCTTTGCGTTCCTCTAAATCTAAATTTAATCCATAAACTTCAATCATAACTGCTAACTTAAAATCTGAACCTAAACCTTAACCATATATTAAAACTTAAACATAAACCTACAATGCAAAATTTAAACAAAAAACCTAAAATTAAACTATAAATGTAAAACTTAAACTTAAATTTGGAATCATCTATGAAAATTTAAACTTAAACATAAACCCTAGACTAGAACCATAACTTAAAATCACATGCCATTGCATTTTGCTCTATATTCACTCAAACTTCAACCATAAACATAGACTTAAAACCATATACCACTACATTTTCTTTGCATTCACTTAAACCTAAATTGAAACCATAAAACTAAAAACCAAATACCACCGCAATTTCTTTTGCGCTCGCTCAAACTTAAATTTAAACCATAAACCTAAACCATAACCACTAACTTAAAACTCAAATTTAAATTTAAATCTTATACTAAAACCTAAACTTACTACAATGAGCTGGTCACTTTTGAAAGCTATTCACGTTGGAGACTTGGAGTTAATAATCAAATCAGATATAGAAACCACTTCAGACTTCAGATAACACAGAAATCAGATAGAAACTAAAATGGAAGTACAAAGACATGAATTGAACAAGAGAAATGGACTTGGTATATTCATATACAGATAAAAGTATAGTAGCACTAGGTAAATCTATAAGAGATCTCAATAATGCTAAGAGAAATTGCTCAATGATTACAAGGGTTAGCTCTAGTCTCTACAGAATGATAGCCCTGTACAATGAAGTAGTGGGTCCTATTTATAGGCACATGGTGTTGGGGTATAAAGCCCAATGTGGTCGCCCAGGTAAGTGGGCAGGCCGCCAGGTATGTACACATATTCTTTTGTAAAAACCTAATAAGAACTCACTATGCTGTACACATTACAGTAGAGCGAGTTCACCATATCGTCGTGCTCTTCTTCTCGCACTCTTTCTCGTGTCGCACTTCCGCTCGTACTCCTTCAACTGGTATCAGAGCTCAGATCGAAGCTCGGGGCAGCACTGCAGGAGGCTAGAGTCACCAGCTCAGATTGGAGTGAAATTCGACAGGCAAAGACACGAACCCAAATCTCGTGGGTGACCCTGAAGGGCTCGGTGTTGTCAGAAATTCATTCTGAGGTCATCTCGGCCACCGTTCGGCTTCGACAAAGGTCTGTGCAGGCCATTTTCGACTACGTGGTCTCAGCGGGTGCAGATCCGACTCTGCAAATTTGGGATTTTCGGCCGACGACTGCAGGTGCTGAGGATATCGACACTCCCAGAGTGTTGATTTGTGGCTGTCTACACATCGAAGGACGGCTCACAGTTCTTGGAGGCGTGTCACATACGACACGGGCGCATCTACACACAGACTGTAGGCGACATCCACTAGTTCATCAGGTAGCTTGTGTTTGCTGCTTGATATTCCAGATTTCATCCTGACATTGCAGGTACTTCCACATGGGATGTATTGTCAGAGATGATGTATGTCTGTTGAGGGTTTGCTGGCTGTGAGTCACGCAGCAAACAACCGCCGCAGCGGTTACAACATACAGTGGGAAATTTGTGGATGCATGACTTTGTGGGAAGTCTATGTACTGTCAGATTTACTGCAGCCTTTGTTGAGGGTCGAGTGAGGTTTTATTGAGCTGGGGGATTCTCGAATGTTGAGATCCTTTCGGTGATACAGGTCTTGGAGCGATCCCTCAAGCACTCTTAGATAGGCAACTAGGATGTATTGACTGTGAGTTAGACAGTTGGGATTGCATATTTGCTTTATTGCCGTTGAGGCATTGTCGCAGTCTATGCTTATAGGACAGTGACAGGACAGTGAGAGAGAGTACAGGTGCAGGACAGGTTTACCCGCAACTTACAGTGTCAGAGAGACAGTGTTTTTTGAGCTGTTTTTTGGTCTGTTTTTAGTACACCAGAGCCATTTTACAAAGGAGACTCTGCCAAAATTTCTGCAGAATCTGAAGCTTTCTTGGTTCATTTGACAGGTTGATATTGGTTCAGAGGTCAGTTTACAAGGGAAACTCTGCCGAATTTTCCCCAAAAAAGTAAACTACTGTGAAGCGTAGCTATGGCTGGATCACAGGACACTGCTCTTTACAATATCAAGAAGCTGGATGGAACCAATTTCCCATTGTGGAAGAAGCAGATTTGACACGTGTTGGTACAAAAGAAGCAGATAAAACCTATAAAGCTCAAGGGGATAAAACCAGAAGATATGGACGAAGATGAATGGAGCGAAATGGATGAATTGGCACTTTCTACCATTATGCTGACTTTGGCAGAAAACGTTTACTTCAATGTAGCAGACGAGATGTCGGCTTATCAAGCATGGTTAAAGCTGAGTGATCTTTATGAGAAGCAGAGTGCAGCTTCACAGGTATACTGGCTTAAGAAGCTTGTTGACTTGAAGATGAAAGAAGGGACACCTATGTCCAATCATCTGAATGAATTCAACACAATCTATAGTCAGTTGTCAGCTCAAGGTGTCAAGTTTGATGAACCTGCTAGAGCTATGGTCCTGTTGATCACATTGCCGGAAAGTTGGGACACTTTTCGCACAACTTTGAGTAATTCTGCACCTCCAGATGGTTTGAACATAGCAGGTGTAGAAGGAAGTCTGCTTACTGAAGAAACCAATAGAAAGACAATGGACAAAGGCAAAGGAACAGCCTTAGTTGTCAGGGGAAGGACCAAAGAAAATTACAAAGGTGGAAAGAGGAATCAGTCTCGTAGCAAGTCCCGCAGTGCTAAAGGCAAGAGTGACATAGAATGCTACCATTGTGTCAAGAAGGGTCACATGAAAAGAGACTGCAGAGAATGGAAAGCAGAAGAAGGCAAAGAGAAAGCTGAAGACCATGGTGAGAAGAACAAGTCCTCAGTGAAGATTCAAGAAATAAATGTGACAAACACTGTTGCAGAGGATGACAGTCTAGTGTCAGGAGACATCTAATTCTTGAAGAATACAATGGACTCAATTCTTCTTACAGCATCTGATGGAAATGCACTGAGTGACTGGATTATAGACTCAGGGGCATCACTTCATGTGTCTCCAAACAAGGAGTGGTTTACTTCTTATGTGACCACTAAAGATCATGTTCGGCTAGGCAATGGGCAGACATGTGAGATCTTAGGTGTTGGAGATGTTCAATTGAAGTTTCAGAATGGCTCTTCTTTCACGCTGAAGAATGTGAGACATGTTCCCGCAATTACAAAGAGCTTGATCAGCACAAGTTTACTAGATGATGCTGGCTACGTCACCATTTTTGGACAGAACATGTGGAAGATATCCAAGGGTTCTATGACAGTAGCACATGGAGTAAAGTCTGGAGGACTTTACATGATTTATGTATCAAATGTCTCTAAAAATGTAACCAATGTAACCGAGCAGCTGAACGTTTCTTTGTGGCATAGCCGGTTAGGACATATGTCCAAGAAGGGAATGGAAATCTTGTCTCGTTCTGGTTATTTGCCTGGCTTTTTATTTAATGATTTTGAATTCTGTGAACATTGTCTATATGGTAAGCAAACACAGCAGCCACATAGCATAGAAGCAGTAGAAGAGATACACAGTTGGCACTTGTTCATAGTGATTTGTGTGGACCTATGCCTAACCTATCTGTAGGGGGAGCTTCTTACTTTATGACATTTATAGATGATTACTCGAGGAAAGTGTGGGTTTACTTTCTCAAGCACAAGGATGAAGCGTTTAGTGTTTTCAAAACGTTTGTGACACTTGTGGAGAATCAGAGTGGCAAGAAGCTTAAATGCTTACGCACTGACAATGGTGGAGAGTATGTTTCAAAGGCCTTTAAGGACTTTTGTGAGTCAAAAGGTATAAAACGTGAACTTACTGCTCCTTACAATCCTCCTCAAAATGGTGTTGCTGAGAGGATGAATAGGACCATACAAGAGAAGGTCAGAAGTATGTTGTCTAATGCACAACTGCCAAATGGGTTTTGGGCTGAAGCTGTGGGCTGAAGCTGTATCAACAACTGTTCATCTTGTAAATAGATCTCCTAGCAAGGTTTTGCAGAAGGATTCAGTGCTAGAGATGGTATGGTCAGGCAAGGTGCCCTCATACAAGCATCTCAGAGTCTTTGGCTGTGAGGCATATACTCACGTTCCAAAGGAATTTAGGAACAAACTTGAGCCAAAGAGTAGAAAGTGCATCTTTCTAGGCTATGGTAATTCTGGTGAGATGGGGTACAGACTTTGGGATCCCGAATCCAGAAAGGTTGTCCGCAGCAATGATGTTCACTTTAATGAATCCAAATATCATTCTAAACCAGAGAGGGTTGAGGAGATTAGAAGAGTTGTCTTCCAAGAAGATGGACCTGCACGTGCAAGACAAAATGTCAGGGCTCAAGAGGAGCAAGGACAGGATAGAGTGGAACCACAGGTTGTGGCTGAGCCTGAGCCACCTATTGTGCGTAGATCTGGACGTGTCACGCGACCTCCTGATAGGTTTGTTCCACGCGACCTCCTGATAGGTTTGTCATGTTGACTGATTGCAATGAGCCTTCATGTTACAAGGAAGCAGTGCAAATGAAGGACTCTGGGAATTGGCAATTGGCCATGCAGTCAGAGATGACAGCTCTGCATAAAAACCAGACATGGAAGCTAGTTAAATTACCACGGGGCAAAAAGGCTCTACCCTGTAAATGGGTTTACAGGTATAAGATCACCGCTCATGATAGTCAGCCAAAGTACAAAGCAAGGCTTGTTGCCAAGGGCTTTAAGCAAGAACAAGGCATTGACTTTGATGAAGTCTTCTCTCCGGTGGTCAAGATGACTACATTGAGATGCTTTCTTGCATTGGTTGCCATATTAGATTTGGTGTTGCACCAAATGGATGTCAAGACAGCGTTCTTGCATGGTGATTTAGATGTGGAAATTTACATGCAGCAGCCAGAAGGGTTTGTTGAGAAAGGCAAGGAAGATTGGGTATGCCAGTTGTTAAAGAGTCTTTATGGCTTAAAACAATCACCGAGGGCATGGTACCATAAATTCCACAAGTTTATGCTTTCTCAAGTCTACAAACGTAGTGAGTTCGATCACTGTCTATATACAAAGAAGGCTAAGGATGGCAGTTGGCTGATCCTTATTTTGTATGTGGATGACATGTTGATTGCTGGCAAGCACTTGGAAGAAATTTCAGCTTTGAAGTCAAAGATGGCAAAATCGTTTGACATGAAAGACATGGGTGAGGCAAGTCATATACTTGGTATGCGCATTGAGAGAGACAGATCAAAGAAGTTGATTTGGTTATCTCAAACAGAGTATATTGACAAGGTTTTGCAACGTTTCAATATGGAGAAGGGAAAGGCACTGAGTGTTCCATTGCCACCATATGTGAAACTTAGAAAACAAGATTGTCCTGTGTCTGAGGAAGAACAGGCTGAAATGGATAAGATTCCATATGCGTCTGCAGTGGGTAGTTTGATGTATGCAATGATTGCTACTCGCCCAGACATTGCATTTGCAGTGGGAGTAGTAAGTCGATACATGTCAAACCCAGGCAAGAAACATTGGGAGGCAGTGAAAGGAATATTGAGATACCTGAAAGCTACAAAGAGTATGCGTATATGCTATGGGAGTCAGGAGCTAAGTGTAAAGGGTTTTACAGACTCAGATTATGCAGGTGACTTAGACAACCGAAGGTCTACGTCAGGGTATGTCTTTACATTGGCTGGTGGAGCAGTATCATGGCGTTCTAGATTACAAGATTGTGTTACTCAGTCTACTACAGAGGCTGAATATGTTGCAGCATCAGAGGCATGCAAAGAATCAATTTGGCTTAATCGACTAGTAACAGATTTGGGAATCAAAGAAGAGATGCCTGTGTTAGATTGTGATAGTAAAAGTGCTATACAATTGGCTCGCAATCCAGTTTATCACTCAAAGACAAAGCATGTGGATGTGAAGTATCATTTCATCAGGGAAATGCTCGAGGATAAGCAACTTCAGCTTGTCAAAGTTCACACCACAGAAAATCCTGCTGATCTACTTACAAAAGGACTTCCCTCAAAGAGCTTTGCGCATTTTCGCAAGCAGTTAGGTGTAGGGTAGTACATCACTTCTCTACATCTCTTGTATATTAGCTTGTATAGTAGCTTCTCTCACACTTAAAGTACCACATTGGACTTTAAGTGGGAGGTTGTTGGGGTATAAAGCCCAATGTGCTCGCCCAGGTAAGTGGGCGGGCCGCCAGGTATGTACACATATTCTTTTGTAAAAACCTAATAAGAACTCACTATGCTCTACACATTACAATAGAGCGAGTTCACCATATCGTCGTGCTCTTCTTCTCGCACTCTCTCTCGCGTTGCACTTCTGCTCGTACTCCTTCACATGGAATGGACTTCTGATTGACTGTGCACTATACTTTTACTAAGGCAATTACATCTGATGACTTCCAGATTCACTTAGATAATCTGACTATGAACCAATGCCCGATTAAGGTCTGTTTCCACCGTCTACATTCCTTCTCTCCTTTCTTTGAAATTTGGCGTATTTCAAAATTTCAGATATCCATCTGATGTTAATAGGGTACACATGGATGGCTCCATAATACTTGTAGGTGGAATCTTGGTTAATCCAATATGAATTGAGCTCTCTCATTCTTCCCAATCTCTTTTAAACTCGCTCTTCTACAACTGACCTTGGGCTCTTGTAAAATGTTAGTACTTCTATTTATCTTGATCCAAATTACATGTTCTCTTCTGAACCGTCTCAAGTGGAACCTGAAATTTTCCAAGTTGACTCATTCCTTGAACATTGAAGTTAGCATAGTCCTTTTGAATGAGCCTGAAGATCGCCTCCTGCTCTAGTTGCTCCCTGCGGTCAGCCATCATCTCGACTTCCACTACAAGAGGTTGTGTGCACTTGTGACGCTGTTAGCGACGGAAATACATTGGATTTTTATACTCCCCAGCGTCGCTAAGACCGTCGCTAGCAGCATCGATACGAGAACGTCGCTATGAGCGTCGCTATAACCGTCGCTATATGCGTCGCAATAGGCGCTGTTATATAGCGACGCCTATAGCGACGATCATAGAGACGGTTTACAAGCCACCTATAGCGACGTTTATAGTGACGCTGCAGAGCCTTATATAGGGACGCTCATAGCGACGCTCGAGAGATTTTTTTTTGGTGGCAAGGCATTGAATGCCTTGCCACCCATCAACCATATTGAATGTTTCAATAATTGAGTAAACCTAAATGAATCCAGTAGGCGACCAAAACGTCTTTTTTTGGGTTCATTAAGTGGCATCTACGGAGATGCTTTGTTGGTTTAATATCAAATGGGAGTGGGAGAAAATATTTGGGCAGGGTTGAGGGCACGTGGTGGAGACAGATGAAGAGATAGAGTAGATATTTTAATGTGGGCCAACACATGAAGCGAGGTACAAAAGGATTCGCATGCGGAGCTGCAGGGGGGCAATGCTCGTTTGGAGCGGATGGCCCGAGTACAAGAGGCGCAGAATCTCTCTCTCTCTCTCTCTCTCTCTCTCTCTCTCTTTATGTCTTGCGCTCAGGTGGCAACAATGCATGGTCTACAGCTTTGCACCCGAGCACTAGGAGGAGATGTTGGGAAGTCGACAACAGGAGATTGAGCCTCTTTCTCTCTCTCTCTCTCTCTCTCTCTCTCTCTCTCTCTCTCTCTCTCTCTCTCTCTCTCGTGCTCTAGGTGAGGATACCCAGGTCCAGTGGAGCGCATGTGGGACTGGCTGCAAGGAGAAGGCGAATACCAGAGAGTCGGGAAGGATGATGGTTGCCTGAATTGAATGCAAATTTCGAGTTGAAAGACTTGGGACTTTGCATGATTACTCCCACAAGCAAAGCCGAGTATGCACCAAAAGCAGACCAGCTCCAGATGGGGAGATTGAAGGGGTGGGTGGGATAGCCAGAGCTGTGCAGACAGAGTGTGTGGAGAGAGAAAGGGAGCGTGCATGGGAGGGCGGCAGATGCACTGAGGAGTATGTAGAGGAATAGTAGCGAACCGGTGCTCGTTGAGGTCGAGGGACGGAGATGGGCGCGAGAAGACGAGGAGACAAAGGAATGACTGATTGAGGGTACAGACGCTACGGGAGAACGGGGAACAAAGGAACTTTTGCTTTTGAAATTGTTAAGAGATATGGAATCTCGTTGCTTAATTAATTAATGGGTTCAATTTTGGAGCCCGTAGGAGTCCAAGATAAGCTCAGATTCACCTTTGAGAGAAAGTGCAAGCTTAGATATAGACCCAAAGTAGTCACCCAAGACAATATAACCATTAACTCCATCATCCATAGTATTGTTTGCAGAATAAAGATACAAAACTGATAAAAGTAAATCAATGACAGTTGTACACATTATAGAAAAAATCACTTAATTGTTAAACTTTGCAAATGTAATAGTTACAATACCATTGTCATTATTGAAAAATATACATGGTTTTTCAATAGTTACAAAAAGACGTATAAACGTCATCTCATGATACATATGCTATGACAAAAGGAAACTAATGCTATCTAGCTACGGCTAGACTGATGTCATCCAATCAGACGTCTCATCGCGTCCAAGCGGTGTATCTGTCGGATTCTGCAAAAAAAAAAACAATAAGACACCTTTCTATAAGTATAAACATATAATTTATAAACAATACAACAAATAGAAAAGAGTAAACCCTAATACTAACCATGCCGCCCGCGAGAACTCAGAATGTCTATCAGGGCGTTTAAGCCCTTTCTGCCTACGTACTTGCACTCGTACGATGTGGGGTCACGTCCTGTCAAATCGACCACTGTCAAAACATACAAAGAATCCATTATGTTAGAATTTAAAAACCCCTAAACCCTAAACTGTCAAACCTAAAGAGAAATACAAAAACACTTACAAAATCGGCCTCAAATGATACCCACCCGCCGCTCGCGCTTTGGCTGCCTCCTTTTGTTGCCTCCACTTGTCGGGATTCTCGCGCGCTGCTTTCTTCGCATTCTTTCAATCTTCTTTGACCAGCCAATCTGGTCTATTTCACCCATGCTTAATTGATTTTTG
The DNA here is from genome assembly GCF_014529385.1 of Adiantum capillus-veneris. NCBI lineage: Eukaryota > Viridiplantae > Streptophyta > Polypodiopsida > Polypodiales > Pteridaceae > Adiantum > Adiantum capillus-veneris. The sequence goes on along the minus strand of NC_140940.1, from coordinate 95,677,629 downwards.
CACTTCGGAACGCTTGTGCTTGCAGTATTCGCGCATTCGAACCTTCGTCAGGTCTTCATTGAAGCGGTCATCCCGTGTTGAAACGGGAAACTCGTCATGCAGTATGCTGATGACTGTGTCTTTTAAATCACTTCGTACTTCACTCCAGGTGTTTAGTATGTAGTGTATAAACACCTGAGAGCAAAGACCGCACATGCACAAGATCACCTTCTTGCCTTCATCATACAAGATGATGCCGCTGCTGAAGTCAACGGAGTAAGGCAAGCCCTCTCGCCGATGACGCATGAACTTGGGTGTCCCGGCAGGGATCTCTAGTGACATGTCGATGGGGGTACGGATGTTAGGTGTCTCCACTGGAGTCTGGGCTCCGAAGCGAGGAGTGTCGATTGGAGTGACTCCTGGAGGAGTAGCTAGTGGTGTGTGGCTGCTAGGTATGGCCGTCAGCCGCGCAAAACCTGGTGTAGATGGCGATGCCGTGTATGGTGTGGGGGCGTACAAAGAAGGGGTGGGTAAAGAGCCTTGTCGAACACGAGGCGGTATCGAGGCATCGACGGCGGCATCCCCACAACAACCGCCGCCGCCACCACTAGAGTGCCGGTGCCTAGACGAGTGTGAAGATTGTCTCGTCGACACCAAAGCTTTGGAGCGCGCTGAATGCTTTGAAACAGAGGGAGACGCTAAAGGAGTAGGAACGCGTGATGGTGCTCTAGAGCGATGACAGTCCATGTACCACTGTCTCTACTGGGGTGACAAAGAAGAAAGAAACTTATCATCATCCATACCTGCATTAAACACACGAACATTTAATCTTAATATTAAATGAATGGAGAAAAAAATATGGACAAGTAGAGAGAGAGAGAGAAAGAGAGAGAGAGGACTCATAAAGGGGGAGGGATTCCAATGTAGAGAGATTTTGTTGAATTTCTGTGAATTTATAAAAGCACTGCACTTCGGGTGCGATGGAGACTGAAGCTGCATCGCGAAGGTCTACTCATAGAAGTTGCTTGCCCCACCACTAAATCTAATTCATCGGGTGAAAGAGACACTGAGAAGAAGTAGTAGTGCTTCTTAGTGTCTCTTTCACCCGATCAACTAGATCTAGTGGTGGGACGAGCAACATCTATATTGACCAGACCTTCACAAGTATAGCTTCAGTCTCCATCGCACTCGGAGCGCAGTGCTCGTTGTCCCTACTTGTGAGAACATACCTAGAGCATACGTACCTGGAGTGGACGCAAAGACCATTAAAAGAAGAAATGGACAAAAAGCCACGTGAATACATTATATATTATAAAATGGAGCAAAATTGTTCAAATACAATATTTATGGCTTTAAGAGGTCTCCCTCTCATTCTCACAAAGCTCAGCATAACTTCCTATTTCTATATAGAGCTCTCCGTTTAAACAGATGTCCTCCGTTTCATTTTGTAGATCCTCTGTGTGCACCCCATAGAGAGTAGCAGCTTGATGCTCGTCTGGCACCACCTCAGCGGCTTCTGACTGAGCATCTTCTTCGATCTCCTCCATTGATGCCTCTGTGATTGGCACATGGTAGCCTTCATACGGCCGTGCACTATGAGAGGCTACCTCTATGACGTACCACCAGTTTGATGCAAACTTTGTAGGATGAAATATCACCTGCTAGATCCACATAACTTCTAAAATTGGATGATAACTATTTGTATACTTACTTGTTCACAATGCTCGGGTAGTACGAAAGTGTCTCTTAGGTCAGTCCATTTCTTAGTTGAATCCACCTCAAGAAAACCAGACTCTCCTCTATGCACAGTAGCGTTGCGACCCTCCATGATTATCTTGAACCATTGCACGTCGAACAACTCGACAAAAAATCCTCTATAATCGATCCTCAAAATCTCTTGTAGCGTGCCGAAGTAAGTGAGTTCCGCCACCACAGGATCTGCATCAGAGGACCTTTTGCCATGCTACCCTCCGGACGTGCCTTCTGATGCACATATCCCTTGAGCGTTTCCATGAAACGTTCTAAAAAGAACATCCATTTGGAATTTACTGTGGCAGCTATTTCCACCTCATCAACTATGTGAACAAGAAGATGCACCTGAATGGTTAGCATGGTAGTAGGAAAGTGTTTCTCAAACATGCACACAACCTCCGCAACGTTTAGTTTGGCAAATGGTATAGAGTATACGTTTATCTCCTTTTGTGAGATCCATTGCACCAACTTCGCAAGTTTGTAGATTGTGTTACGGACGCCAAGAGACAAACATCCCTCAATGGCCATCGATAAAATAAACTGCAAAACACGTGCAACAATGATATTAAAGTCATGCATGGTTCACATTAGAATACCTGTGATCAAAGCATTCCGTCGACCTATGTGTTGACTCATATCCACCACTTCCATGCCAATCCACAATTGTTGTAGCTCTTCCAATAGTGGACGAAGATACATATCCATATTCTTCACTTTCTACCGCCTCGGCACAATCAAGCTTAGCCATAGGTGCCCCTTCTTTGTAGTCAACCACGGGGGAATGTTGTAGTTGACGATGACAACGGGCCATACACTGTAAGATGTTGATCTTTGACCAAATGGATTTATGCCATCCATAGCCAGGACTAGGCGCAAATTTTGAGTTTCCCTGGCAAAATCCGAACATGTTTCATCTATATGTTTCCAGGCTGCGCAATCTGCAGGAATCTATAGAACACCATCTGAAGATTTATTCTCCTCATGCTAAATGCTAGGGCGGCCATGGACTTACATTCGAAGAAATGCTTGATGTGAGGAAGCAGAGAAAAATGTCGTAAAAATTTCGTGGAATTTTTGTTCCGTAGAGATCTACTCGATATCTCTCGGAATCACATTTCGGACACCTCCATGTCTATGTATTCCCCTTCGAAAAGAATGCAGTCGTTAGGACAAGCGTGGATCAAATTGTAATCCATCCCCAAGTTTCACAAAATCTTTCTTGCTTCCTCTCTGGAATTTGGCATCACATTATCAGCTAGCAGTATGTGCTCTTTGAGCAATCTACATAGCGGAAAAAATGTGGTACAATTGTGTAAAAATCTATCAGATCATTATACATATAGTGTTTTTTATTAAAGTAAACACATTGTAATAGATCACTTGAAAAGCACTGTGACGCTAGTGTCACTCCATCCAAAATTTGTCTGCATGTTGAGAAGAACCAGGAGCGCCTTCAATCTAAACACACGTGCTCCATCATACAATGGCGTATTGGCTTCACTTTTCATATCATCATAGATAAGCCTTTTTGAATCCATGATTGTCTCGATCATTTCATCGATCTAGGGCAAACATTGCCTCATTGGGAATGTGGTCTGCATGATCATCCCCCGAGCTGTCACAGGCTACATCTTGTGGCCTCACATATGATGCCTGACCAAAGAGCCTGCGAACACGTCTATTGGGTTGCAAGATTGCTACCTGTTGGCTAGCGTCAAAGTCCGACGAGTTATAATTGGCAACAACTCGATCTATAATAGATGGATCAAACTCGCCAAATTTGCGAGCGTGCTGCAAAGAAACGCGTCTTGTCCGTCGCACAGCATGCTTGCATTGATTACAAGGACATAAGATCCTTGTTGAGAGATAGGTGTTTCGGTTGGATGGCCCCACATCCTCGTCACTACTCATAATGAGGGTGAAGACCTTATAACTTGGACATAAATTTAATCTTCTATTGGCATACTCCGTCTTTTATCTCTCTCTCTCTCTCTCTCTCTCTCTCTTTGTTCACACTATAAACTACCTCACATTCTCTAGTCATGTCCAATCCCCACACACCTTGGTTTAGAGGTGCACGGAGATTAGAACCACCAGGTTACACTACTACATTTGCCCCCCATATAGCGACGGCTACAACGATGAATTATCGTCGCATTAACAAGGGAAAAAGGCATCGTTGTAGCCGTCGCTACTGTACATCGCATAAACGAGGCATTTAACGAGGGCTATAGCGACGAGTTACCGTCGCATAAGCAACATAAATAAGACGTTTACTTTTCGTCCCATAAGCAGACATGTTATAAGCGACGCGTTGCAAAATGCGTGGAATAAACGACGCGTGGCATAAGCGGCGAAATGCTTAAGCGATGAATTGTAAAAAAACAAAAAAGACCGTATCAGCGACACTTTGAACATGCAACGACTATATGACGTGCAGGGTTTCATAAGTGATCTCTCTCCGCTTCCTCTCTCTCTCGCACACACATAGTACATACAACAATCTAGCTCTAATGCTCTCTCTCTCTCTCTCTCTGTGGCTATTCTACACATCCATACAAACTCTAGCTCTCGAGTGGAACACACACACACACACCCACAAACTCTAACTCTCTCTCTTGTGCCGGTGTTCTTGCATTTGTGATTGATCTCGTTGCTCATATATTTGTTGGCATTTTGCATAGTAGTGTGGACGTTGATCGGACCGGTGCGTACGTTCGATATAAATTTACAATTTCGGCTTCAAGATGAATTATGGTAAACAACTCTCTCTCTCTCTCTCTTTTTGCTAATTTTTAAAGTTAGAACTTTAAATTAAATAAAAAATAGACGATTATGTTTGTTTATTAAAAATATATATTAAAATAAAATAACAGGCCCTCAAGCCAATATCAAATCTCAAACCCATGATTTCTGTCACGTAGCAGACGTTTCTATAAGTCCTAAATCGGCTCCCTTTGTTCAGTTAAGAAAAACGTTCTTGATGTATAACAGAAATAATTCTTGCAAACTTCTAAAATGATCCATTGGCCAACCGCTTTAGATCTTGTGAGCCATATAGCTTGCCAACATGCCTCATTGGCACGTGGACAAGCTATGTGGGCTCACAAAAGCTCAAACGGCTCGCAGATGGGCCATTGTCAAAGTTCAAACAAGCTGTATAACTTGTTCACATGCCTCATTGGCATGTGGGCTCCATGCGCTAAAGCTCGCCGATCGACCATTTCTGAAGTCCACGACAAAAAAAACGCTCGCGGACTACTTTGGAAACGGCCCATTGGGGAACCATTTAAGATTCTGCGAGCCCACATAGCTTTTCCGCATGCAAAAGAGGCATGTGGGCAAGCTATAGGACTCGCCGAGATCTCAAACAGCTAACTGATATATTGTTTCTGAGCGTTTTTTGCTCGAGGACTTTGAGAACGATCCATATATCGACGAGTTGTTGGAGATCTTAGCGAGCCGTATAGCTTGCCCATATGCCTCATTGCTACATGGACATTCCATGTGGGCTCAAACGGCTCGCCGATGGACCGTTTCTAGAGTCCACGAAAAAAAAAAACTTGTTCCTATTTCATACAACTCGGGACATGTGGGTTTAACATGAAAATAAAGAAAACTTGGTACATGTTGGTACTTGGTACATGTTGATACTTGGTACTTGGTACATGTCGATACTTGGTACTTGGTCCTTGCTTTAATTTGGCTATAGGTTCGATAATGAAACTTCGTACTTGCAATTGGTACATGGTCCATGATACTAATTGGTCGGTGTAACTTTGTGGTACTGTAATAAATTAACATGAAAACAATAAAACCTCTTAAGTGTTAGATTTGGTATAAGGTACTTGCTACTTGCTACTTGGTACTTAGTACTTGCAACTTGAAACTTGGCACTTGATTTGATACAAGATATGTAGAATCTGACACTTAGCGTAAAATTTGCTACCTTTACAAAAAATATGAAAATCAAAAGCTTGTTAATACTAGAGCCTGACATAGAAACCAAGAAAACTTGTTAGTGTTAGATTTGGCAGTTGATTTAGGGTTTGGTATCAGGTTCCATAATAAAACTTGATAGTTGTAGTTGGTGCATGGTACATGGTACATGGTACGTAACTTAAAACTTGGAGCGTATGATGCTTGTAGTTGGTGCATGGTACATGGTACGTAACTTGAAACTTGGAGCGTATGATGCTTGGTCTTTGAAATGTCATAGTTCAAATCTTCATCTTCAAAAAAACATTAGAAGCCTTTTAACAATGTGTAAACCAACCGGGCGAAAAGCCATAGGCGGTGACCCAAAACCAGGACAACAACAACTGAACAGAAAGACTAGAGTCCCTAGTGATATTTCTTTTATATTCTTAAAGACTTGCACAAGAGTTCTATAAGATCAAAATGCCTAAATTTTGAGAAGTAGAGCAACTAACAGAAAACTTAGGATTAGGTTTCACATGCCACATCATCATTTGGTAGCACAATGACCATGATTTCAATCCATTGTTTAAAAAATATATATATATAAAGACAAATAAATAACATTGAGATGGTTCCTTAGGTTAATTATCTTATTGACAAATAATTAATTGTTTGACAATAGACAAATTCAGTGATGCAACAAACACATGTCAGTATATATCATCAGTAAGTTTATGTACATGTGTCCAAAATGTGTGGTGATCAATCCTCACATATACAAAACAAATTTCATCATCACATACGATGTAGTAATACACACTGAAAAATACATATATAACGATCCCAAATATGCAAAAGAAATCTCTACGCAGGATCACTATGTGATCCGTCACTACTGGAAGAATCACTATCATCGGTCTCATGATCGCTAGTGCCACCACCACTGGTCCGAACCGTGGGACTACGACTGTCCCCATCTCCGCGATTGTAACCATCATGGGTAGTGATTGGGCCGTTGCTCCTCTCAGCCTCTTGATGTCGCCCCTTGGCCTCCTGTCGAGACCTCTGTCATATCAGCCTCCCCATGCTGCTCCTATATTAGTTAGTGAAATAAAAAAAGAATATATTACAGTTACCATGAAAAAAACTACAAAGAAAAACAAAGATACGTACAAGTGCATCTGGAGTGTCAGTAATCGTCTGACACAAAGCACGGTAGCCGCAGTATGTGGCGTACTCTATCTCCTGTGCCGTCGGTGCACGACCATAGTCTTTCGTCTACATTAAGACACAACCAAAGACTTATTAATTTTTGCATTCAATAATAATACCTTTAAAAGTTAAAATGTGAACGGTCTATACTCACAACTGTGGCCACAAATCCATCCCGTCCCATCTGCCCTAGTCTAGATGTGTGACGTAAAGCTACTCTCTTTCTTGCTACCTCCTAAGCAAATTTGAATAAACAAAATAACATAGATTAGAGAAAAGTTAGAATCAATCTAGGAAAGTTCATATTAGTTCTAATATATATTACCAAAGGCACACATCTTTTTTTGGGGAAAATTAATGCGTAGGCGCATCTCCTTGCGGAAGAATTTCCATGTCTCCATGCAAATGGTTGCCTTTCTCTTGTTTGACGGCACCATACAATAGCGCATGTTTATTTTTTAAATTACAATAAGCGTCAGAATATACCATATAACTATTAGACTTCAATGTTTTGTTACTTTTATTGAATTTTTTATTTTGGTCATTTGATAAATGTCTCATATTTTTATGGTGATTGAAATCTAGATTTGAATCAATCATAGGGTACACCACCACCTCCTACTAGTGATAGCTAGGGTGCACAAATTTCGGATACTGCACATGAACCCGTTTATGATGATTTCTACTATGATGAGCCTATTATATACTGGTGTGCTTGTTGTTGTGGCACGTATCGCAGGCCACGACGGGAGTGCTTTTCACATCAGATGACTTATGGTACTTTTGAGCAAGCACCACCACATGAGGAGCGACATCGACCTATGGTATATTTCTTATCTCCCTTTTGACATCAGATGACTTATGGTACTTTTGAGCAAGCACCACCACCTGAGGAGCGACATCGACCTATGGTATATTTCTGATCAGATGACTTATGGTACTTTTGAGCAAGCACCACCACCTAAGGAGCGACATCGACCTATGGTATATTTCTGATCTCCCTTTGCTTGATATTGGAGTTTTAAAAATCAAAGATTGATATATATAATGTAACTAGATTATATATGTAGGTATCTTCACTTGATGACGAGGATGACTTTACTACCAGTGGTGCACATGTCTCTTGCACACGGCACGGACAGGTCATTTGTCAGTTTTGCAGCTTGAGGTTTCTCGACATCCTCTACCTCCTCCATTGGAGGCTGAGATGGGTGGAGATCATCTGTTGCCTACTCATTTACAGGATCTAGTACAGAGCTATGGTCGTAGACAATACGGAGGCTGGCAGGGAGGACCACTTCCTTCAGATGGAGTGGTTTTTGGCTTTTGGGGCAATCACTACATGATTGCTCCATCCACCATCACTAGAGTGGGACGAGGCGTCTTTATTGCACAAGATTTGCATGTGCCCCCTCATTTAGAGGTCACCCTTATGTCTTTTTGTGGACCTATATATAGATGGGGTCCATGGCATCAGCTCACTCGCTACATCCAGAGCATGACTACTTATGGATTATGTCTCAATGCAACCTCTCTTTCTGCTAGAGGGATTACACATGCAGAAGGCCAAAGACTCTATGTTGATGGAAGACCTTACTCTCAAGGAAATATAGCAGGTTTAATCAATAGTAGTCGAGGGAGAAGTGCAAGAATCAATTGCACATTTGTGGAGTGTGAGAATAGTTATGAACCAAGACACATGACTAGGGATGTACCAAGATATATAGTTGTCCATGCTATTAAATCATTATGTGTTGGTGATGAATTGCTAGTCAATTATGGATGGCGTAGACCTCCACGAGCACCCTTAACAGATGAGGGTTAAGAGCTCATTGTATACAATTCCTAATGTTATTTTGAACTCTTGTACCCTAATTCTACACTTTAATTTCCATTACGTTTCATACTATCGCTAATTTATTTTGATATTATTTTTGTTGTCTCCAAATGTTATTGAATTCCATGCACATCTCTCTCTCCTTTTATAACATCACAAATCAACATTCACATGACGTATCTCAAATGTCAATAGAGTGCATGAGGATCCTACGTAGGAGTGATCCTAATACGTATGCAAGACTAAAGGAACAATATTCTAAGGACTTTAATGGACGTGATGATATCTTTGATAATGACGATGGCATGGCTGATTTTATTGAGGATTGGCATCAAAATGATACTGCGAGCGATATTCCTAACAACGAGAAGTATCTTCGAGAAGAAGCTCTAAAGCATATCTATGAAGGAAGCCAACTGAAACGACTAAGTGTAAGCTTACTTATTCTTAATCTTCAAAACCATTTTGGATGGAGTAATGTATCCGTTTCAGCACTATTGAAGTATGTATACATCTAACATATTTGTTTGCTACACTCTAAACATTGGTGCTTGTTATTGATCATATTTTTAATCAACTTGCAGGCTAGTCTCTCAGAAGTTCTTGCTGACAAGTAATTCCCTTCCTGCATCACACGATGAGGTGAAGAAGATGATAAGTAGTCTTGGACTTGACTATTCTTCTATACATGCATGTCCCAACGATTGTATTTTATATAGACATCAGTACCAGGACAATGTGATGTGTCCAAAATGTCAAACGCCTCGTTATAAAGATGAGAAAGGTAAGGTCCCTAGAAAGGTATTGAGACATTTTTCCTTGGCTCCGCGTATAAAACATATGTTTCAAAGTCCCGAATTAGCTAAGCTTATGACATGGAGAGCGGAGCATAAGAGCAAAGATGGAGTAATGCGAATTCCGCAAGATAGTCCTGCATTTGAGCATATTGATTCGCTATGGCCAGATTTTGCAAAAGAATCACACAATTTAAAGATAGGTGTAGCATTAGATGGTGTGAATCCATTTTCTATAAAATCAAGTAAATGGTCAACATGGCCGGTGGTAGTTATTAACTATAATCTACCCCCATATCTTAGTATTAAGAAAGAGCATTTAATGCTCTCACTCTTAATCCCTGGAAAGCGACAAGTTAAATACCTGAATGTATATTTGGCTCCTCTCATTGACGATCTTCAAGATTTGTGGAGAGGGATTGATGTCGTGGATATGTCAAGAAGCATTGGTGAAAGACAGTTCATTGTTCGTGGGATTTTAGCATGGACTATCCAGGACTTTCCAGGATTTGGTTTTTGCTCAGGTAAATGGTTTAGATATATACATTTTCTGATATGTTTTTTGTATATTTATTGCGCTAATAATCTTTGTTATGTTTTTCATGAAGGAATATGTACCAAGGGTTATAAAGCTTGTCCTGTGTGTGGTGATTAGTTGAGATCAACTTATAGCAAAATCCTCAACAAAAATATATATCTTCGACACAGACGGTTTTTACCTGAAGAGGATCATCTACAAAATAGAAGGCAAGCCATATATTTCAACGGAAAGGTAGAAGAAGGGAAATGTCCAGTACCAAACACACCAAAGTATTGGTATCTAAAGTGGAATGTTGGACCCGCTATCGATCCGGAGTCGGAGATCATAAGCGGTGATGATGATGACGCTCTGAAGGTGAGAGCCAGAGGAAAACGTTCTCTGGCTCAAAGTCCTTCGATATGGTACACTTTGGAATATTGGAAGGATTTGAAGATATGTCATCTTCTTGATCCTATGCATATATTTAAGAACGTTGGTCATTCGTTATGGCAACACCTTGTTGGCTTGAAAGACACAGTGGCAGCAAGAAATGACTTAAAGGATCGAAACTCAAAGCCTAATCTATGGCCACTTTTTGATGAAACTGGACGTGACATAACCTATGAGCCTGCCCCATGGGTACTCAGCGCAGAAGAGGTGCAGACTATCAACAAGAGGATTCAATTGATTCATATGCCTACAGGATATGGAGCATCTTGTCGAAACATGTTCACTTTAGATGAAAAGAGCTTGTCTGGTTTAAAAATACATGATTGGCACAATTTTGTGAAGGTAATGTTTTATCAATCTTCGTAAGTATTTATTTTCTTCCATGTTTTATTGATTGGATTAATCATGTATACATCATGTTCTACCCCTTGTTATTGATGGATGTACTACCCAAGGAGTCCGAGACGTAATATATCGCTTTGGATCGCTTGCAAGGTATTTATCGCTCATTAAATTTTAGTGTAAAATTTAGTTGATAAGTTCTTAATTCAAACATAACTTTAATATCTTCTTTCTTTTATTGATAGATGGATTACATCTAAAGAAATTGACAAAGGGTTAATTCCACAAAAGAAGCGTGAATGTATAGATATTCTTTGTTTAATGGAGAAGGAACTTCTAACCTCCTTTTTTGATATCCAAGTTCATCTACTAATCCATCTAGTGGACGAGATAGATCTTGCTGGTGTTGTTTCTACTCGATGGATGTTTTGGATCGAGAGATTTATGGGAGTACTGAAAGGTTATGTACGTCAAAAAGCAAGACCAGAGGGTTCTATGGCGGAAGGATGGATGCTTGAAGAATGCATGTATTACGTTTGTGAATATCTCGATCAAACCGATTTTGAAGCTCCATGCGTATGGACAAATGTGTCTACTTCTACCATGTCAGACGAGGTATTGTCTGGTAAGGGAGTCCCTTTTCGACTTAAGATCCAAGATAATTTGGATATTTCTACTTTCATTGTCTATAATAGCAAATGCATGCAACAATTTGTTGAGGAGTACGAGAAGAAACTTGCGAACCAACGAGTTGGCAGACGTAAAAATAGGAGATCCAAACGTCAAACCAACGTAAATAACATTGAAGACGTACCTACTTTCATGGATTTGTTATACACCGTATGCAACGGGCGGATAGAGATCATTAGACAATCTCAAGGGAATAGAGAGAGTTTATGATCGGATGTGAAAGAAAGGTAACTTTTGGGTTTTGAAAACTTTAAACTAAACAAGCAATATTCCTTTTTTCTTATATCATTTATATATTGATCTAGGCTCGAATGCATACAAACATGTGGGCTTATGGTCAACATCTTCGAATAAAAGCTATTGACGACTTACTTCTAACTCAAGATTCTTCCGTTGTTGCCTCTTTCAAGCAATTATCACGTGCAAGTTCAAGAGACAAAAATCTTGTTGATAGTAAACTGGGTTATGTGGGAACCATAGTCGTCATTTATGAAATATCATATCGGATATTCAAACAGGTGAATGAAATCCCTCTTCATACAACAATGACATGTAGATTTCTTGAAGTTATACATAATTCTAAAGTTTTGATTCGTGCATTTTGATAGGTGATTCTGAAGGTGGATTGGTTTTGTGCCGAGTATAAAGGCAATAGTGCCACAATGAGAAGAGAACCGTCCAAATTTTGGTCCGTCGACTCCTCAAAGTTAATGCGTGCAACAAGAGAGCTTTACATTCTACCAACTCATGTTGAGCAAGCGTTCTTTTACAAGAACCCAGATTCTCATCCGTGGTGGCAAGTTGTGCATGTCCAACCTAGAGGTCATTAGTTGTTTGATAGCTTTGACCCTGAGGAAGCAAATCAGGATGAATTGGTAACATCCTCGAATCTAAACACATCCATGTTAGAGACGTGTAGAATTTTCCTTGCCAATCATGATGACATTGTAGATGATGAGAACGACAACCATCCGTACTCTGGCACTACAGACACCGAAGAGGAAGAAATAGTGGATGTTGAGCACATGGAGGAAATGAACGTCAACACAGATTTAACGACTGCAGAGGAGTTTGAAGAAGTAAACAAAGATGAGATTTTATTGACGGTTAATCTCAGAGATGATGATGAGGACTATTAGGCGTGTGTATCAACTCACAAATCAACCTATATTGGGTAAGATTTAATCTCACAGTAATTCATTTTGTTGAGTAATGATTTTTATTCTTTTGAAATCTTACTGATAAGGGTGGGTGGTGGGGAGTCTTGTGGTGATAGCCTCATATGGCTAGTGTCAGGGTTCAATTCCCTTCAGGCTCGTTTTTGTTTTTGTAGCTATGTACAAGGTAATCAAAACACGCCGCTGTCCAAGATATGAGGACGCTGCCACCGACAGTGAAGCCCATTTGAAAAGCCTAGCATTTTTGCATGACAGATTAGCCCTGGCATTTTTGCACTGCAGATCAGCCCCTACAGCAGCAGCAGAAGACAGATCAGCCCTAGCGTTAGCAGATTCCACAGCAAGATAGCAGATCAGCCCTAGCGTTTTTGCATCAACATAACCATCCAACATTTTGTAGATCTACCGCGACGAAACCCAGATCTAGACCAACGTTTTCAGTTTTCAGCCAATCAAACTCCGCCGTAGAATCATCGAACCTCGCAGAACTCACCTTCCTGCAGTAGTTCCTCGCCGCATGGTCTACTATTGATTGCACAAAGTGGTACAATGCGGATGCAATGGACGATGACGATGACGGTGATGACGCCGACGACTTTAGGGCTGAAATCTGTGGCCTTCTATCTGCTGAATTTCGGGGCTGTTTCGGTGGCTGAAAATGATTGTTTTGGCTACGTTTTCGAGGGCTAAAAATGGAGATCTTCTGCAACCAACTAGGGCTGATTTGGGGCTATTAAAAACGCTGATCTGATGCGTTTTTATACTGCTGAATTTGCGTTTTTTTATGCTTGTATAGCTTCCCTTCTCGAGTGTGGCTTGTATAGCTTCCCTCCGCAAGGGTGATCACCCAAGGTAGAGACCTCTCGCCGGCCAAGGGCCCTCGACGTCGCGTCTCACAAAGTCGACTCAAGAGGACGAGTGACTGTGGAGGGTCTCGGAACTCGCCTATGCATAGAGACTCGTAACACTCTCCCCGCCTATGAGAGAACTCGATGTCCTCGTCGAGTATATTTGATTTGAGAAAAATTGTAGCCTTGTCCCTACTGTCTACTTTAACCGAGCAGGCTGCCCACTCTTTCCAAGCAACCATCCAAGGAACTTTCATTGTCCCCTGTTTGAGCTGACGACCCTATCTGCTGTCTTTGGACTGTCCCAACCATGCGTCCTCATCGTACTTTTACCCATCTCCGAACATTCACAATGCTTGCGAAGTGGAAGGATCCATCGTGTATCTATGGCTGATGACAGTGCCAACCCCTGCGCATTCGTCACGCCCTCGGGTATGTCTTGAGTGATTCTCTACATCATTTTCTCCCCGTTGGAATTCCTCCCTTTGCATCGCCCTTGACTGTAACCTCCATGAAGTGCCAACCATACCAGTAGCATAACCGTCATCAGTGTGCCCCCACTACTTACTTGGGGACCCCACGTCCATAGGCCTGCTAGTAATCTCATCCAAAATTGCCTGGCATACAGCCCGCTGCCCGGTGTCGAATCATCCCATTCGGGCTAGTGCCGGTTAAGGTATAATAGCATGTGCCTAATCACTCGCACAACATAGCTCCCCGAATGAAAGGCGGGCTGGTGCTCATCTGAGCCCGCTCTCTTGCAATGCGTAGTCGTGTTGCATTCGCACTCAGTGGCTCGCCCGTCTCTTTGAGGCTTGCCCGTCTCTTCGAGGGGAAACACATTGGCCATACATAACCTACCCTAGCATGCTGTTCTTCTCGTACCTGCATATTTCACCCTGTACCTTAGTTGTTTGCTGGCCCTCCGACTCAGCCCGATACCTCCTAGTTGTGGTACATCCCCAATTATGCAATCTAGTCCCTGGCTGCCTAGTATGATGTCGAGTCCACCTGACTCGCTCCGCATCCTCTTGCAACCTGCCTTGTCGCGGTGGGATCCAATGGCCATCTGTGGCCTACATTCGTGCCAGCACTTGTCTTGCTACATTCCGTCTGTCAGAACCAGAAAATGGCTCTAACCCTTCGGGATTAATCCCGCATCGGCCAAGTATATTCCAACGTGCTATCAGCTCAGCACCTCTGCGCATTCGGGTCATTCCGTAAACAAATGCATCCTTGCATGGGTAACCTTCTCCCAGGTCCCATATGCATATCTTCACCTCCAATAGGTCACTATCCACAACCCCAAGCAACCTTGCTTGCCACACATTACTCGGACAGTCGCATCTTTTAACACCCATCATCGAACCATGCGGCGAACTGTAACCACGCGGTGATTAATCCCACTGGGTTTGCCTCAGCTAGCTTATGGCTTGTGTACACTAGTCTATAAGGCCCCTTCAGGGACATTCCCAATCGGGTCTCCATGACCTCTTTCGTGACCCAATGACCTTGGACCACTGTCAATTCATAACCCCAGTCACACCTTGCTGTACCTCGCACCTCAATGACCACTTGCATCACTGTCGCACTCATCACTACCGGCATATCCCTGCTCGTTTCTCGCGGTTGCGGGGAATTTTACCACCTTTTCCGGGTAATTCCACAATCATCCTTCCCATATGTGCTCCAAGCCAGTAGGCTTGTTGCTGACCTTCCTGTTTTCCCGACCGCCATCTTAACCAAGCTATTCGCAGCCATACTGTGAACACCATTTGCTGAGGGGTTCAGCCTCATGCACACACCCCAACTCAATGGTATACCATAGGTTATACGCATATCAGCAGACCCTGCCCGGCTCACATCCTTTATCTTCACTTCACAATCAAGCATCACGACCACAGTGCCACATTCCAGGTTCGCCACATCTCCTCTCAATTCTTTGCATACGAATGGATTATCACCACAAATTTCCACAATCCCCTTCTCGGGCAATTCGAAGGTAGCAGCCTGTAGGTCGCTGCGTATTGCATGCTCCAGCTCTCCCCTCTCGTGTGGGGGATAGGAGTCCGCAGGGTTCACCTGGTGCTCCTCCTCAATTTCTTCACTGGTACAATACCCACCATTTAAGTATGGCTCGCAAGCCAACAACTCCCCATCCAACAGGGTATGACTAGCACTACTTCCGGTTTCATGCAATACTTTTTCCTCATAACGGGCATCAACATAGTCGGGAAACATCACATCCAATTTCTTCGTCAACTCTTCCTCACTCATGCATTCTTCTCCTTCGTCCACACACGGGACATCCATACATTCTTCTGCTTTGTCCATACACGGGGCATCCGTCTCCTTCTCTTCTTCTGCTTGTTTTTCCTCTTTGCTCAGCTTGGCATGCATCATCGACACCTTTTAAAAAAACCAGGTCATCACTTGCTCTTGCCGACGGAGCTTGGCATCCATAAGCATTTTCTTTCTCTCGAGCTCTTTTCTTGTTCTTCTACTTTCCAGCCGCTGCATCGCCTCTACATCCTTGTAGTAATTCTCAGTCGTCCTCAAGAGTGTTTGAGTCGAGATCTGCATAGCCTTTTGCACCGCATCCCAGTCATATCCTGGTTTTCCTTCGCTCCATCCAGCAAAGCGTTCCCTCACGCATCATATCGCTCTTTCAAAGCATAAGAAGGCAACCTCCACGTTGAACCATGCCTTCAGTGAGGCCATATCCAAAAGCTTGAAAAAACAGATTGGCCCTTAAAACAATAGAATCAGTCACGCCACTTCTCCTACGCAATTGCAGCTATGAAGTCACTTAGTGTAGATGCATATCCATCGACAGCAGAAGCTCAGCAACCTAGCGTTTTTGTCAGTTTTCAACATGGCGTTTTTCAGCAATGAAAGACCAGCAGATTGAGCCCCTAAAGAGTAGCACATTCAACCCAAAGAAACCTTAGTTTTTAGCCCTAAACCGACAGATTTTCAGCGTCAAAGACCTACAGAACAATCCTAGAATCAACGTTTTTGGCCATAGTCGCAGATTTCAACCCATAGCGTTTTTGGATAGTAGATATGAGATTGCATATTTCAGCCCTTAGGACGGTGTCGTCATCCCCTTCGTCATTGCCGACATAGCCTAGACTTGCATCAGTTCCATGCATTCAGCTTGATCCAATTGGTGCTCTCCTACGCGATTGCAGCTATGAAGTTACACCTTCCTCCAATGGGTTACTAGCATGGGAGCTTTTGATGGACCAGAAAAACCAAGTCGATCTTGTTCTGACGGAGGTCGTGATGCCCTGTTTATCAGGCATAGGTCTATTGGGGTGAATTATGAACCATGGGGCCCTCAAGCACATTCCGGTTATCATGATGTCCTCTCATGACTCCATGAATTCCATTTTCAAATGCTTGTCAAAGGGAGATGTGGACTTTCTTGTGAAACAAGCTCGGGGGGTTCACTATGTGTAAAACTACCATATCACGTGCGTTCAAAACATGTTTGTAAAACCCCTTATCTGTAAATTTTGTTAGGAATATAGTGTACCCTTTTCTTTTAAAATCTGTAAGATTTTTTTAAATTTGAAAAAATAATGTCCTTCTATATATATATTTTTGTAATTTTCAAGAACTTTAAATACCCTTCTGTTGAACTCACGTGATAGGTTACATTTTTCTTAGGTGACCTCCCCGGGGAAGCAAGTAAGGAAAAATGCACTGAAGAAGCACTTGCAGCATCTTTGGAGGAGGTGCCATAGTTCAAGGACCTGAGCATTGGGAAGATAAAGATTTTGATCGAAGAGGAGTGGCTGCTGCAACGAATGCACCTTTTCTAGAACTTGTGCCATCAACACACGAAAATTATGGGACAGCTGGAAGTGTTGAGGATGCTCATTTGGCTAGACACCATGTACATTTTATTTGTCTCATATGGTCCCAAGCGGCGAGCATGATAGAAGAGAGGAAAAATCATGCACCCCAATAGTGCACGGTGCACCCTTGCGAGAGTTGCCTACAACTTGCCTCTACTATACGCTACACCTAGTCAGAGAGCAGCTCCGATCGATTTCCACCTTGATAGATCGAGAGTAGAGAGAGAGAGAGAGAGAGAGAGAGAGAGAGAGAGAGAGAGAGAGAGAGAGAGAGAGAGAGAGAGAGAGAGAGAGAGAGAGAGAGAGATAGATGTTAAAAATATTTCTTTCTTTCTACTTACCGTGCTGCTCATGTCGATGACCCATGAGTTTGCACATTTGCTTGACCATCCACTTGTAACTCCATCCTGTCCCATACTCCGTCTCTAGTGTGTTGATAACATATTTCTTGTCATCCTCATGCTGATCACTACAGTGCAAAATAAAGTCGATTAGTAATTCAACTAACAAACTAAAATTTATATTTTTTATGTTAATTAATACTTACTCCCATGGTATATGAACCTGCTTTAGATAAGACGAGCAGAGGTCTCCCATCCGACGTTTGAGGGCGATGCCGGCTCCGAGCTGGAGGACAGCCCCGTCAGGCAAGATGTTGCATGTGACACCCAAGCTGCCAATGCACGTGCACATTGGTGGAGGTGGAGGCACTGATGGGGGAGCTGGCGCGGCTAAGGCGGTGTCTCACGAGTCGATCGGCTTGGTGACGTGCTACTCTGCCGGTGATGCCTACATGCAATATAAACATACATCAGATTAGATGAGAGTTCTTAAAAACTACTTGATATATAATCCATAATCACCATAATAGATATACCTTTGAGACTGACGACCACTAGCCTGTGAATCAGGTGTCAACTGAGTACTAGGAGGTACATTAGGAGTAAGGCGCCGACTCTCATGATGTGATGTGTAATAACCCTAGGAGTTAGAGACCTGGATCCTCCACCCAACCGCCCATACTTATAGGCTCTTAGCCCTAGGATCCCCTATCCACACTGCTAGCTGGCCCGTGTCCGGGGTCCGTGACCCCCCTTTAGGGTAGGGCCCTGCTCGTAGGACCCGTGTCCTGACATTACTCCCCCCTTTGGAAGAGTTTTCGTCCTCGAAAACACAAGTGGTGGTATCTTCATAAGAACACTAATGTTTTCCACCGTGGTATCCCTCTTGGATCCAACGGTTTGTTGAATCGGAACCTGGTTCATTGGGAGGTTCAATGAAATCAAGAATAACATCTTGATTTTCCACATTGTTGTCCCTGTACAACTGTCTTGGTTAACCGACCCATAACCAACATAATGTGAAGACTCCATTTAGAACTCACTTGAGTATGTTAAACGAGTTATCCTAACTAAGAGGTGTCTAAATGCATACCCAGGTTTCAGACTTTCTGAAGGTACTTGAATGTGCAATATAACCTTGGCTCATCTTTCCATGAAAGTACTATGCTGACATACTCATCAGCAGTAACCAAGTCCTTGACTTGCTATGGTTTCTTGCCAGTAGTCAACCCCATCAAAACTGATGATTAAGGTTGATAACTTGAGAATAACAGGCAGAGACTAAAACTAGCCGTAACATGCCTTTCATCATATGAAGCAAACTCCAAACGAGAAAGGTAACCGATCCAGTTGTTTCGCTTCTTGCTAATGTATGCACTTAGCATATCCTTTAGCATGGTTTACTAACGTATGCACTTTGCATATCCTTTAGTACTAAATAGAATGCTTGTAAGCTGCCCATCCTACGCGGGATGAATAACAGTAGTAAGGGTGAGGTGCTTTTACCCCAACCACTTACACAAAGTCGTCCACGACTGACGACAAACTATGAATCAATCATTGAGTATCCAGCCATATACTCGATATGGAATGGAGACAACCAACTAAGTTGAAAGCAGATTGGAGTTTTAAGCATCCAATCACAGACACCCATACTTAGACATCACCTTGTATGGCACCCATACTAAATCTGCAAGAGAGATTGCACTGACAGTGCAAAAAATTGCAGAAACAATAATGTCCATGAATTTGCACGCCGCTCCGAATAAATTTGTGTTAAACACTAGGGCCCATAACACCTAGTGTGCATGCATTTAACACAAACATATCCGAACCGCAATTCCATGACGAGACTTTCCACTGTACTTACGTGAAAATCTTGCAACAAAAGTTGGACCATAATAGAATGTGACAACCCAATCACACCTAGGAACCAACCATGAGACCTTCTCATGAACGTAGCATACTTTGCTATATGTAGAAACAACCCTCCGTTAAGGTGGTTCACAGCACTTGTAATCACAACAAGTCTGTACTTAGTACCCGACAATTTTTGGCCACTGAAATTGTACCTGATACTGTGTGCTGTGAATGGTCTAATGAACGGATGCGACCAGCACCTAGGTACTTCGTCGCGACACATCATTAAGAATTGGGCGCCAGTGTCAGTCCCAGAGACTCATATTCTCCACATGTGGAATATGTCTCAAGTAAGGATGTCAGGAAAAGTGACATCCATCAAGTACGAGCTGTACTTGTGTGTGGAGGTAACTGATAACACTCTGTGACAAGAGTGAGAGGGACCCTCATTATCATGCTCCACACTGGCTAAACCGAACTCCTGGAGTTCCTAGACCATGTTGTATCCCATGTGACAACATGTGCCAAATTGGACCCTACAAGTAGGTTCGTAACATCATAGGGTATAGTGGATGCTACGGTCCAAATACTCCGTTCCAACATGCCCTTGGCATGGCTATGAAACATTCAAGCCTATGTATACGACTTGTAGTGGAAATCGTGGGTGTTGCCTGCGCAATCCGATCCCGTTGGGTAACATCTACGTAGTCAAACCTCATGGTAAGACCCTCTGTAGAAACTACTCTACTAGCAGGCAACAGTAACCAACATAGTTAACTGTGTACATAATGATTGGAATCAACTCGAAAAGTTGAATTCGTCCGCTACCGTGTGGTAGATTGCAGAATTATTTCCTTGAAAGTTTAAATGGGAGAGATCAAACTGTGATCCTCAATGCCTATGGGGTGATTTAGCAGTCACCCTCCGGGTCGTACCCCAGACAATATGTCCGTAGACACTCTGTAGTGCTATAGAGAGAGCAGGGAATCCACACAAGTGAACTGCCTAGCTCTGGTGGACAGCCATGCTGTCGGAACTGATTGCTGCATCCATACTTCCTTGTAGAGATCAGGGGATGTGAGTTGAAGATTATCAAAAACTCAACTTGAGTGTCGCACTGAAAACATGTAGTGCAAAAATGACACCTTAATCATCCGTAATGACAAGACTCTTGCTTGCCCATTAACATTGATGTGTACTTCCTTGGGTAGATCTGTTTGATCGTGAAAACAATCACCCGAAGAATGCCAATAGTTGGGTCTTACCCTTGGCCGAAAAATGGCTCTTAGCCTGTGTGGCTCATAGCCCTTATGCAAAGTTGTGTTCAATGGATGGACCGATGAAGACTAATTTGAGTAGCATCTTAGCCACGTGTTAGCTGAGAGTTAGATTCACTATGCAAGATGCATAAATAGAAGGCTTGCTTCACCTAAATTGGTAGCCAACTGATGTGGCTGCCAATAGCATGACAAAAATAATCGACCTTGTCGAGCAAGTTCAAGTGAAATTAACTAGTATTGTGTGGCAAGCATCCTATGTCGGCTTGTATAAACAATGACAAGGAGTCGGCCATGCCGAGCAACTTGCTGGCCTCCACAAATCCAGTAATAGGCTATGCGTGTCACCTTGAGATATTGAAAAACCGGCCCTTGACCCTGCCTTTGAAGCAAAAAGTAACTTGTGACGAGTGTGCTCCATTAAGGTACTCAGGACAGGCCATGCTTCATATAAGTATGTCTGGCCTCATTGCCAAGAAATGCTATTAGCAATCGATGACATAGCATAAAGAGTCAACTTGCCAGGTTTGATTGCTATTGTGCATGACAATCACCACTCCTAGCATTAGTGTTTGCATCACCACAAAGTGTGGTTAAACTTTGTATAGGTAGAGAAGCCTTGCTTCTCTGCAAGCCCAAACTCAGGGCTCTTTCCAGTCGCCTTGAAATCGGCCATGCCGATCAGCGATCCAACCATGCAAAACAACTTTGCACGCATGAGCCGAATTAGCCGCGGCCTTGCCGTTGCATCAAAGATGAAGCTTGGAAATTCGATATGTATACGTCTGCAAAATAGCATCACATAGAGATTAAGAAAATCCTTGGAAGTACGAAAAGACCAAACTGATGAGCATGGCGTTTGTCCGTGTACGCGGCAAACATATCCGCCACTTGTTCAACAATATCGTCTTTGCCTAGGAGCTTTGCCCCTTTGCCAAGTCGAACAACAGGCCTTGCCTGACGAGCATGTTCCATCAAGTTACTTTGTTGGATTCCCCTCATAGGGAGAAGCCATGCTTCTAATGTAGATTGTCGTGTCCAAGCCGTTAACGTCATGGCCTTGCCAAAACCGTGCATAAGCATGCATACCTTGGAAAAGCCGTCTTTGCCTCCCTTCGAGGCTTGCATGCAGCCTGAAAAACTGGGGACGGTCCAATGGGCAGGCCTTGGATTCACCTTGTAGTCCTCGCCGGGAGATATTTCAAGCGCTCGAATCTCCTCATTAAATTGGAATTTTTTGTACATGATCAAAAATCTGGTTTGCCGCTGCTCATCCCGGACCTCCAAGGTTGTGGAGCTGCACCCAGAACATGATGGTAGAGGTCCATCCTCGGGTTCCATCCGTGGGCTCCTTGTGGGACGGAAAACCTGCTTGTGGGCGGCCCTTGGGCGCCCATAATCGGAAATGAAAAGAAGAAGAAAAAAAAAATAACGCAACCCCTAGCCTCCAACGATGGCGGCCGCGTAGCAGAAGAGAACAGGAGAGAGATAACGCGCCACAAGCCTCAGCTTGCCTTGCTACTGAAACGCGTTTTGGCCTTCTGTTTGTCACGCATCTGTCAAGCTTGAAAACACCCAATTCCACGCAGGTCAAAACTTGACCTCGGGTGAGTGCAAGGCGTGTCGTCGACTGTGTTCGGCTCTGCAGGAGCCGCTTCCCATGGACAAGCTTGCTGTCGGGCCCTGATGCCTCTTCCGCCATGCCACTTGATGCATGACCTTACCCTCCCTTGCATGGCTTCTCGCGAAACTGCCATGGCTGCGAGAGAGATCGAGAAGGATGCCTTGCATGAGAGACCGAGAGGGAACGAGAGCCATGCTTCTTTCCCTCCTCCATGCCTCCTCCTCCCCTGGGCTCTGATACCAATGTAAGAACACTAGGAGCTAGAGACCTGGATCCTCCACCCAACCACCCATACTTATAGGCTCTTAGCCCTAGGATCCCCTATCCACACTGCTAGTTGGCCTGTAAGGTCTCCGACCCCGATCAAAAAGAACACCATTGTACCATGAAATGAACATAATGGAAAAAGTTACTATTTTTAGCAATTTTCCAAATTCTGTCAGTGCCATGATGTTTAGAATGTTTTAAAGCTCCGAAATGTGAATTAAAATAATTTTTGTAAAAAAGTTCCAAAAATAGCAAGTTTTTGGTCACCCGACCCGTCCAGTTTTGATCGTCTCGAAAAACACCACCCGTACCCCAAATTTGAAAAAATGCATTTTCGGACCCCGAGGGCTGCTAAATATGGCAGGTACTCGGGCCAGTACGCCTAAGTTAGAGCTTGCTATAGCAATTTTCGGCATCAAAATCCGACTCGTATGACCCATTTTAGCCTAGAACCAAATTTTCTCAAAATTGCCCGGGGAGGTACCGGGGGCCCGAGACAGTGTGGGAACAGGTTCCAGCCCACTCCATATGAGCTTTAGCAGCTAGGGGGTGCTCTCTTGCTTTGTGGGAGTCCTGGGAGAGTCTCCAAGCCAGTAACTAAGTCTCAGAGTCAGTTAACCAAGCCAACCTGACACTTGGTGGGTAGGGGAACTGGACTTGCCAATGCAGAGACTGAGTGCTCACTCAGATGCTTATAGAAGCACAAATCGATTTTCAGCCTGTAGGAGCCTATTTAAAGGACTGCACACAGACACACACACACACACACACACACACACACACACACACACACACACACACACACACACACACACACACACACACACACACACACAGACATGCTCACACACACACACAATGCACACACTCACACACCTACACACACTCTCGGACGGTGCTGCCGGAACACACACCTTTTGAAGGGGAAGCAAGGAGGGAGGTGCTGTCGAATTCTCGCCTCAAGAAGCTCGATTAGATCAGAGAATCGAGAGGATTATCAGCCCTTAATCACGAGGACTCGCTTTGGTGGAGCCCACGACCACGAAGCAGGAACGAGCAAGGTGAACGGAAAGGGAAAAGCTCCCATGGAGGAACAAGTACCGGCCATCTCACGGGTCATCGATGAAGAAGTGGAAGAGGTAGATCATATTTTTATTCAGGTTGTTTAAATTAACATTGCATACGCTAGTTAGGAATGCTCATATCCCCAAACATGTTGGAGAAATTCGACGGAAACCTCGGCATTGAAATCATTGTACATTAAGTTCTAAAGTAGGAAGGTAATGTTTGATGGGTATGTTGTTTGCAATAGGAAAGAATGTCTGCTAGGGAAAATTTAGCTCGACATGTTCATTTTAATTCCGATGCTGAATCAGTCCTGACCCCCCTACTGATCATAGGGGGTAGAGTTCCTCGTTAAGGACTCTTGAATCCACGACTTGCTTTCTATGCGGTGGATACCCACGACGTGCTTTCTATGCGGTGGGAACCCACGTCTTGCTTTCTATGCGGTGGGAGTGTCCATGACGTGCTTTCTATGCGGTGGACATACCTAGTTGTATGGGCAGGTAGGCGACAACGGGAGGAGTGAACTCTTGCTGGAGGGGGGATGTTGTACCTCCAGAACATTGCAACTTTTATGAATAAGTTTGAGTAGAATTTTTACTAGAATTCTGTCTTGGTGCTGTTTGCAATACTGGTTGAAGGGCTGTCTTAACGAATAATGTGATTTGGAATTAAACAAGGAATATCTTTGTTGAACAATCTTTGTGGTAGTAATTAGGTCACACAAGGAAGTGTGAGTGTGGGGGTGGAAAGTGGGGGCTTGGCTCAGGTTGCCAATGCCTACGAGATGGGTGGTCCCGATTGGTCGGGAACTCTCTGTCCCCATTGTGCTTACTTCGATATTAGTAATACTCATTGCCCCTAGAGCGGTGAAATCTCGAGAGTACGTGCCTCTGAAACATGGGGAAAAAGGCACTTGAGGTTTCTCTCCTCTTGGAAGGTGGGTCTTAGGATTGCTACATAGGTTAAATCACGTTTCCCCCTGCGAGGTGGAGCTAGATCTCCTTGCTAGTAGGCTCGAACTCAATTCACTTTGTGATGAGAGATCGTTCGCTAGATGAACCCATACCACTTTGTTTGCTTCCGCTATAGATCTAGTGGCCACCAGGTTTACCATCAGATTCGTTGTTGAGACGACGGGGTGGGGACCTCACACCTGGTATCAGAGCCTAGGTTAGGCTGGGAGATAAAGTCGTATTGTTTGAACATTTAAGAGGAACTGAAAGTATATAGGTAGTTGATCCGAATTCCTTGCATTGGTGTTGCAGGAAGACCCCGTGCTCGAATATCGGAAGTTCCAAGTGTTTGAGCTTATTTATGAGCAAGCTCGAAGATCCCCAGTTTACCAGTTCAGGTGAGATGTCATGGAGATACTGTTGAAGGCTTATACGCCACACTCCACTCGCATTGATAGAGGATGGGAACTTGATTGGACATTTCCAGGAGGGGTTTACTACATCAACGCTCGGAAGCTAGGATGCCTGGCTACCGACTTGAAGAAGATACGTTGGGAAAAAGAGTTGAGAGTAATAGAGATATTCTACTTGGTGCCTACACGATTGGACCAGACTGTTTCAAACAACTCCAATCAAACCATCAACGACTGGCTTTTGGAGAAGGTCACCAACGTGATCCCAGCGAACCGAGTCAAAACCTTTGGATTACTGAAGGCGGAACTCCGGCTTGATATCTTAGTTTATTATCCACTAAAGAATGAGTATAGAAACTATTACACGAATGAAATAGTGCATCACGTGAATACCATCGCCTAGGCGTATTGTATACGCAATCCATAAAGCCATGTAATAAGCTGATCATCAGTTATCCTAAACCTTGAGGGGTTTCAATTGTAATAAATTTTCATCAATAAAGTGCTTTTTGTCTCTGAATCTCTGTCTCTTGATAAAGTAGAATCTTGAATTTTATTTAAAGTCTTGTGTCTATCCAAGTAATGTATCAAGAATTCGTATAATCCATGTAGGTACTGCCTGTTGCTCTGTACTCGGCAACGCAAGAGAAGAAGCTCCTCCTTAAGAAAGCCCAACCTCCGACCTTTAAGGGCAAGGGGGAAAATGTGGAGAGAGATGCGGAAGTATGGATGGAAGCCATGGATGACTACTTTGAAGCTGCAGGGACCCAACCCGTAAATCAGACCATGCTTGCGATGTTCCGCTTGACTCGCGATGCCAAGATATGGTGGAAGCAACATTGCAGGGACATGGATATTAAGGGATCTTCCCAGTCCTGGGAAGACATTAAAGCTGCGATAATGGGGCGTTATTTACCGCCTGCCTATAGAACCTTGAGGATGAATGAATTCTTTTCACTTCGGTAGCTGAATTCATCTGTCGAAGAATACTATGCAAAGTTTGTCACTCTTCGGAGATATGCCCCTAAGATGACCTTGGAACAATAGGTGGCAAGGTTCTGCCAAGGACTAATCGACCCCCTGAATACTCGGCTGGAAGCTCTCAGGCCGACGACGCTACAGGATGCCTTGTTAAGGGCCAAACATCTAGCTCTCGAAGTACAAAGGGCTAATCAGAACAGGAGGAATCATTGGGCAAAGAGGGCAAGGACCACTGCTTGGGATAACACACCATCCAACCAAGCGTATAACCAGCGCCCTATTGTGGCTACCACCACAACAATGGAGTTCCCCGATGTTCGATGCTATGGTTGCGATGAGCATGGACATTACAGATCCAATTGCCCCAGGAACATTCAGGAAACCAACGCCAATGCCATACCCTTGAATACCCGTGGGCGTGGCCAAGCTAATGGAAGAGGAGGACGAGGAAGGATGAACAGAGGGCGAGGGCGTGGAGCTACCGCCAGAGTGAATGCCGCAGTGGTACAACCAACTGTGGGTGATGAAACAGTGGAGAGAGAAACCCTACATGCTGCAATTGACAATCCCAATGGTTGCAAGCAATACGCTGTCATTCATACGCCAGGATCTCTCACAGGTGAACAGGTTAATTTCCTTATAGATTGTGGTAGTACTCTTTCATTTCTTTTGCCCAGATGCATGAGGAAGCTAAAGCTAGAAAAGTATCCAACAAGCAAGCTAGTTGTAGAGTTAGCAAACGGCAAGGAAGTAGTATCTCAACATTCTGTAGGAAAAATCGACTTTGATTTAGGGGGACACCCAACTTCTGCCCAATTTAGAACCCTACCCTTAGGATTCTTTGATGGGATACTAGGGATGGACTGGCTAAAGCAAAATAGGACCCACATACATTGTGCACAAGGGAACTTTACTTTTACAGATAACTTGGGTAATGAAGCCTTAATCCAGGGGAAAAATGGGAGACCTAGGGCTACTCTAGTTAAGGCCAGCAGGCTTTTGAAGGGACTAAGGAAGGGTCAACAAATTTATGCGGTTAAACTCAACAAAGTGGACCAATCAGATACCTCACTTCGACCAAACTGGTTGAGGGAGTATGATGATGTATTCCCTGAAGACCTTGCGAATCTTCCACCACACAGAGAGGTAGATCATGAGATAGAGACTATTCCTGGATGTGAACCTATCTCAAAAAGACCTTATAAGATGTCACTTCCAGAGGCCATCGAACTCAAGGAACAACTTAGGCAACTCATTGAGCAAGGATTCATTCTACCCAGTACTTCTCCTTGGGGTGCTCCAGTTCTTTTTCAGAAGAAGAAGGATGGAACCTTAAGGCTATGCATAGACTATCGTGGACTGAACCAGGTAACTGTCAAGAACAAGTATCCAATTCCAAGGATTGACGAACTTTTGGACAGGCTCCACGGCGCCAAAATATTTACAAAGATTGATCTAAGGTCAGGATATTACCAAATCAGGATCAAGAAATTAGATATTCCAAAGACAGCTTTCAATACTAGGTATGGGCACTACGAGTTCACAGTAATGTCTTTTGGTCTAACAAATGCTCTTGCAAGCTTCAATCGACTTATGCAGGATATTTTCAGACCTTACCTGGATGATTTTGTCTTGGTTTTCTTTGATGACATTCTGATCTACTCTAAGAACGAGGCAGATCACGAAGAACATGTTCGCAAAGTACTTGATCTTCTTCGAGAACACCAACTTTACGCTAAAGAGAGCAAGTGCACCTTTTGCTCACCAAAAGGTCAACTATCTTGGATTTGTCATATCGGCTGAGGGGATTTCAGTGGACCTAGACAAGGTCAAGGACATCCGTTGATTGGCCTCAACCATCCACCGTCAGCGAAGTAAGAGGATTTCTTGGAATAACGGGATGGTACAGAATTTTTGTCAAGGACTATGCACGTATTGCTACACCTTTGACGGAACTCCTAAAGAAAGGAATGAGGATCGAATGGAAGACCGAGCACGAGTCTAGCTTTGCTAAGCTAAAAGAATTATTGGTCTCAGCTCCTATTTTTAAAGCTTCCAGATTTCAACAAGGAATTTGAAGTAGCGACCGACGCTAGCAAATTTGCTCTAGGCGGAGTTCTTACTCAAGAAGGAAGACCAGTGGCTTATACTTCACGAAAGCTGAGAGATCATGAGAAGAATTATCCTACTCATGATTTGGAACTTTTAGCAGTTATTCTTGCGCTGAAGTTATGGAGACATTATCTTCTTGGACGCAAGTTTCAACTGGTTACAGACCACAAGAGCTTAAAATGGATTTTTACTCAACCTATTCTCAATATGCGACAACGACGATGGATAGAGATATTACAGGAATATGACCTTGAAATAAAGTATAGAACAGGAAAGGAAAATGCAGTTGCAGATGGTCTTAGCCGAAACTCCTTTCTCGGAGCTATCTCTATTCCAAATAACCCTATCTGGGATAGAATCAAAGAAGCATCTTTGGTAGATCCAGAGTACCAACATATAGTATCTCTAGTCCAGCAAAATAAGATGCCTGAAGCTAAAGATTACTCTCTTATGGGAGGATGTCTTTACTACAGACATAGACTCTATGTACCCAGAGATCCAACCTTAAAGAAGGCCATTTTATATGAAGTGCACGATAGCCCTACATCCGGACATCCAGGCTATGCTAAGACTCTTCATGCTGTCAGGAGGAGGTATTTTTGGTCTGGAATGAAAGGAGACATACTTCGCTATGTGAGGCAATGTCTTTCTTGTCAGCGGATAAAGGCCGAAAGAATCAAGTTACCAGGGCAACTTCAACCTCTTGACATACCCCAGATGAAATAGGAATGCATCAGTATGGATTTTGTTACAGGATTACCTTCTACAGGAGGGTATGATTCTGTTTTCGTGGTTGTTGATATGCTCACAAAAGTGGCTCATCTAATACCTGTAAAGACAACCTTTACTGCTTCAGATGTTAGTCGGGTATTCATCAAGGAGATTTTTAGGTTACATGGTCTACCCAAGCGTATCGTCAGTGATAGAGATGCCAAGTTTACATCAAAATTTTGGACTTCTCTTTTCCAATCTATTGGGTCACAGTTAGCCTTTAGTACAATGTATCATCCACAGACAGATGGGCAAACTGAGAGAGTTAATCAAGTCATCGAGGACATTCTCAGAGCCTATTGTTCACAAGAGCCAAAGAAGTGGTTACAATATCTACCTTTGGTGGAGTATGCTTACAACTCTTCCGAACACAAAAGCATTGGAATGTCACCTTTCAAAGCTCTTTATGGACAGGACTTTTTAGCACCACTGAACTTCTCAGATCCAACCATCAGGGTAGAAGCCTCTAGAAAGATGTTAGAGGATATGGAAGCACAGACTAGAGCTATTCGCCAGGACATTCAGGCCGCTCAGGATAGACAGCAGCACTATGTAGATAAGAACCGTTCGGAAAGAACTTTCAAAGAACGAGATAAGGTTTTTCTGCGAGTTAGACCAAAGAAAAGCAACTTATCTCTAGGCAGATATAAGAAGCTAAGCCCAAGGTATTGTGGACCATTCGAGATCATTAAGGTTGTGAGTGACCAAGCTTACAAGCTAAAGTTACCTGCAAACTTGAAGGTTCATGATGTATTCCACGTCAGCTTACTCAAACCCTACATTCCTAACCCTGATCAATTCTTGGACTCAGATCAGATAGTCATGCCAGCACAAGGAGTTCTCGAGCTCCAACCTGACTACGTACTGGAAACAAGGGAAAGGAAGTTACGCAACAGAACTATCACGGAGCATCTAATAAAGTGGAAGGATTACCCTGAAGAAGATGCAACTTGGGAGAACGAACCAACGCTCTTAAAGGATTACCCAAACACATTCTTGAGATGAGGACATCTCAAATTTTTCACGTTGGGGAGGTTGTAAGGTCTCCGACCTCGATCAAAAAGAACACCATTGTAGCATGAAATGAACATAATGGAAAAAGTTACTATTTTTAGCAGTTTTCCAAATTCTGTCAATGCCATGATGTTTAGAATGTTTTAAAGCTCCGAAATGTGAATTAAAATAATTTTTGTAAATAAATTCCAAAAATAGCAAGTTTTTGGTCACCTGACCCGTCCAGTTTTGATCGTCTCGAAAAACTGCACCCGTACCCCAAATTTGAAAAAATGCATTTTCGGACCCCGGGGGTTGCTAAATATGGCAGGTACTCGGGCCAGTACGCCTTAGTTAGAGCTTGCTATAGCAATTTTCGGCATCAAAATACGACTCGTATGACCCATTTTAGCGTAGAATCAAATTTTCTCAAAATTTCCCGAGGAGGTACCGGGGGCCCGAGACTGTGTGGGAACAGGTTCCAGCCCACTCCAGATCAGCTTTAGCAGCTAGGGGGCGCCCTCTTGCTTTGTGGGAGTCCTGGGAGAGTTTCCAAGACAGTAACTAAGTCTCAGAGTCAGTTAACCAAGCCAACCTGACACTTGGTGGGTAGGGGAACTGGACTTGCCAATGCAGAGACTGAGTGCTCACTCAGATGCTTATAGCAGCACAAATCGATTTTCAGCCTGTAGGAGCCTATTTAAAGGCCTGCACACACACACACACACACACACACACACACACACACACACACACACACACACACACACACACACACACACACACACACACACACACACACACACAATGCACACACTCACACACCTACACACACTCTGGGACGGTGCTCCCGGAACACACACCTTTTGAAGGGGAAGCAAGGAGGGAGGTGCTGTCGAATTCTCGCCTCAAGAAGCTCGATTAGATCAGAGAATCGAGAGGATTATCAGCCCTTAATCATGAGGACTTTCTTTGGTGGAGCCCACGACCACGAAGCAGGAACGAGCAAGGTGAACGGAAAGGGAAAAGCTCCCATGGAGGAACAAGTACCGGCCATCTCACGGGTCATCGATGAAGAAGTGGACGAGGTAGATCATATTTTTATTCAAGTTGTTTAAATTAACATTGCATACACTAGTTAGGAATGCTCATATCCCCAAACATGTTGGAGAAATCCGACGAAAACCTCGGCATTGAAATCATTGTACATTAAGTTCTAAAGTAGGAAGGTAATGTTTGATGGGTATGCTATTTGCAATAGGAAAGAATGTCTGCTAGGGAAAATTTAGCTCGACATGTTCATTTTAATTCCAATGTTGAATCAGTCCTGACCCCCCTACTGATCACAGGGGGCAGAGTTCCTCCTTAAGGAATCTTGAATCCACGACTTGCTTTCTATGCGGTGGATACCCACGACTTGCTTTCTATGCGGTGGGAACCCACGTCTTGCTTTCTATGCGGTGGGAGGTCCCCACCCCGTCGTCTCAACAACGGATCTGATGGTAAACTTGGTGGCCACTAGATCTATAGCGGAAGCAAACAAAGTGGTCTGGGTTCATCTAGCAGACGATCTCTCATCACAAAGTGAATTGAGTTCGAGCCTACTAGCAAGGAGATCTAGCTCCACCTCGTAGGGGGAAGCGTGATTTAACCTATGTAGCGATCCTAAGACCCACCTTCCAAGAGGAGAGAAACCTCGAGTGCCTTTTTCCCCATGTTTCAGAGGCACGTACTCTCGAGATTTCACCGCTCTAGGGGCAATGAGTATTACTAATATTGAAGTAAGCACAATGGGGACAGAGAGTTCCCGACCAATCGGGACCACCCATCTCGTAAGCATTGGCAACCTGAGCCAAGCCCCCACTTTCCACCCCCACACTCACACTTCCTTGTGTGACCTAATTACTACCACAAAGATTGTTCAACAAAGATATTCCTTGTTTAATTCCGAATCACATTGTTCGTTAAGACAGCCCTTCAACCAATATTGCAAACAGCACCAAGACAGAATTCTAGTAAAAATTCTACTCAAACTTATTCATAAAAGTTCCAATGTTCTGGAGGTACAACATCCCCCCTCTAGCGAGAGTTCACTCCTCCCGTTGTCGCCTAGCTGCCCATACAACTAGGTATGTCCACCGCATAGAAAGCACGTCATGGACACTCCCACCGCATAGAAAGCAAGACGTGGGTTCCCACCGCATAGAAAGCACGTCGTGGGTATCCACCGCATAGAAAGCAAGTCGTGGATTCAAGAGTCCTTAACGAGGAACTCTGCCCCCTGTGATCAGTAGGGGGGTCAGGACTGATTCAACATTGGAATTAAAATGAACATGTCGAGCTAAATTTTCCCTAGCAGACATTCTTTCCTATTGCAAACAGCATACCCATCAAACATTACCTTCCTACTTTAGAACTTAATGTACAATGATTTCAATGCCGAGGTTTCCGTCGGATTTCTCCAACATGTTTGGGGATATGAGCATTCCTAACTAGCGTATGCAATGTTAATTTAAAAAACTTGAATAAAAATATGATCTACCTCTTCTACTTCTTCATCGATGACCCGTGAGATGGCCGGTACTTGTTCCTCCATGGGAGCTTTTCCCTTTCCGTTCACCTTGCTCGTTCCTGCTTCGTGGTCGTGAGCTCCACCAAAGCGAGTCCTCGTGATTAAGGGCTGATAATCCTCTCGATTCTCTGATCTAATCGAGCTTCTTGAGGCGAGAATTCGACAGCACCTCCCTCCTTGCTTCCCCTTCAAAAGGTGTGTGTTCCGGCAGCACCGTCGCAGAGTGTGTGTAGGTGTGTGAGTGTGTGCACTGTGTGTGTGTGAGCATATGTGTGTGTGTGTGTGTGTGTGTGTGTGTGTGTGTGCAGGCCTTTAAATAGGCTCCTACAGGCTGAAAATCGATTTGTGCTGCTATAAGCATCTGAGTGAGCACTCAGTCTCTGCACTGGCAAGTCCAGTTCCCCTACCCACCAAGTGTCAGGTTGGCTTGGTTAACTGACTCTGAGACTTAGTTACTGTCTTGGAAACTCTCCCAGGACTCCCACAAAGCAAGAGGGCGCCCCCTAGCTGCTAAAGCTGATCTGGAGTGGGCTGGAACCTGTTCCCACACAGTCTCGGGCCCCGGTACCTCCTCGGGCAATTTTGAGAAAATTTGATTCTAGGCTAAAATGGGTCATACGAGTCGGATTTTGATGCCGAAAATTGCTATAGCAAGCTCTAACTAAGGCGTACTGGCCCGAGTACTCGGCATATTTAGCAGCCCCCAGGGTCCGAAAATGCATTTTTTCAAATTTGGGGTACGGGTGCAGTTTTTCGAGACGATCAAAACTGGACGGGTCAGGTAACCAAAAACTTGCTATTTTTGGAAATGTTTTTCAAAAATTATTTTAATTCACATTTTGGAGCTTTAAAACATTCTAAACATCATGGCATTGACAGAATTTGGAAAACTGCTAAAAATAGTAACTTTTTTCATTATGTTCATTTCATGGTACAATGGTGTTCTTTTTGATCGGGGTCGGAGACCTTACATGGCCCGTGGCCGGGGTCCGTGACCCCCCTTTAGGGTAGGGCCCTGCCCGTAGGACCCGTGTCCTGACATGATGTACCTGGAATAGGAGTCCTCAGAAAACAAAGACATCATGGGAATACATATATTAAGATTTCTATATTAAAAAAAGAATGACATTACTACTTTATCAATCGAGAAGATTACTAATGTGCTATGGTCTGATCTGCATGAGAGGAAGTCTCCACTTTTGTGTGTGGTTGGGAGGATGTACCCTCTCCAGGACGTACGGGCGAACTGAATCGCCCAAGAAACTCGATGGAGTTGTCTAAACTGGCGTCATCCATCTCCATATAATCTGACATAGCCTCCATCAAAGCCTCTCCTGATAGTCCAGTGGTACGTAGCAAAGTCTTGATGAATGTCAACTTCACTCTATGACCCTGGTCACTCATCGTATCTGTATATTTAAAACAAACCATATGTCAGACTAACACAAACATCGTATCTGCATGTAACATCAATGCAAGTAAAAATATTAATAGATCAAGAATCTATAGATGAGGTCGAAGCAGCCATGAATGGAGTGGACTACAACAAAATAGATCAAACAAAAATTCTACAGATGCTTCAAAAGGTGATGAATCAAATGCAAGATCAGGTAGCAAAACTAAAAGAGAAACACGCTCATTAACAAATTCAATGCAAGAGTAAGCTACATGAGAGATTTGATGGTTTGTGGTCGAATGCAGCACGAGCTTATAACCATATGGTAGATGTGGACAAAATGAAGCAGACCTGGATGTATTCCTGGAAAGGACTCAACCTGAGTTATATGCTGTTGTTGGTAGCGCTTCCGCTTTCGCTTTCGCTGCCTACTCTCACATGGTATCAGACGCTGAGGTTCTTCTCCTAAGCTGACAATCCCCTGCTGATTGCTTCTGTCACGAAAAACTCCCTCAAAACTGAGATCGCTCCCCCTTTGGTGGCTGTGTTTTCTACAAACAGCAGCGTTTTCACCTCTCAGGCTGCGTTTTCTATGCTATGGAGCCAGATCAGCCATCGCTACTCCCTTCTCTCTCAGCCCTGAAGGGATTATCCCAGTCCATCGCTACTCCCTTCTCTCTCACCCCTGAAGGGATTACCCCAAATCAGCCATTGATGAAGCACTTGCAGCAGCGTTTTCAACATTAGACATAGTAGCAGATCAACCCCTTGAAGCATTGCAGAGAACCCCCATTTTCAGCCATAAAAGCGCAGTCAAAACAGTCATTTTCAGCCACCCGAACCAGCCCAAAGATTTGCAGAATTTCAGCAGTTAGAGGACCACAGATTTCAGCCCTAAAGTCGTCATCGTCATCACCATCGTTGTCATCGGCAGGTCCCAGGTTGCATCAGTCCATTGCATACGCATTGTACCACTTTGTGCAATCAAAAAGTAGACTAGTCTCGCCGACGAGAGTGGGGCCTTCGGAGGAGGGTTTTACAACGTCTTTGGTGTCGTATCTCTCTTCTCTCTATCTCTCAGTCTCATTCACTTGCACGCATAGTGTCCATTCACTTTGTTTGTGATCATAGCATTTTCTCATTAAGAACGGAAGACTCTACCTTCCATAAAAACAAAAGGAATCTTGAGCACAGTTCGGAGCACTCATCTTGAGCAAAGCGCAAACAATCATTCCGCTGCACCTAACAAGAGCTTTATGTCCGAGATGTCTCTTGAAATGCAGTGACTGCAGGATATGCCCAACGTGGACAGGGCCAAGGAGCTCTGGTCGTTTTTCACTGGACGAAGTGAGGATATCTCTCTAGACGCAGTCACATATGAGCAACAGAAATCAGAGGCCATCGAGCAGATCGACTCGAGCTTTTAGGACAAGTGGCTAGGCCGTCTCCCTCAATGTCTCACCTACAACTACCAGCTTATGATAGCCTACGCTCCTGCTCTCTTCCAGATGCAATCACATATGCTCTAGAATGTTTTTAGCTGATGCAGAGAGAGGGAATCTCTCGAAATGCAATGTTATCTCAAGGAGTGCATTGATTGCAGTAGTGTCAGGTCAGGAAGGGAGAGATTTGTTTTCAACAGATGCAGAGAGAGGGCATCTCTCTTCAATAACAGATCTTGAGTTTAACTCTCGTCGGATAGATCTTTGAGGTCTCTTGGGATAGTTTCCTACGACATTAAAATCCTCTTCTTCTTTTTCTTCTTCTCTAAATGCAATCAAGTACACTTGCACCTTGAAGGCATATGGTATTGCACAAGATGCTGATATGGAGAAAAGAATTCATTTTGATATTGTTAGTCAGTGGTTGTGCTTGGCACTACCTTGGTCGACATGCATGCCTAATGTGGTGCAGTCCATAGATCACAAAAAGTATACTTAAAGCAAGAGGTCAAGACAAGGGTTCAAGAGACTTCGCCTACAGGCTCGTTCTACTCGTTTCGCCCACTAAGAGTTGGGACGTCTTGCTGGGGTGGGTTGACGAACGGCACATGGGCTTGCAGTGGAGGTAGCGTGGATTGTGGGCTGAGGTCAAGACAAGGGTTCAAGAGCCTTTGCCTACAGGCTCGTTCTACTCGTTTCGCCCACCACTAAGAGCAGGGAAGGCTTGCTGGGGTGGGTTGACGGACGGCACGTGGGCTTGCAGTGGAGGCAGGGTGGACTGTGGGCTGAGGCCGATGCAGAGGACCGCCCTGGGTGGAGGCACTTGGCTGCAGAATCCTCTTCGACTACCCTGGCTCTTCATTTTTTGACAGTAGGAGTTGGCTTGCGCTCCTTTCTCCTTCGGAGATCAACATGTAAGCCTCGGTTCCTGGCATTCTGTTGGGTTTGGGAGGGGGTGTGGCTCCAGTGGCAAGGGAGCCCCATTCGAGTGGCACTCTTTGATCCATGCTGTGGTTTGAAGATGGGATTGTCTCCTTAGCATCCAGGAGGTTCTTCTAGCGGCGCAGATCGAGAGGGTTTGTGTGTGGCAGCCGTGCATTTCAAATCAGTGCATTTCAAAAGACGACATCCTGGACAGGAAGCTCATCAAGCACTTTTTCCGCTTTATGAAGTGCACCACATTTGGGATACATGTCGACCAAGGCAGTGCCAAGCACAACGTTTTCTTTCAACAACCACTCACTAACAATATCATCATAACTTATTTTGCCCATATCAGCATGTTGTGTACTACCACATGCCCTCAAGGTTCCACTGTACATGATTGCATTTGGAAAGATGCAGTCTCTCTGCATCTGCTTAAAAAAGCTCTCTCTCTCTCTCTCTCTCTCTCTCTCTCTTCCTGATCTAACCTTGTAGCAATCAATGCAATGCTTGAAATAACATTACATCTAGAGAGAGACCCTCACTTCGCATTAGGTGAAAATAGGCTAGAGCGTATGTGATTGCACCTAGAGAGACACCCTCACTGCATCCACTAAAGAATTACCAGATCTCCTTGGCCCTGCCCAAGTTGGGCATATCCCCCAATCAGGGCATCTCAAGAGACGACATTTCAGACAAAAAACTCCTCAAGCACTTCGTGTGCTTCATGAAGTACACTACATATGGCATACATGTCGACCAAGGCAGTGGCAAGCATGACGTTGCATTCCATTGAAAACAGCCTAGAGCTCCTGAGCCCTGTCCAAGTTACGCATATCTCACAATCAGGCGACATCCACGACATGAAGCTCTTAAAGTGCTTTTTGGGATCGCTGAAGTGCACCACATTAGGCATACATATCGATCAAGGTAGTTCCAAGCACAACCATTGACTAACAATAATCTTTTGTCCATATCAGCATCTTGTGCAATACCATATGCCTTCAAGGTCGACTCTGTAGATGAGCTCGCCGATGAGTTTTGACTCTTTGTCAGCCAAATGAGAGGCTGCAGGCTCTCACTGACTCCCCCACCAAGAACCAACGCCTAATTCTCATGGACTGCCGCCATGTCCTTGATGATGGTTGGACTCTCATCCAAGAACACGTACTGAGATCTCTCTCTCTCTCTCTCTCTCTCTCACACACACACACACACACACACACACACACACACACACACACACACACACACACACACACACACACACACACACACACACACACACACAAGCACTCTGCTATCACATGAGAGGCTGCCAAATGAGAGGTTGCCGTGCAGTTGGCCAGGGTAGCCATGGCGCTAGCAAATGAGGAGGCGATGAAAGGCAAGAAACACTCGTGCAACTCATGCAAAGAAAACACATCATCTAGCTCTTCTATCTTCACCCCTTCTCCTTCAAAGCTCACTACCATACTTGATGGTGGTGAAGATGATGATGGATCTTGCATGCGCTCGCATTGGTGACGTTGTTTCTCGATGCCTGCAACTCCATATTCAACTGGTGCTTCTCGTTTCACTCTCTTATTCTCTTTGTCTCCACCTCTTTCTCTAGCATTGGAGCCACGACATTGACGAAAAAGTTCAGCAATGCGCGCACCCCGCGCATCTTCAATGCTGCTCTATCATATGCCAAAGCTGCCTCCTCAACCGTGTCAAAGGTCCCTAGCCAAACACGGGCCCCTTGCCTTGCAGAGTCTCGGATCTCGGCTGCATATTTTTCCCACGGCCGACGCCGTACTCCTCGGTAATGCTTCTTGTTGGAGCTCTTGGCAAGATCTACGGGTGTTAATAATGAGCTTGAAGGGGTAGAGCACAATGTAGAGGCAACACCATTTTTTATACCTTTCTTTGGAGGAGTTGTATTTTTGGGTGTTGATGATCTGGGTGCAAGGTGACTCTCCGTCGATGCATCTTCGCATTTTGGGGTGCACGGAAACCAGCCTATCTTGTTCACAGCTTCTTTAAGAATGCCATACACCATCATGTCATCTGAGTCATTTTCATTCAATGGCAAACTAGAGCTTGTGCCCAAGCATGATCTCAAGCAAGTTGGGGTGACTTGAACAATCTGTATGAGCAAACGAGAGGGGGTCGAGGGGCCAGACTCGGTGACACCCATTTGAAGGATGTTTCTTACGCACTACCGTCCCTTCATTTGCATCACAATCTCGTGCAATGTACGACATAAACCTCGTCTATGCATTCATTATCGGTTAAACGACGTCCGTCATTTATTAGTCCCTCGTAAACCCCCCCTATGTCTAGTTAAGAGAGCCCTAAATTTTTGGGGGATCATGTTTACCTCGAGATTTGGGCTAGCCCCTCTCCACCGTTGATCACCTTACTCCATCCCACGTGCGGACTCGTTTCACTTAGTGCCATGTGGTCCCTCCCTTGTATTGTTGCTGATGTAAATTAACTTTACCAAAACGGAAGAGCATGAGCATCTTCCGAATTGAACTGTGCTTGTAATGAGTAATGTTGTATAGGTCATTTTCATGTGTAAAAATCTGCTCTAGAAAGGTTCCCCATCAATAATTATTAAACGCTAGGGTAAATTGTAGTGTAACTAATCACCTTCCAAGCCTACAACTTAGTTCTTAGGAAGCTTGACGTATTGAGGGAATGGCTGATTTGCTGAGCTTGTGATTAAGAATATTATTATTACTGCTGACTCCTGCTATACTTTTGGGCGAGCTTATAAGCACCGAAGCAGGAGCAGCGCACCAACACTCATAGCATAATGACAGCTTGTCGAGCAGCTCCTTCATGCATCTCCCTGTTGGATTCAACCTCAGCAACGGCCAGGTGAAGCTTGGGATGTACATGTGCAGTCTCGAGGGCGGTGTGTTCTTGCCATTCCTCAGCTCTCCCGCCTTCAACGTTAACTCCTCCAATTCCATGAGAGTCCTAGCATGGAAAGGTTCAACTCACCTTCTCTACATTGCCTTAGTGGGCCTTTATTATGTGACCACCAAATACGTGTCATGTATGAGAAGAAAGTCAAGGACATGAAGAGATCAGTTTCTCTCAATTGGAAGAAGACATTAGGGGAAATAGATAACATAATGTGCAATGGTAAACTCTTTGCCACAATCGAAGAAAGCTCAAGTGACATCGGTGATCTTTATGACTCCGACTCACTTGATGATCACGAGGAGGATAAAGTCTTAGTTGGAGAAGACAAGATGATCTTACAAAGCTATCATGGGCCCCTTGCAGGTGTCAATCTCTGTGTTAAAGATGCACTTCCTCAATTGACAGATAATAGATACGTCAAAGAGAATGTTTCACTATCAACAAGCAGCAAAGCCTCTAGTGACGCTGGCGCAAGCAAGACATCTACATCAGATTCGGATCAAAGTACCACGATGCGGAGTCTCCTCTCCTGGAAAAGGAGAAAGCTGAATTTCCAATCGCGGACGTCAGCACATGGAGAGCCGTTGTTGATCAAGGCATATGGAGAGGATGGTGGTGATGACATTGATCGCGATAGGTGCTTGTCAGGATGCCCCATAGAGCCATGCTGTTCTCCGGTACGTAATATGCCTGGATCGATTATATATGTTTTGATGGATGAGGTACCTTGAATAATGCAAAGCCAAGGCTAGTCTAATGTAAAAAATGCACAAAATCTTTGCTAACATAACCTAATTTATCACAAGAAGGTTTTGACATTTTCTTATGTAGGAAAATGGGCTCTTTCTCATTGTTTGCATGTACTGTTTAACATCACGAGCTTCCACTTGGGAGGCACCACATACCAAGCTAGTGCGCTTGGGGACCACTGGCTTGCCCACTAGGCTGGCGATCCCTTGCCCCTAGCCGCACCTAGCTACGGTATGCGGCGCCCTTGCTAATAGAAGCCCATGATGTTATGGTAGGTCACAATGTGAGAATTCTTAGGAATTTGTACAAAAGCTCTTGTATATGGAAATAAGTTTTTTTTGTGTTTGTCAGAATGAGGAGAAAGAAATGCTTTCTTCAGCGATATCTAAATGCTTGGACTTTGGAGAGGAGCTTTTCACTATAGGAAGCTCGGAACATAAAGATTTGGTGAGTAGGGTTGGTAACATGAAGTTCTCTACATCTGTATTTTTTGCCTCTATTGATCAAAGGAGCGAAAGAGCAGCCGGCGAGAGTGCGTGCACGGCCCTTGTTGCAGTGATCGCTGATTGGCTACACAAGAACCCAAATTGTATGCCCATCAAGGCCGAAAATGACACCCTCATCCGAGAAGAATTTGCAGAGTGGCGGAAGCTATTTGATGTTGAGGCCTACAGAAGCAAGTTTGTGGATGGCCACTTTGACCTTGAGACTGTCATAAACGCAAGAATACGACCACTAGCAGTGGATCATGAGCGTTCCTTCATTCGCTTTTTCCAACCTGAGGGGCTAGATGACACCTACAAAAATTTCTTGCAAGGTGCAAAGTGTTTTGAAGAGATTTGGGCAGCAATAGATCAACAGAGTGTAGGCTTGCAGCCCAATGGGGGATTTCAGCTCTACATTGTGAGCTAGAATGATCATTTTTTCCTTTGAAGGTATGCAAAGAAGCTTACTACATTATTGACACACTGGGGGAGAGGCTTTATGAGGGATGTAATCAGGCATACGTTCATCGCTTTGATAGCAAGACGAGCCTCTACCATGTGCCAAAAACGGAGGCTTCAAAGGAGCCTGTTAAAGATAAGAAGGAGGTCTTCCCTACCAAAACAGAGGAAAACCAGTCGCCTCAAGCTCAAGATGTGGGTGTATCCTTCCACCAGAGCAACACCTGTAGCTTAGTTGTTGCCAAGCTGCATGCAGGTGTATACACATACACTGCTTGAAGCTAGCTTTTGCCCCTTTATATATTGCACTCTGCTTCTTCTATCTGTATCAATGCGCACTCTTACTTATATGCTGGTGAAGCTGTGTGATGATAGAGGTTTGGTTTTGAGTTGTCATTGCATATGGTGCGCGCACATACACACACACACACTCACTCTTGTACATGCATGCAGTATTAAGGTCTCCTTCATACACAACCTGCATGCCTATACACATGCACACTCACACGTTGAACTGTTTTTTTGAAACATGCTCTGAACCTATTTTGTAGGCACTTTCATCTGAAGACATTTTGAGGTTGGGTATGGACTTTGCTTTGGATGTTGTAGAAAGTCCCCAGTGCTCGGATCCCCTACCCCTAAGTTTGGTCACACATTTGGATTACAGTAAACCTGCGGTATTGCATTTTTCACTACTCTCACACCCAAAGAGGCAAGTGATGAAGAAGAGGAGGGGCAGAGGGGGGGGGGGAGGGGTACCTGCTCTCGTTTTGCTGTAGCGCTGCCATGGAGCTCGCTATTGTGTAATTTCCCACAAGTTACATTTCAAAGGATTGCAACAATATTATAAAGGTGCCTCGTCGCATGAGAGTAGGGCAGTGTGCAGGCGTCGCTAGGAGCCTCGCTTCACAGCGTCGTTTAAGCAAGGCCAATTTGAAGCGTCGATTATGCCACGGCTACAAATTCAAGTCTTCGATTATGCAACGACAGTGGTTGTTTATGCGACGTTCGATTTTTTTTTAATAAAAAAAAGCCTTTCTTATACGACTGAAACCTCATCTATGGGACGCCTTCGTCATCGGTTAAACGACGCCCGTCAATTATTAGTCCCTCGTAAACCCCCCCTATGGCTAGTAGTGTTATAATCTCATCTTTATTGGTCAATACCTATATTTGTGGGTACAAGAAATATATACACCCACGTCTACATGATAGTGCATGTAGTGGACAAACCCCTTTGCCTCTGCTCTAGCTGTAGCATTTCACAACATCTTAACATCTTTTCAAAGTAGATCTTTGTCTGTAGCATGCAGGTATGCCATTCTTGCAATGTAGCTGATGCCTGCTCAAAGCACTTAATTCTTACTCTAGATTTTACGGGCTGTGTAGTGTGTGTGTGTGTGTGTGACCCTTGGAATCGTCATCTTGCATCACTAATTTTTGTGTAGGCTCAATTTTCTCTTTCATTGGCTGATCATGACGGCTTATTGTATGGCAGCAGCAATCGAACATGCAGGTGGAATTGCTGGTCCGCATGGACTGTCGAGGCTGTGAGCGCATGAAATTTTCTCATGTAGGAAAACGGAATCTTTTTCAGTGTTTTTCACATGAGCAAGTGTTTTTCATACAATGCTTAACATTATGAGCGCACCTTCCTTGACATGCAAAGTGCACCTTCATTGACATGCACTAAAATCTAACCTAAATATAAAAAAAGCTAGTCCATCGAACATAAATCTAGATCTAATTTAATCTTAAACTCAAAATAAACCTAAATATAATCTAATCTAACATAAATCTAACTCAAAATAAACCTAAATCTAATCTAATCTAACCTAAATAAACCTAAATTTAATCGAACATAAATCTAAATCTAACATAATCTTAAACTCAAGATAAACATAAATCTAAATGTAATCTAACTTAATCTAATTTAAATTTTAACATAATCTCTTTCTCTCTTTGTTTTCTCCCCTTACCTCTCTCTTTCGTCTTCTCCCCCCCCCCCTCTCTCTCTCTTTGGTTTTTTATTCTCTCTCTCTCTCTCTCTCTCTCTCTCTCTCTCTCTCTCTCTCTCTCTCTCTTTGTTCAACAGGTCTTGACTTCAACTCCTTGTCGGCTAGATCTTTAAGGTCTCTTGAGATAGTTTTCTACGATGTTATAACTCTCTTCTTCTCGGGTGTGTGTGTGTGTGGTTGCTAGTGTGTGCCAATAAAAAGAGGAAAAAAGAGGAACATGAGAGAGAGAGGAGAGGGAAGGAGCATATCTAGCTCTCCTTCCTCTCCTCGTGTATGTGTGTGTGTGTGTGTGTGGAGAAGAAAGAGAGCGAGAGGGATAGCGCGGGTTACCTCTTTGCTTTCTTGAGCGCCGAAAACTCAGATCTGAGATCTGAGTTTTTGGGCGCTCTCGGTTTTTTTTAACCCCTGTCTCGGCGTTGCTATGAGCGTCGCTATGTTACAAATAAACTAGCGATG
Source organism: Adiantum capillus-veneris (assembly GCF_014529385.1). Lineage (NCBI taxonomy): Eukaryota > Viridiplantae > Streptophyta > Polypodiopsida > Polypodiales > Pteridaceae > Adiantum > Adiantum capillus-veneris. The sequence continues at coordinate 95,634,156 of NC_140940.1, read as the reverse complement.
CCCATAGCGATGCCGTGAATTTTCTCTTTTAAGCGTCGCACTGCGAGTGTCGCTAATGTGAGGTACCTCTTATAGTGTTCATATGGTTGGATAAGATCTCACTTTGTCCCCGCAATAACCAAAGCCATCTATTCTGTAGTTTATACTTGTTGATTTTCTAGATTAGCAGTTTGGTCCTTAGATGCTACTCCCCCCACTAATCTTTGCTAAAGCATTTGTAACATTGATATGCAATGATATCCAACTAATTGTGGGATTAATGATTTGAAACACAAACTTACAAGCCTTCCCTCCAAAAACTTGGTTCTTAGTCGTCAATCTTGAGCTATCAACTCTAAACATGGGACTAATGATTTCAAATGCAAACTTACAAGCCTTCCCTTCAAAACTTGAGATATTTCGTTAGTCTCGATGAGTGTATGTCTCTCTATTAACTCTAGGCATGAAGAGTGCTTATTTTTCTGATGAGAGAACCAATTTGAACTTGTATCATCAACCTCTTCATTTTCAACACTTACCCAAAGAAAGAAGAACACACATCATCTTCACGTTGATGTATTGCAACATTACGCACCATTGCAGAAATGCAAGAGGGAGTCTTTTTTATCTCCATAGGAGAAATAACTTAGAAGGATAAACAAAGAGCATCATTTTGATTTTTGAACCAATGGGTACATTTGGCCACCTCTCTTTGCTATATCACTAACCTTTTACATTTCACAGGCAATGGCAAGGATGAGTTATTGGACTATACTGAAGATTTGGAAATGCAAGGATTGAATGCAGAAAGCAAATAGACTTTCTAGCGATGGATAACATGCAACTAAAGAAACTGAACGAGGCATGCGCTTAAAGGTTTCATAAAACAGAGAGACAATCCAAATCCTTGAGAATAGGATCATAAGTTTGCATGAAAAATAGGCCATGCTTGGGCGTCAAAAACGAAAACAAGATCTATGTAACATAGAGAATATGAAGATTGGTAGTGGTGGGCCGCAAAAACAAATACGAGCTTTAAGGTAACTCAAAGTTTTTTTTTTGCTTTTTATCTAATATATGCTTATACTTTCTTATTTTTTTATCACGACGCATAGTACTTTCATTGTAGACCTTTGCTACATCCAAAATTGAACATAGAAGGTTCTAAGGTGAGGCTCCTTGCTTCCTTCATGAAGAAGAACCAGTTGGAACCAATGGAAGTGCATGCAATAATTGACGAGAGTGGCATCCCACAGATGGGCTACATGATACTTCAAAACATTAGCTAAAAAGTCTTAAAGTAAGTTACAGAGAGGATCATTGCTGCCAAATCCATCATATGTAAGGCTACACGTAAACAATGAGGTGTTTGAGAAACTTGGTTCACCATTCTATATTGAAGCAACATTCTTGGGCAAGGTGATAGAGAGGTACAATATAATGAGCATAACAATCTCTTTGTTGATCTTGAAGCATTTCAAAGGTATGTACTTTACTTGTTTGATATGAGTCGCGAGGAGTTCAATGGGGTTCTCAAGTTTGCTTTGAAGCTTGACAAGTGCGAGGTCCTAAAGAATAGGAAGCTGGAGAGATTTGCCATTATCCTCATGAATAGAGCTTTCGATCCATCAATAACCAAAGAGAACCCACAATAGTTCAGTGTGCACTCCGAAAACAACATTTTTTGATACTAGGATCATTTGAGGTATACTTAATTCAAGCTATAATAACAAAAATACTCCATGTATGGTTCTCGGTTTGATGTTCTCATTTTTAATTATAGGTTGATAAGGAAGATTTTGAAGTCCTCCATTGGGTTTTAAGTCGAGCCAAAATTCCTTCTATCATGAGTGATGCACAAAGAAAGGGAGGAGTGATTTTGGTGGAAGGTTTTGGTGACTATACAGTGGAATGACACATGATGGCAGATGACTTAAAGACTCTTAAGTGCATTTATAACATAACACATGGTGCAACTATGGAAAATTGATGCTTATACTGCATGGTTGATGCCCAATGTATTGAGAGTGTGCAATGGACTAGAGCTCCCAACATACATCTTCAAGACAAAGTTTCCGGCCAACGCTTGATATTCCTCTGAGTAGAGTTGATGGATGTACACTTTATGCACTTTGCATAATAATTGAAAAGGTGGTTCATTTATACATATGTTTTGCATGGAACTTAAAGCTAGATAATGAGTAAAAAAGAGTCATCAAAGCATTAGAGGGAGTGCTCTCAGACATTGGTTTTCATGGAGGAAATTTCAAAATTGAAGAGGACCCTAAGTTTTCTCAAAGTCGTTACAAAGTACCTAGGAAACCATTAATAGGCAGTGTCAAGGCTAGAACGTTTCTTAGAAACTTCTTGGATTTATCCTTAAAGACTTTGATAGACAGGAGAGGAGAAACCTGTTCAACAAATGGAAACAACTACACAGAGTGGTTAAAGACAATGTTGGTGGTGGGGCAATCCAAAAGCACAAGGCAAATGTGTGGAAATGACTTGATAAAATCTTTCACTATGTAGAGAAACATTCTTGGAATGAAAGTAAACTCACATCATTTCAAGTAGCCTTGCTAGATTTAAAGAAGGCATACCTGGCAGGGTGGGGTGGGCAACATATCACTCATTACATGGAGCATTAACATGATCAATATACAAAAAAAATTAAAATCTCTACTCATCATTTTGTTTTATTCCAATGCAGCATATACTGTTCAACCATGGTCCATACTTTGCTAAGACATATGGCTCATTGTCAATATGGTCCACACAAGGCATGGAAAAGACCCACTACATGGCAAGAACATGCTACTTTAAGCACATCAAATATGGGGGAGACAATGATAGAGACAATAGCCTATTAGAGTTACACCAATGGACTTATAGATAACTCATCCATAGAGCAAGACAAAAGGAGCTTCTTAAGAGCTCATAAATTACACGTTCTTTACAACACATCCACAAAGAAAAAAGACAAAGGGCTTGGGGAAACTCAAATGCAGGGGAGCTCCATGCAAGGTGGCAACAATCACATGTCCGGAGCAAGAGAAGATGGGCCTGAGCCCATTCGCTTTTACCCTCTTCACAACACATCCTTCTGCCTCACTGCATCCTTCGTCCTCACTGCATACATCTTCGACCTGCAACCCCCTTAGACGAATTCATTCCTCTGTTGATGGAAGCATCCCCACGGGCACCAAGCACCTTATTTTCCTAAAAAATAGCCTTTTGCTGTAGAGTATAAGCATGTTAAATTGTCATGCTTTTTGGTGTCCTGGTCAATGCTAACTAGCACAATTTTGACATATGCTAACTAGTACAATAACATGAGCTACATCTCCAAGATCTATGACATATGATATATCAGTAGAAAGCTCTTGAAACAAGGAATCCAAATGTACAACCTCCGACAAATTTTGATACGAATTGTAAACATTTTACCGGACGCCTAACTTTTTTAAAACGTGCTAACTTGAAACTGCTAACTAGCACAAAAAGCGCGACACGTTAACATGCTTTCACCCTGTATGGATCTAAGCTCTCCGGATCTTTAACTCCTGCCGCTAGAGCCTAAGTTGTGTAGGAAAGGAAATACGGGGCTTTGAGTGCTTGGCACCCATACTCGATGCCAAAGACGCGTAGTGCAAATTGATTCTCTATCAGAATTAGCCTTTTTGCATTCATCGACCACATAAACTTGTAATGACTTTCATTGCAAACAGTGGGAACTTTGCATTGTCCTCAGAGTATTCCTTGTGGTAAATTATGATCTGCAAAACAATATCAAAACATTCATGGGTCATAAGTGAGGTGAGTACAATGGAGTCAAGTCCTTGAATTATTTCTACAAACCTTTTTGTGGTTGAAACATTCAATGTAGTGAGACACACTACATCCTTGCCTTATACTCCAATGACAAGGCCTTGTCTTGAGCCTCCTGCTCTTCTAAGGAAACTATTGTCATATACAAGCACATGTCAACAAGAAGATTCATCTCAATATTGCATCATTACCATACCATACTCCAATGACAAGGCCTTGCCTTTGAGCCTCCTCCTCTTCTAAGGAAACTATCGTCATATACAAGCACTTGTCAACAAGAAGATTGATCTCAATATTGCATCATTATCATCTTCAAAAACATCATAATGCCTAAAAAGTAATTACCACCTAATTCTCGTAATTTCGAGCATGGACCTTCCCCACAAGTGAATAGAGTGACTATTCTCTATCAGGGCTATATGCGCCACAAGGATGCCCATGTTTTCCAAGCCAATTTGTCTTGTGGTCGATTGAAACTGCTCCTTTGTTGGAAATTCGACTTCTTTGGACGTTGCTTTGTTGAATGTATCTTTGAGCAATTGTCCCCTTGGAGTGAACTGTGTGTGTTGGGTGGACAATTGTGTCAACAAGGAGATGTTGGTCCACTCCATCCTCCACAAATCCCATGTCTGTCTCACAAAAAATTGTGATTGTAGCTAGGTAGTAGTCCTTCCGTATATTCAACTCATGCATAATATCCGTGAGCAAAATGTAGTGAATGTTGCCTGCCATAGCAAAGATGGGAACACAATTTAGAGGCAAATATCCTTCCTCATTTGGGCTCTCTTGATTGCTTCCTAATGCTACATTCATAAGAGAAGCAAGAGTTAAACTTGCATAAAATGTTTCCTTTAATACCTTTGCCCGCTCTTCTTCTGGGTCAAATTGTAACTCCACATTTTCTACCTCTTCCTCTAGTGTCAACAAGAAATTACCAGAATATAATGATTGGGAAGCCTTTGACTCACCATCTGTCAAGAAGTGCTAGTAACAGACAAATCCATGGATGAATTTCCCTAAGGAACACTTTTTAGAGTGCCTTGGGCATCTCTTTTGGACAAGCAATGCATTGGAGGGACACCTTTCTAGATAATAATTTAGACTCCTTGTTGCACACTTCTCACGGGCAAGATCGATTGGGTGCACATATCGCATGCCATCAATTGTCAGGGAGTTACCGCAAATGATTGCTTCATTCTATTACAAATGCATTTGTAGGTACTCAATTGAGCAATCAATGATCAACTGGATAGAAAATTCTGCATTAAACATTCTTGATAGCTCTAGTGCATAGTGATGAGCACGGGCGCTATATAAGAACATGTATAGGCTTTTTGCACATGTTTCCTCCTTTTCATCGTACAACCCTAGGACTATGTTGTTCATGTCTAAAAGAAACAACAAGACAAACTACTCTTTCCATATATTGAACGGTAATGGGTGTCAGAACCAAGCGAATGGGGAGCATGCATCATCCCCCAAGGTCCAAATTTTCTTGGTTCTGACTCGTGTATTGAGGTCATTATAGGTCAGGTGGTGATGGGGTTTAGAACTAAGCAAAGAGAGGCCTGGAGAATTCCCCAAGGTTTGCTTGGTTTTGACCCATGTGTTAATGTCATTACATGTCTTTGTGGCACAAAGAGTTAGAACCAAGCGAATAGGGAGCATGGAGAATCCCCCAAGGCCCCTATTTTACTTGTTGTGACCCATAGACACCAAACATTTGTTACAAGTTTTCCCTTACTTAGCCTATGTTCACGTGAGGCTTAGTTATCAGTAATAGATAACTAAGTCCACTATGCCAAAACATAGCATTAAATGAATAACCATACCCTTGCACGGTCATGCAAGGCGTTATTCATTGAATCTCCCAACTATGATTTGAACCTCACAACTATGCCTGGAGAATCTCCCTATTTTTCTTATATGCAACTATGCAAGGCCATTTGTAACTATGCCAATTTTAGCATAGTAGCATAAGTAACATCTTACTGATAACTATGCATCACGTGACCACAACATTACCATACTACTTGAACCGCAAGCCTTATAGCCCTAACAACTACTTTCCCTTGAAGTATTGTTCCGTTTTTTCCCTAAACTTGTGATGTAGAGGCTTTAGTGCGCACAAAAGTGAAATACAGAGTAGAAGAGATCAAGCTAGAGAGAGAGAGAGAGAGAGAGAGAGAGAGAGAGAGAGAGAGAGAGAGAGAGAGAGAGAGAGAGAGAGAGAGAGAGAGAGAGAGAGAGAGAGAGAGAACATGTCAAGGCCATATCCCATGTCACCAAGGTGGATGGCAAAGCGGCATGTAACAGACACAAAGCTTTGGAAGTCACTAAGAGTAAGATCGTGAGAGGTGGCTGAGAGCAAGATTGCGAGATGGTGAAGGGAAGGGAAATTGGTTTCTACTATTTGGAGATGGAGATGGCATTTGCAAGGGCAATCAACTTCTAATATTTCTTTAACTCTTTTGAGTCTAAGTGGCCACACCAAATGGTAACTCAAAAATTCCACATGGGTTGTACTCACAAGGACAACCAAAGTAAAATGCAATAAATAGACTCACATTCTCATGCAGTACGGTCGATCAACCACCATCAAATTATAAATGTGGCTTATTATGAGGCGTATTATCCAAAGCTTAGCCTCTTTTATGCCTTAAGCCTTTGAATGCTACTACTCCCGCCTACAACGCTTCTACTCCCAAGCCTCTTTTCATGTCCTCTTCTGTGTCTCTTGTGCTCCCATACCTCTTTCTGTTTCCTCTTCTGCCTCGCTTCATCAACAAAGCACTACACACACTGCAGAGGTATGATTTTATACTTTTGTGTAGTGCTGATTTGGGAGGTCACTACCAAGTACAGAAGGGTGGGAGAACTATGTTTGGAGCTCTTCTTCGCTTGATACTGACCATCATGCTTGCAATTGTCGTGTTTGTCGCTTAGAGCCCCCTTTTTTGCTAGGGACATTTGCTCATAGAGTGTGGTGTGGTTTTTATGCTGTTTGTAAAGCTGACTCATGAAAAGGCCTTGCCTACAAGAGCAATAGGTGAGTCCTTGCATGCTTAATCAAGAAGGCACCAATAAGAGGGGCACATATATGTCCTACAAGAGTTGCAAAGGATTGAATGACACATGCAGCTAGCCATCCCGTGGATTCTATTCCAATGAGCAGTGAGGGAGATATGCAAGCATTGGAGAGTGGAAATGCAATGGGCCAAAAATCCTCTTCTCTACCTGCAAGAGATTGCAAAAAACTACCTCATTGAGTTCTTCACTGATGGCTACATCCTAGCTGTTTATGCCCATCACGTAACAATTATGCCTCAGGATTTAGATACCCTTCGAAGACTGCAATTTTGCTACAATGTGCTGTTGAGGTAAGCCTTTTATCTTACATTTGATGCATGAATAATCCCTAAAGCCAAGAAAACTTGCATGCACCTCTATGTGCATGAATACAACCTCCTACTTGGAAATCCCTAACACATGCTTCTCGTTCCATGCACACATGATACACTTCAAAGCCACAAGCTACATGTTGTATGCCACATGCTGCTTACCCCTTCTTATTTGTGGTGCATATCCCTCTTCCCTTGATTTCCACTTTCCACCATTGAGCATTTATATGGCCACTATGGTCACTTTTAATTCCCTCTCTCATTGTTCAATCAATCAAGCAAGCTCATTTTATTGCATTGAGTACACTATCACTCATCTACTTTCTCCTAATTGCTATGAATCTCTCACTATGATGAATGCGTCGTTGGTCTATCCACCATAGGCACAACATGTGGTATCAGAGCTAACACATGATTAGAAGTTTTTTATCACACTGGTTAGATCCCTATGCTAGATTTAGCACACTCTCTCTAAGTACTAAATAGATTCATAACTCTTTAGTATTCGATTAGTATAATTTGATTCTAATCATCACTACCATTATGTTTGGGCAAGTCTATATGGCTAGTACCCTAACCAATGTTTAGGGATAATACGATTGAGCTTTAGGTTGATTTTGTGCTTTTTTTTATAAGACTTGCGTGATTGTGTGTATTTAGTTTCTTGCTCTTCTCATTATTTGGAGATGTTTGCTTTGTTTGAAAGAATTAATTGATTATTGCAATGCATTTGCAAGCATAACATTTTCCACAAGCTTGTAGATGCACCAATTTATGTTGTGATGCATGGTTTTTAAGACCCCTTCTGAAGATGCAATAAAGGCACAGTCAGTTGTTGGGGAGATGAGGATACTCTAGTCCAAGGGATCTCAAAAGAGAAGAAAAATCTACTTCACAAGCACCAAAGAGTAAAAAGTGCCATGGATAGAAGATACGTGGGAACGAGCTCTTATGCATGCCTACAACCTATATCTTACAGAATAGCCCATTCTAGGTGTGAATTTCTAGTGAAATTTACACGAGGATGTTCGTGTGGACTCACAGCACAGCATACTCCGTTTTCACTTTTTTTACCGACAGTAAATATTTTTTACTACAGTAAATATTTTTCACCTACATGGTAAATACAAATCACTTTTTACCTACAGTAACTTTTTTTTACCCATGGTAATATTTTTTACTGCACCATAAGTATTTGGTAGGTAACAGTTCACTGTTACTAGAAGCAGTGATTGGGCATCAACAATGCAGTTACAGGAGGAGAAAAGGGGAAAATCTTATGGTAAAGGTGAGTCAACAGGGATAAAGACTTTTGAGTTGAAAAGAGACATGCTGATTTTTTCAAAGAACACATGTCAAAAGAAGCCATGGTTGATATTTTTTTGAGAATTTGATATTCAGGAGGACCGAGCAGGTCCCCCCCTGACATGTGCAGAACCTCCAGTTTCAACAGCCACCTTACCTGCTCTTAAATGCTGGTCAAGGCCTTATCCCCATGTGTCACAATCAGAAAAATCAGCATTCACCCTCCCCTCTCACATCGCTCTAGAGAATATCTTGATGGTGACATATCAGGTGACCTCAATCTGCTGACCACCCTAAGCAAAAAGTAACCCCAATCAGCGGATTTAAGCATGTTTATCCCTAATCCTAAACCCTCTCAGAAACCTATATAAGGAGGCCTTCTCTCACTCAAAACCAACACTTCACCCACTTCACCAAGCAACGAAGCTATGACGACATTGCTCACAACGAGGAGCTATGGATGGAGCTCTACTCTCTCTCCCTCTAGTATGCTATATTACTAGCCCTAAAACCTAAATAAGGAGTCTTCTCTCATGCTCCATGGCCACTATCCTCGCCATCATTCTCTAAGGTATTGATGTGTTGCTAGTAGGATCATACCTACTTGCTGGGTTGATTGTTTTTTTTGGACAAGAGATTATGCCATCCTTGGCTTGCTTCTCTATATCCTTGTTGTGTATGATCAGATGCCATTGTATTGTTAAGCTGATGTCTTGTGTATATATATGCTACATAAGGTCCCTAAGCTTCGTTTCTATGTGTTTTGCCATATGTTTTGATGCCATCATAATGCCAGAAGTCTCACTTGCCTATGTGCACTATGTGTGAGGTCCCTAAACCTCTTAATTTAGGGTGGTGCCCCCTTTGTTTTGTTCTTTGCTTGTTTGCATGAGGCGTGGTTTGTGGAGTGTGCACGAGTACAGAGGCCACCCGATTGCACTGCTCTTTTTCCCGCCACCATTTTGGTGCCCCCACTGAGGAAGGCTACACAGACCTTCAGTCCACAAGCAATGAAGATGTGCAATCTACAACATGGACGAATGGCGTGAGGAGTTTGGAAATTGGAGAATAGAAGAGGAGGAGGCTTTAGAGGCCTTAAAAGCTTTCATCGAGGTCTTGTTACCAGGTTGCAGTGTCATTGAAATTCAAGAAGTAAGTTCTTCTACATGCTTTGTTCGTGATCGTCGCCAACGAAGGAGAGTAAGAAGAAGAGCTTGATATACCTCTCCTCTCAACCTATGAGTGCTCCAGAAACCTCCAACGCACACGAGCTTGAAATATTCTACATCAACATACACGAAGGTACTGTGACACACATTAAGGGAAGAGAAAGCATCACCAGACCTCTCTTTCCTGAGGAGCCGACTAAGAGGAGGAAGATCACCTCTACACCTAAGTGGCCCAAGGCCGCAGCACGTGCTCAAGCGTAAGGTAACATTTGGCTTAATCTCATTAATAAGGATTACATGACCACTACAGGCAAGAAAAAGGCTAGTGAGCAACCAACTTCAACCTCCAACCTGCAACCACGACTCTCACCCCTAAATCCTCCTCAAGCAAAGAGGCGAAGGCTTGCCTACAAGATTGCCGCCCGTCTGCGAGTGCTCCCAGTGCACTTTGTGAATCCAGACACCACCAATCCCAAGCCAACCTCCTGTCCGTGTGAAGATCACTTTGGATATTGTCCAAAGTGCTTTGGAGACCGGGTGAAAAGCCTCCTTGCCCTACCTTTGCTGCTAATTTTCAAGAAGTTATCTCAATCTAAGGAAACTATCTTAGTTGATGATGTGCAGCACATTAATGGTGTCACTTTCATTCGTCATGCTGATTATGGTAATAGCATCCAATTGTTGCTTGCTAAAAGGCTCAGCATTGTACAAAGTGTTGCCATCACGCCTTACGTCTTCACAGATGCATCAGGAAGAGTCGAAGTGATCCGAGGTGCTGACCTTCTGTGACTGATCAGGCTCATTGGTCCCAAGGTGGTGCAACTAAGCTAGGCTCTTGTGTGTAAGTATGGATGCCAATAATGAGAATGATGATCCCCGCATGTTTCCTTTCCATTTTGTGCGTCATATCCGTGTGAATATTTGTATTGATAGAAAAATCTTTTATCAGCAAAGAATAGCCCTGCTGTTTGGAGCCGAGAGACTTGGGGAAATCTTGCGCTCTCCTCATCTTGTCATTCTACCCTTACTAGACTATTACCATTCCTTTGATGTGTCGATCTTCATCCTATTTTGAGCTAAGTTGTGCTAAAGCTCCAAATTGTAATTACCATACTCTATTTTAAAATAAATTGGAGCTGTTTGTGTAATTGTTTACTCTCTCACTTATGGCCTTCCCTAATTTTTATGGTAAGCCTAGGGAGGTTGCTCCAGACTTTTTGGATAATTTGGAAATGGCCTTTCTGGTATCGGGAAGGGATGACGAAGCTACTAAGTTAAGGGCCTTTCCTTTGGTCTTGAGGGAAGGTGCAAAATTATGGTATCAAAATTTGGCACCTGAAGAAAGAAGAGACTGGGAGTCCTTAAAGATGGCCTTCATCGAAGAATTTCGCCGCCATGAGCCTCCAGAGGAGATATGGAGACAGCTCTTAGAGCTACGCCAAACATCACCCAATGACTATAGAAGCTATGAAGGAAAGTTTTCCAACCTGTGGGAGAAATGGTGTGCATCACTAGGTGAAGGAGAAAGGGCACCAGAATGCCTAAAGAAGGACTGTTTCCTGGCAGGGCTTTACCCCATCCTTCGAGAAAAGGTAAAAGGTAAATTCCCAGATACCTTTGATAAAGCTATGACTTATGCAAGGGAGAAGGATAGGAAGTTAAAATTCCAAGCTCAACTACAAGGAGGAATGGAGCCTCCACCGCTAGCTCAACCTACGGCAAGGGTAGTAGCAGGGACAGGAGCAATAGACCAAGAGTCCTCTCAACAAGAATTACTTCAACAAATCACCAATCAACTAGAGAGCCTGTCCATCAATCTGGTTCAAGGTGTAAGGGCTCCCCAGCCAGGAAATGAACGAAATAGACAAGAAGGACAAAGGCAAGTATGTGAGTACATTTGCTACAACTGTGGAGAGGTAGGTCACGGCATGTATTATTGCCCCCATCCATGACGCTATCAAGGAAATGGTAATCAAAGACGGCCTCCTCGCCAGCAAGTCACTCCTCCTCGAGCTAGGCCACTAAATGGACAAAATGCACATGTGGCTCCACCAATCCAAATATTGAGACCCCCTCCTCCACCACCACAAGCACCAGCAGAGATCCCTCCACTACCATCGGGAGGGGAGGACAGGGCTGTCTCTGTCATAAGTCTTGACAATGGTAAGGATAAAGGGAAAGAGAAAATGGAGGAAGCTGTTGACATGCCAATAAAGAGAGTTAGGAGACAAAGAACCGATGAAATGGAAGCTTCAGAGCCGGATAAAGGGAATGAGGGTTCCTCCCAAGTGATAGGAGACAAGAAAAGGAAGAGTAGGTCAAGGAGGCACATAGTAGTAGAAGACTTTCCACTTGGGGTAGGATCCATACCTTACCACCTGGTAGCAGATGTGAGTAATCAAGGACCAAAGATTTCATGGCAGCAACTCCTCCACCTTTCCCCAAAGATGCGTAGAACCTGGTCTAAGATGGTCAGCACCAAGAGGGCTAAGGCAAAGTCAGTTGGGTCTATTAGTGCAAGAGGCATGAAGGATATCGTGCCAATCATTGATGCAGAGATTAAGAGTCAGCGAGTCTCCAATGTGTACGTAGATGGTGGAGCCGAGATTTGTGTTATGACAGAGAAATTAATGCACAGGTTGGGTTTGGAAGTAAACGAGAAAACTTCCTTACAAGCTAAGATGGCAAATAATGTAAGGGTGGCTTGTGTGGGAAAGGTTAATGGAGTGAAGGTTTCAGCTTTTGGTGTGGCAATCTCAATTGATGTTTATGTGATACCAACTAAGGGGGAGGGCTATCCGCTAATCCTTGGAAGACCTTGGCTTATGGCTATGAAAGCTAGGCAAGATTGGGAGACAGGTTCCCTTGAGTTGCGACCAAATCATAAGGTAGGTGGCAAGCAACAAAAAATTGTGTATGTCATGAAGCAGGGTAGACAACAAGACCTAGAGATGGAGACTTCTATGGATGAATGGAGCACAAGAAACTCTTCATCTGAGGATGAGTCATCTGAGGATGAGTCATCTGAGGAGGATGCTAGCTCTTTGGAAGTCATGGGTATAATACTGCGAAACCCAGAAGGAGAAGGTGGTCAAGACTCTCTAAACAAGGAAGAAGCCACAGGCTTAGAGGAGATGCTAGCTAAGGACCTACTAGAAGAAGAGAGAGAACCCTATTTGCAGGTACTAAAGAAGCATGCTGGCCTCTTTATAACTGATTACGAACACATTAAAGGAGTGACGGTAACCCAACACCATATCCAATTAAAGGAAGGTGCCAAACCAGTGGTGCAAAGGCTAAGGAGACTAGGGCTAGTGCAACAGGATGCACTCTTAAAAGAAGTAAAAAGATTACTCAAGGCAGGATTTATCTACCCAGTGGAAGATTCTGAGTGGGTGTCTCCAGTTGTGGTAGCACCAAAGAAAAATGGGAAGTGGAGGGTATGTGTGGATTACAAGCCTCTAAACGCAGCCACAAAAAGGGACCATTTTCCTTTGCCTTTTCAAGATGAAATACTAAATGAAGTGGCTGGTCATGAAAGGTACACAGTGTGTGATGGGTACTCAGGCTACTTCCAAATCAGAATTGCAGATGAAGACCAAAGAAAGACTACCTTCATAACACCTTGGGGGTGTTTTGCTTATAGAGTTATGCCTTTTGGTTTAACTAATGCCCCAGCTACTTTCCAGAGGTTTATGAACTTGGTGTTTCAACCTTACTTTGGTAAGTCCATACGAGTCTTCATCGATGATTTTTGCATTTACAGCTCTAGGGAAGTACATCTGTCCAAGGTTGATGAAGGTTTCACCCGTCTGGCCCAATTGGGTGGGCAATTGAATAAAGACAAGTGCCACATAGGTGAAAGCAAGGTCACTCTACTAGGCCATGTGTCTCAAGATGGTATTGAGGCTGACCTTGAAAAGGTAAAGACATTGTTAGCTTTACCTACTCCTTCAAACGTGAAGCAACTAGTCTCCTTCATTCAAAAGGTTCGCTACATGGGACAATTCATACATCTCCTTTCTTAGGCAATCTATCCTTTGCAGTAGCTCACTAAACACACTACATTGACATGGAGTGAGGAGGGTGAAAGGTGCTTTCAAGAAGTTAAAACCATTTTGAGCTCATTGCCTGTTGTCCTACAACCCACATGGGGTGAATTATTCTATGTAAATCCTAGTGTAGGTCCAGAAGCTCTAGGAGCTGTCTTGATGCAAAAAGACCCAAAGACATCTCTCATGAGACCAGTCTACTTCTCTAGTAGAGTGATGACAGCTGCTGAAAAGGGTTTCAGCGCAACTGAGCAATTGGTGCTAGCTCTTAAGTTTGCAGTGGAGAAGTTTCGGGCTTACTTACCTCCGAGACAATTTGTGGTGATCACAACTGAGGAGGTTTTTCCATATGCCCTACAACACATGGAATTGTCTCAAAGAATAGCAAAGTGGGTGGTGCAGCTTCAAGAGTTTGACTACACACTACAAGTAGAGGATTCCACCCGTGCTTGTTTGGCAGATGTCCTCACACAAAGGTGCTATGAGAAGGCCAAGAAAGAGGCACCTAGTAAGGTACCGCCTATCGCGGAGCCTGAAGTTCTACTGGGAGCACACAGTCTGTATTTTGATGGGGCTTACAAGAGGACCAAAGACAAAGCATCAGCAGGCATAGTAATATTAGGTCCAGAGAAGGAGAAGATCTTTGCAAAAGGGTTTCATCTAAAAGAGGTTCATTCTAACAATGAGGCAGAGTACCATGCCCTTGTTTTAGGGTTGCAATGTTGTCTTTCTCAGGGCATCACAAAGCTAAATGTTTTTGGTGACTCCATGTTGATTGTTAAGCAAATGGTTGGTGTATGGGCCTGTAAAAATGACAAATTGTCTGTTAAGATGAGGGAAGCAAAGGCCTTGTTGAAGGGTTTTAAAGAAGTTCGAGTGCACTTTGTACCTAGAGATCAAAATCGAGAAGCAGATGCCTTAGCAGGTGAAGAACTCTCATAGTAGGTGCTATCCTTGTGAAAAGTCCTTTATACCAGGGAAAGGAGGAGCTGCATGATTTACTTTACTTTCTTGAGCATTGTGAAGCACCCTCTGGTATGAGTAAAAGTGAACGTAGGTGGTTGGCAAAAAAGGCTACCAGCTATAGCTTAGTGAATGAGGACTTGTATTGTAGAGGGAAAGATGCTGTCTTAAGGAGAGTTCCTTCATCCCAAGAGATAAAGGATATTTTGTTTAGTTGTCATGAAGGTGTGTGTGGTGGCCACTTTGCACAAGAGATTACTAGCAGAAAGATTTTACAAGTAGGGTTCACGTGGCCAAGCCTCCATCGAGATGTACAACATTGGTGCCGCACATGTGAGGTTTGCCAAAAAGCTGGACCAAGGCGTCTTACCCATGAAAATCAGCATCCAATCAAAACCTATGGGCCATTTGAAAAATGGGGGATAGATGCAATAGGGCCACTACCTTGCACTCAATCAGGGAAGGAATACATCATTATGGGGGTGGAGTACATGACCAGATGGGCAGAAGCTCGTCCCACAAAGCGCATCACAGCCAAGGACGTGAGTGATTTCATTTTTGAATGCCTTTGTTTCCGTTTTGGCACACCTTTGGAGATTCTCTCGGATAGGGGACCGGGATTTCGAGCTGATTTAGTCGGGCAATTGATGAGCAAGTTAAAAATCAAGCGCAGGCACTCTACACCATACTACCCTCAGTGCAATGGTCTTGTGGAAAAGGTAAATGGTCTTATATGTAAAATCATCACTAAGCAAGTGCATTTACATCCTAAGACATGGGACAAACACCTAGATGCAGCACTTTGGGCCTACATAACATCCTTTAAAACATCCTTGGGGTATACACCTTTTCACTTGGTTTACGGGCAAGAGGCACTATTGCCTATAGAAGTGGAGCTAGCGAGCCTCCGAGTTCTAAAAGCACATCAAGAGGATAGTCAAGAGAAGCAGGTGGAAGGAAGAATCATCGATTTGGAGAGGTTAGGGCTAGATCGAGAGTCAGCAGTGAAGTACTATGCAGCCCAGGCAGAGAAGAAACGAAAGAAGTTCAATCGCAACCTTGTCAAGAAAGGTATCAAGGAAGGTTCTTTAGTGCTCAGATACGACAATCGCTTTGATCGCAGGAAGGATGGTAAGTTCTTGCTTAAGTGGGAAGGCCCTTTTGTAGTGATACAAAAGTTCTCAAATGGTAGTTACCAACTAGGTGACCTAGATGGTAAGGTACATCAGACCCCAGTAAATGGTTGGCGATTGAAGGCCTACCAATGTCGTCTTTCACAGCCATATGCTGGTGAAATCAATGCTAAGGATGGTTCAGAGGAGAGCTCATCATATTCGAGCTCCAACTAAGGTAACAATCATGTACATAGTCGTTTCAAAAAAAAAAAAAAAAAAGAGAAGAAAAAAAGAAAAAAAGAGAATGCTACCAGTGAAAGTGGATATTGACAATGGATGGGATATGGCTTTCAAGGGTCTAGGAGACCAGTTGTTAGTCATGGATGGATACAATTATTCATCAGAAAGGACTAAACAGGGTGCATCAGCCAAGAAAGCAGTAACATGGCAAATTCAATTGGTACCAGGTAGGTAAGTATTCAAGAGAACCCTATTGTAGCACAACCTACAGCTAGAGGCATCAAATACCTCTAGCTTAAGGGGGAGGGCTATATGATGCATGGTTTTTAGGACCCCTTCTGAAGATGCAATAAAGGCACAGTCAGTTGTTGGGGAGATGAGGATACTCTAGTCCAAGGGATCTCGAAAGAGAAGAAAAATCTACTTCACAAGCACCAAAGAGTAAAAAGTGCCATGGATAGAAGATACGTGGGAACGAGCTCTTATGCATGCCTACAACCTATATCTTACAGAATAGCCCATTCTAGGTGTGAATTTCTAGTGAAATTTACACGAGGATGTTCGTGTGGACTCACAGCACAGCATACTCCGTTTTCACTTTTTTTACCGACAGTAAATATTTTTTACCACAGTAAATATTTTTTACTACAGTAAATATTTTTCACCTACATGGTAAATACAAATCACTTTTTACCTACAGTAACTTTTTTTACCCATGGTAAATATTTTTTACTGCACCATAAGTATTTGGTAGGTAACAGTTCACTGTTACTAGAAGCAGTGATTGGGCATCAACAATGCAGTTACAGGAGGAGAAAAGGGGAAAATCTTATGGTAAAGGTGAGTCAACAGGGATAAAGACTTTTGAGTTGAAAAGAGACATGCTGATTTTTTCAAAGAACACATGTCAAAAGAAGCCATGGTTGAGATTTTTTTGAGAATTTGATATTCAGGAGGACCCAGCAGGTCCCCCCCTGACATGTGCAAAACCTCCAGTTTCAACAGCCACCTTACCTGCTCTTAAATGCTGGTCAAGGCCTTATCCCCATGTGTCACAATCAGAAAAATCAGCATTCACCCTCCCCTCTCACATCACTCTAGAGAATATCTTGATGGTGACATATCAGGTGACCTCAATCTGTTGACCACCCTAAGCAAAAAGTAACCCCAATCAACGGATTTAAGCATGTTTATCCCTAATCCTAAACCCTCTCAGAAACCTATATAAGAAGGCCTTCTCTCACTCAAAACCAACACTTCACCCACTTCACCAAGCAACGAAGCTATGACGACATTGCTCACAACGAGGAGCTATGGATGGAGCTCTACTCTCTCTCTCCCTCTCTCTCTCTCTCCCTCTAGTATGCTACATTACTAGCCCTAAAACCTAAATAAGGAGTCTTCTCTCATGCTCCATGGCCACCATCCTTGCCATCATTCTCTAAGGTATTGATGTGTTGCTAGTAGGATCATACCTACTTGCTGGGTTGATTGTTTTTTTGTTGACAAGGGATTATGCCATCCTTGGCTTGCTTCTCTATATCCTTGTTATGTATGATCAGATGCCGTTGTATTGTTAAGCTGATGTCTTGTGTATATATATGCTACATAAGGTCCCGTTTTGCCATATGTTTTGATGCCATCATAATGCTAGAAGTCTCACTTGCCTATGTGCACTATGTGTGAGGTCCCTAAACCTCTTAATTTAGGGTGGTGCCCCCTTTGTTTTGTTCTTTGCTTGTTTGCATGAGGCGTGGTTTGTGGAGTGTGCACGAGTACAGAGGCCACCCGATTGCACTGCTCTTTTTCCCGCCACCATGTTGCATTTGGTCCAAGCATTAAGAGATGGTGCCTTTTAATTATATTCTCATGATTTCATGCTTGATTAATTACTCACTTGATTAAGTGTGTGTGCGTGCACTTTTTTTTTGAAGTGTGTGGCTTGAAGGACAAAGAAATTTTTTGGTAGAGCCATTTTGGTGTGACCCCATGCACATGGCCTGCTCATTGCCGACAAAATCTGGTCGCCCAGCCATAGTTAAAGCCAATGAGCCCTGCTTGCAATCACACAATCTACCCTCGATGTCAATCACCATCGATTATTAGTGCTCACATTACCCAAAAAAGCTCTCCTCACTGCACCCGCCACTCTTGCCGCATCATTCGAGGGCCTCACCACATATTGGCACCACCACACCTGCTCTAGGACCATGCCAACAGAGCTTGTCTAGAATGAGGTGGTTATGTTCTGAGAGCTATTCTAGGTTGGTACTAGAGTTAGAGATGTCAGACATAGAAGAATCAAATTAGACTTCAGACAATTGGAAAACCAAAATGAAATTGGAATGATGAAAGACACAGAAACTAGAGCTAAAATTGGAAATGTATTCAAAGAAATGTCCAGAGTACAACTGGTAATAACACTGAAGGTACAAGGTGTTCCAGTAAGCGGCTCCAGATAAAGTAATGAGGTTTGAGATTACAAATGATCCAAAGATCCAAAGGTCTATCGTACTTAAGAAGAGAGAACACAATTACAAAGTGTGACAACCCAATGAGCCATTGTAAATGATTAATGGGTCCTATTGATAGGTTGACGGATTGTCGTCTGACTACTCTATTTAGCTGTGCCTTGTTAGTTATCATGGTAACTTTTGATTATTGCTTTTGGAATTCCTATCAGCTGCCTTTTAGAGGCTATTCCTACCTTCTACATTCCTCCTCCCCTTTCTTGAATTTTGGTACGTTGCCAAAATTTTAGTGGCTCCACTGCTTGTTGGATTACTTGTTACTTTCCAATGCCTGCATAGGATTCCAAAGGTGCCTTCTGAAACCCTTGTATCTACATCATCTTGCAAAAGGCCAATGGTTTAGCCAATGTCTGTCCATCAAACCCTCTTCTTGTTCGGTGCCTTCTTCCTCTTGGGTGGTGCCTGGTATGCCTCCGAGGTAGTGATTCTAGCATTTTTGTTTTGAATCAGTCTGAACAGTGCCTCTTTCTCCAACTGGTCCATCCTGGCAGTCTTCAATTCTACTTCATAGGGCATCATGCTTCCAAGTCTTGGTATCAACATCATACAGAGTGCATTTTTCTTTTGTCAGTCAAGCCCTAGCTAGTTTGTGATGATAGGAAGCAATGTGCATCCATCCTTGTGGCAATGACTGGCTGCATTTAATGCGAGCTTCGAACAAGACCTCAGCCATTTCTCTGAATTGGGGTTCAGAGCTTGCCTTGCTAGCCAGTTCCTTCTCTGGAATCTTACAAGCCTCAATTGTCAATTGCAACAACTGGTTTGTGATCTTAATGAGCCTTTTGATTTGAAATTTCTACAAACCCATTAAGAGTTGAAACCTATGGAGGTCACCCAATAGTTTGCTGACCACAGTCTTTTGAAGTGCGTCCTTTAGTAAATGATTCCATGCCAGCCATTCCATGGTCACCTCTTCATACCAAGATCTGAACCCATCTGCTATCTGAATGTATTTTTGCTGATCTGCTGGCTCTATGTGAGGTGGATAGAGAGCTAGAAAGATCTCTAAAGTACACCATGAATACCCAACCTGTAAAGTTCTCCAACAATGATGGTGAATTTCAGAATCCGAATAATCAGTGCCTTTTTCTTGTTCCAAGACCAATCTTCTAGGAATTTTCCTACCTGAAGGAAATCATATATCTCTTGCCATTCTAGATCAGGCTCTTCCTCAATTGTGCTCTAAAATAATTCAGCATCTACTGGCTCATCTCTTAATGATGTTTCTCAAAAACCTTTTGTACTTTTGGAAAGAAAATCAGCACCACAATGTGTTTTCCTTGGATTGTGGAAAATCTTGGACTTAAATTCTTTTGACCATCTGACTAACCTTCCTGAAGGAGTACGAGCGGAAGTGTGACGCGAGAGAGAGTGCGAGAAGAAGAGCACGACAATATGGTGAACTCGCTCTACTGTAATGTGTAGAGCATAGTGAGTTCTTATTAGGTTTTTACAAAAGAATATGTGTACATACCTGGCGGCCCGCCCACTTACCTGGGCGACCACATTGGGCTTTATACCCCAACAACCTCCCACTTAAAGTCCAATGTGGTACTTTAAGTGTGAGAGAAGCTACTATACAAGCTAATATACAAGAGATGTAGAGAAGTGATGTACTACCCTACACCTAACTGCTTGCGAAAATGCGCAAAGCTCTCTGAGGGAAGTCCTTTTGTAAGTAGATCAGCAGGATTTTCTGTGGTGTGAACTTTGACAAGCTGAAGTTGCTTGTCCTCGAGCATTTCCCTGATGAAATGATACTTCACATCCACATGCTTTGTCTTTGAGTGATAAACTGGATTGCGAGCCAATTGTATAGCACTTTGACTATCACAATATAACACAGGCATCTCTTCTTTGATTCCCAAATCTGTTACTAGTCGATTAAGCCAAATTGATTCTTTGCATGCCTCTGATGCTGCAACATATTCAGCCTCTGTAGTAGACTGAGTAACACAATCTTGTAATCTAGAACGCCATGATACTGCTCCACCAGTCAATGTAAAGACATACCCTGACGTAGACCTTCGGTTGTCTAAGTCACCTGCATAATCTGAGTCTGTAAAACCCTTTACACTTAGCTCCTGACTCCCATAGCATATACGCATACTCTTTGTAGCTTTCAGGTATCTCAATATTCCTTTCACTGCCTCCCAATGTTTCTTGCCTGGGTTTGACATGTATCGACTTACTACTCCCACTGCAAATGCAATGTCTGGGCGAGTAGCAATCATTGCATACATCAAACTACCCACTGCAGACGCATATGGAATCTTATCCATTTCAGCCTGTTCTTCCTCAGACACATGACAATCTTGTTTGCTAAGTCTCACATATGGTGGCAATGGAACACTCAATGCCTTTCCCTTCTCCATATTGAAACGTTGCAAAACCTTGTCAATATACTCTGTTTGAGATAACCAAATCAACTTCTTTGATCTGTCTCTCTCAATGCGCATACCAAGTATATGATTTGCCTCACCCATGTCTTTCATGTCAAACGATTTTGCCATCTTTGACTTCAAAGCTGAAATTTCTTCCAAGTGCTTGCCAGCAATCAACATGTCATCCACATACAAAATAAGGATCAGCCAACTACCATCCTTAGCCTTCTTTGTATATAGACAGTGATCGAACTCACTACGTTTGTAGCCTTGAGAAAGCATAAACTTGTGGAATTTATGGTACCATGCCCTCGGTGATTGTTTTAAGCCATAAAGACTCTTTAACAACTGGCATACCCAATCTTCCTTGCCTTTCTCAACAAACCCTTCTGGCTGCTACATGTAAATTTCCACATCTAAATCACCATGCAAGAACGCTGTCTTGACATCCATTTGGTGCAACACCAAATCTAATATGGCAAACAATGCAAGAAAGCATCTCAATGTAGTCATCTTGACCACCGGAGAGAAGACTTCATCAAAGTCAATGCCTTGTTCTTGCTTAAAGCCCTTGGCAACAAGCCTTGCTTTGTACTTTGGTTGACTATCATGAGCGGTGATCTTATACTTGTAAACTCAGTTACAGGGTAGAGCCTATTTGCCCCGTGGTAATTTAACTAGCTTCCATGTCTGGTTTTTATGCAGAGATGTCATCTCTGACTGCATGGCCAATTGCCAATTCCCGGAGTCCTTCATTTGCACTGCTTCCTTGTAACATGAAGGCTCATTGCAATCAGTCAACATGACATAGTTCATAGATGGAACAAACCTATCAGGAGGTCGCGTGAAACGTCCAAATCTACGCACAATGGGTGGCTCAGGCTCAGCCACAACCTGTGGTTCCACTCTATCCTATCCTTGCTCCTCTTGAGCCCTGACATTTTGTCTTGCACGTGCAGGTCCATCTTCCTGGAAGACAACTCTTCTAATCTCCTCAACCCTCTCTGGTTTAGAATGATATTTGGATTCATTAAAGTGAACATCATTGCTGCGGACAACCTTTCTGGATTCGGGATCCCAAAGTCTGTACCCCATGTCACCAGAATTACCATAGCCTAGAAAGATGCACTTTCTACTCTTTGGCTCAAGTTTGTTCCTAAATTCCTTTGGAACGTGAGTATATGCCTCACAGCCAAAGACTCTGAGATGCTTGTATGAGGGCATTTTGCCTGACCATACCATCTCTGACACTGAATCCTTCTGCAAAACCTTGCTAGGAGATCTATTTACAAGATGAACAGCTGTTGATACAGCTTCAGCCCAAAACCCATTTGGCAGCTGTGCATTAGACAACATACTTCTGACCTTCTCTTGTATGGTCCTATTCATCCTCTCAGCAGTAAGTTCATGTTTTATACCTTTTGACTCACAAAAGTCCTGAAAGGCCTTTGAAACATACTCTCCACCATTGTCAGTGCGTAAGCATTTAAGCTTCTTTCCACTCTGATTCTCCACAAGTGTCACAAACGTTTTGAAAACACTAAACGCTTCATCCTTGTGCTTGAGAAAGTAAACCCATACTTTCCTCGAGTAATCATCTATAAATGTCATAAAGTAAGAAGTTCCCCCTAGAGATAGGTTAGGCATAGGTCCACACAAATCACTATGAACAAGTGCCAACTGTGTATCTCTTCTACTGCTTCTATGCTTATGTGGCTACTGTGTTTGCTTACCATACAGACAATGTTCACAGAATTCAAAATCATTAAATGAAAAGCCAGGCAAATAACCAGAACGAGACAAGATTTCCATTCCCTTCTTGGACATATGTCCTAACCGGCTATGCCACAAAGAAACGTTCGGCTGCTCGGTTACATTGATTACATTTTTAGAGACATTTGATACATAAATCATGTAAAGTCCTCCAGACTTTACTCCATGTGCTATTGTCATAGAACCCTTGGATATCTTCCACATGTTCTGTCCAAAAGTGGTGACGTAGCCAGCATCATCAAGTAAACCTGTGCTGATCAAGCTCTTTGTAATTGCGGGAACATGTCTCACATTCTTCAGCGTGAAAGAAGAGCCATTCTGAAACTTCAATTGAACATCTCCAACACCTAAGATCTCACATGTCTGCCCATTGCCTAGCCAAACATGATCTTTAGTGGTCACATAAGAAGTAAACCACTCCTTGTTTGGAGACACATGAAGTGATGCCCCTGAGTCTATAATCCAGTCACTCAGTGCATTTCCATCAGATGCTGTAAGAAGAGCTGAGTCCATTGTATTCTTCAAGAAGTAGATGTCTTCTGACACTAGACTGTCGTCCTCTGCAACAGTGTTTGTCACATTTATTTCTTGAATCTTCACTGAGGACTTGTTCTTCTCGCCATGGTCTTCAGCTTTCTCTTTGCCTTTTTTTGCTTTCCATTCTCTGCAGTCTCTTTTCATGTGACCCTTCTTGCCACAATGGTAGCATTCTATGTCACTCTTGCCTTTAGCACTGCAGGACTTGCTACAAGACTGATTCCTCTTTCCACCTTTGTACTTTTCTTTGGTCCTTCCCTTGACAACTAAGGCTGTTCCTTTGCCTTTGTCCATTGTCTTTCTATTGGTTTCTTCAGTAAGTAGACTTCCTTCTACACCTGCTATGTTCAAACCATCTGGAGGTGCAGAATTACTCAAAGCTGTGTGAAAAGTGTCCCAACTTTCCGGCAATGTGATCAACAGGAACATAGCTCTAATAGGTTCATCAAACTTGACACCTTGAGCTGACAACTGACTATAGATTGTGTTGAATTCATTCAGATGATTGGACATAGGTGTCCCTTCTTTCATCTTCAAGTCAACAAGCTTCTTAAGCCAGTATACCTGTGAAGCTGCACTCTGCTTCTCATAAAGATCACTCAGCTTTAACCATGCTTGATAAGCCGACATCTCGTCTGCTACATTGAAGTAAACGCTTTCTGCCAAAGTCAGCATAATGGTAGAAAGTGCCAATTCATCCATTTCGCTCCATTCATCTTCGTCCATATCTTCTGGTTTTATCCCCTTGAGCTTTATAGGTTTTATCTGCTTCTTTTGTACCAACACGTGCCAAATCTGCTACTTCCACAATGGGAAATTGGTTCCATCCAGCTTCTTGATATTGTAAAGAGCAGTGTCCTGTGATCCAGCCATAGCTACGCTTCACAGTAGTTTACTTTTCTGGGAAAAATTCGGCAGAGTTTCCCCTGTAAACTGACCTCTGAACCAATATCAACCTGTCAAATGAACCAAGAAAGCTTCAGATTCTGTAGAAATTTTGGCAGAGTCTCCTTTGTAAAGTGGCTCTGGTGTACTAAAAACAGACCAAAAAACAGCTCAAAAAACCACTGTCTCTCTAACATTGTAAGCTGTGGGTAAACCTGTCCTGCACCTGTACTGTCTCTGACTGTTCTGTCACTGTCCTGTAAGCATAGACTGCGACAATGCCTCAATGGCAGTAAAGCAAAGATGCAATCCCAACTGTCGAACTCACAGTCAATACATCCTAGCTGCCTATCTAAGGGTGCTCGAGGGATCGCTCCAAGACCTGTATCACCGAAAGGATCTCAACATTCGAGAATCCCCCAGCTCAATAAAACCTCACTCAACCCTCAACAAAGGCTGCAGTAAATCTGACAGTACATAGACTTCCCACAAAGTCATACATCCACAAATTTCCCACTATATGCTATAACCGCTGCGGCGGTTGTTTGCTGCGTGACTCACAGCCAGCAAACCCTCAACAAACATACATCATCTCTAACAATACATCCCATGTGGAAGTACCTGCAATGTCATGATGAAATCTGGAATATCAAGCAGCAAATACAAGCTACCTGATGAACTAGTGGATGTCGCCTACAGTCTGTGTGTAGATGCGCTCGTGTCGTATGTGACAGGCCTCCAAGAACCGTGAGCCGTCCTTCGATGTGTAGACAACCACAAATCAACACTCTGGGAGTGTCGATATCCTCAGCACCTGCAGTCTTAGGCCGAAAACCCCAAATTTGCAGAGTCGGATCTGCACCCGCCGAGACCACGTAGTCGAAAATGGCCTGCGCAGACCTTTGTTGAAGCCGAACGGTGGCCGAGATGACCTCAGAATGAAATTCTGAGAACACCAAGCCCTTCGGGCTTACCCACAGGATTTGGGGCCATGTCTTCGCCTGTCAAATTTCACTCCAATCTGAGCTGGTGACTCTAGCCTCCTGCAGTGCTGCCCCGAGCCTCGATCTGAGCTCTGATACCAGTTGAAGGAGTACGAGCGGAAGTGTGACGCGAGAGAGAGTGCGAGAAGAAGAGCACGACAATATGGTGAACTCGCTCTACTGTAATGTGTAGAGCATAGTGAGTTCTTATTAGGTTTTTACAAAAGAATATGTGTACATACCTGGCGGCCCGCCCACTTACCTGGGCGACCACATTGGGCTTTATACCCCAACACTTCCTTGTTTAATCACCTTGTTAACACTAGTTTGGTACCAAACAAGACACTTTAAGTGTCCCTTTTTAACAAATTTAAAACAAATGCTACTTGCATTAGACGGTTTATTTAAGAAAACCCTCTTGATATTCTTAAATACGTTAGCTAGAGGGTCTTTTAAAAATATAACCTTGAATTTTAGAATCTATCATGATCAATAACTATACTCGTCAAGTTGACCCTCGTAAGACTGCAATTGACGCTTTGAAGAAATTACCCTTATAAGCTCAAGAAAAAATGAAGCGACCTTGTAAAAAATTTTAGGTGACTCTTCCACAATTTTGCTATAGATAATTGAAAGTTTCGTGTGCAAAAAAAACGACTTTGGAGTATATAAAATAATGGAAAGTTCCATGTGTTTGATATGGTCATTTCAACCATATCGTTGTATTCAAGGTAATATATGTTTTTTATGCATTTGTGAGTTTTAAAAAGTGATACATTGCTTGCCCTTTCCATTGAGCACTCAAGGTGGCAAGTAGAAGGGCTTTGGTATGCAACAATTATTGGATCATTTTAAATATTCAAAACTACATAAGAGAAAACTTTCATATTTTCATTCTTGAGACATAAGCATTCAAAATCTCAAATAAAATCAAACTTTCCATGTAAATCAACCAAATGTATCAGATTACGTGGTACATACACAATTGGGGTGCCTAAAACCTTGGTTTCAATGTTATTATGGAGAACTCAAGATTTTCAAGAGTTTTTGCAAGATAAAAAATTCAAGATAGAGTTCAAGCAACGAGATTTAATTGAGTTAGGGAGCCCAAAAAATATGTAGGTTCTTGATTTAAACATATAAAGTCATTTGTAGTTGTCAAATTGCACTAGAATAGTACCAATTTCATGAGGAGACCTTTGGAACACCAAAATTATGCTTTTATTTAGCAAGTGCTCAAGTATGAAATTATGTATATAGCTTGCATGTGACTTGAAAACTTATCTTTGAAGTGCATTCCATTGTTTTGTAACCCTAAGTGCTAACACTTGGCTTTTATAAACATAAAAAAGGCCATCTCTACAAAAAGATATAATAATTATATGACTTTTTTCGCAAAACAGCCTGAAACTTTACTAAAATTTATGTCTTAGAACTTACCAAAATTCTCTCCATACAGATTGCATTTTGATATGGAGAAAAATCTAGTGTTTTTTTTCGCTCATAACCAATCTATGGTAGAAGCAAGGTGTAAAATACTTCTTTCTAGCTTGACAAAAAAATTGCCAAAACTTGGTAAAAAAACAGGACACTTAAGTGTCCAATTACAGAACTAGTGTTAATAAGAAATAATAAAGCTTGATGATTGACATAGAAATAAAATAGCTTGCCCACTAGATAAAGTGTGAATTTAGTCACACTGAACATCATTCCCAGTGCTTCTAGTTCTGTAGTTAAATAGCCCTGTTCAGTTGTACTGAACCTTGATTGGTGAAGTAGATTTGATAGTCTATCTTCCCATCAGGCTCAGCCAGTATAGCCCCCATCACCATACTAGAAGCATCCACATGTACATGAAATATAACATCCCAATTAGTCTGGCAAAGAACTTGCTTTCTGCTAATTGCATCTTTCAGGCACTTAAAACTTTGTTCACATTTTGCAGTCCATATGAATTTATTCCCTTTCTTTGTTAGCTTATATAGGGGTAATGGTTTAACTGCAACCATAAATCTTTGATAGAAATTTATATACCCCAAAAATGAACTCAATTTGGAGGCTATGGTAGGGGCTCTTACTTGATGAATACTCTTGATTTTATCTTCAACCATCTCAATACCATTTCTTGAGACAATATGGCCCAATAGCCGATCCTTCCAAACCATAAAAAAAGATTTGAATGGATTTAAATAGATCCCCTTCTCGTTGCACCTCTCAAAGACCATTTTCAAAAATAATAAATGCATTTCTTCAATGGAAAAGACAGTAAAGTCGTCACGAAGATGGCCAAAAACTTATGCAAAAATTCATTGAAATTTTTTATCATGTATCTTTGAAAAGTTTCTAGAGCATCACAAAGTCCAAATGGCATTACCAAATACATAAATGCTCCCCATTTAGTGATGAATGTTGTTTTGGCCCTGTCTTTTGGTGCAATCTTCAGCTGATTGTAGCCACTGTAGCCATCCATTAAGCTATACATTTTGTGACCTTTGGATCAACTCCTTTCAGGTATGTGTGCTCCCATACAAATACATCTTTATGTTTTTGGAACAATTCCTTGGCCTTCTCTTTAATCTCTGGCTTCAGAGGCTTGTTGATTTTAATCATTCTGGGATTCTCCTCTGAACCAAGATTCCATTCTTCCAATTCTTGGTCACTGTATGAAAGTAAACAGTTTGTCCCACCTCCCTTCCTCTTGGCCAATGACTCTACTTCTTTGTCTCTCCAAACACCAGCAGCATAGTCATTGAAAGGATTGTTGAATTTTAGTAGATTTTTGTGAACATCTGGTATGAGTATTAATGGAGTTTCTTCATCAGAGATTACTGAATTGTTTGTTGAACTTGGTTCTTCCTTTGGCCTGAAGTTAAAATTTTCTAATGTAGACTATTTTGGTAGTCGACCATCAATATGAACTGACCTTTCTCTAGAATTTAACTCAACAAATTGTTCTGGATATTACTGCTCCTGTCATTCAGCTTGTTCCTTCTCCATCAGTACTACATTGAGATCAATTTCTGTTAAGGTAAAGATGTTCATGGAGGCAATCATCCTCTCAATCTTCTTTGTTCCATATTTCTTACATAGTTCCACTGGTCTCAGAGCTTTTCTCCATGTTTTGGTGTTATCTGTCTTTATTTGAATTCTTCTACTAGAGCCTTTGATAGTTAAGGTTTGTTTTGCATAGTCATGTATGGCTCCAACATTCTGGACTATGGTCTTCCCAACAACATACCATAGGCTCCTTGAACATCTAGCACCAAAAAGCTAGTTTTGAATTTTCCTTTTTTCACTCTTATTATCTGTAGGTTCTCAATCAACCTAGTAGCTTGGACTTATCTATGATCCACCATCCTTATTCTGCATGGAGCTTGCTTCATTTTCTTTATTACCAGCTTCTGTCTTAAATACTTGCCAAGAATATTGACTCTAGCTCCTCCATCCAGAATTACCCCAGATAAGGGTTCCCATTTCTTGCAAAGCTTGTAATCTATTTGTATTACTAGGACTTCATCATCTCAAATACTTGCTAGGTCCACAACCCTTGCTTTAGTGTCACCTTTTGCTTTTGCTTGATGAATTTTGTGGCTTTTGATAATTGCCATCATGCTCATTGTCAGAGATGCTGTTGTCCGAACTAGAAGACCTCTCCCCTTGAGAATCTTCACAATTCCATCCATGATTTTTGGTATGGTGGTTCAATGGCTTTGTGATGAGTCCACCCAATTCTTCATCAAACCTGCTCTGACTTGCCTTGTTTTATCTAACAAAATCTGCACTCTGTAGCAATCATAGACTCCTTGAGACTATCTGCTGTCTTCTCCTTTGTTGGTTCCAAAGATTAAGATGGTAACTTTTGAATTGTTTGAGCTTTTGAACATTTTGGTTGTTTTGGCAGCTTACTTGAAAAATTCTCAGTAAATTTTGTTGTAAGCTCCCTTTGTTCGTGCCACTCATCTACAATCTTTTTTTTGAACCTTAGCCTTCCATACCTTTCTGTGCTGCTCCCACTTTTTGGCTTCAATAGTCTGAGTCTCTTCTTCAGTACGAAGCTCTTCAATTACTACCCCCTTACTTTTGGTGACTACTCTCACGGATACTGGTTCTGGTGTTTTCTGATCAATCACCTCTGGCTTAGTTGATTTTGGACATTGAGCTACAAAATGGCCATACTTATTACACTGGTAACAATTTAGATTCCTTTTTGAAAAATTGCACTTGCCTCTAGCTCTACCAGTTCCATACTAGAATCGACCTCGACCAGTCCCATTACTTGTACTGGTTTTGGTTTCTTTAGACCCATTAGTTTCTTCTACCTTAGGTCCTTTCCCTTCTTAAAATGGTGGATTTGATCTCGTAATTGTTCCAAACATGTATGAAATTCTTACAATATGTGCATTGGGAGCATTCATTCAAAATGTGATCTTTTGGTTGACATTTGGAACATCATATTTTTGCTTTCCTTATTGAGGGTCTTATCTTTTTTATTATAGCAATCTATATGAACATTTCTTCAATCTTCCTGGTCCAAGAACCCCTTCTTCTTGGCCTTGCCTTTCTCATCCAATTCGCGTTAGAAGAACTGGGGCTAGAAGTGGACCCAGAGCTCTCTTTAGTAGAAGATGTAATATCACTATCTCCTGTGGCTCTTTTCCTTCTTTGTCTGCTGCTCCAATTTTAGTGCCCTTTGTACTAGGTCATTAAATTTCCTCGTCAGGGCCGATACCTCTTGCTCTCTCAATTTATTACTCCGAAAGCCATTCAAGAACCAAGCTCTCATTTGTTTCTCTATGGGAGGTTCTTGTAGTTGTTTGGTCAATTCCTTGATTATTTCCACATAGCTCCTGAATGACAACATCCCTTGCTTGATCTTATCAACACTACAAGATGTTGTGCGCACTTGTGACGCTGTTAACGATGGAAATACATTGGGCTTTTATACTCCCGGCATCGCTAAGACCGTTGCTAACAGTGTCGATATGGGAACGTCGCTATGAACATCGCTATAACAGTCGCTATATGCATCACTATAGCCGTCTCTATATAGAGACGCCTATAGCGACGATCATAGAGACGTTTATAGGCCACCTTTAGCAACATTTATAGCGACGCTCGAGAGAATTTTCTTTTTGGTGGCAGGGCATTGAATGCCTTGCCACCCATCAACCATATTGAATGCTTCAATAATTGAGTAAACCTAAATGAATCCAAGATAAGCCCAAATTCACCTTTGAAAGAAAGTGCAAGCTTAGATATAGACCCAAAGTAGTCACCCACAAGACAATATAACCATTAACTCCATCATCCATAGTATTGTTTGCAGAATAAAGATACAAAACTGACAAAAGTAAATTGATGAAAGTAAATCAATGACAATTGTACACATCATAGGTAAAATCACTTGATTGTTGAACTTTGCAAATGTAATAGTTACAACACCATTGTCATTATTGAAAAAACATACATGATTTTCAAAAAGACGTATAAACGTCATCTCATGATACATATGCTATGACAAAAGGAAACTAATGCTATCTAGCTACGTCTAGACTGACGTCGTCCAATCAGACGTCTCATTGCGTCCAAGTGGCATATTTGTCGGATTTTGCAAAAAAAATAAATAAGAGAGCTTTTTGTAAGTATAAACATATAATTTATAAAACAATACAACAAATAGAAAAGAGTAAACCCTAATACTAACCATGCCGCCGTGAGAACTCAGAAAGTCCATCAGGGCATTTAAGCCCTTCTTGCCTACGTACTCGCGCTATTATGGTGGGGGTTCACGTCTTGTCATCGACCACCGTCAAAACATACAAAGAATCCATTATGTTAGAATTAAAAAACCCCTAAACCCTAAACTATCAAACCTAAAGAGCAGTGCAAAAAACACTTACAAAATCAGCCTCAAATGATGCCCGCCCGCCGCTCCCCAAGTGGTGAGAGCTCCCTGCCTTTACTCGTGCTCTGGCTGCCTCCTTTTGTTGCTTCCACTTGTCGGGATTCTCGTGCGCTAATTTCTTTTCATTCTTCCAATCTTCATTGGCTAGCCAATCTGGTCTGTTCCACCCATGCTTAATTGCTTTTTGCACTTCGGAACGCTTGTGCTTGCAGTATTCGCGTATTTGAACATTTATTAGGTCTTCATTGAAGCGGTCATCCCGTGTTGAAATAGGAAATTTGTTATGTAGCATGCTGATAACTCTATCTTTTAAATCACTTGGTACTTCACTCCAGATGTTTAGTATGTAGTGTCTAAACACCTGAGAGCAAAGACCACCCATGCGCGAGATCACCTTCTTGCCTTCATCATTCAAGATGATGCCATCGCTGAAGTCGATGGAGTAAGGCAAGCCCTCTCGCTGGTGATGCATGAACCTGGGTGTCCCGGCAAGGGTCTCTAGCGACGTGTCGATGGGGGTACGGACGTCAGGTGTCTCCGCTGGAGTCTGGGACCCAAAGCGAGGAGTGTCGTCTGGAGTGACTCCTAGAGGAGTAGCTAGTGGTGTGTAGCCGCTAGGAATGGCCGTCAGCCGTGCAAAACCTGGTGTAGATGGCGATGGTGTGGCTGGTGTGGGGTCGCAAAAAGAAGGGGAGGGTAAAGAGCCTCGTCGACCATGAGGCGGTGTCGAGGCATCGACGGCGGCATCCCCACACAACAACCACCTCCGCCACCACTAGAGCGTCGGTGCCTAAAGGAGTGTGAAGATTGTTATGTCGACACTGAAGCTTTGGAGCACAATGAATGCTCCAAAATAGAGGGAGACGCTAAAGGAGTAGGAATGCGTGATGGTGCTCCAAAGCGATGACGCTCCACGTACCACTATCTTTGCTGAGGTGACAAAGAATAAAGAAACTCATCATCATCCAAACCTGCATTAAACACAAGAACATTTAATCTTAATATTGAATGAATGGAAAAGAAAACATGCACAAGTAGAGAGAGAGAGAGAGAGAGAGAGAGAGAGAGAGAGAGAGAGAGAGAAACAGAGAGAGGGGACTCATAAAGGGGGAGGGAGAGAGAGAGAAATAGAGAGAGGGGACTCATAAAGGGGGAGGGATTCTTGTGTGGAGAGATCCCATCGAATTTCTGTGAATTTGTAAAAGCACCGCGCTTTGGGTGTGACGAAGACTGAAGCTGCATCGCGAAGGTCTGCTCATATAAGTTGCTTGCCCCACCACTAAATCTAATTGATCGGGTGAAAGAGACGCTGAGAAGGTGTAATAGTGCTTCTTAGTGTCTCTTTCACCTGATCAGCTAGATCTAGCGGTGGGACGAGTAGCATCTATATTGAGTAGACCTTCGGGATTGCAGCTTCAGTCTCCATCCCACTCGGAGCGCAGTGCTCGTCGTCCCTGCTTGTGAGAACATACCTAGAGCATACGTACCTAGAGTGGATGCAAAGACCATTAAATACAATGATGCAGTGACGCTGGTGCAACCAAAGTCAGTCTAAGCTAGGAAATGGTCTATGGCAGGCAAAGGCGGGTAGCAGGCAAGTGCAGTGCAGAAGGCTAGGGTAGGTGCCAAGGACCTGGGCAGCCCAAGGATAGCAGGAAAGTATGTCTGAAGCGGCTTTGTAGGCCAAGGAGGCTCAAAGATAGCTCAACCGGGATAGTAGATGAAGGTGTCCAAAATGCCAAGTCAGTGTCCTAGAATGTAGTGTTCAACGTGCTCTAGAAGCCGGTCCAGAAGGATCGTCAAACTAAGCCCGGTGCTCAAGATATTGAAGTTTAAAGCTAGAAGGTGTTGCAGATTCCCGGGCAGCTGGGGACAGGTGGTCCGGGCTGATGTCAGTATATACATGTGTAGTGCTCAAGTTGTGAAGCATGCCGGTCTTCTCGGATTGCGAATCGGAGCTTTGGCTAGCAAGTAATGGTCGATTGAAATTTTCTTCAGGGTCGGGTTTGAGCCCACTTGGCCGCAGTGGAGGGTGTGTCATCTGGCATCGTTTTGGCATCGCCAAGGTTCTCGGTGATAGTGTGCACCATGTGGAGCTAAGACAAATAGACGGCATGTCAATCGGGTTCTTGGTCAGCAAGATACAGCAGGACGAAGTCGGGAGCTAGTGCTAATGAAGAGATTGACATATGTTTTTTTGCCTTTTTTGCGGCCTCGGATAGCGAGCTCCAAAGGGTCCAAAAGTGGTGACATTTTTACGGTCTGGGACTGCACAGCGAAGGTTTGACGCAACTTGATGGCCCGAGCTTCCGACCCTCGAGCAAAGTTTGGGGATTGGGCAAAGGAAGGTCAAAAAAAGTTTTTTTTTAAGGTTAAAGTGGGGGTTTTTTAGAACCTTGGAGGCTATCCTAAGGGGGGGCAACCCAACTGCTGCCACATGGCATAGGGGTTGCCCCACGTGCGATGTCAAGAGGAAAGCAAGCGGACTATGTTACCTGGGCCGTGAGCCCTCAATTGAACACAAAGGGGAGAGAGAGGGAAGCTCCCTCCTCGTTGGCTATGGCCGGGCCCTTACGGGTGCTCTGTCACAGTGGACGGTGGCCGTGCAGGGCGGAGATGGCGCCGGTTTTGGCCAGGGGCGGGGCAGCACGGCGGCACGCGCCCGCATGAGGTAGAAACGCTATTGGCGGTGGTGATTTCTATTGCTGACGTGGCAGCGCTTAAGGGGAGCAATTCCCGCGGCCAAAGGGCCCTAATTTTTGAAGGGGAAACCCCCCCACTCAATAGCGACCTCGCTATTGATAACGAAAGGGGAGTGTCGCGCGGGTAGTGAGTTGGATAGAGGGAAAAGGAGCCCGGGGAGGCCGTAAAAGTGTACAAAGCAAAAAAACAAGGACCGGACAAGCCAAGGCTAGGGACAAGGTGAAAGCTGGACCAAAGAGGAATAGAGGGAGAGAGAAATAGAGGAAGAAGTGGAGGAGAAGTCGGATAGAGAGAGAAAGAGTCAAAGTCAAGCCAATAGAGCAGTGCAAGGCTGAGCCCACAAAGGGGTAAAAAATGAGAAAAAGACAAAAAGTGAAAATAAAAAATGCCTAGGGGGCAATAGTGACATCACTAATGCCCCCCTCCCCCCAACAAGTGCAAAAGAGAGACGAAGAGAGCAGATAGAGCAAAGCAGTGCCCCGTTCCCAAAATGCCAAATTAGGGTACCAGATGGACCAATGAGAGTGCAATTTTCCAAAATTAAGGGCTCCCCCTATAAAAGTCAAAATTGGATCAAATTAGGGGCTTTTTTCAGGGCTTTTGGTGTCGTTTGAAGCCTGCAAAGTGGAGTTCTCTAGCAAGCTAGCCCCTTCGTAAATTTTCCTAAAATATGGCCATGGTGATGGCAGTGCAAGCCAATGTACATGCTTTTTGAAGTGCAATCAAGCCATCGTTGCCCCCTCTTGCTATTGTTTCCCCTTGGTGCCGGCCGTGTGGATGAGTGTGCCCCCCCGGACCGACGGTGTTTTGTGTGAGAGAGTGAGATTGAGTGGCTATGAGTGTGTGTAAGGGTGGAGACAGGCCGTGGCAATAGGTGGGCATTGCGGGGTGTATTTGTGGAGTGTGGAAGCAACGGAAATTGAGCAGACAGTGGTCTGCTAGTGTAAAATGTTTCTTTGAAGGTGTTTTCCGATAGGACAGGGGTGTTGTGGATACCCTGAGCTATAGAGAGGCCCTTGTGTTTGTGCCGGGCGTGTTCCCCCATTACCCCTCTCCATCTTCTGAGGCCCCCACTGAGGAGAACGCTAATTGCTCCCCGTTAATAAAAAAGAAGCAGTTTTTTGCGTTGAAAGTCATGGCAACTAGAAGCTATGGACTGATTTTCACAGGCGAAAAGAGCCCTAACGAGTGGATGTCACATTTCGAACTGTATATGCTATCGTTGCATATGCCGAACGAGGATAGCAAAATAGAGACTTTTCCTTTGGCGATGCGTGGTAGAGCTAAAGCATGGTACAAAGCATTAGAAGGTGAGCCGAAGCAAGCTTGGCCGGTTCTACGGGCAAGGTTTCTTCACGCCTTTCGCAAGGAGGCGTCCCCGATCGAGATGGATGCAAAGTTGAAGGCGCTTAAGCAAGATGTAAGGGAAGAATTCAATCTATTTTTGGGTCATATTGAAGAGTTTTGGGTAGAGCTAGCGACAGCCATGCAATTGGCTAATAGAGACTATTTCAAGCTAGACAAGTTCATGGCATGTCTGCACCCCAAAGTGAGAGAAAAAGTCGATTTCGAGAGCCCAGATAATTACAATGGTGCGGTAGCGATTGCCCGATCAAAGAGCAAAAAAATAAAGAAGAAGATAGAGCAGGGTGTGTCAACCTACGAGACGATGGCCCATGTTCAACAGCAAAGTTTCAGGGAGGCTGTACACGAAGAAAATCATGGAAATTGAGGTGTAGCTGTTGTGCCACAAAATTGGGTGCGCACGGTGCAAGATTTGTCCGAGAAAATGTAGGAGTTGTGGCTCAGTGTGATGGATAGAGGATAGCCGAGAGGAGCAACGGGTAGGGCAAGGCTGCTGCCAGGTAGGTGTTACAATTGCGGAGAAGAGGGGCACTATGCACATGATTGTCCTCAACCACAGAGAGAGAGAGGAGGTATCTACCCACTGTTTGGTAGAGGCTGAGGTCAAGGAAAATTCAATGGTCCAAGAGAGCAAGCGGTGGAGAGTCCTGTGCAGCGAGCTCCGCAAAATGGAGGCGAGGCCCAAGAGTGAATATGATCGGGGTGGATAAGCAGGATGTCAAAGTTTTGGCCAATAAGAGAGCAAGAGCTGAGAGAGAGATGGAGACAGAGCGGGAAACCAGAGCTCGCAAAGGCAAAGAGAAGGTGTATGAAGGCAGAGAGCCGCCCGAGCCTAGCAAGAGAAGGAGGCATCACAAAATCAAACAAACGGATTTTCAGCTAGGACGTGGCTATCCCGAGTACAATCTGGGAAGTGATGTTCAAAATCAAAAGGCAAACATTACTTTTTGTCAGCTGTTAGCCTTAAATCCAAAGTTAAGAAGGCATTGGTCTACAAGTGTTAGCACCAGGCTGCCGAGAGCTAAGGGGAATGTGCAAGCAGTGCAAAACATGGCTTTGAGGGTAGGTAGCCCCACTGATGTTCTTTCGCTAGTGGATGCGATTATAGAAAAGAGGATGTAGGTAAACCCTACATAGACGGTGGAGCGCATTTTTGTGTCATGACGAAAGAAACATGAAAGAGACGGGAGTCAAGGCAGTAGTTAAGTCGAATGTGCGCATGAGGATGGCTAACCATACTAAGGCCAGATGTCTGGGTGTGGCTCAGGATGTGAAGGTCAAGGTGATAGGCATAGAGTGCCTGATAGACTTCTTTGTGATGAAGGCAGGGGATAATGCTTATCCAATCATTTTGGGTAGGCCATGGATTTTGGTGATAGGTGCTAAGTAGGATTGGGAGAGCAAAGTGTTCACCTTGCCTGACAAAGAAAAAGGAAGACAGGTTGTACTTGATTTGAAGACCAAGGAGAGCAGTTCTTGTCCTATGGCAGTTAAAGATGAGGGCGACATGACGAGCTACGAGTACGAGACAGAGACGGGCTATGATAAAGGCTATACTAGCACAAAGGAAGAGGAGAGCGAGGACAACATGCTGAAGATAGATGTAGACTTATTTGGGGTCACCATGGATGACTCCCCATCTAAAGAAGAAGGCATGAAGCCTCAAGCTCATGGTTTAAGCAGAGAGGAGGTTTCAAGCATGTTGAGTGAAGATTTAACCAAGGGTGAAAAGGAAGGCTATGTTCAACTGTGTGAGTCCTATCCAAATCTATTTGCGACAGAGTACAAGCATTTTCAAGGTGCAAAGGGGGTGGAGCACAAGATTGTTAAAAAGGAGGGGCATAAGCCTAAAGCACAAAAACCGAGAAGACTAGGGGAAATCCAAAAAGAAGCCCTTTGGCAGGAGATCAATAAGCTGCTAGATGCTAGCATCATAAATCCTATGAAACAATCAGAGTGGGTCTCGCCAGTGGTCATAACCCCTAAGAAGAATGGGAAATGGAGAGTGTGTGTCAACTACAAGCCACTGAATGCCGCGACCAAGAGGAATCACTATCCATTGCCGTTTCAAGATGAGATCCTAAACCAAGTGGCTGGGCATGAAAGTTACTCGATTATGGATGGCTTTTTGGGGTATTATCAAATAGGGATTGCAATTGAAGACCAATTGAAGACCACATTCATATCTCCATGGGGCTGCTTCGCTTACCGCAGGATGCCATTTGGATTCGTGAATGCATATGCCACCTTCCAAGATTGGATGAACATGGTATTTGGTCCATACCTGAGCCGTTTTATTAGGGTCTTCATGGATGATATCGGCTGCCTACAGTTGAAGATTGGAGCACCCTTTGAAGCTGCAATTATTCTTTCAAAGGCTTGATGAAGAAGGAGGTCAGCTGAACCCTAAGAAGTGCAAGCTAGCATAGCCTCGAGCGCAATTGTTAGGTCATGTGGTGTTGCAAAATGGTATAGAGGCTGATCCCGAAAAGGTAAAGGCATTGGTGTTGATGGAGCCACCATTAGATGCTCAAGGTTTGTCTTCGTTTGTTCATAAACTGAAGTATCTATCACGTTTCTTTTGAATGCTATTGCAATATGTGCATCCTCTTCAAAAGAGGCTCAACAAGTGCATGGTTATGAGTGGGATGGGGAAGCTCACGAGGCTTTTGATAGAGTCAAGGAGATTTGGTGTCAGTTGCCAACGGTGTGTCCTCCCAATCGAGAGGAAGTGTCTATGACAATGGACCAGTTGCTACTGGAGCGGTTCTACTACAAAAGGTATGGAGGAGCTACAAGCTGGTATACTTTGAGAGCAGGGTGATTAGCCCAAGAGAGGCTACCTACACCGAGGCAGAGCAATGGGTGATGTCTCTGGTCTTCGATTGTAGGAAGTTCAAGGTGCATTTGATTGTGCGTAAGTTTTTTGTGTTGACGGCTAATAATCTATTGCCAGAGGTAGTGCTACATTTGAAGCCAGGAGGGAGGATTATGAAGTGGGTGTTGGAGCTACAAGAGTTCAAGCTCGCGTTCAAGGTAGATCACACGAGTCGGTCTCACCTGGAAGACATTCTTGTCAGCAAGGCCATCAATTTGCGGGCCTATCCAAGGGTGGTGCGAGATGAAGCTAAGGAGGAGCCCGACTTGGAGGATGCTTTTACGATGTGGTTTGACGGAGCGTATCGAAGGATAGTACAAAAAGCAAGAGGAGGTGTGGTGATATACGATCCACACATCAAAGCTATATTCTCAAAGGTGTATGATTTGAAGGATGTCCACACCAATAATGAGGCGAAGTATCTCACTCTGCATTTGGGTCTAAAGCAGTGTATAGAGTTTGGCATTTCAAGGTTGGTAGTGAAGGGAGATGTGTTACTAGCTATCAAGCAACTGTTAGGCCAATGGCAGGTAAAGCACGATTATTTCAAGCATTGGTTCTTTTCTATCAAGAAGATGCTAAAGTCTTTTGAAGAGATTCAATTCAAGCATGTGAAAAGAGAGCAGAATCAAGAGGCAGATCAGCTAGTAAGCAGCAAAGTACAAGTGCATGTTGAAGGTCTATATGTGGCCCCAGCCACTTATGTAGGGAGGGAGACTCTAAAGGATATTGAAGGTTTTTTGAGTACAGGGCAATGTTCAGAGGGTTTGTCTAAGTTGCAAAAGGAAGAGTGGTGCAAAAGGCCCGCAAATTCACACTAGTAGGTGAGAATCTCATGAACTATGGGCGGTGATGGGGCTAGGGGAACCAACACCCAGACACAACCGTCTCCCTCTTTCCAATAGCCCAAGAGCACACATTGGAAATCTCTTTAGACACAAACACTTTCAACAAAAAGACTCTCACTCTTCAGGGCACACACTCTCTCTCTCGACAAACCCACATGTTGAAGATCCCAATTTCCTTGTTTCACACATCTGTTTTAAAGCCCAAAGCATACAAAGGCTACACAAAAGCATTAAATCCAAGTTGAGAGCACACCGATGTTCGACACTGCATCCTCCCTCAGTGCTCTGCACTAGTTCATGCCTGATCACCCTTCAAACCGGCTTCCTCTTGGCCCCTTATGCTCATCAAGTCTTGTAACCTTCCGGCCCCTTTTGCCAATCAGTCTTGATGTGCCACCCTTCACAAGACTCTTTGGTCGTTCTTGCAGTTGGTGATCCCCCTTGGCCACCCTGTGTAGCCCCTCAAAGGCCCACCACCCTCTCCACAGCTCCCTTTGCTCCTTTTCCTACTGCTGAAGGCGCCCTCCCTCTAGATTTTGGCTTCTCTGAACTTGCAGGTGTCGCTCTCCCATCTGGCAGTCCTCTTTTAAGATCGAGTACACGACGCTTGTTGACACACTTGAAACTAGCTCTCCCTCCAAGATGTCTTGATTTCGTTCTCTATAACCGCCCTCCTTTCTCATGGTGAGCTCGCAGCCCCTTCCTCTCTTGCGCTCTCAAGAGGACCTTCCCCCTCCGAGCAAATTACTTCATTCTTGCTCTACTGTAGCAGGCCACACTCTCTCCCCTCGGTCATGGATTCAGCTCTCCAAACTTCCTGATGTCGCTCTGCAGCGTGCACTCCTTTTTTGCTTGAGCTCGGACTCCCTTTGCCTCCCTAGTGGAGGCGGGGCAGCTCGTCCACCCGCTTTTTTCTGCTCCCGGCCAACTCCGCCTTCTCTCCTTGTGCAAGTCGTTTGGCCTCGAGAACTCCCTTTTTTTCTGCACATTGTGCGCCCCCCCCCCTTTTATGAATGCCCGTCCCCTTTGACTAGCTCCCTCTCAGTCTTCGAGAGCATTCTTAGCATGGTCGCCCACACGCGCACCTCCTTTTGCCTCCCTCTGGCGCTCCTTTCCTTTACCACGGTGGCAGCTCCACGTGTAGACCATGCTCTCCATGATTGCAAACGACTAAAAAAAACCATTTTCATTTCCTTCTGATTTTTAAAATAGGGAACGACTCCCACGAAGAAATTGCTAGCATGTCGAACGATGGGGAAGCTACTTGGCGTGGCCTCTGAGCTTTGATTTCACCATTATTGGCGCTTAATTGGGACAAGCTCATCAAGGCCACTTTATTGGCTCCACTAAATGCACTGCCAATGCCAATGAAGCGTGCCAACGTAGCTCTTGTTTAGCATAACCCCATTGAGAAGGCCTTCTGTAGAGACTTATAACAATATTGAATCCCTCATGCTTCAGGCTCTGCTGGAATAGATAAGGCAACGTCAACCTCACCCAAAACTTCAAATGGGAAGCCCTCTCGGAGACCGGTGGAAGGTTCCCCTGGGTGCTGTGCAAAGAAGAGATAGGAATGGTACTGGAGCAATTCCACGAAGAAAGTGGACACAAGGCAAAGACCAGGTTCTGTTTTGAGTGCTTAGAGTAGGCTTTTGGTGGCCTTCCATAGTAAAGGACGTGCATTACTGGTGCAAGACGTGCCACGAGTGTCAAACTATAGGTGAAAGACAACTGGTAGCGGAGTCACAGGGCACCATCATCGCACAAAGTGCTTTTGAGAAGTGGGGTCTGGATGCCATAGGTCCTCTCCCAAAGTCTACTAGCGGAAAAAAGTACGTGGTGGTAGCCATTGACTACCTTACAAGGTGGGTCGAGGCCAAAGCAGTGAAAGAGGTAAATGCTAATGTGGTGGCTCAGTTTGTGTGTGATAACATCTATTGCCGTTTTGGTGTTCCATGGGTGTTAGTTTCTGATAGGGGTCAAGGGTTTAGAAGCAAGCTCGTGAGTGCATTAGTGGAAAAGCTAAAGATTCAGCATTGGTTTTCCTCGCCCTATCACCCCCAATGCAATGGTTTAGTCAAGATGTTAACAAAGTACGTATATAAGTTGGAAGTTGAGTGGGAAGCAAATCTAGAGAAGTGTCTGTGGGCGTTTCGTCCTATAAAGTAGCTACAAACTTCAAGAAGATTGTCAAGATGTTAACAAAGTACGTATATAAGCAGGAAGTTGAGTGGGAAGCAAATCTAGAGAAGTGTCTGTGGGCGTTTCGTCCTATAAAGTAGCTACAAACTTCACTCCATTCGAGCTAGTCTATGGTAAGGAGGCTGTGTTGCCGGTGCATGCGCAACTAGGTGCTTTAAATGGTATGTGGTGTGTCAATTCCACCCAACAAGGAGTTCTACAGGATCGGATAGCCAGTTTAGAGGCTTTGCAGATGGACAAAGAGATAGCGGCAGACTACTATGTGAAGCAGAGAGAGAAGCGGGTTGCCAAGTTCAATCAGAGCCGGCCAGACAGGAAGATAGAAGAAGGAGACCTGGTCATGAAGTACAAAAGCTACCTAGATTTCACATTCCAGAAGAAGTTCAAGAAGAAGTGGACAGGGCCGTATAAGGTGTTAAGTATGGAGCCTGATTTACCCTTGTAATTTTCTGTGGTAAAAGCGCACATTTGTAAGGCCCCCATTATGAGGAGAAGCCATCGTGCGTGAAGGAAAATCACTCACCGAAAACAAAAATTTTCACGGACAAGAATCTCCGGAATATTCCTTTTCTCCGGAATATTATGGCCAGAAGGTGGCCGGAAAGTGGTCGAAAAACAACCGGTCGGTTGGCCGGTGGCCGGTAGTCAATGGCCGGTGGTCGGAAGTCAATGGCCGGTGGCCGAATTCAAAAGCGGACTTGTCTTCTCAAGGGCGG
Source organism: Adiantum capillus-veneris (assembly GCF_014529385.1). Taxonomy (NCBI): domain Eukaryota; kingdom Viridiplantae; phylum Streptophyta; class Polypodiopsida; order Polypodiales; family Pteridaceae; genus Adiantum; species Adiantum capillus-veneris. Next base: position 95,592,394 of record NC_140940.1, on the reverse strand, counting down.
CCACACATGGGCGGATTGGAGGGTCCGATTTGGACTTATTCGCACAAGGGCGGCTACACATGGCTGCCTCTCATAAGAGAGGGCAACCCTTTTGGCCTATAAAAAGAGGCCATTTCTACACACATTTGATAGTGTGAAGTTGATGCAACAAGGGGAGTGTTAAGGGTTTAATCCCTTTGTAAACTACTTCTTCTTTTGAAGTGCTAAAGCCATTGAGTGGCTGCTTTCCCGTGGACGTAGCCCACATTGGGTGAACCACGTATATCGTGTGTACTCTCTCTCTCTCTCTACTCTATAATCTCTTGTGTGTGAAATCTATCTCTCTCCATTAAGTAATCTACTCAAATATCTATTTAGCTACGTCTTATTTCCTAACAACTGGTATCAGAGCAAGGTTTGCTCGTAGCTAAATTATCTCAAGGAAAGGATTCCTTGAATTGAGTGGGAGTTATGGCGAAGGAAGGGAAGTTCAAGATTGAGAAGTTCAACGGTAAAAACTACCAACATTGGAAGATGCAGATTGAAGACTATCTCTACCAGAAGGACCTCTATTTGCCACTAGGCGGTCTTGCAAAGAAGCCTGCAATGATGGAAGATGAAGCATGGATTGTCCTTGATCGAAAGGCACTGGGAACAATCCAGTTAAGCTTAGCGTCAACGGTGGCCTTCAATGTTTCGGAGATGAAGACCACGGAGGACTTGATGAAGTCACTTGACGACTTCTACGAGAAACCATCGGCATCCAATAAGGTATTTCTTATGAAGCGCTTGTTCAATCTAAAGTTGGCATAGAATGGTTCAAATGTAGAACACCTAACTGACTTTAACACAAACATAAGTCAACTTCGATCGCTGAAAATCAATTTCGATGACGAAGTGCGAGCTCTCCTTATACTATCATCTCTACCGGATAGTTGGGACAGCCTTGTGATGGCTGTAAGTAATTCTATTTCTGGCACAAATACTCTTAAGTTTGATGATGTTGTGGGTGTTCTCCTAAGCGAGGAAATGCGAAGGAGAAGCACAGGAGAATCATCAAGTGCTGCATTGTCAGTATAAACAAGAGGAAGGCCTAAGGAGAGGTTCAAAAACCAAAAGGGTCGTGATCGCTCAAGACAGAGCAAGTCACACACAAAGTCAGTTCTTGAATGTTGGAACTGTGGCAAGAAGGGCCACGTCAAGAAGGATTGCTGGTCCAAGAAAAAGAAGGAGACAGAGTCTCAAGACAACAAGCCAACATCGGAGGCCAATGTGGCAAGTAAAGTAGAGCAAGATGCTCTAATTCTCTCACTAGACAATGTGTCTAATTCTTGGATAGTAGATTCCGGGGCTTCATTCCATGCGACACCACACAAGCAACATTTCCAAGACTACACCAAAGGTAATTTTGGGTATGTATACTTGGGAGATGATGAAGCTTGTGAGATTGTCGGCAAAGGTTGAAGCGGTCCGGGGCGGGCAACAAGAAGAGCAACCTCTAGACACCCTTCAAGGCTCCCGTGCTGCTCAATGGGACTGGGGCACAACACAACACAAACCAAAACAACAAACCCCCAGCCAAATCCCAACTACACAAGGGGCACCACCTAGTTTAAGAGCGAACTAGGACGCAAAAGAGGAGAATCGTTAGAGCAACCCTCAAACAAGCAAGGAATTTACACTAACCCTAACACCAATGGAACACTCTCACACACTAAAACACTAGAGAGAGAGAGAGAGAGAGAGAGAGAGAGAGAGAGAGAGAGAGAGAGAGAGAGAGAGAGAGAGAGAGAGAGAGAGAGAGATGGTGCTCGGGCTGCTTTGAAGTGTATCGTTAATGATCAATCAAACAAAAATATATATATGTAAGAAAGAGAGAGAAGGGGGAAGGGGGTTCTTGTTGCTCTAATGCCTTCTTACAAATCTGTCATGACCAATCAAAGCGAGATTAGTATTTGTTCAACATAGCCTGAGTAAATTACACCACAACACATTTCAAGAAAAAAGCCACCCCAATCATTGTCTTAAGGCCAGGGGAGTTCTCTCCAGCCTGTCGCCCTCTTACAGCATGTGGGATTTATGGCTAAATTGATAACAATACCCAGAGACAAGATATCAAGAACTTAAATAAAACACCAAGACACTTACACATCATTATTGTCCATGACTTCACGTTGGAAGGGAGACAAGGTATCCATGCTTAGTCCAAATTCACCCTCCTTGATTCAGAAAATGTTGGGCTTACACTAGTAGGAGAAATGATAGATTTCCTACTCTCAATTTAATGATCACTCTCTCTTACAATGGCATAGAGTTCCCTTGCTAATCACCCCTAATACAACACATACATATGCCTAATGCCAATGAGATTCCACTCAAGAGCTCCTTCTCAAGAGGTTGAGCTTGGCTTCTCAAGCTATAGCATAGTGCTCTTTCTTCTCCCCGCTTTTTTGTGCTAGCTACACCCTCCTTTTATAGCAATTTTGAAGGCTAGGGTTACTCCTCTAACCATGGTTGGGTTAGATTTTCAGCAATTTATCTAATTTCTTTTGCTTGGAATTTTCAAGAAGTTGGTGGGGAAAGAGAGAGGAGAGAAATGGAGGTGATAGGACTTTTCATAGTGGGTTAGTGTTAGTAGAGTTAGTTATTAATTTACAAATGGAATTGGATATTTACAATGGGAGTATCCATGTAGGATACAAATAAGGAAGAAAACTCTTAAAAGGTAAGAAAAGGTGGATTTCTTACAAGGTTGATGCTCCAAGTGTCTTGAGTACGGCCAATTTTGACGCTTGTTGACGGTCCACTAGCTTTGACGGTACATTTTTTCTCCACTCTTGACCTTCCTTGAGAGACAAGGTAATTGAAGCTGAGTAATCAACCACCATGATGCTGTCTTTTAAGAGAAGAGGCTGAATTTTGTGGTTTTTTTGATAGATATGGGTAATTTGGAGGAGGAAAAATGAGACTAGGTGGTCAATTTTGGAATGGAATTGTGTGTGGGAGGTATGAGTTCACCATGGTTTCTCTTATTCTTCAAGGTTGAGGAGAAGGTGAGTAGGGTGCAGAGAGGAGTGGTGAGAGAGGTAGGGATGATGAGTGGAGAAGTGTGTGTGAAAGAGGGAAATGATAAAGTGGAAGAGAGAGTGTGGCTGCATAGCATGGGAAAACTGGGGTCCACTAATAAAATCATAGCTCACAGCTCGTAGCTCCGAAAAATATGAAAAAATTTGAGGCAAAAGTTCAGCCCACGAGCTACAACTTTTGTTTGTATCACCTTTTCAAATTCGGAGAGCAAGTGAACTTTAAAAATTCAGCAAAACCGACCGTTTTTTTCCACTGCACAAGGTCCTTGTGGGGTCCTTCTTTGGATGATTCTTTTGAATACCTCCAAGAGTGAGCCCTCCATAGTGCATGTATGCATGCCACCTACCCTTGACCTTATTTGGTAGGTCTATAATTGAAGATATTGTTGAGGTCATGATATAAGTGAATAGTACAACTAAGAAAATCAAATATTTAGGGGTCTAAAAAATATGTACATGTCAAATATAAATAATATAAGTGGAAAAAATATAAAGGGGTCAAAATAAATCTCTCTCATTATGAGGCTACCATAAAAAGATAAATATTTTTGGTGTTCTAATTTTTTAGAAAAAAAAACAAAATAGATGTAGGAAGGGAAAAATCACAATAGTGAAAAAATATACACATAAATAAAACTAGTTTTTTTGGATTTTTGTTGAGGTGGAGTTACACCAAATATAAGAGAAGCTTACATGAAAATATTTCTATATGGAATAAACAGTATGAAAAATGGTAAGAAAAATTGTGGTAATGGTGAGGCAATGTACAGAGCATAAATAACACACACCTAGGTAGAAATATTTAAATAAATACCAAAATAATTATGAAAAAATCTTTTATTTAGGCCCTATGAAATATTTACATACGCATGGGCCATAATATACTTATATTTTTAATATTTTTTAATTTTTTTTTGGCTCAACTAGCCCAATGACTAGCTAATTGAGGGTTTTTTATTTCAGTAAGGAGATATGGGAAAAGTCCCCTAACTCACACGCACCTATATACAGTGAAAGGGTGAGGGTAACCACAGTGTTTGAGTGATTTGATAGGGTGAGATAACTCACTATGGAAATTACAGAGAGCCGAAAAACGGCTATCAATGTTAGGCATGTTCCTTCTCTTCGCAAAAATTTAATCTCTATAGGACAATTGGACGATGAAGGTCACAACATTGCATTCGGAAACAAACGGTGGAAGATCTCAAAGGGATCTTTGGTGGTTGCCAAGGGAGAAAAGGTCGGTACACTTTACTTGTGTACTGTTAGCACGCAACCTTCAGCTTGTGCAACAAGTACAAAAGTTGACAGTGTAGTGTGGCACTACCGGCTTGGGCATATGAGTGCCAAAGGAATCCAAATCCTTCAAACAAAGAAGCTTCTACTAGGTTTGAAAGAAGTGGACTTAGATTTCTGTGAAGATTGTGTTTATGGTAAACAAAAGAGGGTAAAATTTCAAAAATCAGGAAATGAAAGAAAAATAAAAAAACTTGAGTTGGTTCATTCTGATGTTTGGGGTCCTGCAAGTACACCATCATTTGGTGGCTCATTGTACTATGTAACATTCATAGACGATGCGACTAGAAAAACATCGGTTTATGTCATGAAGAATAAATCCGATGTATTTTCCATATTTCAAAGGTGGAAAGCCTTTGTAGAGAATGAAACAAGTACCAAGGTTAAATGCCTCAGATCCGACAATGGAGGCGAATATTGCAGCCAAGCTTTTGAAAGCTTTTGTGCTAGCAATGGCATTCGGAGGCAAAGGTAAACCCCAAGGACACCTCAACAAAATGGGATTTCGGAAAGGATGAACAGGACAATCATGGAACGAGCACGAAGCATGCAGCTACATGCAGGCCTACCGCTTGAGCTTTGGGCCGAAGCTGTATGTACGTCTGTGTACTTAATCAATCGGTTACCCTCAACGACATTGGATGGGGGAGTTCCAGAAGAGGCATGGACAGGTTAACCGGTGAATTATGCATTTCTCAAAGTGTTTGGGTGTGAGGCTTTCATGCACATAGATAGAAGCCTAAGATCAAAGCTAGATGCAAAGTCCAAAAAGTGTTTCTTCATTGGCTATGGAGAAGGAGACTTTGGGTATCGCCTATGGAATCCTGAAGATGGTAAAATCTTAAGGAGTAGGGATGTAATTTTTAACGAACAAAATATGTACAAAGATTACTTGGAAAGAAAACAAACAAAAGAAACAGGTGATGAGTACATGGAGCTTGAGGACGGTGAAGACTCAAGGACTGCAAACGGTGACAATGTGCAACAACGTCAACCAAATGAGGAGCCTCAACCTATTCCCCGAAGATCTACAAGAGCAAGTAGACCTCCAGAAAGGTTTGTTCCTTCCTTCAACCATCTCTTGATCTCAGATTCTCTCATACTCCTCTAAAAATGGATTTGTGGACTTGCTAGGGGTATAGGTGGACCTTGGTACTTCTTTGGGGGCATATGTTGAGGTTTCTGGAACTGTTGCCTTATCTACCTCCTCTGGCAAAATTCGTTTGTATTCTCGTCCGTACCTGTCAACAAAAACAATATCTTTCCCCATAGCAGTTTCATAAGAGAACAAGTAAAGAACCTTGTCATTGCTCAATTCATTTAGGTAGGGTTCTTTGCATAGAAAATAAGAGACTACTCTCTCACTCTTATGCTTGTAAATTCCCACATTCTCATTATAGGTAGAGACTTTGGTTGTTTTTTTATTGTACATAAAAAGAGCTCCAAGTCAATCAATTTTAGGAGGCGGCTCTTGAGTTTCTGAGACCATTTTTCCCTTTGCCACATTATCTCCATACCTGTTGTAATCCTCAGGGTTGCTAACTATCAGATAGTGGTTCCCCTTTCCATCTCGGAATCTATCTCCATCATCATAGACTTGAGTTATCTCCAGTCTCTGAGAAGGCCGTTACTCTATACAAATACACTTGCGTCCCCAATAGTTAGAATAAACTATGGCTCCCCGAGAGTTTGTTCCTTCTAAGAAGATTATAGTGAACTTGGCATTGTTCAAAGGGTTTTGGGAGGTACTTCCTCCTAGCATTGGTCCTTCACCGGAGAAAACTCTTGGCTGTTGACTACCCATCATGAAGAAGGACTTATCTGATGAAGTTTCAGTATCACTACCTTCCTCAATGATTGGGGCTAATGGATCTAGCCTTGCCTGAGTTACACTTTCCTGAGTGGATACTAAGCGACTGTGATCACCTGCCTCTTTTTGGTCTCTTGAAATGTGTCTTCCTGATCTTAAATTCATCAAACTTAGCAATGCTACTTATCACAAATCCAACCACTCACCTGGAAAGGGATCAGTTTCCGCACAACTTCTTGCCTTGCTGCTGAATATACCTGTACACAAGCGTTTGGCAATCGAATCAAACCATTCAACCGCTAGAGGTGGTCTTAGTAATGATTGGTATAACTCGAGGGTTAATCCCAACCACTACTGTACTCTATACACTTCTTCATGTTATTGATTAGGTCTGCTAATCTGGGACTGTACACCACCCAACTGTTTGTCAGTCTAGAGGTAAAGCCTTAATTCCGTCAAAAGGTCAAACAAAGTCCAATTTCACTTCTGAAAGAAGTTCTAAAACTCTTAAGTCAATTAGAACCTCCAGGTATTTCAACAATTTAATTTTGTCCAAAAAATGACCCTGTAGACATCCTACACGTAGGATGTCTTTTTGCTCTGTTTCAGCCAAAATGTGCAATGTAGACATCCTTTGATTTGCTGAGCTCCCCAACTGTTCTTACTTTTTGGTTTGGACACCTATAAGCTGGTCAACTGATCAGAAATCTGTTTCAGAAGCCTAATGTCCATTCTGATGAGTTCACCAGTCAAATCAACTCCAAATTGGACCAAACTTGACTAGGAGGTTTTTCTAAGGCTATATGAGAGCTTGGTATGTCTCAAATATGATTTTGGGCTTTTAATCATGCATTAGACATCCTACGCGTAGGATGTCTTTGGCATCAGAATTTAACCCAACTTGGACATAGCTTTTCCTTGATGTTCTGAGCTCACTGGTGTGTTTCAAACTTAGCTATTCTAGCCTTTTTTAGTCAAAAATTGCTAAAGTCTGCTTAGAATCCAATTTTCTCACCCAATTGAGATGAAATCTTTCACATGCACTTAATAAATCATGTAGATCATGCACATAAAAACATCCTATGGTTTTGGTCTCAAAATTATGCCTTGGCACAATTTGGGTAGGATGTTTGGCCATTTCTGTCTTTTGGCCATAATCTATCAAGATATGGTCAATCTTCCACTTTCCAGGTGAAAATAGGGTAGAACCTACCTTTTAAACACTCTGGTTAACTCAGTTTCTCAAAATTCATGCCAGGTCACCCTGTAGACATCCTACACATAGGATGTCTACTATCACAAAAACTTTTGGACTTTAATTCAGCTTCTAACACAATTTATCGTCTTTTACAGCTCTTTGATGAGCCTAACAGAAAATATAACTTTCATGAAGTGCTCCAAATAATAAATCATGATGTCCTACTTACCCTACTCCTACTCATCATGTGAGATGGTGATTTTGGTGTCTCGCTTGCTTCCTGGCCTCCCACGGACTCTCAAGCTCTCCTCTCACCACCTCCACCACTCCAACTCCTACTCTCCTACCTAGTACTACCTAAGTCGACAGATCTAGGCCAAACACACGCTCCCTAGAATCCTCCTAAGACCTCGAGAGTCCACCACCCTCTGATCCTATCTAAATGTAAAATAAGACTCTAGAAAGCCAAAGAATCCCTATCCTCAAGGACTAGTCTCAGTCACCTACCTAGGGTTTTCGTCCCCGACAGCAGCGGTGCCAATGTTGGCGGATACGCCGCGATGGATGTCAGCACAACGAGAACTCACCTAACAAGATCTGGCAGCTAAGGACAAAGCTCAACCCACAGGTGCGTGGAAGCAAGCATAGGGTGTCATCCTACACTCGACCGACTATTGACTACTTCCTACAGAGGTTTCTACCCAATGTCTAAGTTACAGCCTTCAAAAGTACACAGGAGGAGATTTCCTACAATGCTTCCATGAGCCAAATACCCATCAGACGTTCTTGAAACGCTACAAAACTTAAGGGATATCTTATTAACACCAATAGGCCACTCTCCCTAAGGTCCGTGACCCAAAAACACCCAATGCAGAATCACGTAGGATGTCTGACATGTTTTTTTGCAGGTCGTCATTTTTAAATACTAAAGTGCCTAATGTGTAGCTCTACTCAATACGAACGCATGGATATGCTGAAATGCGGAAACAGATACCGTTTTCTTACCGAATCACTAGAAATATCTGGTGGTTCAATCTTGCAAAGCCGAGCCGTACACCCGCAATGTAGGTGTTGGCGTGTAGCTCTCTCCGGGGGCAACATGCTGCACTTCTCCGCACTCAATTTCAACCACTAGTGTGCATGTAGCGTCAAGATAAACTCTCACTGTCTCTCGTACATAGAATACGCTTCTCGCAGACACTTGATAAAATGAACAAAAGGGGTTTTTGTCATTAAGGTCAAAATTTGGTATAAATACCTTCCAAATTTAATATCTCCTACTTAATTTAATGGAAAAAATAATATACAAAATTGGAAACTTCTGCAAGCCCCAAGTGTTTACAAATGAAATTACAAGTTTTCTTCATCAGAGAATGACTACATAGGATTTCTTTCTTTTCGTATTCCACCAGTCTCCAGTTGAGTGTGGCCGCCAGTCTTCTGCTAACATTCCTCAACAGTGCCCCCTCTTGGAGCAACATCAGTTTCATTCCTAGAGTGATGATCATTGTTAGAGCCTAATTAGGTCTCCTCTAGAATCAGACTCACTTTAATGGGATTCTCCCTAAATTGAGTTCCTCTTGTGTTCCTTCTGGTTGCCATTGCTGACATACAGTAATTCTAAAACTTAGCTGAGAGGTAGTTTGTCTGACCTAGATCAATTCAGATAAAAGCACCGTGATTGCCAAAATGAAATAATCTGGTTATGTTTAGATAACTATTCTAGGTTGGTACCAAAGTTAGAGATATTTGACTCAGAAGGATAAAATTAGACTTCAAAATACTAGAAAACAAAATTGAAACTGGAATGACAAAAGACACAAAAATTGGAACTGAAACTGGAAATGTATTCAGAGAAATGGTTAGAGTACAACTGGTGATAACACTAAAAGTACAAGGTATGCTAGCAAGAGTCTTCAGATACAGAAATGAGGTTTTGGGATTACAAATGATCCAAATATCCAAAGGTCTATTGTACTTACGAAGAGAGAGAGAACACAATTACAAAGTGTGACAACCCAACAAACCCTCGTAAAGGAGTAATGGCTCCTATTTATAGGTTGATAGACTGGCATATGACTGCTCTGTTTGATCGTGTCCTGCTAGTTACTGTGGTAACTTTTGATTATTGCTTTTGGAATTCTCATCAGATGCCTTTTAGAGGCATTCTTGCCTTCTACATTGTCTTTGCATTACCCCCCCTTTTCTAAAGCCACTTTGTGGCCCCGTGCTGTCCTCTCATTCTCACCATCTAGTCCAACCTGTCAAATACAAACCATGACCTGCTCTATTGCTCATCAGTGACCTACTGTTGGTATCGCACATTGCTACTCAAGTCAGCTTGCCTAGTAACCCTACCACAACCCTTGCTCCAACCATGCCAAAGTGCCTATTGCCTTCCTCGACCTACCCCCTAGGTTGACTATGTTGTCCTATAGTTGCCCAACCTACCCGATTTACTCGAGCTACCCAGGTCACTTACCTTGGAGCCTTATAATTCACTTAAACCAGACCTTGTTCACATAGTAGCATAGCAACAACAACAAAACTCAAAAGAAATCCCGACATCGACCCATTTCTTGTATTAATTGTTATTTTTTGAGTCCTTGATTTGTAAATGAAAGTCTATTGTGCATGCACGATTCACGCTATCAAGCCCCACCTTTTGTCAAAAGGTTAAGACACTGCCAACTTTTCTCAATAAAACTGCCTTACATGCACATAATGTCCACCAAAAACATCAACAAATTCAACGGTGTTGGATTTCACACTTGTCAAACGAAGGTGAGTGTAAGGGGTTCTTATGAAAAAGAATGTTTGGAGCATTGTAAAACCACCATCCAATTTAGGGGAAGCCTCAACACAAACCTTGAATGCCCAACAACAAGGCAATTCATTTTTCTTCCTCTAGAAGTGGATTTATGACATCGTCAAGTGCGTGAATGGGATCTTTATCCTTAAGCACAGTTATAATGTTATCAAAACTACTTGGTAGGGCTTTGAGAAGGATGGAATTTGTACCTCGGCATTGATAAGTAGGGTTGCGATACTCTTAAGTTTGTTGATGAGGCTATCGACATCATCTTGTTCTTGCATTGTGAGACCGTAAAGTTGAATTTTGAGGCTCATTTGGGAGTGCTTACATTGAGAACCAAAGAGATGCTCTAGGTGTTTTCACATGTGGCAAAAGAAACCACAAATCACAAGATTTCTTCCGCATTAAGGTGTGCCCTCATTGCAGTAAGAAGGGACATGCACCCAACCGATGTTTCTTCAAATATTGCAACAAACCCAGAGAATCCAAAGGCAAAGCAAATGTCGTGGAAGAAGCAAAAGAAGAAGAAGGGGACATGAACACTTTTACTATAAGGACATATTGTAATGGGTTTAGACATTGCCCCAAACCCATAGTTTGGTGGTAAGACCTACCCTCTTGCATTAGATTCATCTTATGAGCCATATGCAATTACCTTAAGTAGCCCATATTAGACTCCCTGATAAGAGTCCATGCATTTTATCTAAGCTGGAGCTTATGGGGGTGTTTGTTGAGGTAAACCTTTTGGCTTACGCTCAATGCATGAACAATGCCTAAAACCAAGCAAACTTGCATGCACCCCTATGTGCATGGATACAACCTCCTACTTTGAAATCCCTAACAGAACACCATTTTAGATTAAATGGGAAAATCCCACAACTTTGGGACTAATTTCAATGCCTATGGATTCCTATTTCCCATTAAATTTGGAAAATTTTCATTTAATTTGGGAATGTGACAAAGAGATAGATTCTCAAGAAAAGGTGGTGTTGAGAAACACCTTTTAAAATTTGTATTTTTATGTGGGTGTTTCAAAACACTTCATAAAAGAGATAGATTCTCAAGAAAATGGTGGTGTTGAGAAACACCTTTTAAAATTTTTATTTTTATGTGGGTGTTTCAAAACACTTCATAAAAGAGATAGATTCCCAAGAAAATGGTGGTGTTGAGAAACACCTTTTAGAATTTTTATTTTTATGTGGGTGTTTAAAAATACTTCATAAAATCATACATAAGCTGGGGAAATAAAACAATGAGCAAGATATGAAATGCTATTCAATTTCTCCTATTAAGCTAGCTTGTGCCTTCTCCATGACATTTGATGGGATCTTGATTGTTTCCGCAATTCTTCCACCCCTTGAAGTCCATGACCATACAATAGTATCAACACACTCCCAGCGCTTTGGGTCAACAAGATTGCAACACCAACTCTTTTTCCAACAATCCTCATACTGTTCTTGGATTGTGGGATTTCGTTTTCGATGTTTTGGTGCCCAATACTGAATCAGAACTTTCTTGTAGCTAGGAGATGATTTGTCTACATCAACGTTTGACTCTGCCATTCCTAGCCATATCGAATATTCAGGATTTGCGGGTCTCACAAGAACAAGATCCCCTTTTCTTACATCAATTTGAGGCCTAAAGGCCTCTTGTGGCCTTGCACTTTGAGGACCAACATAGTGATCATTCAGTTCTTCATATCCTTGAAACTCATCTCTGTCTTCCTCTATCTCTTGCATTCTATGACTCCCTACAGTCTTTGGCCAAAATGTTGTATATTCACCAATGTGTTTATTGGTTGGTTGTTCAAGCTCATTGATTATGTTTTGCCAATAAGTGATAACAGGCTCCATGTATTTTGTGGAGTCATGGTCCTTTCCCTTTAATAGAGAACATCTTTTCCAAAATTCAAGATATGACTTAATCCCTTGAATAACAAGCGGACTATCTCTCACATAGTCTGCTATAGGTACCACATCTGGACAGCCTGTTGGTAATTTTGGTTTTCCCTGGTCATCTTTTTTCCACAAATCAATTCCCGACTCCTTTGGCATCCAATCGGGTGATTTGGGATGAATTTTGTACTGCATTACTGGGACTTCACCTTGCATATAGAAACGAAATTGAAGTGGCTTAGAGTGTCCGACTAGAGCATCTTGTCCGTCACACATGTACCCTTGCACAAAGGATTTAAAGTCGGGAACTTGTGTCATCAAAAATGGTGCTGGAGCTGAGCTTTCACATTTTTGAAAATGTTCCATCAGATGTGGAAAAGTGAATGTCATTCCTGTTCACAATCTTTCTGAGAACCCACTAAACATTGCATCTATGTCCTCATGTGTATGACCCACCATTAAGAATCCCAAATGCACGGTTTTGAAAACTCCTTTTGCTACTAACAAGGATAAGTATGCAAACAAATATCGATTTTTATTCTCTCCTGCACAATTATCTAGCTATAGAAAAAGATTCTCAGGCAATTTTTGAAATACAGGAGTGGATATGGTATCCACAACACATTGAGAGGAAGTTGATTGTATGTGTACAATCTCTTCATTACATCCCTGGATGGCCAACGGTGGTGTCATTGTTGATGCATTCCTCTCACGCTCTTGCTTCATTTTGTTTTGGAGGTCTAGAGCTCTCCTTGAGTTCAATGCGTTGAATAACATTACATTGCTACGTGGCATACCGTCATGGCATAAATCTCCTTGTCCATGGTTTTCTGTTCTTTCCAGATTCTGTAAGCATAATGCAAGGGAACCAATTGTAGCATTGGGATCTGAAGGCCATAGACCATTAAGTGAGAAGTGACCATACATTCCATGACCATGTCCATGTGTTATCATACCTGTTAATGATACTTGCAATTGATATGCATTCGCATAATCTTTTGAGTTCAACCTAGGTATTGCTGTCTTTTTTTGATCCATTTTATCATGTATATGCATAAATACTTATCCTTTTGCAACTGGGAGAACTTACGCCAGGTGTAGTACACATTCCTACAAATTTGTTGTTGCAACATGTGAATTCGACGTTCATCCTTCAAACGTGCAATCATCTCGTCATCCTTTGTTGACTCTAGTTGAGACTTTATCCGACTACACACAACACATTTGGAGAACTCACTTGTTTTTGACAATGTCACATTAGCAAACTCTGTATTCCAAATCCTATCGAATGTCGTGCTAGACATTGGCTTGAGACTCATACTGTCAAGTGTTTTATTGACATCATGTAAAATGTCTACTTGCTTGTACATGTTTGGTATTGCAAGCAAAGTTTCCCTAGTACCATCTTCCATGGTTCGACTCTTATGTGGCATTCTCTCCGAGATTTCATCAACAAAAGAGCGAATCAATGCCCTTCCCATTTCTGTATGGTCTCTTCCTTTTCTCATGACACCATCATTACCATGCACTGAGCGTCTAACCCCATTCTCAAAATGTTCACGGTAAAATGAAGTTTTTGGAATGCCATGAATTTCGTACCAAGCTCTACTGCAAACCTCACTGCCATTAAAAGAAAACACATAGAATGTCTTTGTAGTTGTTTTGTTCTCACGCCCTGCAGTCAACATTGTATCATACACATAGTTTGTTCTATTTTGCAAACTCTGTCCCCAAAATTTATTGCGCATAGCCATGACCTTATCTCGATTGGCATATTGACAACACCTTTTGGAACAACAATCTATGGTTGAAACAAGCTGGACATATGCTAGAGATGCTTGATTGGATCTCTTAGAAGCTTTCACTGACATTTTTGGCTTCCTATTTACAAAGCAATATTTCCACTTTTTTGAAATAGGCTCTACCAAATAAGCTGATTCAATGCATATGTCTTGTAACGCATGCATAGCATGTAGATCCTCATAGCATAACAATTCTTTTCCATCCATAGTTGTCACTCTCTTGATAGGCCAACAAACTAGATTAATGTTGCATACACTAGCTTATGCAGAAATAGTAGCCTCATCTGCATAGGATGTTTCGATACCAATACCAATGTTATCTTCACCTAGCTCACCAAAGTTTACAGAGTCAAACGGACACACGTCCATGACAACCCCTTCGGCTACTACATGTGTTTTGCTTTCATCCCAAAGTTGAACCCTATTATCCTTCCAAACCTCTCTATATCTCATTCCATTACATTGTGCATCCAATGCTGCTTCTGCTTTGTCAGCCTCGTGCATAGAAGCCCCTTTGTACTGCATCTCATTTATATGCTGCAACAACCCACTACTCCATTTCACAATACTATGAAAAGCATCTCCCACTGTCCATGCATCCATTGTTGGAAAAGGGATGAGTGCTTTCTTTTCAAAACACAAATCAAATGACACCGATACATTGCCTTCCCCAATAAGCATTCCAGAACAATATGCACTTGGATTTATTTCAAATACAGGCCCAATGGCAACCTTTTGTGTCGCTACAAACATGCACACTATATCACCATGATTGAAATTAGCCATACCTGCAAGAAGATTGCAAGAATAATTGTTAAACAAACCGCTTGCAGAGTATATTGATTTACATAGCATAAAGCATAACAAGTATGTATGTGGGTGTTTGATGAGAAGCACCCTGTGTCCTAAAGGTCATAGGGTTCCCTCTATGCTACTAAGAATATCTTTGGGCTCTATGCTCTATCATCTATGCTCTGTGATCTATATTGACTTGCTATGGCCCCTAGACCACAAGGCGCCCTCATTAATTCCAAAAAACCCTCATTGTTTTGCTATGGCCCAGGGCGATAGCTCTCTATGCCGGTATAAAGCATATTTGCTCTATATTAGCTCCCTAAGGCCTGAAGACCATAGGGTTGTCCTCAAGATTACCTCACGGAGTTTCATGTCAAGTATATATACATCCTATGGCACCCCATGACCCTAGGGCCATAAGATCTCCAAATGAAACATACGACAATGTATGGCCCTTGAGCTTATACATTGTGACCCCATGACCCTAGGGCCATAGGATTGGCATATGAAACATACGACAATGAATGGCCCTTGAGCTTATACATTGCAACCCCATGACCCTAGGGCTATAGGATTTCCAAATGGAACATAGGGCAACGTATGGCCGTTGAGCTTATACATTGACACCCTATGGCCCTAGGGCCACAAGACTTAAAAACATACAAAAAGACAACCTATGGCCCTAAGCCCAAGGGTGTGAGCATTGACACCCTATGGCTCTAGGGCCACTAGACCTTAAAACATACAAAAAGACAACCTATGGCCCTAAGCCCAAGGGTGTGAGCATTGACACCCTATGGCCCTAGGGCCACAAGACTTCAACACATACAAAAAGACAACCTATGGCCACGATGTCAAAGGTGGCCAAGATATCAATGCAGCCCCATGGCCCTAGGGCCATAGGATCTCTATATGGAACATGTGGCACCCTATGGCGCTTGACCTTATACATTGCAACCCCATGACCCTAGGGCCATAGGATTTCCAAATGGAACATAGGAAATGTATGGCCCTTGAGCTCATACATTGCCACCCTATGGCCCTAGGGCCACAAGATCTCACAACATACAATAAGAGAACCTAAGGCTCCTAAGCTCAAGGGTGTGGGTTCAAGGGTGGCCAAGATATCAATGCAGCCCCATGGACCTAGGGCCATAGGATCTCTATATGGGACATGTGGCACCCCATGACCCTAGGGCCATAGGATTTCCAAATGGAACATAGGCAATGTATGGCCCTTGAGCTTATACATTGCCACCCTATGGCCCTAGGGCCACAAGATCTCACAACATACAATAAGAGAACCTAAGGCCCCTAAGCTCAAGGGTGTGGGTTCAAGGGTGGCCAAGATATCAATGTAGCCCCATAGCCCTAGGGACATAGGATCTCTATATGGGACATGTGGCACCCCATGACCCTAGGGCCATAGGATCTCCAACTACAAAGTAGGGCAACGTATGGCTCTTGAGCTTATACATTGTCGTGGACCTAGGGCCATAGGATCTCCAACTGGAACATAGGGCTATGTATTGGAGCTTATCTATTGTCGCCCCTAAACCCTAGGGCCATAGGATTTCCAAATGGAATATAGGGCAACTTATGGCTCTTGAGGTTATACATTGCCACCCTATGGCCCTAGGTCCACAAGCTTTCACATTGCCACCGTAGGGCCACAAGGATCTCACAAGATAGAAGAAGAAAACCCTAGGACATAGGATTTTCAAATGGAACTGAGTGCACGCTTTGATCGTTGATCTCCAACATTGCTGTCCTATGGTGTGAGCCCAGGGGTGGCTGAGGTGTCTTCATAACAATTTCGGCCATTCAAGGGATATCCGCAAGTGGCATAAATTTAAAAAATTAATTAAAAATAATATTTTTTTTAAAAAAAAACGCTACGACAAACTTTGTCATAATGGGTTTTCCAATACACTTATTGATATCGGACAAAAAAATAGCGCACAATTTTCGGGATAATTTTTTTAAAATTTAGCTGTTTTTAGTGTATTTTTTACTATGCAGATTTTGATTCTGAAGTCAAATTTTGCTTCATGGGTGTCGTTCCACTCGTACTACAAAGATATGGACATTGACAAAGCCTTGCACCAACTTTTTTTTTTTTTTAAAGCTCTTTCAATTTCGGAGCCGACGAGCGATGTCTCATTTTCGCACAAAGCTTAGAAACTCTAGTAATCTCGACTGCAAACCCGTGAGAACAACCCCTACATTCAAAATTCAAATTTTGAATTTCTAACCTAACCTAAGTAACCTTATCTCTCTCTTTCTCTCTCTACCACAATTTTTTCCACGCTATCGCTCTCCTTCTCTCTCTCGTTTCTTGCTCGAAACCTACACAGAAACCTGCACACACAGAGCTTGTCGTTCTCTGTCTCTCTCTCCCTCTCTCCCTACACAAACAGTTCTATGCCATCGTTGCAACATGCACACAGATCTACGCGAAGCCATCGCCACAACCTTCAACAGAAGGACTGCTGTCGCGACCTCCCAAACACAGATCTGTTACCATCATCGTCGTGGCCTCAACACACCTAAGTTACTGCTTGCTACTGCTGCAGCCGGTTTTCATCAAACACAGATTTACTCAGAGGTAACCTGTAGAAACCCTAATCTTTTTTCTTAATTCGGTTTTAACTGTTCTTAATCTAATTACGTTTTAGCTAAGTTGTGAATCACCTCTCTCTAGAACAATAAACAAAAATCATTAATTACATCTCTAAAATTGTAAAATTGTAGACTGTAGAACTATAAAACAGAAAAATCTCTAATTAGAGATCTAAAACTGTAATACAGAATACTCTAATTAGAGACCTAAAAATATAAAACAGAAGACACTAATTAGGGACCTAAATTTGTAAAACCAAAAACTCTTATTAGGGACCTAAATCTGTAAAACAGAAAACTCCTCATAAGTGACCTAATGTTGTAAAATTGTAAAACTCTAACTGCAAACATCTCTAATTACAACAAAAAATTATAAACCTGCAAATGCAAAAGACAACAATTACAGAAAATGATGAAACTATGGATACCTGTAATTGGGTTGTGGGGAGTTGGGCACACGTTGTAAGAGGACGAGTAGAGCAAGCTGTTGTATGAGGATGGATTAGGGTTCAGTTGCAGGAGGATGGGAAAAGAAAAGAGGCAAGAAGGTGGGAAAGAAAGTGTACACTATATGTGCTTGTAAGATATGGTGTAATATAGTTTCTTTAAATTCATTTGTAGTCACTAAAATAAAACTAGACATTGAATCTTTAGAAGGGCAGACAGGTGTGGCTACATAGGGTTTCACCTCATACTAAAGAGTAACATATGGCCCTAAGGCACCCTATGACCATAAGGCCATAGGGTGGTCTTACATCGTACTATAGGGTGACCAATGTCCCATCTGACCATAGGGTGCCAATGTACAATCTCAAGGGTCATAGGGTTCCCTATGTTCCTATTGAAGATCCTATGGCCATAGGGCCATAGGATCTCCAAAACATATATATGGCACTATGGCCATAGGATCACATGGTGCTCTATGTCCGATCTAGAGACCTTGTGGCCCAAGGGCTTTAGGGTGGCAATGTACAATCTCAAGGGCCATAGGGTTCCCTATGTTCCCTTTGGAGAAAGGGTGGCACTAGGGCCATAGAATCTCCAAAAGCAACATAAAGAACTTAGGGCCATAGGATCAAATGGTGACCTATTGGAGACCTTGTGGCCCAAGAGCCATAGTGTGGGAATGTACAATCTTGAGGGCCATAGGGTTCCCTATGTTCCTTTTGGAGATCCTATGGTCCTCGAGCCATATGATCTCCAAAATGAACATATGGCCCTACGGACATAGGATCACAGGGTTCCCTATGTTCCTTTTGGAGATCCTATGGTCCTCGAGCCATAGGATCTCCAAAAGGAACATAGGGCCCTACGGACATAGGATCACATGGTGCCCTATGTCCCATCAAGATATAGTGTGGCCCAAGGGCCATAGGATGGCAATGTACAATCTCAAGGGCCATATGGTTCCCTCTATGCTACTTCTGAAGATCCTATGGCCCTAGCGCCATAAAATCTCCAAAAGGAACATAAGGAACCTATGGCCATAGGATCAAAAGGTGCCCTATGTTCCATCTTGAGACCTTGTGGCCCAAGGTCCATAGGGTGTATTTGTACAATCTTAAGGGCCATAGGGTTCCATATGTTTTTTTTGGAGATCCTATGGCCCTATATCCATAGGATCACAGGGTGCCCTACGTCCCATCTAGAGACCTTGTGGCCCAAGGGCCATGGGGTGACAACCTACAAGTTGAAGGGCCATAGGATTCCCTATGTTCCCTAGGGTCACAAGGTGCCCTACGTTCCATCTGAAGACCCTATGGCCCAAGTGCCATAGGGTGGCAATGTATAATCGCAAGGGCCATATGATTCCCTATGTTCCTTTTGGAGATCCTATGGCCCTAGAGCCCTAGGTGCATGGGGTTGCCATGGTGCCCGTTAATATGCACCATGGTGTACCCTATGTACGTAGGCCACCCTCGGGCCCTTGGATGCTCTCTTTCCCATCTAAAGACCTTGTGGTCCAAGGGCCATAGGGTGACAATCTACAATCTCAAGGGCCATAGGATTCCCTATGTTCCCTAGGGTCACAAGGTGCCCTACTTTCCATCTGAAATAATGAGGGCACCTTGTGGCCTTCGGGCCATAGGATCTCTATGTAGAACATAGAGCAAAGAGCATAGAGAGCTTCTTACTACCATAGAGGGAACCCTATGGCCTTCAGGCCACAGGGTGTCAATATAGAGATAACAGAGATTCTTACTAGCATAGAGGGGACCCTATGGCCTTCAGCCCACAAGGTCTCCTCAATATAGAGAAAATAGTGTTTTTTACTGGCATAGAGAGCACCCTATGGACCTGGGTCCATAGGTTGCCAAAAAACTGTCATGAATGGTTTCTTTAAGATGTGTAGAGCATAGAGAGGTTCTTACAAGAATACAGGGGACTCTATGGCTTGAAGGCCACAGGCTCCCAATATGGAGCATAGATCGGTTCTTATTAGCATAGAGAGACCAAATAGTGCTTTATACATGGGGCCTTAAGGTGTCAAAACAATGAGGGTTTTTTCAAAACAATGATGGCACCTTGTGGCCTTGGGGCCATAGGATGTCAATTTAGAGCATAGAGCATAGAGCATAGAGAGCTTCTTACTACCATAGAGGAAACCCTTGGCCTTCAAGCCACAGGGTCTCAATATAGAGACAACAGAGGTTCTAGCATAGAGGGGACCCTATGGCCTTCAGTCCACAAGGTCTCATCAATATAGAGCAATAGTGTTTTTTACTGGCATATAGAGCACCCTATGGCCCTGGGTCCATAGGTTGCCAAAAAAACCCTCATGAAGGGTCTCTTTAAAACAGACAAGGAACCTTGTGCCCTTAGGGTCATAAGATGTGTAGAGCATAGAGAGGTTCTTACTAGCATACATAGAACCCTATGGCCTGAACGCCGTAGGGTCCCAATATAGATCATAGATTGGTTCTTGCTAGCATAGAGAGACCAAATAGTGCTTTATACTTGGGAGCATAATGTGCCAAAACAATGAGGGTTTTTACAAAACTATGAGGGCACCTTGTGGGCTTGGGGCCATAGGATGTCAATATAGAGCATAGAGCATAGAGAGCTTCTTACTATCATAGAGGGAACCCTATGGCCTTCAGGCCATAGGGTGTCAACATAGAGAAAACAGAGGTTCTTACTAGCATAGAGGGGACCCTATGGCCTTCAGCCCACAAGGTCTCCTCAATGGCATAGAGAGAATTCTATGGCCGTGGGTCCATGGGTTGCCAAAAAACCCTCATGAAGGGTTTCTTCAAAACATATAGGATGTGTATAACATAGAGAGTTACTTACTAGCATAGGGGGGACCCTATGGCCATAGGGTGCCAATATAGAGCATAGATCGGTTCTTACTAACATAGAGAGACCAAATAGTGCTTTATACATGGGGCCATAGGATGTCAATATAGATCATAGAGCATAGAGCATAGAGAGTTTCTTACTAGCATACAAGGAACCCTATGGCCTTCAGGCCACAGGGTGTCAACGTAGAGAAAACAGAGGTTCTCACTAGCATAGAGGGGAACCTATGGCCTTCAACCCACAAAGTCTCCAGGATATAGAGAAAATAGTGTTTTTACTAGCATAGAGAGCACCCTATGGCCCTGGGTCCATAGGTTGCCAAAAAACCATCATGAAGGGTTTCTTCAAAACATAGAGGGCACCTTGTGCCCTTGGGGTCATAGTATGTGTAGAGCATAGAGAGGTTCTTAATAACATACAGGGGACCCTATGGCCTGAATATAGAGAATATAGAGAATAGATCGGTTCTTACTAGCACAAAGCGGACCCTATGGTCTTCAGGCCAAAGGGTTCCAATATAGAACAAAGATCAGTTCTTACTAGCATAGAGAGACCAAATAGTGCTTTATACCTGGGGCCATAGGGTACCAAAACAATGAGGGTTGTTCAATGGCATAGAGAGCACCCTATGGCCCTGGGTCCATAGGTTGCCAAAAAACCCTCCTGAAGCGTTTCTTCAAAACATAGAGGGCAACTTGTGGCCTTGGGGTCATCGGATGTGTAGAGCATAGAGAGGTTCTTGCTAGCATACAGGGGACCCTATGGCCTTCAGGCCAAAGGGTGCCAATATAGAGCATGGAGAGACTCTTACTAGAATATAGGGGACCATATGGCTTTCAAGTCACATGGTGTCAATATAGAGCAAATAGTGTTTTTACTAGCATAAAGAACATCCTGACCTAGGGGAATTGGTTGTCAAAAATCCATCATAGAAGGGTTCCTATGGCCTTCAGCCCACAAGGTCTTCTCAATATAGAGCGAATAGTATTTTTCATTGGCATACAGAGCACCCTTGGGGCCCTTGAGGCCAACCCTATGGCCTTCAGGCCTTAGGGGGCTAATATAGAGCATGGTGCTTTATATCGTCATAGAGAGCTATGGCCCTAGGGCCATAGCAAAACAATGAGGTGTTTTTGGAAACGATGAGGGCACCTTGTGGTCTTGGGGCCATAGGAAGTCAATATAGATCATAGAGCATAGACGATAGAGCATAGAGCACAAAGAGATTCTTAGTAGCATAGAGGGAACCCTATGACCTTCAGGCCATAGGGTGCCATTATAGAGTAAACAGAGGTTCTTACTGGCATAGAGGGGACCCTATGGACTTCATCCCACAAGGTCTCCTCAATATAGAGAAAATAGTGGTTTTTACTTGCATGGAGAGCACCATATGGCCCTAGGGTCATAGGTTACCATAAAACCCTCATGAAGTGTTTCTTTAAAACATTGTGGCCACGTTGTGGCCTTGGGGCCATAGGATGCCAATGTAGAGCATAGAGAGATTCTTACTAGCATGCAGGGGACCCTATGGCCTTCAGGCCACAGATTGCCATTGGTGTTGGTGTAGAGGCTCTAAAGGGGTATTTAGGCCATTCAAGGGATACTTCTTTGAGGGTCCTCTAATGTCATAAGGGAACATGTGATCACACTACCATAGAGTGGCCTAGGTACACTTGTAGAACCATTTTGTTGGCACCCTTTGGACCTAGGACCACATGGTTTAACATAGAGGTGACTCTATGGCCCTAGGTCCATATGGATGTAATAATATCCATCTTGTCTAAATATATGTCATTATTTTTACATAAAATGTCTCAGAAGAGAAAGTCAAAGTCAGTTGATGCAACAGGCTCAACACCAAGTTCTTGGTATCTAGATTTTCACTTACCAAATGGTGGAAGTGATGAGAAAGTCCACTTGTTCTTTCAAGATAAAGAGCAATTGCCCTTCAAGGAGTGTGGTATTGTCAAGGAGATAAAGAAAGATTGTTCAGATCTTGAAATGTCTCCATGCCTTGGAGTAAAACTACTCAATGGTGACTCCTACTTGT
Source organism: Adiantum capillus-veneris (assembly GCF_014529385.1). Taxonomy (NCBI): domain Eukaryota; kingdom Viridiplantae; phylum Streptophyta; class Polypodiopsida; order Polypodiales; family Pteridaceae; genus Adiantum; species Adiantum capillus-veneris. The sequence continues at coordinate 95,569,743 of NC_140940.1, read as the reverse complement.
TGGAGCCTGTGGCCTTTGCTCAAAAATTGGTGAAGGTTGATTATGAAGGAGTGACAATGACAAAAGCAGGGTGGGTGGAGCTTCAAGACGACACTCCAATTGAGAACTTTATAGACTTATATATTGAGGGCTTCAAGAAATTCAATCAATATTTAGGTAAATTGAGCAGCACAAAGAAGAATAAGAAGCGAAAGAATGAAGACACAGGTACAACAAATCAATCTAAGACGCTCAAGGAGAGTCAGACTCCCTCACTTGGAGAAAATAGTGGAAATGTGGCCGAAGAAAATCTTTCAGTTATACCCTTACAGACTCAAGAAGCAGGAGATTCTAGTGGACTTGAAACCCTAACAATTGGAACCCCCTCAGTGGCAGTGGTTGTGGACTCAGCATCCTTAGCTGTGTTGGACTCTATTATACAGCCCAAAGAAAAAGATCTTGATAAAGAAGTTGCCAAAACTTCTAAAAGTGAGCTAGATGGATACGTCGGAATTGACCACTATTTTAAATTTGGTGTACAATTTACCCAATTGATCCCAGTTGAGCAATGCAACCTTGCACCAGAAGGCTATAGATGCAGACCGTTGTCAGATGTAAGCAATTTGCAGGGCACTCTAGGCCAGTCTCCAGTGCAGCAGACTTGATGCCGTCTAACCCAATTACAAAAATGCCTTTACAAACAGTTGAAGTGCATGGAGACAAGCTATCAACATACCACTACTGGATTCTAGCTGGTCAGCATTCCATCATAGCGGCTAGATCTTTTTTGCGTAACAACAACACTAAGTATGCTTTGAGAAAAGAGTTCTACAAGTTTAGAACTGCAAGGATAGTGGTAGACGCTCCGAAAGAGGTTGCTGTTCGAATTTCCAGAATGGAGAATATGGAGAGAATAACAGCAATGAAACACCAGCCTTATGTGGAGGTCTTGAAGCATGGCCGTAGTCAATGGCTTGCATATTCTAAACCAACAAAACCCAAGGCAGGTGTTCCTGTCGGTTATCCAAGTCGAGCAGGTTGGGATGTAAGTTCCACTTCCCTATGCTTGTTTTTGTTACAAATATGTCTTGAAATAAAGTTAATTTTCTTTTCTTTATTTTGAAGGCCTTTGTAAATGTGGCGAACATCGTGTTCAACCATAAATCATTTGCCAAAAAAGAAGCACACATGGTCATGTACGATGATGAAATTTATGATCAGTGGATACACATCTTGGAGAAGCATCAGACATCAACTTCTCATGGGCGACAACCAAGCATAACAACCTTTAGATGCCTAGCTGGTTTAGAAGATAATGATGTCAAGCTACTACAACAAGAGCTGGCAGATGAGAAGATTTGCTCAGTGAAGCAACCACGTCAACAAGCGGGCATGCTCGACCTCACTGCACGTGCAACGGTCTTAAAGAAGACCAGGGTTTTTGAGCCTCAAATTTTGATGGCATTTAAAGAGATAGATCCATCAGCAATAGCAGTTACTTCATGGGATAAATGTAAATCTCATTATAACATTACAGATGAGATTTCCAAATCTCTCTTCACGAGTTGTACGCAATGGCTAAATCTCCTACTACAAAAAGGAAAGGAGAAAGAGCCAATTCCTGAGATCACTAGGGGATATGTGCAGTGGATCATTGCACAAAAGAATGGCACTTCTAGTTTGAAATTCATTTTACCATGGATAATCAAGTGTGTTGGAAAGAATTTGGAAGGCATTGAGTTTCTCTGCAGTGAGAATAACTCTAAAATTCGTGTTGGTGTTTGCATCATAGACACAACACACAGAAGTATTACATCTAGTGGTTGGAGTGCTGTCCAATTTGGTAAAGTAATTGATGGAGTATGTGCGGTAGCACATCAACCATCATAGTTTTTAATTGCCGACTTAGTCAAGTATCAGCATGTTGCTTCCCTAGAGAAGGCAATTTCTAAAAAAGCTAAATGGTATGAAATGCACATTCTACCTTTTAGCTCCTTAATGGGATCAGAGACCATCCAAACATGTGCTCTTCGCAAAGTATTTTTTGGGGTTTGGGAATTTTTCAGTCAAGGAGAGCAGTACACCAACTACTCTAGTGTTAAAGAGTCATTGTTGGAGCCAATGCATACTCTCTGCATCAATGACGACGAGTATGATGCTGTGACCACGGACAAATCCTTTTTTGTATGTCGTGCAATCAAATGCATCTATCTCAAAGAAGATGATCAAGTGATAGACATCTTCTCATTAGGCTATGGGACTAAAGAGGCACTACAACAACAGAGAAAGGTGATATCAGTTGCATGTAGTAGTGATCAAATGATGCAATTGGAATCTCTTTTCCATTCCATAGTGGAAGAAGACCTTGATCTTAGAAGGTGGGAAGGTGTGGATAACACAGAGAAAGTCAATGCCAAGGATTCAGAGGAAGAAGAAATTGAAGAACCATTGGATGCAAGTGCTGAGGCCATTCTAGAAAGTCTACAGGAAACAGGTTAAGCTAGCCACCCATGATATTACATTACTGATATTTAGATTATTATTGTTGTCATTTTATTTTATTTGTCCCATGTCAAATCTGCCCATGATGTTAAAAATATTGATGTTTGGCTCGTTATTGTTCTCAATTTATTTTCTTTGAAAAAATGTGAACTTGTGAGTTTGAGTTTTTTCACAATAAATGAATTAGACTTAAGTGTATGATATTATATGGACATGTTTTGGTAAATAGAATTCTACATTTATATATGGTCATAAGATATATATTATGTAATACTTTAAAGTTAATTGATCATATGAGGTTTGGGAAGAATACACTATGACTTGAGGATCATAGAGTTCTTTGTAGACATGACACCCTATGGCCCTAGGGCCATAGAATCCCCCAAAATAAAATGGGATACCCAACAACCTTACAGATGTAGGGTGATTACATCGAGTCTCTAAAAGGGCACATAAGCATCTGGGTTACTCTATAGCCTTAGGCCCATAGGGTGTCAACATAGAATCCCCCAAAAGCATTTGGCTACCCTACAATCTTACAGATATAGGGTGATTACATAGAGTCTTTAAAAGGTCACATAAGCATTTGGGCTAGTCTACAGCCTTAAGGCCATAGGGTGTCAACATAGCTATCCTACAATCTTATGTATATAGAGAGATTACATAAAGTCTCTAAACGGGCACATGAGTATTTGGGCTATTCTAGAAGGAAACATAAGTTATCCAAGAGAATTTGGGATACCCTAAGGCCTTAGGGCCATAGGGTGGTGACATAGAATCTCCACAGGGGCACTTAAATCACCCCATGGATGCAAATCACCTAGCTCTTATGGACACATCTTATAAAACATCACATGACACCCTATGGCCTTTAGACCATAGGTTGGTTATTCTAGGTCACCTAAAGACTCTTTAAGTGTTTCAAGAACATTTTTCAATGGCCTTATATCTTGTGTCCATATACATTAGGGACATATATTTCTTATCTTGTGATTAAGGTTTAATATTCTATTGAGAATGAAATAAGCTAAAAAAAACTAAAAAGTATTTAGTCCTCAAAATTCCAAAATGAGAGTTTGAACAATTGATGTATGATCATTTTTTGTTGGGTGTAAGTTCTTCTATTGTGAATTGATGGTGTAAGCGTTTGAAATAATTATCTTTGCATTGCAACTAACTAGATTAAACATATATTCAACATTTATTGTAAATGCCAATTATTTGCTTAGATATTAAACATCGAGTATAAATGGTTATTGAAGCATTTGTCCTTTGGATTATGTGAAGATCTAGTTCTTTGATTGTAACAAGATTTTATTCAAAGATATAAAGTGCGAGTATTTTGTTCCAAACTATGATTTTGTTTCTCTTCTAGATGATGCAGAGAATTGGAATTTATATCTTGAATTTTTTTCAATAGAGAGAAGCTAGGACTAGTAGAATTTTTTAGCTTGTCATGTAGCAATCGGAACATTGTATCAAGGTTTATTGCAAAGAAATGATTGTATAATGTATAACCATTGTTTAAGTTTGTAAATTGGAAGTAGAAGGCAATGCAAGTTCCAAAACATGTGCAATGCCATAAGGAGAATCCAGCACAAATACTTTTTCCCCTTAGGAATGTAGCAATCGGAACATTGTATCAAGGTTTATTGCAAAGAAATGATTGTATAATGTATAACCGTTGTTTACGTTTGTAAATTGGAAGTAGAAGGAAATGCAAGTTCCAAAACATGTGCAATGCCATAAGCAGAATCCAGCACAAATAATGATCCATCAACAAATGTATGATGTATGATAATGATTCAATTTTGTATATCGTGTTGCATATTTATCGCATTTTTTAGCTTACACATTTTGCTAGCATAGAGGACACCCTATGGCCCTAGGACCATAGGATGCCATCATATCCCATGTACAATTTCTCTTTTACCATAGAGGACATCTTATGGATCTAGGGTCATAAGACACCAACATAGTGCATAAATGGCTTCTTATAAGTATACACGTAAACATAGTGCACAGAGGGAATTTTACTAGCATAAAGACCTAGGGTGCCAACATAGAGCATAGAGGGCTTTTTATAGCACCTTGTTGCCCTTGGGACGCCATAGTGCCATAAAGTGGTTTTTGTATATATAGTAGAGAATTCTCACACACATGATACCTTGGTCACTATCTAGCTCTTGGACCATATCATAGTAGCATAGAGGACACCCTATAGCCCTAGGGTTTCCTTCTATCCCTAGGGCCATACACTGCCAACATATAGTATACATGGTTTCTTCATAGAGAAAACCTTTTAGTCCTACACTATAGAGTGGAAACCTAGACCATATAATGTATCCTACTAGCATAGAAGGCACCCTATGACCCTGAGGCCAAAGAGTACCAATTTATGGCATAAAGGGTCTCTTCCTAGGTTGAAGGGCACCTTGTGGCCCTAGGGAGCACCCTATGGCCCCAGGGCCATAAGGTGTCAACATAGTCAAATGGGGTGTAAACTTAGAGCATAGAGGGTTTCTTACTATCATGGAGGACACCATGTGTCCTTGGTGCCATAGGGTGTAAACATATAGCATGGGGGGTTTCTTGCTAGCATAGAGAGCACCCTATGGCCTTGGGGCCATATGATTCCAACAAAGAGCATAAACGGTTTTTTGATAGCATAGAGGATATCTTATTTACCTGGGGCCATATGATACAAAAATAAAAGAGTCTTAAGAAGGGAAACTAGGCCACTAAATCACCATGGGGCCATAAGGTGGTCTTTGTGGGGAATGCTCCTAAAGGGTTCCTTGGCTATCCTATGGCCTTTGGGCCATAGGCTACCAACATAGAGTTTAGATGGTTTCTTACTAACATAGAGCTCACCTTGTGGCATACGGTCTTTAGATTATAATATAGAGTTTCAATGGTTTTATACTAGGCGTAAGGGGCACCCTATGGCCTTGGGGGCCATAGAGTGTCAATGTAGAGCCCAGAGGTTTCCTTTCTAGCATAGAGGGCACCATGTGGCCTAGGAGCCATTTGATGCACCCTATGGCCCGAGGGCTGTAGGTTGCCAATGTGGACAAGGTTTCTTAGTAGCATTATAAAGGGTACCATGTGGCCCTCAAATCTCCATAGGGTGCCAACATAGAGCGTAGAGGGTTTTTCTTACTAGCATAGAGGACATCCTATGGCCTTGGGGCCATAGGGTTTCAATATTCACCATAGAGGATTTCTTACTAGCATAGAGGCTACCTCGTGGCCCTAGGTCCATAGAGTGCAAACATAGAGAATAGAGGATTTCTTACTATCATACAGGGTACCTTGTGGCCCTAGGTCCATAGAATGCAAACATAGAGTATAGAGGATTTGTTACTAGCACAGAGGGCACCCTTTGGCCCAAAGGCCATAGAGTGACAACATGTAGCATAAAGGGTTTCTTACTAGCATAAGAGGAAGACCTTGTGGCCCTCGGGTCATAGGGTGCCAACATAAAGCATATATGGTTTCTTACTAGTGCTCATAGAGGGCATCTTGTGGCCCTATGACAACCCATGGCCTTAGGGCCATAGGGTGACACATAAATAAAGTACCATATGGCTTTGAAGCCATATATCTATTTATATGTTGAGACCTCCCAACAATCCTAACCCTATGGCCTTGAGGCCATAAACAGACATATTTTGCATTATCTTAAAGTCATAGAGATATCTACAAAGAGAGCTGTATGGCCTGAAGGCCATAAGAAACTTAATCAAGGAAATCATCCAATGCAAGAAGATCATGGCAATAGAAAATGAGACTTCTGCTCTAGAGCTTAAAGGCATAAATGTTTCTCCAAGTATACTTCGAGGTGCCACCATCATGGACAAAGAACTAATGTAGCTAGATAAAGATTAGGAATCTCTAGACAATAAGGAGCATAAAAATAAATTCATTGTAGATGTGTTGTCAGTTAGTAAATTTGCTATTTGCGATTAGTCTTTTCTAAGAGTGTGAAAAAAAAGAGTTATCAAAATGTAGATACTTTGGAATCGAAAATTAGGTGTTCTTTAAACTTGCAGTCCTTCAACAAGATATTGCGGCTGACAAAGTTTTACTCGAGATTGTTGGTATAGAGGATGCTAATGCCATTGACCCTACTGAGAAAGATTCTATCAATCTCCATGTCAACCAAAGAGTTTCTGACGAAGATGACAAGAATCTACAAGTCTTTGAAGGTCAACTGCTACAACGACTGGAGATAAATTTAAAGAGTAATCCAATGGAAGAAGACAGTGAAAGTTCCAGAACATGTGCAAGGGAAGAAGAAGAATCTAATGAAAATATTCTAGTAGCCCAAGAGTTTGGAATTGGATTGCATGACACCACAATGGAAGTAGAAGGTTTTTTTTCTTTTTTTTTTTGAAAAGCTCTTTCAATTTCGGAGTATTAAGTTACACATTTTGCTAGCATAGAGGACACCCTATGGCCCTAGGACCATAGGATGCCATCATATCCCATGTACAATTTCTCTTTTACCATAGAGGACATCTTATGGATCTAGGGTCATAAGATTCCAACATAGTGCATAAATGGCTTCTTATAAGTATACACGTAAACATAGTGCATAGAGGGAATTTTACTAGCATAAAGATCGCCCTATGGCCTTGGGGCCATAGGGTGCCAACATAAAGCATAGAGGGATTTTTATTAGCACCTTGTTACCCTTGGGACACACATGATACCTTGGTCACTATCTCGCCCTTGGACCATATGATAGTAGCATAGAGGACACCCTATAGATCTAGGGTTTCCTTCTATCCCTAGGGCCATACACTGCCAACATATAGTATACATGGTTTCTTCATAGAACAAACCTTTTATCCCTACGCAATTGAGTGGAAACCTAGACCATATAATGTATCCTACTAGCATAGAAGGCACCCTATGACCCTGAGGCCAAAGAGTACCAATTTAGGGCATAAAGGATCTCTTCCTAGGTTGAAGGGCACCCTATGGCCCCAGGTCCATAGGGTGTCAACATAGTCAAATGGGGTGTAAACTTAGAGCATAGAGGGTTTCTTACTATCATGGAGGACACCCTGTGTCCTTGGTGCCATAGGGTGTAAACATATAGCATGGAGGGTTTCTTGCTAGCATAGAGAGCACCCTATGGGATCCCTATGGACTTGGGGCCATATGATTCCAACAAAGAGCATAAACGGTTTTTTGATAGCATAAAGGATAGCTTATTTCCCTGGGGCCATATGATACAAAAATAAAAGAGTCTTAAGAAGGGCACCTAGGCCACTAAATCACCATCGGGCCATAAGGTGGTCTTTGTGGGGAATGCTCCTAAAGGGTTCCTTGGCTATCCTATGGCCTTTGGCTACCAACATAGAGTTTAGATGGTTTCTTACTAACATAGAGCTCACCTTGTGGCCTACGGTCTTTAGATGCTAATATAGAGTTTCAATGGTTTCATACTAGGAGTAAGGGGAACCCTATGGCCTTGGGGCCATAGAGTGTCAATGTAGAGCATAGAGGTTTCCTTTCTAGCATAGAGGGCACCATGTGGCCTAAGAGCCATTTGATGCACCCTATGGCCCGAGGGCTATAGGTTGCCAATGTAGACCGTAGAGGTTTTCTTTCTAGCATAGAGGGAACCTTGTGGCATAGGGGCTATTTGGTGCTCCCCTAGAGCATACAAGGTTTCTTAGTAGCATTATAAAGGGTACCTTGTGGCCCTCAAGTCTCCATAGGGTGCCAACATAGAGCGCAGAGGGTTGTTCTTACTAGCATAGAGGACATCCTATGGCCTTGGGGCCATAGGGTTTCAATATTCACCATAGAGGATTTCTTACTAGCATAGAGGCTACCTTGTGGCCCTAGGTCCATAGGGTGCAAACATAGATAATAGAGGATTTCTTACTATCATAGAGGATACCTTGTGGCCCTAGGTCCATAGGGTATAAACATAGAGCATAGAGGATTTGTTACTAGCACATAGAGCACCCTATGGCCCAAACGCCATAGAGGGATAACATGTAGCATAAAGGGTTTCTTACTAGCATAAAAGGCAGACCTTGTGGCCCTCGGGTCATAGGGTGCCAACATAAATCATATATGGTTTCTTACTAGTGCTCATAGAGGGCATCTTGTGGCCCTATGACAACCCATGGCCTTAGGGCCATAGGGTGACACATAAATAAAGTACCATATGGATTTGAAGCCATATATCTATTTATATGTTGAGACCTCCCAACAATCCTAACCCTATGGCCTTGAGGCCATAAACAGACATATTTTGCATTATCTTAAAGTCATAGAGATATCTACAAAGAGAACCGTATGACCTGAAGGCCATAAGAAACTTAGTCAAGGAAATCATCCAGTGCAAGAAGATCATGGCAATAGAAAATGAGACTTCTGCTCTAGAGCTTAAAGGCATAAATGTTTCTCCAAGTATACTTCTAGGCGCCACCATCATGGACAAAGAACTAATGTAGCTAGATAAAGATTAGGAATCTCTAGACAATAAGGAGCATAAAAATAAATTCATTGTAGATGTGTTGTCAGTTAGTAAATTGCTATTTGCGATTAGTTTTTTCTAAGAGTGTGACAAAAAAGAGTTATCAAAATGTAGATACTTTGGAATCTAAAATTAGGTGTTCTTTAAACTTGCAGTCCTTCAACAAGATATTGCAGCTGACAAAGTTTTACTCGAGATTGTTGGTATAGAGGATGCTAATGCCATTGACCCTACTGAGAAAGATTCTATCAATCTCCATGTCAACCAAAGAGTTTCTGACGAAGATGACAAGAATCTACAAGTCTTTGAAGGTCAACTACTACAACGACTGGAGATAAATTTAAAGAGTAATCCAATGGAAGAAGACAGTGAAAGTTCCAGAACATGTGCAAGGGAAGAAGAAGAATCCAATGAAAATATTCTAGTAGCCCAAGAGTTGGGAATTGGATTGCATGACACCACAATGGAAGTAAAAGGCAATGGAAGTTCCAGAACATGTGCAACGCCAGAACGAGAATCCAACACAAATATTTTAGCACCCCAGGATTTGGAAATCGAAGTGCATGGTGCGTCAGACCTTCCATCCACCAACAAAGCAATGCTGACTATGATAGTGAGCTTGTGTGGATTTTTCCTGAGGAGATGCTAGCAAAAGTCCAAGAAAATGAAGAGCTTAGAGTTTGGACATGAGCATATTGTTCTTCGTCCAGCATGCATTGAGTTTTTAAAGGCTCTATTTAGCAATTTCAATGTAGGGATATGGTCAGCTGCTAATGACATGCATGTTGTGGACATCATCAAGATTTTAGAAAAGGAAGATAAAGAAAAATTTCCATTCTTTATGATCTGGGGGAAAATCCAATGTCAACCATGCGTAGAATCAAGGATCACTCGCTTAGATAATCCAGGAGTAGAATCACTTTTCAAACCGCTGGCTATTGCATCATCAAAATTTGGGCTTGATGCAAGAAGATTGCTTCTTGTAGATGATGAACCATTAAAGGGATGTGTGAATCCTGCATTGAATTGTATTTTGTCACCATCATTTAATGTTGATGATGAGGAGGATAATATCCTCCTTGGGGAGCTGCTACCATATATCAAAGCTCTCAATCATGTTAATGACATTCGCACAATTATAGGGTCTCATTTATATGGACAGGCACCCATTGCTCAAGGTCATGAGCTTTATAACCATATACACAAGGTTGTTGCAGAGTGGGAGGAGAGAAATCTAATTTTTCTAGGAAAAACCTACTCCACGGGAAGACTACCAGAAGTTTCTCGTCCTCTTCACGATGAGAAAGTTACAACATCTAGCACTAGTGGAATGTCCACTCGAAGTCAAGACAAGAAACTTTCAGCATGTGATCGAGAAAAAGTAAGGGTCTTAAAGAATATCAAATTAATTTCAGCCTTGAAAGGTACAGAAGCAATCATGCTTGCCCAAAAATTGGGATACAAGGAGCCTGTGATCAAAGTACATGAAGCCAGGAATTATATAAAGCATCTAAAAATTCAGTATGATCTCAAATAGCCCTATATCAAGAAATGATGGAGAAATGTTTTGTAACATTTTGTCATTTACAAAGATCTTGATGTACTCAGAGACTTTGTTAGAGTGCTTAGGGTTTCAAGATATATGAAGATGTAAATGATTAATAGTTTTTTAAATTTTCTTTCAATACTATAAGTAACTTCTGAGTTTCATGTGCCAAATGCTCTTTTTTTTAAAGCTTTTATAGTTGTTTGCTTTGAAATTTGAGTTCACTGTGCCATCAAGGACAATCTACATGCTCATAAGGTCAAATCTCACCCTATATGTCCTTAGGGGAATTCCACTTTATGGTCTCAACACCCTATGAATCTAAGGCCATAGGGTCATAGTTTGGCATGTGTTCTTGCATAGAACTTACTAAGTGTAACCACAAATTAGCACCCTATGTCCCTAAGGTCTTCAACACACGTAAGATCTCTATATTAACTTTTTTTAAAAAAATCATTTCAGGGCTCCTAAGAATTTTTTTTTTGCTATTAGATTATCACAAAATAGAGGAGCTCCCTTTCATATTACATCAAATATCACATTCAAACCAAGAGCAATGGTTTCATTATCTACCAACATCTTTCAAACAGGACAAAAGAACGCTTATCTTGGATTTAGAGGGTGTGCTTCTTGCAACATTTGAGCTTCAATCAAGGCCAACTTGGACCAAGTACATGTGCATTGTAGAAGATAACAATGAGGTGTATGCGGTGCGTCCAGATGCAGAGTATTTCTTAAGATTTTGCTTTGAGTTCTTTGAGGTTTGGATTTGGAGCTGCCATCATTTACAAAAAGCTCAACACATAATCAAGACCTGTTTTCCTATAGAAAGTCACAAATTCAAGATGATTATGGATAACCGGTGCTGCCAAAATTCAAATTTCATGATCGGTTACAAAAGAACCTATCACAAAAATCTTTCGACCATATGGAAGCTATTTGATTATTTAGATGGGGGAAACACTATAATATTTGATGATAGTCCATATCGAGTGATGTGGAATATGCAAGGAACTTATATGATTTTTCCAAAGTTTTGGAACCAACCTACTCAATTGCTTCAAAGTTTTTAAAAAGATGAAATTGTTCCATGGTTATGTGGATGGTTGTATGCTAAAGACAAGAGAGACTATACCATAAGAAATTTTGTAATTTTCCATCTGATCCTGAGACTCACTATGTAATGCAATGTTATATGTCTCAAAGGACTCAAAATCTCAAGAGAAGGAGGCCATTTTAAGTGTACTAGTTAAGTATTCTAAATAGCATCTACCAAGTATTTGGCAATGTGTACTTTTCAAAATTTAAACTTGATGGAATGTTGTGGGATATCTTGAAACATCTTTAAGCTTTTTTTTAATGAAGTGCATCCTATTGTCCGGAGACTTCTCTCATTCAAGTTCTTTGGTTTCATTGTTTGATGCTTCTATGGTATTGTTAACTTTTTCTTCTTATTAATTGTCTTTATTAAGTGATCCAAACAATCAAAATTTCTTGACATTTGGTAGTGTTACAAAACGGTGTTTTTTGAACACCCTCAATCTTGGAGATATCATACTCTTTCTAGTTAGTCTTTTATTGTATATGCGATGAAGACCATCATTTTTATGAAACTGTCAGGTTGGTGGTAATATTTATGTTTATACTTTATACTATTTTGACATAATCAATGTATACAATGCGTATTATTCACATCAAATGGTGTTTTTGAACACCTCCTTTTTTTGAGACACCATCTCTAAAACCTTTGAGTGAAGTTTTAAAGCATGTACTTGATGTAAAAAATCTTCATCTTAACATTGATTCTTTGGCACAAACTTATATTAGGAGTTTTTATATTGTAGTTTTATGTTAAGAAATAATTTCAAAGTTAGAATTATGATAGTTTATCTAAGTAAGTGTCTCATCTAAATTTGTATAGTTAAATAAAATACCAAATGGAATTATAGGTGCAATAGATGACATCTTATGGTCTTAGAGCCATAGGATACTCTATAGTATTGTTTATATTTTTTAATTGTTTGTGAACATAGATCATAGAGGGTTTTTCTCACTACCATAGAGGATATCCTATGGCTTTGGGGCCACATGGTCTCAATATTGAGCATAGAGGATTTCTTACTAGCATAAAGGGTACCTTGTGGCCCTAGGTCCATAGGGTGCAAACACAGAGTATAGAGGATTTATTACTAGCACAGAGGGCACCCTATGGTCTAAGGCCATATGGTGACAACATATAGAATAAAGGGTTTCTAACTAGTATACGAGGCACACCTTGTGCGCCTGGGGACATAGTGTGCCAACATAGAGCATAGAAGGGTTTCTTATTGGCATAAACAACATCTTGTGGCCCTAAGACAACCTACATCCTTAGGGACATAGGGTGGCACATAAATAAATTCCCATATGGCTTTGAAGGATTGGACCTCTTTGTACGTTGGGACCAGCTAACAATCCTAACCCTATGGCCTTGAGGTCATAAAGAGACATATTAAATTCATAGACATGTCTACAAAGAGCACCATATGGCCTTAAGGCCATAGGTGCAATAGATGGCATCTCATGGTCTTATAGCCATAGGATACTATATAGTATTTTTTTGACTTTTCAAGTGTGAAATATTAGTTTGAATGTTGTTTAAATTATCGTGTATTTAAAACTTGATAGCATGCTACAAAACCATGACCAAGTATTTTGTTATACATGGATTAAGGTCACCAAATTATGACAAGAGTGTTTAATAGTATTTGCCTTTACATATCATCTTTTTTAATTGTTGTAATCAATCTATACGCTGCTTTAAAATCATATCAATTGGTTTTTTTGACACCTCATTTTTTGAGAAGCTACTTCTAGAAGCATTTGTTGAATTTTGAAAAGCACTGATGTCATACAAATCCTCTTTCCAAAAACTATATTGGAGGTTTATTCTTAAATTTTATAGTAGAGAAATTAAAATAGACTCATACAATCATGATAATTTATCTAAATTAAAGACAACTAGAGCTTAGAAATCATTAAATAATACAATCCTAGCATACACATTTAGAATTTGGGAAACGGGATTTTCCCAAGTTACACATGCTTCTCATTCCATGTACACATGCTACACTTTAAAGCCACAAGCTACATGTTGTAGCCCACATGCTGCTTGACTCTTCATATTTGTCTTTCCACTATTGATCATGAGCCTATATATGGCTACTATGCTCATTTTATAATTCCCTCTCTCATTCTTCAATCAATCAAGAAAGATCATTTTATTGCATTCACTAATCTACTTCTCCTAATTGCTAGGAAGCTCTCACTATGATGAATGTCTTGTTGGTCTATCCACCATAGACAAAACATGGATGCTTCAGGTAGTGCCTATCCTGGACAATTGAACCATGGATATTCCTATGGTCCCCCCTATCCATCCTTGTGCATGACACACAGAGCCCTCACATGTTGCTCACAATAGGGACACCTGATCACAGGTCAGGAGGCAGAGTCACTCCTTAGCCCAGATGGATGGTAGGCAATTCTTGAGCTTAAGAGAGTCCATGAGCCAGGTACAACTCCCTTCCAAGAGCTTGAGCCATCCAAGGAGGAGCCTGAGCTTGCCAAGGTAGAGCCAGAGATAGCCAAGGAAGAGCAAGGGCTATCCAAGGAAGATCAAGAGCCATCCAATGCAGAGCCAGGGCCTATGCCAAAAGACTGGCCTCTTTTAAAGAAAACCAACACTGAAAACAAAGAAGAACTGCAATTGCTAGAAAATTCAACACCACTTTGTGCAAAGATTCACATGTTGGATGACCAAGCAAAGGATGCAGCCATCAACCTTGCTATGTGCTATGTTTTTAGGTCATTATAGGTTACACAATTGGGGTAAGAAACAAGAAAATAGGAACCCCAAAAAAATTTCCAAGGTCCCAATTCGCTTGGTTTTGACCCATGTCTTTGCAACAATGGGGGCCAGAATCAAGCAAATAGAGACCCTGGGAAATTTTACAAGCCCCCGGTTTGTATGGGTTTGACCATGTATTTACGAAAATGGGGGTCAGAACTAAGCGAATAGGGGGCCCAAAAAAATTTCCAAGGCCCTGACTTGCTTGGTTTTGACCCATGTCTTTGTGGCAAGGGGGATCAGAACCTAAGCAAATAGGGGTTTTAGAAAAAATTTCAAGGCCCCAATTTGCTTACTACTAACCCATATCCACTAATCAATATTACCGCTAGCATTTATTCATGCTAGGAACATGATCTCGCTTTTGCCCATGCACATCCAAGACAAAGTGGATCCGGTTATCTCAACTATGCTTCATAACAACATAGTTTCCTTTTTGGTGTTGATGAACTTTTTGGTCATTGCATACAATGGATCGTGAGTTACATCTTGTTAAACAAAAACAATGTTAGATTTATGATCTTTTTTTCCACATCCTAGATGGTTTTGGTGTTTTTTGTGTAGTGAACACTGGAGTCTCTTGTTCTTTGACATTGAATAGAAGATTGCCTACTATGGAAACTCGCAGCAAAGAAAGGGGTTTCATGGGTGACATAAGACACATCTTTACGTGTTTTCTTGTAATGTTTGTTTGTAATGTCTTACTCAAGAAAGTTCTTATGTATGGTAGTGTTGGGAGAAAGTTTGTATAATGTGTAGATCACATATTCTTAGAACGTGATCTAGCTGGGCTGATAATTACAGTTGCGGTAGATGTGTCTCAATGCTCTTCTCTTTGTTACCCAAATTTTGGATGTGCCAAACGTGAGTACTATGTGTTATTTCAAAATGTTTGTATCGCTGCAATGTTTGTATTAAGAAGAAATTCTTTTCTTATTATCACACTTCTATAGAACCTTCAATTGGATAATTATAGCCCCTACTACAATGTGCAAAATTTTTATGTGATGGCCATCCAACATATTATGTTATTGGTTGAGAGACAATCAAGAGAGGAAAGTGATCAAGTCGAGGAATTTGAGAGAGTCTGCATTGAGGAAGCAATGCAACGGGCCTTGGATTGCCAAAACCAGATTTGAAACATGCAAGAGGCTCTCAATTATTTTGAGGACGTTGTAGAATTAGAGGATTGGGTTGCACATCCAGCAAGCTTAAACATAAGAAAGGGAGCAAGAGAAAAAATGGTGAGAGTGGAGGGAAGCTATAGGGGTACAAAGTGCATGTGAAGCCATGGAGGAGTCCCACATATTTGATTGATGCCAAAGGGCACTCAAGACCAGGAGAGAGGGCAAGGAAGTAGTGGCAGCGATCAAGGGATGGGACAAGGGAGCAATAGCAAAAACAAGGGGGACAATAGTAGGGGAAGACAACAGTAACTATCTCCACTTTTATATACATTTTTCAAGAAACAATATGAAGTGTACATTTTTGAAATAACAAGATTTTAGAGCGGCACAAAATGTCTTTGTATTCATCATTTTGGAGTGTACACATTGGATGGCATAACATTACAACTCATTTTGTGCATATATTGGTTTTTGTTTGCACAATATATGTGATCTAGATTCCGCCAAGAAGCAATCAAATGAAGTGTATTTGAGTCGCATAATGTTGTTTTCTCCTTGCGTCTTGGAATTTGAGAAAAAAAGGATGTTAATATCTATATCTTAAGCCATTAAAGACAAATAAAATTTCTCCATTTAGTTTGTACCTTTCTATTGTTGAGACTCAATGATTACACTTCTAGCAGAAGTGGAAGGTCTTCATATGTAAGATCTACCTGATGTAAAAATTCATGGAAAGCATCAAGAATCCTAACTATGCTCTCAACTAGTTTTAAGTCCGTCTATTCGATGGATAAATATATGCAACATGTCGAACATGATATCGACCCTAAACCTACCAAAATAATCATGCACTTAATGAGATATATGCTCAAAATAGCTTTACAATTGGGTCAATTCTATGAAAAACTAGGAGGAGATGTTGCAACCTTAAGTCTATATGTTGGAAATCATGTTGTATCAGGACCTCTTTCAGTCGCTTGCTTTAATAGGACATCATTGCTACGCTAATAGGTTCATTTGAGATAAAAAATGGTTAGGTCACAACAACATAACCCAAAGTTATCGACGCACTATATATCGACGGCCGTACCTTTCCACGTGTATATCGACGTTCTTTTATCCCGTCGATATACAAGTCGAAATAGCCGTCGATATGTGCATGGAAAAACGCGTGGCAAGGCATGCTTTTCCACACGTATATCGACAGACATTACCACGCGTATATCGATGCACATTTCGACCCTGGAAAATTGGGGTAAAAAAGGAGAACCCGCGTGCAGGGGCCATTTTTGCCTTCAACGCGCGCGCTCAGATCCCCCCCCCCCCCCCCCCCCCCCCCCCCCCCCCCCCCCCCCCCTAACCCCTCTCTCTCTCTCTCTCTCTACATCGTGTGTGTGTGTGTGTGTAGGGAAGAGAGAGAGAGAGAGAGAGAGAGAGAGAGAGAGAGAGAGAGAGAGAGAGAGAGGTGTGTGTGTGTGTGTGTGTGTAGGAAAGAGAGAGAGAGAGAGAGAGAGAGAGAGAGTAGTGTGTGTGCGTGTAGGAAATTAAAGAGAGAGAGAGAGAGAGAGAAAAATGTATGCGTAGGAAATTAAAACTAGAGAGAGAGAGAGAGAGAGAATTAATGTATGCGTAGTGAGGGCGAGCTTTGTGAAATGGGGCCTCTAAACCCAAACCAATGGGCCTACCCTCACAAAATGTTCGTAAAGAGGTACGCACACTACTTGGGGCACCACCTTCTTTTGGGAGTGGAGAAGGAAACCAATCAAAATAGCACTTGCACTCACCCACTCAAGCAACATACTTTGAGAACCCTTACTCTATGTACACTTTGGACACTTGACACCATCAACGATTATGCAACCCAATGCCGTGCATCAAATGTAAATATGCAATTTGTGGAATAGCATTCACCTTCTCCCCATAAGAATACCCATGATACATCCAAACTCCTCCTCTCTCAAGCACTCATCAAAAAAATCATGCGCACAAGACCTGCCTCTCAAACACACAAGAGAATCACCTACATCAAACTAACACACTTTGCATAGAGAGCTCATCTCCATCTATGCAATGCCGTGACAAATAAAATCACCATGAGAGGTAGCCACATGCATATGTAATGAAGCAAAAGAGAGTTGGAGTGAGAATTTTCTTTAGACTAATTGAATAAGTGTGGAGAAACAAACCAATGGTAAATTGAGAGTAGAACACTTACTTGATTTCTCGCACACCTTTTAAGGGGTAGACAACGCTGGCTAACCATCACGAATTGCGACACTTGATTGTTTGAAGATGATTTAATGATCATTAACATAACCATGAGAGAGATCATGATGTATTTAGAAGTTATTGAGGTGCTACAATGATTTATTGGGTTGATGGAGTAAGAGATTGTAGAATAGAAAGAGTGGAGGATAGAGTTGCACTTCCTCCAAAGAGGAGGGTTAGGAGGGAGGATGTGAAAGAGGGAGAGTTGGGGGTTTCTCTACTATTGATCAAGAACAACATGAAGTTGAAAATATAGGTGTGTATCCTTGAGTCTCTCCAAGGGGGGCTATTTATAGTTGTGTAGGAGTGGGATTATACTACACTTAATTAGGGTGAGTGATTAGCCCTAATTAAGTGTCCTTTGACCACTCATTGAATATTGGACATAAAAGGGACTATTTATTCACCAAAAATATCATTTTGGACCGTGAAGGCTCCATAGAGGTGCATAATGTAGGTGGGCCCCACCATGAGGCCCTACGGGTGGCTCCTGCGGGGTATCTCAACTTTTCTGTCTTGGCATTTAGAAAGCATCTTTAGGTTGGTCCCATCACATGTAAGTGACCTTGAACACTCATTTCTCTTCTAGAAGATGAGTAGTGGAAAAATAAGATCTCACCCTCTTGATTTACTTGATTTATAGTTCCCTTTTGCTACGAATCTGACAGATTTACACTATTTTGACCATAACTTTGTACCTGTAGCTCGGAATGACATGCTTCAAAAGGCAAATTTGACCTTCTCAACATGTTTGATATGAATTGGGACTATTCTTCATGCCCATGCACCAAGGAATTCGGTTTGGAAGGTCCACACTAGGCTAGGGAACCTTTTGCTTCCAAGTCTTCTTGTATGGGCCCTTTGCTTGTATGCATCCAAGGGGAATCATGCTTTTTCAAAAGGGTATGATGCTTAAACAAATAGAGGAGGGACCAATATTATTTGCTTGTGAAAAGAATATACAATTTGAGTCTTTTTGAAAGGAGAAAAACTATCTGTATATTCTTAAGAGATATTGGGCCACCTATGTAGGGGGCATAGAAGACTTGTAGAGATGGACCATAATCTTTGGTAAAGACAAGTGGAGAGTTGATTTTCCATGCTAATTTATCTATATGGGATGGAAGATGGATATATTATTTTTCTACTACTAATTCACAAGAGGTAAGAAAGTTTGGGGGTAGATAGTTGGCTATTGTATGCTTAATTTTATTTACAAAGCAAAAAAGAAAAGGGTGGTAATATAAATATATGACTAAGGTGACATTTTTGGGAAGAGTACAATGTATGTGTCGCCACAAAGGTTAAACGAAGAGGGGGAATTTACTGTAGATAACTTAATAGCGTAGAAAAATATATACACATACGAGGAAAAGGACGTTGAGTAGGCTGAAAAATGTTGCAAAAAAATGGTTACCATTTTATGCCATTCATATTAGCCCTCCCCCAAGCCTAGAGATATTCATATCTTTAGGAGGACGGTGTTGTTTCTTTCTATTCTTCTTCTTTTTTTTCTCTTTTTTTTCTTTTCCTTTTTTTTTTTTAATAGGAGGAGCGACATGCCTTCTTTTACTCCATTAGACCTGCTTTTCATTACCTCAATCCCATAAATTGGAGATGGGAGGGTTGCCTTGGGTATGTTCAGATTCCAAGGCTGGTTCTTCTTTGCACATCAAAGCTTTAAAAATAGGTGGAGCATTTGCCAAGCCGAAGGGAGCCATGCCAATTTGGAGCTTAGACGATATAGGTAGATGAATTCCTATCAACGGATTGATACGTTGATAGTAGGGCTTTAATCTCCATCCGTTGACTCTGGTCTTGTGGAGTTTTCCTGATAAATCTGCTAATCTATAACTGCCATTCCCAAACTTTGTTTTTATCATGAAAGGTCCCTCCCATCTTTGCAAAAACTTTTTGTCAAGTCGAGTATCAAGTCGGTTATCATAGCGAAGAACCAACATACCTTCCTTCAATCCTTTCCCCTTGAGCTTCTTGTTGATTTTGTCCCTTTGGCTTGTCGCTTTAGTGATGTAGTGATCAATGGACTCTTCTCTATCTATCTTAAGACGTTGGAGATCTAAGATTCTTTCATGTAGAACCTCTTTTGGTTTTTTTGCCACTCTTGCAAGAACGCGCAAGCTTGAGAGCTCTACCTCAATGGGGAGAAGTGCCTCCTGTCCATAACTAGATGAAAAGGGGTGAATTGGGTAGATACCTTGAAAGATGTCCTATACGCCCAAAGAGCAGCCGTCAAATGGTGATCCCAATCATTAGGCCGGTCCACAACCTACTTAGAAATGATCTTACATATCATTCCATTAACTTTTTCCACCAATCCATTGCATTGAGGATAGTAGGGTGTGGAATCCAGGTGTTTCACTTTTAACCTCCTCAAGAGATCATTCAGAAGGTCAGCCTTAAAACCCGGGCCTCGATCTGATAAGATTTCTAGGGGCCGGTGTTCCAAACCTACTACAAATATGATCAAAAATAAACTTTGATACCTCTTCATCTGTGATTCGGGTTGTGCTTGCTGCTTTCGCCCATCGTGTCATGTAGTCAACACCCATGATGATGAAAACCTTCCCTGTAGAAGTACGAGGTAGGGGACCTATTGCATCCACACCCCACTTTTCAAAAGGGCTATAAGATATTATTGGGACTCGAGGCTCATATGTTAGTCGTCTATCCCTAGCAATTTGGCATTGCTTACATGCCTTACACCAATGTTGGACATCACGATGTAAGCTCGGCCAAATAAACCCTGCTTGTAAAATCTTCCTACTTGTAATATCTTGAGAAAAGTGACCACCACAGACATCATCATGACATGAAAGAAGAATTTTCTCTATCTCTTGCACACCTGGTACTCTCCTCAAGACCAAATCTTTCCCTTTGTGATATAAATCGTCCCCAATCAACTGGTAAGGTGTGGCCTTCTTAACTAGTCTATGTCTTTGCACCTTGTCTAAGTGTTTGGGACACTCACCTGCTTGTAGAAAGAAAATAATGTCTTTTAGCTCCTCTTGACCTTGATATTTGGGTTCATATAGTTTCACACCTCCTATCGCCATTTGAAGCTTTTCATTTGCGAGTAAGTCTGCTTCCTTGTTATGAGTTCTCACAATGTGTTGTACCTGTGTTGCTTTAAAACCCTTCATCAAAGCTCTTACACTACTAAGCCACTCAAACAATGTACGATTCTTGCACCTCCAAGTCCCTTGGATTTTCCTGACCACTAGCAAAGAATCACCTTTTATAATAAGTCTTTGTATGCCTAATTCTTTGCATTCTTCTAACCCAAGGGTTAGAGCAGCATACTCAGCCTCATTGTTGGAGTGAACATTGGGTAGAGTGATACCTTTTCTAACCATTACCTCCTTTTGTGGGTTCAAAATGATGATCCCCCCTGCTGCTTTGTCTTGTTGGTGTTGATAAGCTCCGTCAAAGCATAAAGTATGGGCATTATCAATCTCCTTCACTTTGAACTGTTTTGAGCCTTCCTCTCTTTGTAGTCGTGATCCTTCCCTTTCTCTCACTTTGTAGATGAGAATGTCTACAAGTCCTGCTCTTGTGCTATCTTCTACAAGGAAAGTGTATTCAAATTCTTGGAGTTCAAGCACCCACTTTGCTATTCTAGATGAGAGGCTCATGTGTTGTACTACATATGGTAGATTGTTCTCTAAGGTGAGAAAAACAAATGGCACAGGGAGAAGATACGATCGAAACTTCCTTACCGCAAACAAGATTGCAAAGACCACTTTCTCCATTTCAGTATATCCCTTCTTGGCCGGAGTCATCACCTTGCTTGCAAAATAGATCTGCCTCATGTATGATGTTTTAGGATCTTTTTGCATCAAAACAACACCAATTGCTTCGAAACCTACACTTGGAGTGACATAGTAGGTCTCCTTTAGATCTGGTGGCATTAGGATTGGGAGAGAGCTAAGAATGCCCTTCACTTCCTCAAAACATTTTGCATGTTCCCTCCCCCATTCAAATGTAGATTGGTTTGCCAACCTATGCAAAGGGGCGATGGCTTCTGCTAGGAGATGGATGAAGCGAGACATGTACCTCACTTTGTGATTGAAGGTCATTAGCTCCTTAGTTGTTGTTGGTGGAGATAGTGACAAAAGGGCCTCTACTTTAGAGGGATCCACTTGAATTCCTTGTGAAGAAACCACATGGCCTAGAAAAACCACCTGAGATTCACCGATATGACACTTCTTTGGGTTGAGTTGTCCCCCAAATTGATGGAGCCTCTTAAGCCCCTCTTCAACCTTTTGGCAGTGAAGTGATCTACAACTATAAATATAGAAATCATCCATAAAGACTCTTATAGATTTTCCAAAGAATGGCTCAAATACAAATATTGTGAATCTCATGAAGGTGCTAGGAGCATTGGTGAGCCCAAAAGGCATTACTCTGAATGCAAAACATCCCCAGGTGTGATGAAGGTGGTTTTTGGTTGGTCCTCTTCTGCTATTCTAATTTGAAAATATCCTGAATACTCATCACACACAGTGTAGCATTCATGACCTGCTACTTCATTCAAAATTTCATCTTGGAAAGGGATAGGGAAGTGGTCCCTCTTTGTCGTAGCATTGAGGGGTTTGTAATCCACGCAGACCCTCCACTTACCATTCTTCTTGGGAGTGAAATAGGTGATACCCATTCGGAGTTGGATACTGGATAGATGAAGCCAGCCTTCAAGAGTTGATTCACTTCTTGTAGGAGGGCCTTTTGTTGCACAGATCCTAGTCGCCTTAACTTTTGAGCCACGGGTTTGGTCCCTGGTTTCAATTCAATTCGATGCTCTATTACATCTACACCTCTTATTTGTGAGTAGTCAGTGATAAACAAATTGGGATACCTCCTTAACACTAGGTTGGTAATGGGACACTTTTATGTCCTGGGACACTTTTATGTCCTGTTAAGTGACCATTTTCCTTGAATTATGTCAAGAGTTTCAAAATGGATTTTGAGGTGCTATCTATCTAGAAAGTTGTCTCATGAGCTGAAAAAAACTCGACATTTTTTTGGAATATCAATTCCATCTTTAACCTTGTCCTTGCACAACATGTCACAACCTAAACTGTGTGAAAAAACGGGTCCTGTTTTTGGCTTTTTTCAACTTTTTGCAACTATACCACTCTAGAACTCATGTTTATGAGGTCTATAATGCTAGAGAACTATCTTTAGTAGTCCTCAACATGTCTTGATGCTTCTAGGGAAAAATAAATGTTAAAGTTGTAAGTTATGACCAAATTACAAAAATTATCAAATCCTGTTTTTTAGCCAATTTTAGCTCTTCTATGATTTTTTTGGTGGCTTTCATGATATCCAAATGCAGTTTTGATTTTCTATGTCGCATATTGTAACATAAAGCTAATATTCCTTGAGTTTTGGGGCACCTAATACCCTATTTTGCATAGTAGACAACGATGGTTGATTTTTTCAATTATAGAAGAAAACGAAACATTCTAGTATATCAAGTATAGCTTTTTCAATATTGTTAGTTTCTTGTGACAACTACATGCATTTTGTAGGTAGTAACCATATCTAGTCATAAGGATCAAATTTCGCTAGATATTGAATAGTTTCTATGGGATTCTACAACTCATAATGTTGAACCCAGTTTTTTCATGTTTGTTGTATTTAGCACTTCATCTTTGTCCCCAAGATTCCCCTTGGTAAGAGATGTATTATTCTTTTGACATGCTCCATGGCTCCTTATGAACCTAAAGGACAATAGGAAACTAAGAAAACATGCATATATTATTTGTATTGAGCGTGGCTATAGAAACTTTGATGATAGGTTTGCAGAATGGTAAAAATTCAACTTTTTTGTACCTATTTCTCTTGGCAAAACAAAAAATAGTGAGTGAGAATCAATCATATGTTCTAATCACCAACCCATTGAAGTTAACCAGGGAATTTATCTCAAGTCCTACAAAAATCCCTAATCTTATTTTTATGCAACAAAACGTAAGAAATGACTGTTTTGATGAAAATATACTAGTCCATCAACTTTGGAGGCTTGGTGTGACCAAAAGATGAGAAATTTTACAAGTTTCTTATTTTTTCCATGTGTAGTAGGCCTTGAACTATAACCTCATGAAAGGATTTTGCAAAATGAGTGGATCTACTATGGTTTTGGAGGTTTTTTTCAAAACCCTGAAAGGACACTTTTATGTCCTGTTAGGTTACCAACCTAGTGTTAACATATTGATGTAGGACCTCTTCTCGTGACAAATAAGATCTTTTGCAAGCATCTTCTCAAATCCTTCTTCAAGGTGGTGGCATCTTTCACCCCCTCGTGTGTGATTGTCTGTTGGCTTTTCTTCTACAAAAACATCTTGGGTGTTGGGGTTAAATACAATTCCCATTACCTCCAAAGAAGACTCCTCTTCACTGGTTGATGCTTCCTCATCACTTGAGTAAGGACTCTCCTCCTCGCTCTCTTCATCTGCCATGGTTTCATAGTTGATATCTAGTTTCTTTCCTTCTCGCCAATCATACACCACCGGTTGACCCTTCTTAAGAATTAAACGACCACTTCCCCATTTTTGATCTGCATTCACAGCAATGAGCCAAGGCCTCCCTAGGATGATGGGATAGCCCTCCCCCTTAGCTGGCATGACATACATATCCACTCGTGCATCTATGTTACATACAGAGACTTTTACATTTTCAATGATCCCCAAACACTTCACACTTGAGTTGTTGGCTAGCCTAGCTTGACAATTAGAGGACTTTGTAATTTTAAGCCCTAACCTGTTCATTGATTTTTCCGTGATCACACACATTTGAGCTCCACCATCAACATATACATTAGACACCTTTTTACCCCTTATGTAAGCATCCACAATGGGTTCCACATCTTTTTGTAGCTTTGAGGCCACAACCTTAATGGAAAGATTTGCTTTCTTTTTTGGAATTCTTGTACTTACCAACTTTGGCCATTGCCTTCTTACTTTGGCTGATAGGTGTAGAAGTTGAGGCCATGAAATGTTTGGCTTTTGGGTTCGTAAATCCTCCAAGATGTTGTAGGGCTCTAGCTCCTTTCCCAATGGGAAGTCGTTGATACCAATTTCCCTTTGCCTTGATCTTTTCTTCTTGCTACTTTCAGCTTCTTCCATCTTTGACTTCTTCTTCTTGTCCCTTCTGGCTGAATTTGTTCCTTCACTTCTCATGTCTTCATCCTTATCATGTGCTCTTGTGCGGCTTTTTGCCAGCATAACATCAAAGTTTAGAGTATGCTCATCTATTACCTCTTCTAGCTTGATGATGTTGACTCCTCTTTCTTCCTCCTCATGTGGGACGGGAGGTATATTTGCTGGTGGTGGTGGTCGACGAAGGATTTGTGGGCCTTGAGCTAGTTCTTGCTGCACAGTGAGAGGAGGCAGTCTAGGGGGATATATGTCTCCCGGAAGTCGCCTTGGATGTGGACAATTGTACATTCCATGGCCCATTTCATTGCAATTCCAACATCGCAACTCTTGAGCTTGTCTTCGTTGATTGCGATTCCCTTCTCTTGGTTGTCGTTGTTGAGGTAGGCCCTGTACTAGATTCAGAATGAGGTTCTCAAGCTGTTGAGTTAGCCTTTGTTAAACCTCTTGTTGAGAGTTATCTCCTATTTGTGAAGTTGTGCAAGAGGGGCCCTAATTGGTGCTTCCATGGTTTGTGAAGACTCCCTCTCACTCACTTCATTCAAACCCCTTGCTCTATGTGCTTGGAAGTGTAGTTTTCTAAACATGATGATGGCTACCTCACGTGCTTCTTCGAAGGGGGATGGGAATTTTAGCTCTACTTTAGCCTTTAAAAGTGGATACAAGCCAACCATGAATCTCTCTTTTTTTAGAAAGTTAGGTGCACCACCATGATTTTCTAATGTAGCCTCCCACCTACCCCATAGATTGACAAAGGTTGCTTCATAAGAGGGATAGTCTTCAAGTGATACCTGCTTATGTCCAATAAGACATTTCCATAGTCCTTCAGAAGTATCACCTTGCCCTAACTTGGAGAGGAAGCTTGCTCGCAGTCTATCCCAGTTGGACTTGATTTGGGGTTGCAAGGTCTCATACCATGCTTTAGCTTCTACTTTTAGAACCAATGGGAAGGCTCGTAGCTTTACTTCCTCTTCATCTCTCCCGGATATGAGATGTGCCATCTCCAAGTTGTCAAGAAACTCTTGCGCATCTTCCCCACTCTTGCATAGAACGTGGGAAAAGAACTTGACATTTTGTTTAGACATTTTGAATTTTCTTTTTTAAAGAAACTATTCTCTTACAGGCCGCACAAGATTGTTGACACTATAAATCTGATTACATCAAAATGAAGATGTACACATCCATTGTTAATTCGTACTTTATCATAGGTAGAATAAATGGATTAATTGAAGCATTGATTTCATTGAGGCGAGTGGATCCAAATATCCTCCTTATGATAGATTGAAACCTAAACTTAGTTGCCATGATTATATGAATGGATTGCCGAGAAATAGGCCTAAAAGGTTCATTGTTTTGATCGTGATTCATGTGCTACTCCTCGTTGTTGGTTTGAAGACTTCGTTCCTTCATATGGCCCTTGAGCACCCCTTCACCACTCCTTGTTCCTGCCTTTAAAACAAAATGAACACGTGAACATCAAAAGAAGTTTCATACTTGATGATTGGAAGTATAATTGGATTGGGTGATACCAGTATTTATCTAAGTCTTTCTGCACCAAACATAAAAACGATGCGTTGCTGGATAAAGACTTTTCTATCTATGTGAACAATCACTCTAATGTGTTGTGCAAAATGAAATGGATATATGGGGACTCCATTGTTCATCACTAAAAATTTTAAGGTAACATGGAAATATGTTCCTCAGTGGGGGCACCACTTTATGAGGGCGAGCTTTTTGAAATGGGACCTCTAAACCCAAACCAATGGGCCTACCCTCACAAAATGTTCGTAAAGAGGTACACACACTACTTGGGGCACCACCTTCTTTTGGGAGTGGAGAAGGAAACCAATCAAAATAACACTTGAACTCACCCACTCAAGCAACACACTTTGAGAACCCTTACTCTATGTACACTTTGGACACTTGACACCATCAACGATTATGCAACCCAATGCCGTGCATCAAATGTAAATATGCAATTTGTGGAATAGCATTTACCTTCTCCCCATAAGAATACCCATGATACATCCAAACTCCTCCTCTCTCAAGCACTCATCAAAAAAATCATGCGCACAAGACCTGCCTCTCAAACACACAAGAGAATCACCTACATCAAACTAACACACTTTGCATCGAGAGCTCATCTCCATCTATGCAATGCCGTGACAAATAAAATCACCATGAGAGGTAGCCACATGCATATGTAATGAAGAAAAAGAGATTTGGAGTGAGAATTTTCTTTAGACTAATTGAATAAGTGTGGAGAAACAAACCAATGGTAAATTGAGAGTAGAACACTTACTTGATTTCTTGCACACCTTTTAAGGGGTAGACAGACGCTCGCTAACCATCACGAATTGCGACACTTGATTGTTTGAAGATGATTTAATGATCATTAACATAACCATGAGAGAGATCATGATGTATTTAGAAGTTATTGAGGTGCTACAATGATTTATTGGGTTGATGGAGTAAGAGATTGTAGAAAAGAAAGAGTGGAGGATAGAGTTGCACTTCCTCCAAAGAGGAGGGTTAGGAGGGAGGATGTGAAAGAGGGAGAGTTGGGGGTTTCTCTACTATTGATTAAGAACAAAATGAAGTTGAAAATATAGGTGTGTTTCCTTGAGTCTCTCCAAGGGGGGCTATTTATAGTTGTGTAGGAGTGGGATTATACTACACTTAATTAGGGTGAGTGATTAGCCCTAATTAAGTGTCCTTTGACCACTCATTGAATATTGGACATAAAAGGGACTATTTATTCACCAAAAATATCATTTTAGACCATGAAGGCTCCATAGGGGTGCATAATGTAGGTGGGCCCCACCATGAGGCCCTACGGGTGGCTCCTACGGGGTATCTCAACTTGTCTATCTTGGCATTTAGAAAGCATCTTTAGGTTGGTCCCATCACATGCAAGTGACCTTGAACACTCCTTGCTCTTCTAGAAGATGAGTAGGGGAAAAATAAGATCTCACCCTCTTGATTTACTTGATTTACAGTTCCTTTTGCTGCGAATCTGACAGATTTACACTATTTTGACCATAACTTTGTACCTGTAGCTCGGAATGACATGCTTCAAAAGGAAAATTTGACCTTCTCAACATGTTTGATATGAACTTGGACTATTCTTCATGCCCATGCACCAAGGAATTCGGTTTGGAAGGTCCACACTAGTCTAGGGAACCTTTTGCTTCCAAGTCTTCTTGTATGGGCCCTTTGCTTGTATGCATCCAAGGGGATCATGCTTTTTCAAAAGGGTATGATGCTTAAACAAATAGAGGAAGGTCCAATATTATTTGCTTGTGAAAAGAATATACAATTTGAGTCTTTTTGAAAGGAGAAAAACTATATGTATATTCTTAAGAGATATTGGGCCACCTATGTAGGGGGCATAGAAGACTTGTAGAGATGGACTATAATCTTTGGTAAAGACAAGTGGAGAGTTGATTTTCTATGGTAATTTATCTATATGGGATGGAAGATGGATATATTATTTTTCTACTACTAATTCACAAGAGGTAAGAACGTTTGGGGGTAGATAGTTGGTTATTGTATGCTTAATTTTATTTACAAAGCAAAAAAGAAAAGGGTGGTAATATAAATATATGACTAAGGGGACATTTTTGGGAAGAGTACAATGTATGTGTTGCCACAAAGGTTAAACGAAGAGGGGGAATGTACTGTAGATAACTTAATAGCATAGAAAAATATATACACATATGAGGAAGAGGACGTTGAGTAGGCTGAAAAATGTTGCAAAAAGATGGTTACCATTTTATGCCATTCACGTAGGAAATTAAAATTAAAGAAAGGGAAATTAAAGAGAGAAATGAAATGAAATGTAATTAACGTCTTCAAAAGGCCAAAGTGACCTATGAGACCAGAAAGTTACAATGTGGTGGATCTGATACAAAGTCATAATAACAGGATGACAAAATGACAAAATAAAATATTATGGAATCCTAAACTGCTGGGTGTGGACTAAGCAGCTCAAACAGCTAGCTGGGATAGGTAGATCATAGGAGATCCAGCATAGGTCGTTGGTGGACCTCATCAATCTCCTGCATGGTAAGTAGTATGACCGGGCGTTGTGCATGTCGAGCCAAAGTGACCTGGATCCGCTGATGCAGCCTCTGTCGATGTTGTGTAGTCTGGCCTCCACAGACGTGGGCGTTTGGATCTCCCTAGCTCAGTCGCTTGTTCGATCAGTAGAGAGATAGGGAAGTAGAGAGAGAGAGAGAGAGAGAGAGAGAGAGAGAGAGAGAGAGAGAGAGATAGGAAAATAGAGAGAGAGAAAGAGATAGGGAATAGAGGGAGAGAGAGAAAGAGAGTGATATATATATATATATATATATATATATATATACAGAGAGAGAGAGAGATAGGGAAGTGCGACAGCGAGATTGAGAGAGAAAGAACGAGAGATAGGGTACGTAGACAGAGAGAGAGAGAGAAATAAATAGATAGAGAGTGATATATATATAGAGAGAGAGAGAGAGAGAAAGAGAATTAACTAGAGATAGCTACAAAGGTAGAGAGAGAGAGATAGATAGTAGATAGAGAAAGAGAGAGAGAAAGAGTTAGGTTGGCTGACCAATTTTGTGAAAAGGACAGAAACTCTCTCTCTCTCTCTCTCTCTCTCTCTCTCTCTCTCTCTCTCCCTCTAGAAGAAACTATGGAACCAAAAGAGGCAAAGGGGTTTTGCCTACTACATGCATTCCCATGTACACCTAGGAGTGCACGTATGTGTCTACCCATATAGGATTTGACCAATAAAGATGAGATTTTGACCCAGTGGTCCTGATCTCCGTACACCTCTGGACCGAGGTGTACGGAGATTGGGAAAGACTAGAGAATGCGAGGTAGTTTACATTGTGAGAAGTATATATATCAAAACAACATTCATAATCATTGTAGATGGCAACGTCATCAACTAACATGGAAGAAAAGATTGCATGCTCGTGCACGCTCTGCAAGTATCAAATCCTGCGCAAGCGTAGGATATGTAATAAGCATGTGCACAAGTACGGAGAGTTTGCTAGAGAAATGGTACAGAATCTACGATACGACTCCTACGGAACAGGCATTGATTTTCACGACATAGCACCTACATCTGAGAGAGAGAGAGAGAGAGAGAGAGAGAGAGAGAGAGAGAGAGAGAGAGAGAGAGAGAGAGAGAGAGAGAGAGAGAGAGAGAGAGAGAGAGAGAAAGGATTATCCATGAAGGTCCGACCAATATAGAGCCAAGGATGGAAGCAAAAAAGTTCTTACAGACAGAAGACGAAGGCATGGAGGATATGCTGGATGCCTTCTTCCAGACAAGCGAGGAGAACGCTAACGAAGCAGTACCAAAAGCCGTGCGCCTATCTCCTGAAGACATGTTGAGGAAGTTGGCACGTCCACCAATCTATGAAGGCACCAAAATATCTGTGCTTCGTACTTGTCGAGCGTTTTTGAATCTTCAGCCAGTGTACGGGTGGTCAGATGCAAGCGTCACTGCTTTGTTTAGGTACGTAATTTACAAAAGAGATTTTCTAATTGCAATGGTGACGTGCTTGGAGAGATTTTCAATTTAATGTGGCTTAAACAGGTTGTTGCGGGAGCAACTTCTCTCGGCTGGCAATAAAATGCCCCCCTCCAGGCCAGACGCAAAGCAACTATTGACCTCAGTTGGCTTGGACTAAAACAACATTCATGCATGTCCAAATGATTGCAATTTTTTTTGCAATGAATTCGCAGATTGTCTGTCGTGTCGTAAGTGTGGAACAATGCGCTACAAACAAGATGCAGTTGGCGAGACAATGCTAGCTAAAGTGTTGCAGCATTTCCCTATTATTCCTAGGATAAAAAGCATGTTTCATTGTAGTTCCATTGCAAAGTTGATGCTACGAATAGATCCACTGATGCAACATTTAGGGTGCCCGCTAATTCAAAGGCCTAGAGGCACATTGAAGATACCTGGCCACATTTTAAGAGTGAACCACGCAATTTGCGTTTGGGCATGGCAATGGATGGAGTCAATCCATTTGTCTTGAGAAGCTCGTCATGGAGCACTTGTCCTGTGTGTCTTATCAATTACAACCTCCCGCCGTGGCTTGCCATCAAGAAGGGTCATTTGATATTAAGCTTGATTGTACCTGGTAAGTTCAAGGCAAAAAACATGAATGTTTATCTAGCTCCACTAGTTGACAAGCTCCAGAAGTTATGGCATGGGATCGACATAGCATATGCGGTTGAACCAGTAGGACAACAACATGCAAGGATCCATGGACTTCTTATGTGGACTATGCATGATTGGCCAGTATACGGAGAAGCTTCTAGTAATGGTTCTTGATTTACAAAATTCTCGCTATTCGCAAGCACTTTGCCTTGGCCTGATTCATGCTTTGATATATGCAGGGTTAACAACTTCTGGATACAATGCATGTCCAATTTGCGGGCAGTCTTTGGATGTCCGCTATTCTGCCTCTCTTCGAAAGACAATTTATCAAGGCCACTACCGTTATCTTCTAGATGGCCATCACTTGCGTGAAGGTCAGCTTGGTAGCATCGAATGTCGTCCTATGCATGTACAAGAGTGGCATCGCCGATGGGGAGCAACATGAGGGGAAACTTGTTCCAGGAATGAAACGTTTGTCCATTCTCCATACGTTGGCGTACTGGGGTGATCTACTAATTAACCATTTGCTGGATCCAATGCATATATTCAAGAATGTGGGAGAGCTCCTCTGGAAGACAATCATGGGAATGAAAGACACTCGAGCTTCACGAGATGATTTGCAGTCAGTTGGAAAGATGCCAGAGCTATGGTCTTTCACCAATGCAGCTGGCCAAACAAAACTTCCAAGAGCGCCATGGGTATTGCTAAAAAGCGAAGAGCGACAAGTTAAAAGGGTGATTTCAGAGTTCAGGACGCCAATAGGATATATGCGATGTCTCAAGACAGCATTCACCCGTGACGATCAACTGTCAGGACTGAAATCGCACGACTGACATAAGTTCTTGCAATTCATTCTTCCAATTGAGATCAAGGGGTGTTTAACGGAGGAAGTGCGGACCTACATGTACAAGATTTCAAAGCTAGTGCAAGGGCTAACTCCATTGAGGCAAGTGGTCTTTGTACCGGACCCTGGAGAGAGACAATGGTAGTTTGTGGTTCAGGTTGCTCCAAGAAATAAACAAGTATTTGAAGGGCAAGAGCTCCTGGAGGAAAGTGGGTCAGACGACGTCCATACTACTGTGACATTAGATGAGATGGACAAAGGTATGGCAAAGGAAGTTGATAGATATACAAGGGATGACACAGACGAGGCAGAATTGACACTTGTAGATGAAGATGTAATGGATGAAGACAATCTGCCAGAACGCGTTGGGGCAGAGTTATGTTTGCAATTAGAGATAGACGATGATACGGTGCAAGATCTTATCAATGATGCCTCACTCGTCAAGGCCTAGGCCTGTAAGTGTTTGTGTGAAGATGTTGATTTAAAATTAAGCTTAAAGTTAATTTAAACAAAGGTGTTTTGATGCTTTATTTTACTTTCTTTGTGCAGGACTTTAGTATGGCAGACCAGTTTCCAGATCCCGCTTCTATAAGTGCAGATGCATTTATGGGCTTCGTCACACGAATAACGCCCAGTCAGATGGCAGAGGCTTCTCAGTACTGGGTAGCTAGAGGCATGGGTAATACCCCTCCTGGATTCACACCAAAGGGTCCGACGCCTATGGGGGGGACACCTATGGGGGGGACGCCTATGGGGGGAGGGACGCCTATGGAGGGGGACGCCTACGGGTACGACGCCTGCGAGGTCTCCCATCACGATCGCTTTGACACCTAGGGGTGCGGCAGAGGTGGGTACGTCCTCATCTCCGCAGCATAGGCACACTCGCCGATCTCGGCGATCGTCAGGTGGAGGTGGTGGTTGCTATGGAGGAGGGTCCACAGATGCTTCGACCCCTCCTCGCTCACGACCCCCGTCCTACCTAGGCACACATCTTGACACACCTCGAACACCTTGGGGGGCACACGATCCTAGTGCCTCCAAGCTCTATACTGTACGGGCAAATGGTTCTGTTGACATGGATAGAGTCGGGACTGAGATAAGACAGCGGATTTTCCAGCTCGCGGAGTTGCAGTTTTCGACCAGCATTCTGACGCCTTGGCTTGAGCAGAATGAGGACAAAGTCAGTTATATAGTGGAGACCATCACGAGAGAGTACCAGCCTGCTCCGGGTTCAAAGGCTATTCCGAGGAGGTGGATCAAGGGTGTTGCACGGGACACCGTGAAACATCGAGCTTTTGGGCATCCCACACGAGACGTGGCAGCAAATCAGGGAGGATGAGCAAATAGTGGACACGCGGTTCAGACAGCAGCGTCAAGCCACACAGATTACGACAGATGACCAGGGGGACATCTCATCTTGGCAACGGAGGCTTCGACACCTTTTGCTATGAGTTTGTGAGTTTCATCCAATCCTAGCTATGGCGTTTTTTAAAACGTGATGAGTCATGTATTCTTATTACTTTGATTTTTGTATAAACGCAGAATCTTGCGATGCATCGAGCCCCGACACGCCAGGAGGAGACAGATGGATATTGCAGAGGTATCTATGAAGTATTGAATGATCTTGATGCTACAGGAGATCCTGTAGATTGGGAGGCCTTAGAGTCTCGCTGATTGCTTGAGGTGAGACGTTAATATGTGTGAGTTGATTTAATTAAATAAGTATATGTGAAGTAATATCAATACTAATTTTTTGACTTGTCCTATGTGCACGTTGTGATGCCTAGTCATCAGTGGATTTCATATATATGCTTTGTGAGACACAGATACGCTTATGTGTCTCTTTTTTGTATAGACATATATGGTTATGGTTATTGTTCAGATAGTTATTGTTTTCCTTATAGTTATGGTTATTGTCATTGTCATTGTATAGACATGGTTATTTCTCCTATTCTTGTATAGATATGGTTATGGTTCTTGTTTTGTTTATGGTTATGTTTAACTTTCTTGTTATGCTTATAATTATTGTTAATTTTGTTTATGGTTATGGTTATCTACATTATGGTTTTGATCAAAGTGGTTATGGCCGGTTATGGTTTTAATTTGGTTATGGTTTTACACAAATTAAGTTCGTTATGGTAATGGTTTTAAGTTGGTACGGTTATGGTTTTGCACAAAGTTCATTTCATTTCTTTCATTGGCCTTAAATCTCATGTGAGATCCTACATGGATATCATGTAGGAGACGTATACATGATATGGTTTTTTTTTTTAAAGTTTATGTAAAAACAAAGGGAACTCTGCCGAAATTTTTGTGGGAGCACGGTTGATTTTGGTGCTACTCGCTTTCTTGGGCAGAGGACAGGCACTCTGGCTGTGGCTGTGTCCATCTTTTCACTGGGCACTGGCCAGGGTACCTGTCCTCTGCCCAAGAATTTCTTTTTCTGTTATGGACGTCGCTATATGCGTCGCTAAGCCCGTCAAAATATGCATCGATAATATTACCTTTCGACGCATATAGCAACGATTTTGTAGGGACGCGTATATCGACGAGCTTTTCGACGAGATGCGTCGAAACCTGCGTCAAATATGCCTTTGTAGCTATTAATTGAAATTTTGGCAAATGATAAAAAGGGGGATGTGATTGTATTGGAATGTGCTCTTACGTGTTTTAACTATCTTGTATGGACTTCATTTGCTTAGTGAATTGATGAGGGTTTCTTGCGGTGTCGTAACTAGTTTTCACTACCTGCATGTAGTTGAGAGTTATTTTGGATAAGTAGGGATTAAATGTGTTTTTTGAGATATTGACAACCTCTCATAGCCTCCATGCACTAGTCGAGTTGACTCCATTCCATGGGTCCATGGTTCTAGCTATCTGACAATAAGATAGTTGGCTTGGCAAGCAAAGGGACCACCATTGTCGGGGCGAAGTGACCTAAACTAGAGTAGTAACATTGTCTAGAGACTTCCTCTAGGTTTGCCTAGGGTTAAAATTCACCATTTAGAAATTGCACTGTTGAGGTAGGTCGACTTCAGCTGTGTAGAGGTGTCTTGGGAGTAGTTGTGCTCTACGAGAACCTTTAGGCTTGAATCAAGTCATTTTTTAGTGGTCCGACACATGCATGCTCTATATCAATAGATAGCATTTAAAAAGTAGATTCTAAATATCTAGCCTCCGATAAATTTGGATCTTATTGTAGAAAAATTACCATTTTCTACTTTTTGAAAGTTGTGCCACATTAGCAATTTCTTACAAGGCCAAAAAATGAGCTCAAATTTTCCCTATGTAACCCTCGCTACCCAAATGTACTATGTTTTTAAACAGGGTACGTTTGGATGGCTCTTCCACATGCATGCAAGAGGGAAGCGTTAGAGGCAATATGAGAGGTGTAAATTGTTTTGCTAATTATGTGGTTTTGCTTTTGTCTTTATAAAAGGCATGTAAGCATGCAAGTGCACCACTGTAGACCTCTTTATCAAGGCCTGACTATGGCATCAAACACTACCCAAGCAGTGCACCACGTTTGCACCTAGCATTCCTAAGAGATGTGCTAGTTCATATCTACTCTCTGTGGCTGGTGGAGGACATCCAAAAACTATCTTAGTAGCTATAGCGATCGTGGTGTGTGAAGGCTGAAGCATGGGCCATCAACAAGGCTAGGTGTGAGGAAAAATATTCCATTTTTGGAAAAGTGGAGGTTGGATAGTCCTTGTTCTCAACGATGTCCACATGATGGCATCCATGCTCGTCTATAATAATAAGGATGTATCACTTCATCAACAAGTTGGTAAGACCCATACTTACTATGTGTTAAACATTGTAGGTTTGGAAGGCTCTTCCATGCAATTGTTGATGCTTTATTGATGCTACTTCCATGCATAAGGGATGCTTATAGGTAGTGTGAGGAATGGATTCTATTTTTCAATTATGTAGATTTTCTCTTTCCTTCATGAAGATCCTTGAAGAAGTTATGCACTCATCCTTAGAATTCTCTCTCTCTCTCTCTCTCTCTCTCTCTCTCTCTCTCTCTCTCTCTCTCTCTCTCTCTCTCACACACACACACACACACACACACACACACATAGAGTTAGTATTTCCCCACTCATTTCCATTAATGGAGGAGTATGAATCCAATGAAGGGCCTCCTAGAAATGAAGAGATCCTTGTACAACCTTTCCAATTGGCCATTGCAACACATGATTGCACTGATAGATTGTATATTTTTATTTCAATGCATGGAGAGTACACATCAACTTCCCCATGCATTTAGAACTTCATTATCCAGATTGAATCTTTATCAGTGCAAGATCCTTTGGTCAATCCCAGTATTCAGTGTGGCTACATAATACTACAAGCAAGGTAGCACATCACCTTACTAGTGCTTGTCTTTTCTCATACTTGCACGATAACTTAGAACCAACATGTGACATGTAGCATGATTTGAGTTTGGAGGGGATAATCAACTATTAGGATGGTCGATGTTGGCAAAGTTGCACAAGGTGTGTGTGTGTGTGTGTGTGTGTGTGTGTGTGTGTGTGTGTGTGTGTGTAAGAGAGAGAGAGAGAGAGAGAGAGAGAGTGATCTCATAATAGTAGTTTGATCCTACAAAAGTTTTATCTATTCTTTAGAATCAATAATTTTCCTCTTTGCCCACTTTCAATCTCATTCAATAGGCCATAATCTATCAAAGAAAAGATAGTCAAGGTATTCACATTTAAATGTGTTGCATTTATTAAAAAACATAAAAACATAGGATTACTTGAGTTGGAAGTTTTTTAGGTGGTGGAAGAATGTGAGTTAGCTTTTAGCTTTGAGATAAACATGCTTGCTTAAACTACCTCCCTGTCTCCCTCTCTCTCTCTCTCTCTCTTTTAGCTAGACAAATGAAAATGCACCTTAAGGATCTCAATAACTGAAGGAGACCTTGGAAGCTCACCTAACATACATATGCCTAGCACTTAGGTTCAATAGAACAATATTTTCAAATTCAATAATTGTGTGATTTTTATGTACAAAGGGGTTTCATTTCAGAGATTTTTAGAAAAATTCACAAATCAACTAGAGAAAAGGTATGTTACCATCTTGAAAAAATCACTAATCAAGGAATTTCATAACCCCTTGAATCGTGTGATATAGTTATGTCAGAAACTAGGAGATTTTAGAGCTTCATGATTTTACAATGCTAAACATTCCACATTATTCATTTACTTTGTCACATTTCCCTTACTTGACCTTGAATTATTTTACAATAATCAAGGAATTTTGAGCTAGCAAAAAATTTCAAGCCGGCATTGAAATGCAATAAGGTTTACTTCGAGTTACCAGTAATAAGGCTCTTTACGGCTATTGTCAAACTTTTAAAAGTAAGTTTGAATATAGCAGTAAGTTTGAACATGTCAAACATACTTTTATATCCACTTACAACCTACAAAAAGATAGAGAGCATGGTTTGAGTGTGTGTGTGTGTGTGTGTGTGTGTGTGTGTGTGTGTGTGTGTGTGTGTGTGTGTGTGTGTGTGTGTGTGTGTGTGTGTGAGAGAGAGAGAGAGAGAGAGAGAGAGAGAGAGATCTTTGTGTGTGCCATGTGTAAATGGCAGCTTTAGTACTTCTTTGTACATCCAATCATACACTCATCTATTCTCCAAAAATCAGGTAGAGAATTATGCGTATATAGATTCAAGTGAAAATGGAGAGGTGCTTGCTTGATTTTTTTGCTCGCTTTTTGGTCTTGCTGGGCTTTCTTTGCTCTGTTTTTGGTAATCCTCACAAATACCTAACACCAAGTGTTTGTTTGGTTGGTACAAGTACCACTTATACAATATAAGCAAAAATTAGGTATACATTGTAGCTCTAGTTCTATGAAGGGCCTACCCGGCTACCTCTCAATAATGAAGGAAAAGGATTGACAATTACTTCTATAAATTCCACCCTCTCTAAACCAAGAGGAGCTAGGTGACTGTTGTTGGAAGATTCCAACAAGAATTCCAATTTACTTCACAATTTATTTCATCATCCTTGTAATTTTAATTGATTGTGACATCTCTCCCCAAACTCATATTTGTTGCCAAAATGTAATTTTGAAACTAAAATTGTAATTTTTGATGCTATTACAAAATTTAGTGTTTGTACCATAAAACTTGGAGCCAAGGTATAAAAGGCAACATTTTAAGGTTTTTTGTACACAATTATTATTATGAATGAATGAGTGGATAAGGTTTTCTTTTTACGATGTGTGCCTTCTCCTCTCTACTATGAATTTCAATTTCTTCAATCGCACTGCACCATTGTCGCATCAAAATTTCAAGGGCACCATTGTATTTGTCTCTTCAAGGTCAACGTGTGGATACCAACATTGCATAGTATCAAGCAAAAATCGAGTATCAACTTCTACAATTGTCCATGTGACATTTCTCTCTATCCCAGTATCGTTTTGAGTTTCCATTAACTGCAGTAGATTCTAGGCACTTAGGAGAACCTAGTAAGAAAGTATAAAATCCAAAAAGGTGACCTGCATCATCTAGTGTGCCAGAGAAAATTGTATTTTTCTCCCAATGTCGTATTGCAAGTCTGACAACTTAGTTTTATCCTATATAATGTCTAGAAATTGCATATTAGTTTGGAGTCAATCAAAGTTGATTTTCTTGAGAATTTGCATGTGGTTAGGTGAGAGGATTAGAGGATAGAATAAAATATTCCGGTAGATACAATGCACATTGAGTGTCAAAGTGGAGTGTGTTGTGCTCAAAAAAGAGACTGGCAAACTCTTTGCATGTGTTTTGTCCTAGGCAAGTCACTTGATTCCCAAGATTGACATTTCATCTTGGTTCCATCTTTCAGAGATGTGATAGGTGTCGACCCTTGTGGGTCCCTAGATATGGGCACCGTTGCCAAGGAATGAGTAGCTAGACTACAATGAGCATAGTTGAGTCCTCCATAGTTGCCTTATGCTAGCACATAGCTAGCATCAAGATCCTATATACAATTAGCCTAAGATCCAATTCTTTACTTTTTTAATCATTCTTGACATCCATACACCTAAGCCGTTGTGATTTTGAGACTATTTTATAACTATTATATGATTATGATCCAGACAGAGTGGGGCTACGTGATTCTAGATTGTATCAAGAAAATCCTAGGCTCATGTGAGTTCGAATCTTTCCTCATTTTTGAGCCTTGAACCTTTGGCTAAGGTATAAAAGCCAATTTTTGTAAAACCTAGGGTAGACTTTTTGGATAATAAACCTTACAATTGACTTGCACATCACTGTGTACTCTCCTTTTTTTTTCTCAAGCTCATAACTCCCTCTTGAAGTATTCGTTTGAAGTGCTCCAGCTTCTTTGTAGTCACAAGTGAAAGCTCTTCCCAACATTGTGTTTTTCTCACGATAAAATTGCATTTTTGTTGTTTCTCACCTACTCCTTAATTTGTTCATAACTCTAGGTTTACATGGCAAAACTGTATTTTATGCATTGGAGGAGTCTAGTGGCATCATTGCTAAGCTCTAGGGTGTATTTGGGATAAAAAACAGCTAGGTTAAACATGCCTTGTAGATAATAAGTGCAATTTTGACAAGTGGTCAAGGATTTGGGCTTGTGTATTTAGATGTTGTCAACTTGTCCTATAAGTTTTGTGTTGTTTATATCTCATTTGCTTGGTGAACTTATAGGATTAGTCTATGGTATCATAGATAGATTTTGCTACATGTAGTAGAGTGTAGATTTGAGTGAGACAAGGATTGAGTGTGTTTTCCAAGAAATTTACAACCTCTCGTAGCCTCCATGCACTAGGCAATCGACTTTGTCCCACGGTATGACATTTATATACATGGTTCTCATTGTCACTACAATAAGATAGCGAGGCTTGGCATTCAGAGAGCCCCACATTTGGCACCATTGTTAGGGTTGCCCAAAAACTTCCTCTAGGTTTGCATGGAGTACAAAAACCATATTTTTAGAAATTGCACGATTGAAGTGTGTCTACTTCAGCTGTGTAGAGGTGACTTGGGAGTAGCTGTACTTGCGGAGGACCCTTAGGCTTAGATTATGTCATTTTTTAGTGGTTGATAGCTTAGAATATGTCAGGGTCTGAGAGTTGACGCACTTTTCAAGAAGAAAATACCAAAAGTAGTGTTGGCATGAGGAAAAATATGAACCCTCTAGGGGCCCTTTGGGATTAAGGTTAATTAGAGGCCAGCTAATGAGAAGAGGGTGGTGGACACACTCTATGCCCTAAAAAATGTAGAGGGACAAAGTAGTCTTACACTTCTTAAATGGTCTCTTACCTAGTGAGAAGGTGGGGTGGGGGGGGGGGGGGGGGGGGGGGGGGGGGCATATGGAACCTCCAACTTCCTTCCTTTTTGATCCGGTTATGAAAAAATCCCAAAAATTTGAAATTTTTCAAAATTTTCAAAACTCAAATTTCATCTTCTTAAAACCCCCCTAAAACTATTTTATGGTCAAAAAAGCATTTTTTGACCTCAAAAAGTCAAAACGTGCACCAAAAAACCCTAAAATTCAAATTTTTAAAAAAACTTTTGAAAAATCTTTTTTTGCTATCCAGAGCTCCCCCAAAAGTAGTTCTTAGGCAAAAACTGATTTTCTCTCTCTAGAACCCCTTTTCCAACCCCTCCTTGGTTGTAACCATCACACTCATCCTCTACTCCAACACTCTCTCTCTCTACACCATCTCCATTGTTGCAGCAAGGAAGCTCCTCTCTCCTCCCCTACCACCTTCCATTGCCACACCAAGCAAAGGTTATCCACCTTCTCCTCCCATTGCCACACCAAGCAAGGGTTATCCACCTTCTCCTCCCATTGCCACAAGGGTTAACCACCTTCTCATATCACTTTATCCCACCTACATTGTAGCAACAAGCAAGGTCATTCTCCTCCTCCTAGTTTTCTTTGCTCAACCATGGCCAACTCTACTTCGCAAAGGCGGCCAAAGGATGAGGTCACAACACTTGCATGCCACAACACTAGAGGTGTAGATGATGAGTGGGTGCCACAAGAGTTCACCAAAGGTACTTGGGTATACATGCAACCATTTGCTATTGGCCCTCATCGTGTGCGGAATCGTGCAAACTTGGATCTTCATTGGAAAGGAAATCTCCTTGGCTTCAAGAACCGCAAATACAAGGGGACCGTAGCCATTGTGCAACATGTTTTCTCAATGTCAACCATGCATTTGCAACAACCACCTCGATTTTCAACACATTGTAAGTACATGTTTTGAGAATACAAAGCTAGGTGTGAAATCACAGTGTAATGTTATTATGGTTTCATACTTAAGATTTGTCATGCATTTATAGTCATATTTCTATCCACGTTGGTGAAGGAGCAGCCACTACATAGTCTCTCCGGCACATTCAATGCTATACATGCGGATATTGGAGCAATAATGTTCCCACATCTTTGCCCAACCAAACTGGTTCAAAGAAGGATTCTCTTCTATTCTCACTCCTATATTGTCCCTACTTCTACACAAGCGTTTGGAACGCTTGAACCCATCAAAGTAACTTTCTTATTAAGTATGGAGTGGCCGGTGCCAGATTTGTGGTCGGTAGCATCTTTCAAGCAAAAGATGATAATGGATGTCCAAAACTCTTTCAAATACTCTAAAGCTTCTAGGTCTGTGGGTTTGAGTTGGTGTTTGCCTATTCATTGTTTTGTGCACATTTTTAAAGAGTTTGGATTTGTGGAGACTACCACAATGCTTGTATGTAAAGATGCGCATTACGAGGAATTAGGAAGGCTTTTAGAAGAGGACTGGGGTTTTTGAGGGCATGCACAACGGGGACCGGTACCGTTGTAAGGTTGGAGCTTCAGGTATTGGAATGCGCTATTTGAAATCTCGCACCTCCTTGTAGATACGATTTCACTATGATCGTTGGATGTGCAAGCTTGGAGTGTGGACTCCCTTACAGAGTGTAGACGGCGCTATTGCAAGCTTTCACATTGCAGTGAAGATGCCCAACGATGCTTTGGAGGCAGTCCAAGTGAACAAGCATTAGACTCTCGGTAATGTTCGAGAACATTTGGTTATTATGGGTTTTGAGGCCCTTCAACAAGCACAATTTCGTTTACAAGGTCACAAGGTGAGAATCCTTCCACCACATTTTTAATACATCATGGTTTGTCGATCATTGGATGCTTATTGTAATGAATGTCCGCAGATTGGAAAGAGAATGGAAGACAAATTGAAGGTCAAGGAGGACTGAGGGATGGATGGAACTATGTTATCAATCTTATAACTTTGTAACTCTTGCAATTTTCAAACTAATCCCCATTGTAATCAACATGATTTTCTTGGGCAAATCATGCCTTTGAATATAATTTTTTGCATTGGGATGAGAAATCATTTTTTGGTGAAAGTGCCTTTTTTTAATGTCTTAAAAAAAGGGTCCATTATAAAAGGGGGGCCACCTAACTCATTCACTATTTTCACTTTTGCAACTATTGAGCTCCTCCACTCTCTATCTACACCCCAGGCTAAACATGGATGCTTCCACAGCCTCTGCATCTACAGCCACATCCATCCCTTTGTCACACTTCATCATCTTCCTCGAGGACACCAAATACAAAGGGAAGCTGGACCTCCACACCTTTTTTACTCGTCTCCCTGACCTTGATGCCACAGTTGCCCTTCACATGGATGCATTTGCCGAGATTTTTGCGTTCATGGAGAAGCACATCATAAAATATTCTATATCTATCCCCCCACATCATAAAATATTCTGTATCTATCCCCACATATAGGGATCTGGGTGACTTGCGATCTTTTGTGCTATATATACAAAGGTGATCGCCCATTCTCCAAGTGGTTGCAACGATTCCAAGAAATTGCAACCAATGCACGCCATTACTTGGACTAGCAAGCCCCAGGGGTGTCAGCGCTCAAGAAGCGCAAGTTGGGGGTGGAGTACCTTTCTCGGCTCGCAACATTTATCTTCTTGGTGAGCGAGGAACCTGATTTGGAGGAGCTCAACTTACCACCCCTTCAGGTTAGGTCCTTTATCAAGGACACCAAGGAGCAGCAGGTTATCCCCATGAACCCTGCAGCGGAAGGAAAGGCACACCGGCTCGAGTACCCTAGGGGTCTTGAGGAAGTGGTTGAGAAATCCATAGTTGCGGCTAGCCCTAGTGACACTCCAGTGCCACTACCACTGACGGATGTGGCTATCCCAGAGGTAGAAATCAGCCGCTTCTCCTCAGTGTTAGTGGATGGGGAGGAGTATGTGTTCCTGCATGATTTGGAGAAAGCATTTGGCCTGTGCATGGATGAATGCTTGAGCGTGCTATGCAACAGCACCAAATGTCCTTTAGATAATACTCCAGATGCCCTAGAAAGCAAGCTCTTGCCAGATGGGGACTCTGTTGCTGACACTATTGCAGTTGTATGTGCGGAGGTCCTGGCAGCAGAGCAGTTTCACGTGGCTGATGAAGAATTCCAAGCCACCCAAGCCAAGGTTGAGGCTGCTAGGATGCCTATTCCATTATGCAACCTCCCATCTGATGATCCAAAGCTCGTATTTGTGGTGCATGGGAGCATTGACTTGGATGCAAAGGGCAACAGGGAGGAGGACGACAAGGAGCAGGAGGTAAACTGTATCCTAATTTTCATGTTACTATTTTACGCTTCATTGTCTTTTTTCTCAACCTTCATCGGTTTATGACAGGATGTCGTGGAGGTTGATGATTTTGCTGCAAGGACGGGTGGCAAGCGGACGGGCTTTGGACCTCAAGCTTCCCTTGCGCATTACCTAGGACAACTCCCCCCTGGAGATGTGGCCATTATCAATAATGAATTTACTCCCCAAGCCCATTTTATGACTTGGTCGTTAAAA
Source organism: Adiantum capillus-veneris (assembly GCF_014529385.1). Lineage (NCBI taxonomy): Eukaryota > Viridiplantae > Streptophyta > Polypodiopsida > Polypodiales > Pteridaceae > Adiantum > Adiantum capillus-veneris. Next base: position 95,525,903 of record NC_140940.1, on the reverse strand, counting down.
GCTTTGAGCAAGTTTTTGTGTTTGAGCACCATTGCTCAAACTGCGCATCAAGTGTTCCTAGTGCGTAGATCCCTTGTATGCACAGCGTTTGGCACTGGCTTTCATGGTAAAGTGCTTGCCCAGATAGGGATACATGCTTCCATTGGCTCAACTGACCTAAAGGCCATAGCGCAGTCTCTCTTGATTGGGGAGTTTCCTTATGTGCAAAATAGGCACCAGGAAATTGTCAAAAAAATTATGAACTCCTCAGATACATGATGTAAAATCACCGTTTTGGAAGTAATAAAAAATATTTGAAATTGTCTCTCTATCTTGAAAATTCTTTTGAATGTGATTTGTCAATCTTGAAAATTGTTTCAATTGGTGATATGAAAATTGTTTTGATTGTTGACTTTCTAATTTCAAGTTTTGTATCTAATTTCAATCAATTTCAGTAAATTTAGGTATTTTATGTTCCCTAGGGGGTAGATAAGCCCACCAAGGGCCAAAAAAATCCTGGCCACAAGGGCGTGCAAATGGCCCATCCATCAGTTTTGGATGGGCCATTTGCACGCCCTTGCTGCCAGGCTTTATTTTGCCCCTGGTAGGCTTATCTACCCCCTCGGATACTTACAAAGCACAAATTTATTGAAATGAATTGGTTTTGCATCATTAATTTAGATGCACCCTTTTTATGGAAATTCCATCATATGTTCACACTCAAGGATACTAGAAAAGGTGAAATCAATTATGAAATGAAGTTTCCAGCACACTATCACCTGCTTTAGCTCTACCTAGTACACCCCTGCACCAAAAAGTCCAATTACATTGGACATTTGAAAAATCCAAATTAATGCTGCATAGACACTTGGTTTCACAATATGTTTTTTTTTTGATATCCTATAGGGAATTCAAATCTTGAAATGGCCAAAAAAGGGTGTCCACAAGGATCCATGTAAAATAATGTTGCAAAACCAATAGCTTTTAGTAAATTTGTGCTTTTTAAGTACCCTTGGGGGTAGATAAGCCTACAAGGGGCAAAAAAATTCATGGCCACAAGGGCGCGCAAATGGCCCATCCAAAACTGATGGATGGGCCATTTGCGCGCCCTTGTGGCCAGGCGTTTTTTTTGCCCCTTATAGGCTTATCTACCCCCAAGGGTACTTAAAAAGCACAAATTTACTAAAATTGACTGAAATTACATACAGAACTTGAAATTACAAAGTCATTTCATTACAAAGATAATAGACACAGTAGACACAAATGTTGATCATATTGTCATTGGAAAGTCAAATCATTACAAAGATAAGGGTGTGCAATACAAAAAGAGGGGTAACTTTGGCTAATGCTCAAAGTCTCGTCGCAATCGATGTGCAAGATGCATATCTTTTGGCTGTATTTTCACTCGCTTTGCATGTATGGCGCATAGGTTGGTATCTTCCAACACCGAAATGATGTCGGCCTCTGCAGCTTCTTGAATAGCCTCTAGTGCTATTGCTTGCATTCTATACTGATTTCCATAGCTTTGAAGCATCTCCTTCACAGTGCGAGCAAAGGGGGCGCGTCGAATCAAAAGCTCTGTCGTCTTTTGGTAGTGGCAGATTTCTGCAAATGTCATTGCTATTTTTCGGCACCGCTGCGGTTATCTTGAGGGCACTTGCACATTTGCTGGCGGGCGGCGTTTAGGCTTCTTGAAAAACTTAGACTTGCGCATGTTTACATGCTTAGGGACTGGTTTTGCAGCCTCTTCTGATTCTTCCTCTTCCCTTGCCTACCGATCTTGTCGTGTGGGGAGAGCTCCCTGGCCTTGAGGCAATGTCTTCCCCCAAACGGCCACCCAGTGTGTGCACGGTATTTTATCTCGCAGCCATGGTGGCTCACTCTCTGATTCAGTGTCTGTATGGACCACCCGAGTCCTGGATGGTCCTGCTTGTGATTGGTGGCGTGACAGCCGCTCCCTATCGGACTCCGTTGTTTGCTGGCCCTCTTCTTCTCTCCAGCGCTGGGCACGTTGCTTCATTCTCCTTCTAGGTGTTATATCTTGAGGAGGTGGAGATTCAACAGTCCTCGGTGACTCTCGTGCCCTACCACCATGCCCACTACCAATGAGTTCCTGGAACGGCCATGCATTCGTGGCCGTTTTCTTGTGCCTTTAAGCCATGACGGCTTCTCACATCCTTGGAGGGTGCTTTTGTTGGCAGGCGGATGCTCTTTCGCGATTTGTTTGGTGCGCGCCATTTCGTTGGTAAGAGCTCACCTGTTCTTAAGAAATGAGTGGTTTATGAGAGCATGCAATATTTATAAGGGCCCATTTAAAAAGGGCCCTGTTCACACTAATTTTTTTAAAAAAAGTATTATTTTTTAAATAAACATGTCGCTAAGAGTTGGACCCTACGTTCACGTTCAGTGACTCGTGCAGTATCCACTTTGATCCTTGTCGAGTCTGCATTGCCGCCATGCAGCATGCTTGGTGGGACCTTGCGACATTTTCCACTTGTTGCTATGCTCTTGACGAGTCCATTTCCGCACTTCAATAGCAATCTTGGATTGTCGTGCAGCGTTGTGAGCTTACGAGCAAATGTTGTGCCAAAAAACCAATGTACATTCGATAGAGAAAATTGAAAGATTGGATTCCAAGTGTGGTCCTTTTTATCACGATCTGGGGCATTGAGGATGGGACATCTCAGAATAGACGCTTCCCATTCTCTACCTTCATCTCCGACATCACGACAATCTAACCCTTGTTCTCCATGCCCTTGCCATGGAAGCATGGAACCGGCTGCTCTTATGTGATTTTTTTCCATTAGGTTTGTACCCTCGAGTGCAAAATGGACAAGGCATGAGAGAAGAAGCCCCTTGTTTGCAGCCAAGCAAACACTTTATGGTCTTCAAATCCCCACCTAAGTGCCACTCCACATCATAACTACCAAAACCCTCAATCTCCAACTTCTAACCTGCAATTTGGGAGTGTATTACTTCTGTGATCCATGGAGTTCTCTCAAAAATCCATGAAAGTACTCCATTGGTCTCTTTGGGCACCTCAATAGCACCCAACCACCAAATGTCTTTCTCTGATTGCACGCTAAAAGATGGGGTGGGAGATGGCTCGACTGAATCCCTTCGCTTGGTTTGTAGAAGGGCCTCGTTCATTAGAGTGACACTTAGCCTCTCTAACCTTCGGCCTTTCACTATTTGACACTCATCGAGTTTCAACACAAAAGCGACTTTTGTGCCAAGCACTACAAAATAAATAGTGCTAAGACCTTAAACTTCGGAGTCTATGATAAGAATAATACCAAAGAAAAAAGTAAAGTGTGTCACCTTCTTCAGGTAACTCGTAAAATCTAAGCATGGCTTCTTGAAGCCTTCTAAGATCCACGAAAATATTGTTCCACATTGTGTAAGGAAAGCCCTTCTCCGAAGGTCTTATGGATTGTTTCTTACCTTTTTTCCTTGTCTTTGTTGTGCACGAAGCATAAAGGGAAGTTGGCATTGTGTCCTCAATGTGTAGGTATGTCCCAATGCGGGAGAACACATCTTCGTTTGTGGCCTTCTTTGCGAGCTTGACCTTGTGAGGAACGGGAAATAGGTTTTCCACAATGCCATGTTCTTTGAGGGCATCCTTTAGGAGTTGGAAAATAGCCTGATAGGCTTTGGTGCTGATTCCAACCTCATCACAAGCTTGTTGAACGTCATCATCACTAACCACATTTCTTAATTTACGCCTAAGGTCCTTGGTGACTGCATCCTTAATGTGCTTACCTCCAGGTGATTGTAAGATAGAAATCACGTCCTGGGTATTGAGACAACTAGTGAGAAGGTTGACTCGATCATCTTGGCTTGTTCCATCGCATGCCTCCTGGATGAACTTTCTAGCAACAAATAAACATAAATGTTAGAAAATAGTGTGAAGTAAGAATGCATCATGCAAGTAAAGACCAAATCACCTTGTGGCTGTAACTAGTCGTTTGCATGCTCCTCCCGAATGTGCAAGAGTTTCAATGGATGAATACGTGTGTTTGCGTTCCCTTGCAGCAAGGGGTGTTTCTTTCAAGTATGTGATGGTGTTGGTGAGCTTCTGAATGTGGGACTCCTTTTCTTGCATTTGTTGTTCAAGATTTTTAACTACCCTCTCCGAAGAGGCAACACTATCTTGTAATGCCGTCGTCTTGAGGAGAAGAGCGTGACATTCGTGCATCCACATATGCTAAGAAGCACCTGCACCCATACAAAACCGCTTGCAATAGCCTAACAAGCCTGCTTCTCCCCTCCCAAGAAATTGAAGAAATGTGGAAAGGCTATTAAACGGTGGATGAAAGCGGCTAATAGGATCGTAAGGGTACAAATGGCCATCCATCCAAATGTCAACATTGGTCTCACAAGCGGTGCGACGTTCCTGTGATGACCTTTGATCACCTTCACTAGTGGTCTTCGGTGCAAATGCCATGGGTAAGCGAATATGTATGATTTTGGTGTGCGGAGTACGTGGTGGTGGAAGAAAACCATTTGTGATGTCTGTGAGCACCATGGAAGCTATTGCGTGAGGAAGCAAATGATGAAAAGATAGAGGGGGAAGGGTAGAGAGGTTGAGGAAGATGGGAGGAGAGAAGGAGGGAGGGGGGGGAGGAGGAGGAAGGTAGGGGCAGGGAGGGAGAGGAGAGGGAGAGAGAGAGAGAGAGGAGGGAGGAGGGAGGAGGGAGGAGGAGGAGAGAGCAAAATGTTTATTACTTTTTGAGGGAAAAGAGTTTTGAAAAAATGGACCTTCTAAGCTTGTGGGTTAAAAAATGGGTCAAAAAATGATTTTTGGATATGTATATATGTTGGGAGGGAGTTTTAAGTAAAAAACAAGTAAAAATGATATTTTTTTTAAAAAGTCAAATTTTGTCTCTTTGTGTCTTTTTGCTGATGTGGACACACCCGTATGCTTCCTTCACTTTAAAAAAAGCTAGAGAGAGAAAGTAACCCTTTAGGTCCACATCCTACATTTGTCTAAAAAAAAGGCTAGAAAAGCCTACTCAAAACTACCTTCTTCAATGCCCTTGCCCCCTAAACCCCACACAACATTAGCCTTAATTCCTAAAAATTAGGATTCCTTACAAGGCCCATGCAAGGTTCATATTTCTCCTAATGGTGGACACTTTCCACTAACTTTTGGTTGATGTGATTACGAGTAGGATAACTCGAAATCAAGGAAGTTTTTCAATCTATCTCACTCTTTGAATTGACATCACTAAAGTGCTTGCAGAAAATTTTAGAGTTTTTAGGTTCATGACGCATAAGGTGAGTTCAAATCTTCAAAATTGAATTTCTGGTCATTTCTGAATTTGGAAAAGCTATAGCAACCTATGAGTAAGTCAACAAGTCAACTTTTAAGAATATTTTCAAAGTTCGGCCAAAATTCACCTTATCTCCCCACTTATAGATGTAATGGATGCATGCAAAAATGAGTTTAATTGGCAAAAAGTATTTGTATTAGTTCATATATAATCTGAATACCATCAAACTCCCAAAAAAGTGCAAATTGTATATTGTGCATAATAAGCGTCATTTTTTCTCAAGGTTGAAAATTAACTTTTTTCACATGAACAGCTTGTTTGGGTGATACGGAAACACTTTTGTGAAGACACAAGTTGTTATAACTCCATTTGCGTACCAAATTGGGCCAAAATAGTCCTTTCTCTGAACAAACAAACAATTGAAGGTGAAAACACTTAAAACTGAACAGAACTTGACCAAACCTCTTGACATGTCTTTAAACACCTTGTTGTAACTGTAGGATGTGAAATATTGGAAAAAACGTGCAAAACAGCAGTCCCTATTTAATAAGCACGCTTAATATCTAGAAGGTTTTAAAAAAAATATTTGGACCTTTCTTCAACTCCATTGGTATCAGCATAGTGTAAGCAGGATTTGAATCAAGTTTGATAGAATTTGGTCTCGTAAGTTATCATACAGGCTCAAAAATCTTTAAAACCAAATTAGAGACACAGAATTTGACTTGGAAACCTCAAAACTAAACCAAACTTCATGAAACTTGGTTTGTGGCTTTCTTAGGGTGCATACACCTAGTGGAAGCTCGAAAAGTTGAAAAATCACCTCATTTAGACCCTAAAGATATTAAGCACGCTTGTTAAGAGGATGGCAACACCTCTTACGAGACTGTGCTCATAGAAATGTAGAGAGAGAGAGAGGGAGAGGGAGAGAGAGAGAGAGAGAAGCACAGCATTAGAGAGAGAGAGAGAGTAAGAACAAGGAAGACATCAACTTCCATGATAACTAAATTATTAGAAAGCCCGATATAGCGTAGAAGGAAGACTCCTCCCTTATATAAAATAACGGCACCCTTTGATATCCAATTGTGATCCGTCGAGATGCTCTTTGGTTACACTCTTTGAGATCCCCTTCTACTAAGAGTGCATTCCCACATGAAGGTACGAAGGCACTCCCAATATACAATGCGGTCATGTGCGGTACATTCAAGGCACATACACTTGGCATGCATGGTGGACTGTGCGAACCCTCAAGTACATCCCTTGATTGTTTCTTGTGAAATTCAAGAAGTGTGGTGCAAGTATGATCATCGAGGCCGCACACTGGCACTTTGGCTCTTTGCTCCTAGACTGATCATCTCCATCTACGCCGCAACCCGAACTCAAACCAGAAATCTCCACCACAAACTTGGACTCATATACTTGCTTCCCATACTGCCGCATCAATGCACAGATTTTCGTCGACATGCGCACATGTTTTATTTACATCAAACCTTTTTTCTACTTCTCCTTTGATGAAAAAGTGAAATGCTCTCAGCTCCTGCAGGCCTCGTACTCCATCTGCTTCATCTACCCTCGATTTCCTCTTCCAACTTCTGTTCCTTCTTTTGCAAGCCCTTCAATAGCTTGTATTTCATATTACCTTTGTCTTTGAGCTCTTGAAGAAAGCCCTAAATGTCCTTCTCTTTGTCTGCAAGCTACTCCATCACGGTTTCTACATGCTTTACCTAGTCATCCACCACCTCTGCATACTTCTCATTCTCCTTCTTGATTTGATCTTCCTTGTCTTTCATTTCTTGTTTTACCTCAGTCATCAGAGTAATGGTTTGAGAGATCTTATTCTCGAGTACTTTGTTTTCCTGCCTGAGAACCTAGGATTGGAGCCTTGGGTTATCCTGTAGGATGGATGATAACTCCACAAGTAATCTTCGGAGGCTTTCCATGTCATTCTGAATGCAGTATGCTAAACCAAGAGCATTTGTGTCCTCAATGTTCTTGGGCACTGCATCTTCCTCTTAAGTTTTTGTGAATGCTCCATGCGGAGCCAACCCTCTCTTGTAAGACACAACTTCCATTCTTAGCTTGTCCATGCACTGCCAACACGACACTATTGAATCAACTAGCTTGTCCTGAGAGGCCTTCAAGTCAGACAACTCGGCCTCTCTCTCCTTCACAGACCCCTCTGATTCCCTGCCCTTCTTTGGCACCTCCTCAATGCCACAATATGGAGAGAGAGTCATATTGTGACCATGCATAAAGTTCCCGCATGCTGGAGGAACCTCGCAATGCAGCAACACTAGCATGCTTCTCCTATTGCCTTTGACTTTCATGCCACTTCTCAACATCCTGGAACGATTTGTTCCTCCCGGGCTCCTCACAAAGGCGCTTTCACTAGAACATGCCTTATTATAGAGTATAAAGAGCGCACACACCTTCTTGTTCCAGAACACAGAGATGGTTTCTCACCAAAGGAAGGAGATTCGAATGTACGTGGTCACCAAGTGTTAAGAGGATGGCAACACCTCTTACAAGACTATGCTCATAGAAATGTAGAGAGAGAGAGAGAGAAGCACAACATTGGAGAGAGAGAGTAAGAACAAGGAAGACATTAGCTTCCATGATAACTGAATTATTAGAAAGCCCGATACAACGTACAAGGAGGACTCCTCCCTTATATAAAATAAAGGCACCCTTTGATATCCAATTGTGACACGTCGAGATGCCCTTTGGTTACACTCTTTGAGATCCCCTTCTACTAAGAGTGCATTCCCACAAGAAGGTACGAAGGTACTCCCAACACTCCCAATATACAATGCGGTCATGTGTGGTACATTCCAGGCACATACAACGCTTAATATCTCTTATCCTAAAAATTGAACTTTTGCAAGTTTTTTCAAAAGAGATTGGGTCTAGGGTAGCAATAGAGTGCTTGGAAAACATTTTAACCAATTTGGACATTATTTGACTTGCATGACCACTAAAATTGCAAAATACAGGAACTATTGGGAATTGAGACCAAATAGACAAAAGATTGAAATAACCTTATTCAAGGCTTATTGGGAACATATTTGACCGCTATGGACAAGAAGAAGTGCAAAATTATCATTTTTTGCCTTAGTAAATAGTAAGCGTGCTTCTCCTTCTAGCCAAAGAGGTCAAATGACATTTTGGGTACGGATAGTTGGTAGACATCTTAAGCAACTAGCATGCAAGTTTGAATTCATTTGAACATTGTTTGCTACTTGAAGTTGAGTTTGTTAGAATTGAAGGTTACAGATTTCCATAGTGGCTGTTTTGACAGGATTGAAGAAAAAATTTGCATCAAGAGCTCTTGTCTATTCTCATGATTAATAGACTAATTTATATACTCTTGATTTCATAGGGAGATTGGAAATAGCTTGGGAAATTTCCAAGTTGAAGTTACGACACCTAAAATGGGTTGGTATTGGTATGGAAAGCCAAGTATTCATTTTCATTGAGCAGTTCAAATGTTTATGTACCTAAGGCTAGGCCATTTTGTTGTTGCAAATCAATGTTATAATTGAGAAACTGAGAGTAGAGTATCTACAAAATAAAGCGTAAACCTAGGGAAGCCTTTAGAGACTATAGTGAAAGAAGTGCCATCCACTTAATTTGACACAAGTTTTGAGATGTATTCCTTTTCAACCCAATTGGGGAATGGAACATCTCTCAGATTGAAGCACATTTTGACCTTCTATAAGACTAAAAATCATGGGGCTCATATTTACATGGATCCTAATGCGGAGTATGTAGTAAGGGAAGATGACCATACCATTGAGTTTGAAGAGGAGGTTAAGGCTAATAAGCAAGACACCTTCTACATGGACCAAAATGAGGTGCAATACCTAAAAATACAAAATCATCACACTGTAGATCAATGGGAATTGGAGATTGATACTCTATTTCTTCCAAACATGGCCATAAAAGAGGGACCGCCAGTGTTAGAGATAGAAGGATATGACTTGATAGATACCAAACCTATGAAGTGCATACCTATCGGCAACCCACGGCTTGGAGTTTACTGTTGGGAGGACAACAATGTTATGGACTTGATTTGGATTGCTCATGCCAAACTAGAGCAGTTGACACCCTTGAAAATCATGTATATTCTCAAGATAAGGTAGAAGGGCTTAGCATACCTTCATGTCCATGTCTTTAGGGATTGTTACAATAACAACTTTTCTATGATGACTCCAAAAGAGATTGAATCGACAAAGTACCAGGGATACTCAATTTGAAAAATCATTATGGGTACAATACATAAAATAGAACAAAACATGGGGCCAAATGGAAAAGAATTTGGTAGCATGGCCAATCAATGGGGAAGTACGGCCCAAGGTAGTCACCTCGATTATGGAAATTGGGATAGATATGCAAGAACCACCATTAACTGGAGAAGAATGGGTGACACTAGGACAAAAGAGGTCCACATGAGTCACGCCTACCAAGCAACTATTTTGAAGGCTTAATGGGAGAAACATCGATCAGGAGAGTGGATGCTGTGATGATGAACATCACCGTAGAGTCAGACCAATCTATTTTTAAACATGGGCAAAAAATACAATGGATCAGGGGATCCGTATGAACATTTAGCAAGATTCAAGAACGTTTCGAGATCTGAACGCATAACAAACTTCCATACTCGATTTGAGGGGTTTGGGATGATCCTAAAGGGAAAAGATTTAACTTGATTCCAAACCATACCTCCTAGATAGATCAGACATCTACCAAAATTGGCTATGAGATTTTTTGTTGCTTGTTCTAAAATGGGAATTAAGCACATCAATGTAGCAAAAAACTAAAATTTCAAACAAAGACATCGATATACTATAAGAGATTGTGTGAGTCGGATGAGTAAATACATCAACAGATGTTCAGAGTTGGAGATTCCAACCAGGGAGATACTTGTCTCACCTATTCTTGGAAGGATTACTCAACCAACAAAGATTTGCATGCCATTATGTATAGTAAGAAACATACAACTTGGGAAGCATGCACCCTGGATGCAATCCACTTGGTAGATAGCTGTAAAATCTTCATTGAGGAAAGCACTGCTAAGGATACTCAAAGTGAGCAGACCACCATCTACGGTGCCATTGTAGGTCAGACCAATTATGGTAGCTCCTATCAATGCTATGGAAGTCATGCTTAAACTCATGAATGAGATGATGAATATCATGCAAAGGATGTCGATGTGAGGGTCGGGATAGGGTCCACACAACAAGGACAACCTATGGGACAATTCAGACCATTAAAATTGTGTACCTGTGAAGGAAAATGGACAAACCATGAAACAAAGAAGTGCTATTACAAGCCTAAATATGAAGTAAATGTCCATTACATATCAATGATACAATAAGGGAAACCAATGTATAGGTAACCACCTACCATGGGACCAATCTAGGAACTCCACCTATGGCTATGGAAAGACCACAACTTGTATTAGGTTAGTAGCCACCACTACCAGGAAAGAATGATGTACCAGTCAAGTACATGTTTCCTGCAGGGCAAGTGGAGGAGCGGGCTATATTACTAGTCACGCCATATAATGAAGCAAGTTCAGAAGCTGTGGGAATAGAGGATGAGTGGTACACTTAGTCAACCCCTACCATAGTAGAACAAGTTTATTTGACACCTCCTGATGCAACACCAGTTTACTTTATTGCAAACAAGGGACCTAGGCCACCCATGATGAAGCCAATGCCTAAGCCAAGAACATGAAATTTCCATAATTATGGTTCAGAAGGCCATTGGAAAAATGATTTCCCAAAGCTAGATAATAATGATAGACCAATTAAGGCTTATTGCATGCATTGTGGTCACAAGGGCGGACATTTTCTAGATGAATTTCCTAGGAATCTAGCTAAAAAGGGGAAGATATCCATAAACGTAATTCAAGTCATTCCAAGTAGCTCATCAGAGGGTGAACCCACTAATTTGATTTGGATAGCTACTAGGGCACATGCCAAGAAAAATTGACTAAACAATACAAGCGGTTCAAATACACCTAGCAAACCTTCAAAAGATTCCAAAAAGAGCAACATAAACAATATAATCTTTAAAGACAAAAATGAGGAAGGGAAATTAAAGAGAAAGTTTAGATAAGATTTGAAGAAATGACTCAATCATTATCCTCAAAATTCAAAGAGTTTAAACCAAGACCGGAGGATCTTGTTGGTAGACAAAATATACGAACCAATCAATGTAGCCTTGGAAGCTTGCTAAGTGGGGTTAAAAGTGGCTTAAACATTGGAAATAAATGAAAAAACTGCTCAACACGTGACATAAAAGCTACCAAGCTCAAAGCTTATAGAAACTTAGTGCACATTACACAATCAATGCTGGAGAAACAAATGCCAAAATTGGAAATCATAGGAAAACCAGTGGAAATTAAGACCAAACCAAAAACTAGGAAAACAAAGAATGTTACGGATTCAAGGGAATCTGTAGCAACAACTGATAGACCCCAAATGATAGTTCCAGACAGTGAGGAAGAGCTAGATGGAATCCCCTTCATTGAGGAAGATTGGCTAAACCACCAATGGGAATGGTTCTGAGAAGTACATGATGAAAGACTGACTCTAAAGTCGGCCCCAATCAAGGAAGTACGGATGGATCAACCACACATGAAACTAGATGAACAATCTTTGTACGGAGATTGGGGATCGAAGAAGTCAACATTATCAAAAGCTTGGACACTTAAGACATTACCCTCATACTTAGGAAAAAACAAAGAAAAATCATTGGTCTGTAAAAGAACAAAAATGGATAGACCAAAGAAAAATTTGGATGTGGAGAATTTGTAGTCAATAATGTTGACTCCTATCTAGTGTACCATCACATTAAGTAAGCTGCTCAAGATAAGACCACTTCTATAGAGGGATCTACAACAAACCATGGAAAAGAAAGGCTTAGTGGGTCTAACCAAGAAAAAACTTGAAGAATTGCATAGGGAAGAATCACGGGAAAAGTTTGCCATATCCGTGCTTATGAGCAAATTCGGAGATTACTGTGAAGGAAATAAAGGAAACACGACCCTTCCAATACAATACAATGATGTGATGACCATGGCTATTCTAGACAGTGGGGCAAGTATATCCATAGCAATGAAAGCAATCTGGGAATCCTGGGGGAAGCCAACAATTAGGAAAACATGAGTGAAATTGCAATTAAAAGATGGGTATATTGAGAAACCAATGGGTTTACTAGAAATTTTGATAGTTAGCCCTTGTGGAATTGACTACCATTTCACTTTTTCCATTGTAGATTTTGAGAAAAAATGGAAATATGAAATCATTTTGGGAAGATCTTTCATGAGACAAATAAAGTTGGTTCAAGATTGGGGAAATAACTATCTTACTTGAAACAATTTGGATCAATTACATGGGTAAACTTCAAAGACCATTTCTACAAGGATGTTTAGAGGACACCAATCCATGGATTGGATTCAAAAACCTCAAAAAAAAACTAAATTGTTGTCATGGTTATGCAAAGGTACTCCAAGTTGTATGTGTGGAGCTTTTGCGAGTGGTAGTTTACAAAGATAAGATTGTGTATTAAACTAAAGGTAAACGATGCGGAATACATACTAGAACCATTTCTAAAACCTTTGTTTGAACCAATTGAGTGGACTCATAAGCCACTATGGATGTATGTGTAACAAATCCATACCCACTTGATTTTGTGATGAGGACACATACGACATAATTTCTATTCGGATGGTATAGAACTCATTGAGGAACAACAAGTTTTCTTTGATCACTACTATGATGCCACTCATAAATTAAAAGAGGAAACACTCACAACTGAGGAATAAAACTCTAAAAGAAACATGTCAAGGCCAAACTGATACTTAGGGGAGGGGAAGAAAAGTTTTTTGAGTTTTCAAATCAGCATCATAGACGTTGTTGTGCCGCTTTGCAGGCACAGAGTGAAAGACGAGGGTATGCTTGCATTTTCATGGTTTTGCCAAACTGATGATTTAGAGGGTAGACATGGAAAAATTCTTGGACATATTGTCTCAAAATGTGGTATTGCTATATATATGGAGAAAGTGGTAGCATTTGTTGAGATGTCTAGACCGACCAATGTCAAGGAAGTTCAGGCATCTATGTAGCATTGTGGCTACTACCATAGATTTATCTAAATGGACAGAGGAGTGTGAAGAGTCCTTTCAAAAGCTTAAACAAGTCTTGACATTGGCCCCAATACTGAAGAGTCCCTAGTGGAACAAAGTTTTCTATGTGCATGTTGATGTTTCAAATTTTGCTATTGGTTCCACATTAGCTCAGCTAGGAGAGGGGCAATGGATTTTCATATCTCATGATGGGCATACAACTAAACCTAGCAAAAAAGAACTACACCATTCCATCCCTTTTGGGGTGTGGCATGGTTTTTAGCTATACTGAAGATGACATGGGGTACAGGAGTCTCTGTCCATCTGTTTGTGTGTGTGTGTGTGTGCAAACTCCCTCCCCTCTGTGTGTGTGTGAGCATTGGAGACTCCCCCCCCCCCCTGTGTGTGTGTGTGTAGTGTAGACTCTCTCTCTCTCTCTCTCTCTCTCTCTCTCTCTCTCTCTCTCTCTCTCTCTCTCTCTCTCTCTCTCTCTCTCTCTCTCTCTCTCTCTCTCTCTCTCTCTCTCTGTGTGTGTGTGTGTGTGTGTGTGAGCATCACGGACTGTGTGTGTGTGTGTGTGTGTGTGTGTGTGTGTGTGTGTGTGTGTGAGTGAGTGAGAGAAAGAGAGAGAGAGATGTTTGTTTGTTGCATCGAGCATCCTACCTTGAAGTTGATTTGTCAAGGCTGAGATCTCTCCCTTGCTCTTGCAAAGACCTACAGATATGGAGAACCAACATACAACATTATTACCACTTATAGCTCCAATGCTAGAAATGGAGGCGCATTGTAATATGATTGTAAGCAAATTTTATGGGTAACCCACTCACTCCCAATGAAGTTATTCGTTTAGTTGGTCACATCATTGCATGTTTGGAGCTGGCAAGTCTAAAATTACAGCATCAATTGTTGATAGCTATTCATTCCCTCCAACATTATCCATGCTCTTCTTAAAGGCTCCATCAAACTACAAAACACCTTCAATGTTTTGCACCTCCTCATGCATACTTGGACTTGGAATCACTTATCTCTCCATTTCTTTAACATGCTTTGTCTCTACCTCCACCTCTTTGTAAGTGTGAAGATCAGTCCTATGAGCACAAAAACTATCCTTTTTCATGAAGCTTATGTCAAACTCTTGAAGCTCCTAGAGCCATTTTTTCACTTCTAGGTTATCTCCTTGAAATCTCATAACTTGGGCAAGTAAACCATAAGAGGTAGGCACAACAAAAGGATGATACATAAAATACAACTTGATCCTTTTTGTATCATAAACTAGATTCCACACAAGTATCTCCACTTTATGCCATGGTCTCTCTATCTTTCCAATTGCCCTACTTATATAGTAAATAGGATGCCTTGGTCAAAATACTCAGGTATTAATCGTACATGTCCTACATGGCTAAAGTAGACGCCTTTGTTTCTTTCTCTTCTTCTACAATCTCCAATACTTTGGATGTCTTCATGTCATAGTTAATTCTCTTATCTCTTTGAAGTTCCATAAAAAAATCAATGCAACCTCTATATCAATCTTACCTTGATGCCATGGCTATCAGCCATGGCCTTCCCAAAATGAGTGGATAAGATCCCAAATTTACTTGCATCACATGCATATCCATAATAGCTATCTAATCCAAAACTTTCAACTTCAAACCATGAATGACACCTAAGAATTTATCACCCATATTATTTTAATTCCATCTTCACACTAAAAAAACTAATTTACAAGTAACATGTGAATCATGTTGATGGATTGCTTCATGACGTATACTCGAGATCCTTCATATATATACACTTTGCTCACATTTATCTCATGGATCCACATACATCCACAATAGGCAAAACATCTTCTACCTTCTGAAGTTGAATCCCATGAGCACTGGGCATCTTTACCTTCGCTAGTTGCATGCTTGCTAGCTTATGCCAAATCATTTGAATCTCAAAGTTCCATTGAAAGAGCTGGCCACGTGTTAAATTACATTTCTTGTCCTTCAAATTCTCAAAAATATTGTAGAGTGGTGTGCATAAACAAGTGGACTTACTACCTATGTCTTGGACACAGGGATGATGTTGGAAGCTTACCTATTGATTCCAAGGAAAAAAGTGTAGTGGGTAGTAGAGATTTAAGGGATTTTTTTTTTTATCATCACTTATCAGTTATTTATCCCCTCATCCCTTCCTCCCCCCCCCCCCCCCCCCCCCCCCCCCCCTCTCTCTCTCTCTCTCTCTCTCTCTCTCTCTCTCTCTCTCTCTCTCTCTCTCTCTCTCTCTCCGCACTCTATGACTATTGAGCCTCTTTTCTTGTTGATAGCAACTAGTAGAGCTCTCTCAATAGGCTTCTTTGTTGACTTCTCCTAGTAGGTTTCTTGATATATCCCTTTCAAAAGATTTTTTCCTTGAGATCTCTCAACACGTTTCTATATAGCAGCCTCTAGATCCCTCTAAACAAGCTCAAAAGGTTTCTTCACAATGGAATAATTTCTTGCACAAGTAGCAGATATTCCAAGTGTTGACTCATTGAGGTGTATCTCATGCAAGAAAACTCTAATCAAGGAGTATGAAAGAAAAAGGAAGTGTGTATATTGATAAAAGGTGAAGGCAAAGGAATCAACCATCAAATCAGTAAAGTTAAGTGACATAAAATGATGATCAATTACTTCAAAAATGATCAAGTGTCTAATGTATTGCACACAGGTTCTTGTAAATAACACAAAGTTGAAAATAGTCATTGACATTCTTGATCCTTGAGCATTGAGAGTGTTGTAATTTAAATGTCAAGGAGCTAAGAAATTCTTTGAAAATCACAAGATTTTTATCAATGGATTGCACACTTGTCTCAATGATGTCAAAGTTCCAAAAATCATGAGGAATTTAACAAGAAAATAATAAAATGGTTCTATGAGTGAGAAACCAAGCATAGTAGTTGCATTGAGGCTCCTTGAACTCCATCAAAGGTATTTCTATGCAGCTACATCTTAATTGAGACAACAACATTCACAACTCCCATTGCATTTGTGTGAGAAACATCCAAACATAAGGAATGTTATCATGAAGGAAGTCAGATATTTACCAAACAAAAAGTTCGTGTGTTGGAGGCGTATTTAACCGGTGCGTACAAGAAACATCAAGTCCATTTGCTCAAATAGTCTCATGTATGTTTTCATTATTATGGCATTAATCTTCATGAGCCTCCTGAAATTTTTGTATCATTGCAATTGTTAGGAGAAACTTAACTATTCATCAATGAATGGAAAATTATCTTGTGGGGTTCGTGCTATAAATCTTGAGAGGAAAAGCACAAGAATTGGGTCTCTAGTAGTGCTTCATGTGACACCAAAATACTAGATAATTTAATGTTGTCTATGAACATTCAAAATTAATTAAGACACTACAAATTCTTCAAATTGCAGATTAAAAGCTTTTGCAATGGAATTGAAGCAACTTGGCCTTCAATTGCCACATGGGAGAGAATTAACTAGATCTTAAAGTCAAGGAAGAAAAGAGAAAAGTTCTGATTTTTTATTCGATGAGCTTTGTATATTGGCTTGGAAATTCTCATCAAAGAGGCAATGCAAGCAATCCAATTTTTTTGATATTCAACTGGCACTCTTATGAGCTCACACGCACAAATCGCTTCTTAAATGATGTAGCAACACTCTTAAACAACTGCAATTGCATCGTTGTGGTGAGAAGCATTTACTAAAGTGGGGCACCATTTGTAAATCAAGCCATTCAGTTCATAAATCCAAGCCATGGCAAGTACTGACATATACTCTGTCTTCTTTAGTGATGCTAATCGATTGTAGTAGCAAGGAATGACTGATTACAACAAAATTACTACCATGAGTTCATTGTTTTTCATTAAAATATTGAAGTGAAGGTCCTTAGGATTTCATTTACATGAAAAGGGTATGAGAAGACTCAGTAGCAGCCTTATAGTCTCAACTGTCATTTAAATTTTTTTCCAAAAATCTTGAGATTTTTAATTTTTTATGTTGCTTAAATAGATCCTTTTATTTGAGCCAATCAAATAATAAAAGTCTTTTGTTTACTACATTTGAAAAGCCCCTCTATAAGAGAATATACACTACCCTTGATGTAGTCCAGAGGTAAGACCATCTCAATCAAGCAATTCCAATAAGTAAGATCTCATTTGCATTAAGAACTATAAGAAACAAAACCAAGGCATCAATCAATTGTGAGGAAGAGGTAAACCTCTTGAGCAAAATTTTTCAAAGTTGTATTTATATATGTCCCAAGAATTTAAACAACATATAGGAAAATATTGTGCCCAACCTGTAGAACTTGGTATGTAGAACCCATGAAGCATAAATGCATCTATGTACACACGAAGCCTTTTAAAACTCTAATTTAAACTTGCAAAGGGTTTAGACAATATCGAGAAAATAAAAATCTCTAGTAAGACATCACTTAAATAAGGCTTCAAATTAAGGTTTTAAATTTTTTGTGGCAACAACTTTTACACTTGGCAGACTAGGATCAAATTTCACCTAATGAAGAAAGGGTTATGGAAAGTCATTCAAGAAAGTAATGAGGCTAGGCCTACCTCAAGCACAAGAAAGCTTAGCTCATGGGAAATTCAAAACTTGCAAGGCTCTAGGCTTTATAGGTGAAAACCTACACGATACTTATATACACCACAAAGGGGATTGTAAGATAGCATAGGAAGCCTGGCCTTTTGAGCTACAAGCAAGGTATCAAAAAGCACCTTATTCATTCAATTCTTCAGGGGTGAAAAATATTGTTCTTCTAGAAGTATGTCGACGTATTCAAATAACTTCAAGAGTCTATTGGCTCAATTAGTTGGCACCAACAAGGAAGTAGTTGATGATATGAAGATAGATGTAAGAGTATCTCTCACCGCGATGAGTACTCAAGTTTAGTCACAACATTGAGTAGATGATGATATGAAGATATTTTTCTTCATTAGGAGTATCTCTCACCTTGATGATTATTCAAGTTTCGTCACAACATTGAAAAACATAACTGCTTCAAAGTTAGAATAAATAGAAGCCTCATTGCTTGAAGAAGGAAAACGTACTACCAAGAAGATAAAGGCCATCTAGATAATGACTTGTACTCAGGTAATAAGAAATACAAGAAAAGAGGTAGGAACTATAGCAAAAAACACATACAAAGCCGCAACTTAATATTAAATTGTAATCAAGCACAAAGTGAACTTTTTGTGGAGAGCTCAAACATTAGGGAAAATTTGGACTCACAAAGGGGCCTTATAAGGAGTTTGACTTCCTCTCTCATGTCCAAAACGGGCGTGCGGTAAAATTTTTGCAAATCAACTCTAAACTTGGCGGAGATTTGCCAGTTAGAATCTACTCTTCAAGCTCTTTCTATTGATGATTCCTCCGGAGTTGTCACATCACAAGAGAATCAAACATAGAATATATGTCACGAGATTCCTCCGGAGTTGTCACATCACAAGAGAATCAAAAATAGATGATTCCTCCGGAGTTGTCACATCACAAGAGAATCAAAAATAGAATATATGTCACGAGATTCCTCCGGAGTTGTCACATCACAAGAGAATCAAAAATAGAATATATCAATAGAAAGAGCTTGAAGAGTAGATTCTAACTGTCAAATCTCCACCAAGTTTAGAGTTGATTTGCAAAAATTTTACCGCACGCCCGTTTTGGACGTGAGAGAGGAAGTCAAACTCCTTATAGGGCCCCTTTGTGAGTCCAAATTTTCCCTAATGCATATTGAGGAAAATTACTTGCAAAAGAGGAAGATCCAAGCCTTCTTAATTGAGACCCAACAAGAATAAGTCCAAGAACACTAGGAGACAACAACAATGGCATAACTTCATTTGATGACGAATGGGCATTCTAAAAGCCACATCAAGAAATGGCTTTATATCTATGAATGTTTGATACTTATTTTAATCCTTTTTAAATCTTATATACTTGGAGACTTTTGTACATGTTTTATTTTTTGGTATAACCATCCAAAGATGTATAATACGAGAACCTTGAATGTTGTATCCTTGCTAGTAGTAACCATTGTATGACTCCCTGAATATGAGAGTGAAGGGGGCATTGTTAGGAGACACTCACATATTCTTTGGCACAAACCTTGAAAAACCATATTAATATTTTAGATGTGCATGGGCTCCTAAGCATGAATAAGTCAAGAGGTTTTTCCCTATACCCATAGGATTTTTACTTGTAGCATAGGTCGCATATAACTGCATTTATTCTACCATAAATCACTCTACCTACTAGAATCTTATTGGATATCTTTAACCTCTTTTTCTTCTTAGAACAATAGACGAGATTAAATCTAGTTGGTCACTTGATATAGGATGTGACCACCCACTGAGACCCCATATATTAAGGGCCCTCTTTCTTTTGTATTTGTGAGCTACACATTAATACATGACTTTCACTTTACTTGGTCGTGTAGCTTTCTCCTAATTAATAGGAGTGTGCATTTTTTGTTAATCTTGTGTCAATGATTACATATGGATTATCTATATTGTGATCTTTTCACTGCTACCCTAGTTAATTTGATTGCTATAGGTTGATAGTGAATGGATATGTAGTAAGTCATCAACACTAGCATAGATAACTACTACTATCAACTAATATTTCCAAAGAAAGCCTCTGGATGATAGACTGGTATCTTGATAGCTACAAACATAAGTATTTGGAATGAGCTGACTCTTTTAGTCAGTTATTCCAAGTTGGTAGTTAGAGTAAGTTTAGATCAGTACAAGACTTTAGATCAAACAAGATAGAAATTGAAAGACAAGACTAAAACTGAAATAATATTGAACACTGGAATTGGAAATGGAAATAAACACTAGAATTGGAAACTAAAATTAGGATTATATATATTCATATCAAAGCAAGTACAATGATGAGACAATCTTAGTGTGTGACTTGGATCACAAGAGTACAACAGTTCCAAGATACAAGAGACAATGTATTAGAACTTAGAAATAGTCTAGAGTTAATTCAACTCTTAAGTATCAAGTCGTAAGTCCCTCAAAATAATGTAGTGCCCACTATTGATAGGCTTCTAACTATACTATGGTCGAATGTGCACTGTGCTAGCTAGTTATTGTCTCTGGAATTTTCTAGTGAGCTGCTTGCTAAGTGGTTGTTCTCTCCATCTACATTCCTTCCCCCTTTTCTTGAATTTTGGTATAGACCAAAGTTTCTAGAAAAGATTATCCGTTCATCCCTTACTGGTCCATTTTCCCTGCTTCTTGTCTGACACCTTCTTCTTTGGAGGTTTGTGTAGAACTTTGAATGGATTTGGGGCACCCACTCTAGTGTTTTAATTTTGAATAAGCTAGTACAGGGACTCTTTTTGGAATTGGGGTTGCAAGAAAACATACACAGCTTGGAGAAGATGAAGGAAGCTCAAGGCACACAAAAGACAGTGTATTACTTAGTGTGAAATGGAAAGATAGATTAGCCCTAGAGTGATGGGCATATATACAATGCACAGGGGGAAAAACCTCCTAGTGAGGGAAAAAATGCCCTCACTATCCTAAGTGTGTTCACACACATCACTACCACATGTATATGGTAAAAAATCCCCCTGGGAGTGATGCGGTGAACGAGAGCTGGCACATAGAGTATAGGGAAGTGCCATGTCCTAAGGACATGATCAGTCCACAAAGGGGAGTAAGACCAACGCTTTGCAGAAAGCTTCAAACTTCTCACAAGACAATGCCTTTGTGAAAAGAGCTGCAAGGTTGTCATGTGTTGGCACATAAGCCAAGATGATCTCTCCTGTTGAGAGTCTCTCCTTGACATAGTGGTAATGCACCTCAATGTGCTTTGTACGAGCATGAAAAATTGGGTCCCTTGCAGCTGCCAATGTGCTTTGACTATCAGTGTAGATAGTGTTGGCAATGTCCTATCCAACACCCAAATCATCCATAAGGCGTCTGAGCCATACACACTCAACCATAGTTGTGCAAAGACTGCCCTGTACTCAGGCTCACAACTAGAAGTGGCCATAGTAGGTTGCCTCTTGATCAACCATGATATGAATGAGCTTCCAAGCATGAAACAAAAACCACTTGTGTGTCAAATCAACCAGTCCAATTTGAGTCCAAAAAAGCATGTAAGTCTGGAGGCAATGATCCCCCCTTGGGTTAAAACAAGCCAAGATGTAAAGTGCCACTCAATTAGCAGAAAATACTCTTGACAACCAATGCTTAGTAGACCCTGGGCTATGCATGAATCTACTCACCCGTGAGATTGCAAACTGAATACCCAGCCCCATGTTGCATACATAAATGAGGCAACCAACAGTAATTTGGTAAAGAAAGACATTGGCAAGATCACCAGATTGTGAAGACTCAACTTCAAACCTGTTTCCATGGGAGTGGCACTAGGTTTGCAATCCTCAAATCTAAACATAAATAGCTATGTCTCTATCTACCTTTTCCTACACAAGGCAATACCACCATCACACTGCTTAAACTTTATACCCAAGTAATGATGCAACAACCCCAAATATTTCATCTTGAAAGTAGCATTCAAATCATCCTTAAATTCAAAAATATGTCTCTCATCTGGTCTAGAGATTAGCAAATCATCCACATAGAGAATGACAATGAGAAGTACATAAGCATAAAATGTGCTTTTTATGTTACAAACCCCTCATTTGACCAAATGAGTGTCAGCCTTCTCATATTAAGCACGAGGAGATTGTTTCAACCCATACAAAGCTTTCTTACATTTGCACACTGTATCTTCCTGCCCTTTAATGACAAAACCATGAGGCTGCATTACATAAACTTCCTCTAATATGTGAAGGGCTTCAACAACCTTGGTCTAGAGGTGCACACCTTGGTCTAGAGGTTCACGGGGACTAGGACCACAGGTAATAATCTCGTCTTTATTGGTGGTCAATGACTATATATTAGGGTTTTTGAAGTCTATGTGTGCTTTTGAAGTCCGATTGCATTATTTTACTTCATTTATCAAAGTCCATTTGCGTTTTGAAGTACACAAGTCATTTCCAAAGTACGTTTGCATTTTTTCAACTATTTGCGGCTAGCTCTAACAACCTCACATTCTCTAGCCATGCCCGATCCCCGCACACCTCGGCCTAGAGGTGCACGGAGATTAGGACCACAGGGTAGTAATCTCGCCTTTATTGGTCAATGACAATGACTCTCAAATAGAGGTGCACATCACAGAGGACCAGGTTGCTGAATCCCTAAAGCTGCAAAGAGGAGGAAAACCCATGAGAGACCGAGGGTTGCCCACAATTGGCATTTTCACTAGTTGATCAACCTCCTTCTTGGATATAAAGGAACACTTTCATTTCACTGCTAAAAGACCTCCCAGGTACACAGTTCCAAATCATGCCATGGCTTCCACATTCACACAAGCCTCTAAGAGAGAAGGAGTGATAGAAGTGGACTACGCTCATTATATTTACACAACTCTCACTCATGTGAAAAATCCAGAGAACATCACCTTCTTGGGAGCGGGAGCTCTAGAAGTGTTAACATGGCCAAGTAGAGCATCTATCACCTGCCATAGAGAAAAATCTATGGCTACTGAAAAAGACTAATAGTGAAGAAGAAGTGCAGACAAGAGCTCCACCAGTGGCGACAAGACTGAGGACAAGACTAGTTAATGTCCCCAACCATGAAACAACTACTACAGTAAAAGCTACCAAAAGTGACAAGGAAGAAGAAGAGACGATGGAGGAAGACACTCCTCTCAAAAGAAATAAAAGAGAAAAAGGGAAATCTAAGGTAGATGATGCAAAAGCCACAAAATGGCCATGCCTTGCAGTAGCAGTAGAGAAACCAGTCCAAAAGCAGCAAGAGTAGATAGAGAGAAGGCGTCTTTTGAGCTGGAGAGAGGACTCAAAGGGTATTTTGAGGAGAAATGGAAACCATCTCCAAACAAGATCAAAATTTGAACCAAACAATCCTTGGCCACATTAGAACATCTCTATCACCAAGAAGAATGTCAAAGAGAGCAAGCCAATCACAAGAAGAAAATGATACACCACCTAAAAAGACTCACCTAAAGAACAAGTCAACCATGCTGAAGGGGTTCCACACTTCTCTCCTCGAAGTGGACCACCACAACCGGAGGACACAACACCACCACAACCAGAAGAGACCACTCCTATTGCTAGCAATATGGAAACAGGATCAACAGAACCGCCCAAAGAAACTACCAATGAGAAAGTGGATGAACCAACCATCCCAATAGAGACACCAAGTACTCAAGACAACCAGCGAGATGAGGCAATCACATTCGAGGCTCATGACACATGAACGGATCAACCTGAAGAGAGCAACATAAGAAGGTTGGAGAGTTTGGAGGACATAGATGAATATTTCCAGTATGCACATGATGTGGTGGAAAAAATAAAAGATGATATCTATGATTGCCACCAACAACTCCATAGTTTGTATAAGGGACTACGGCTCTCAGATGAAAGGCTCGACATGGCCAACATTTGTGTCAAATCATACAAAGAATCCATGGAATTCAAATATAGGAACTGGATGAATTGGCTGAAATAACTGCAAAGTCAGTAGCAGATTTGGAAGCTCTCCAAATAAGGAATCAACAGTAAGAGCAACAAGTCACAGCGGACACCTTTGCTCTACAAGAGTCTGCTCCACAATCAGGCGGCTATAAATTCAGCTCAACATTGCAAATAATCAGTTGGCATAGTCAGAAGCTAGATGCCAAGAGCAAAATACATTGCTAAACTAGCTCAAGAACAACCCTACAGTAGCCACACTACAGGACAAAATCATGTATAACATAAACAACCTCTTTTAGATCAATCAGTTTTTGCACTCGAAGCACTCTACAACGTCCTGTAGGCATGCTCTACCTATTCCTAAGGTCAAAAACCACTTTTGGTGAGTGTATTGTGCATAGGAAGCAAAATTAGCTTGTAGACAACACAACTTAAAACACACTTTCATCGTAAGAAACTTACATTAAATGGAAGAGCTTTCACATGCAAACGTGTTGGTATGCTCGAAATAGAAATGCAACACCGTATGAGAGAGACACAAGGAATGGAAGAAACAATAGACTCAAGTTGAGTTTACTTTCATTATCCAAAAATAATTCTACTTTCATTATCCAAAAACTTGGGTTTTCAATTACAAAAGTCGGCTTTTATACCTTAGCCAAGGTTCAAAGAATGGATTCCTAGCTATTTGTGCTTAATACAAAGCTTACGATTACAAACTTGGAGGCTCTCAACCCCTCTAGACTTGTTGGCAATCAATAATATTACAATGGCTTTGGACTTTGCGAGATTTCTTAGTAATACAAAGGGGTTAATTACAATCAATTGGCTTTAAAAATGAGTGGCTTCCCTTTTGATGCTCTTTCTCTGGCTCTTGTTAGCTGAGCCGCTAACATTTCCTCTTCCTTGCCTGTGTAGTCTGTGATGCAGCTAATTAGGGTGCTAAGTAGTGGTCGGGTTCCTTGCCGCTATCCTTTGTGCATGTTGTTCGAGACCTTATTGGTATCTGAGGAGGAGCTCCTTATC
This sequence comes from Adiantum capillus-veneris, assembly GCF_014529385.1. NCBI lineage: Eukaryota > Viridiplantae > Streptophyta > Polypodiopsida > Polypodiales > Pteridaceae > Adiantum > Adiantum capillus-veneris. The sequence continues at coordinate 95,500,970 of NC_140940.1, read as the reverse complement.
TTCAGTGGACATAAACTGCATGGTTAAATTATTTCTTTGATCACCTGTGGAGTAACTGACAAATCTTGCTCGCAGATTGGTGATGACGGGGCCAAAGATATTGGACCGATAAGTGAAGAAGCTTGTGTAGAATGCTTCTTGAAATGTCTGCATATAGTAGCATGGTAGGAACACCACCCTAGCATAGAATCCATGGGTCACTTCTTTCGAGGGTTGGCCTCATAAATCATAGCATAAGCCCTTGGAGCCTTTGAGAAAGGACATTCATGATGCACCTGTTCTCTGCATAATGAAAAGTCATAGCAGCTAATAGATGCACGTGTACCAATGGTGGCACTAACTGCCTCTTCTGTTCTCATTTGAAAACCAACACCAATAATTTATATATATATATATAACCCATTGCAATGGGTGCCAACTATACTTCTACTCCTCCCGCTTCAATCTCTCTTTTAGTTGACTATCCTCTCTCTCCCTTTATCTATTCGTCACCACACGTTGTTAAGCCGGCTCACATGGAAGTACCAACTCACTCTTCTCAACCTTTGTTGTACACCCAAAGAAACGGTTATGCATGGCATCAACCAGTAGCCCTTGTCTCGTCCTTGCATGCAACCAATCTTTTTGGCACTTTACAGCTACACCACCCACCTATCCGCAATAACATCTTACCACCCTGTGCGAATCAACCACCCACTTTATCTCTCTCTCTCTCTCTCTCTCTCTCTCTCTCTCACACACACACACACACACACACACACACACACACCCTAATTACCATGTCAGTATACACATTTAACTCTTACCCTTGGGGAGTTCACTATGTGTAAAACTACCATATCATGTACGTTCAAGACATGTTTGTAAAACCCCTTATCTGTGAATTTTGTTATAAATATAATATACCCTTTTCTTTTAAAATCTGTAAGTTTTTTTCAAATTTGAAAAAATAATACCCTTTTGTATATATATTTCTGTAAGTTTCAAGAACTTTAAATACCCTTCTGTTGAACTCACGTGATAGATTACATTTTTATTAGGTGACCTCCCCGGGCTCTTACCCTCTCTCTATTGAATTATCTCTCCCAGCTATTATTACTACCTGCATAGCTCTCTCTCTCTCTCTCTCTCTCTCTCTCTCTCTCTCTCTCTCTCTCTCTCTCTCTCTCTCTCTCTCTCTCTCTCTCTCTCTCTCTCTCTCTCTCTCTCTCTCTCTCTCAACTGGAGACCACACCAGCTTTTGTACACACACGTGCACACACACAAGAACGTAGCTCAAACTCTGTTTGAACATGGTTTTCAAAGCTTCTTGAATAGCTAATTAAGGGATAGCTTGAGGTTTCCAAATCCTCCGTGCCGAATATCTTGAAGGTGTGCGTGGCTCATCAACCCCCACTCAACTCAACGGATGAAGTAGTCATATTTTTAGAGTCTAAGATCAGGAGGGGTGTTATTGTGCAATGCCAATTGTGCACAAAGCATGATACTAGCAGATTGAGAATGGAATTTCTACAATTAGTTACAAACCAAGACGTAAATTGTGAGATGAGCTCTATCGGACAAGATGCTTGGCCCTCAAGGGATCCCCATTGAAGGTGTTTTTCGATAGGAAGCTTCACAAGCATGATGAAGAAACAACTACCATCAATGTTTTTTTTCTTCATGCATGATGTCTTATACAAAAGGATGTGATTCACGAGCTATGAACTTGCCATAATTGGAAGATTGAAGTAGACACTGCACGCAAGTGATCTTGTATACTTGTACCAAATAAGTCAGAGAAGATCTTAGAGACGTAAAAGATATAGTCAAGCTATTGTATCTTTGTGGTTTTTGTGTGAGGTAGTAGACCAATCTTTTAATCCTATCTTACAGTTTGCATCCCAAAGATGTTTAACTAATTAAAGACTCTCTCTCTCTCTCTCTCTCTCTCTCTCTCTCTCTCTCTCTCTCTCTCTCTCTCTCTCTCTCTCTCTCTCTCTCTCTCTCTCTCTCTCTCTCTCTCTCTCTCTCTCTCTCTCTCTCTCTCTCTCTCTCTCTCTCTCTCTCTCTCTCTCTTTCTGTACTAGATCTAACTGTGAATTGGATCTACCACATTATGACTTTTTGGCTTAATTTGGCCCCATTCAAACATTTAACTAGCATTTCTTTTCTTTTTGCTATATCTTGAATCATCAAATATGGAAGTGTGATGCTTTCATCCGATGATTGGGATAAAAATTACCACTAACATGGTGGTTATGGGGAGTATAACTGAAGAAAAAAACACTTTGGCCCACAACGTGGCATGAGGTTTACGTGTATTGAGGGCATGTGATGCCAAGTGAATGCCTAAAAGGGATTTTGGGGGGCAGCTGGATTCTGAAAGACTCATTTTTTTAGGCTCGTCATTTAAATGTGCTATTTGGCGTGACAGAGAGGTAGCGCGTCCTCTATGGGTGCATGGAAACTTCAACCACCGCTCTCTATATTGGGGACCCATGCAACTGGAACCACCACACAACCTGGGCACTGGTGGTAGGTGAATCAAATGCAGCTGGCCTTGATCAATCTTTTTTGGAGTGGGCTCTATGGCCAGTTGAATAACATGCGAGGTGTTGGTAGCACTTATAAGGTGAGCTTGATGCTCCCTTAGCTTTCATTCAGCAAGAGGTATTTCTATCCTTTTTTTGCCTACTCTACGTCAGTTGTGTGTAAAGGCTTCAAAATTGCAATTTTTTTTTAGATGGCCCCCAACAAAAGGACTCCTGCCGAATCTACAGAGGTACTGTGCACTATCTGTATTGATTTATGGTCTTTTGAATATGGTGTGGTATGGTATATTGTAAATGAACTATTGGAATAATGCTGGGTAATCCAATGCCATCGATTACACTTTTTTAGACAAAAATTGGTGATACTCATTAACAAAACCTTCTTGAATTCATCTAAGCTAACGAGGAATGAGAGAGGATATGTTTTTGATATGTATTACAGCACATCCTAGCCAATAATAAGGCCTGGCAATGCCCTTATCTCTTAGAATGCCAGGTGGGGTTTTTTTGGGATGCCGACCCTCGACTCTAATCTTTGTTTTGCAGTTGGATGATGGGTAAGGTGGATTGGCCATGTATCTAAATGTTGGCTGGAATAAGTTATGATGTTGTACTTTGAGTTTATAGTGGAAATGGTGATTGGTTCCTTGTTGTTCAATGAAATGGGGTATTCCTTACTATCCCCTGTTGGTCCTTGCTGTTGCCGATTCCTTTTCTCTAATTTTACTAGATATTTACTATGGAAACTTATAGAATTGCTTGAAGCCTTATCTTAAGTACTCAAAACTGCACTATGTGGATTATACAAGCTGTATTTGGCCTTGGTATAAGATATAGCTTGGACTTATGTCTGAGTTATTTGGATTTTTGTAACCATATACCTATGTTTGTATTCTCTCTATCTGGCTTGTACGGGTTCCTTTGTCTTCTTGGTATTTGATATAACTCTAAAGTAAAGCCGGTTGGCATACTCATGCTACTGTTATGATGGACTGCTCACGACTAACTCTTATCTTGATGGTTTTGTAGCACGAATGGTATAACCTCTTGTTGAGTGCTCATTTTAAATGAGTGTACAAACTTTAGATTGTTTTAAAATCACAGATTAGTTTAAGGTTTGGTTTGGGGATTGGAATTTTAATATGGTATATATGGGCTCGTTTTGGCCTTAGATAAAGGATTGCATAGCCTTTGTATCTGGTTTTTACATCATTTTTTCTCTCTCTGAGGTATCTGGTCTATATGGCTTGTTTTAGGCCTGATGGACGGCATAGCTGGTACGGACTGGTTGGCGCTTGACTAACTCTTATTTTGATGGTTTTTGCAGCACTAATGGTATTACCTATTGTTGAATATTCATTTTAAATGAGTGTACCAACTATAGACTGTAGTAAAATCACATATTAGTTTAAGGGTTGGTTTGGGGATTGGAATTTGAATAATATGGTAAATATGAGCTCTTTTCGGCCTTGATAGTGGATTGCGTAGCCTTTGTATCTAGTTTTTACATCAATTTCTCTATGTGGTATTTGGTCTATATGGCTCGTTTTAGGCCGGATGGATGGCATAACTGGACTATGAACTGGTCGGCCCTCAAAAGATTTTTTTGCCAACTAATAACTTTGATCGTGACTTTTTGCAGATCGAGGATGGTTTCAAATGTACTGTGACTTCAATATTGCCTAAAATTACTGAAATATGATTTCTAATGAAAATATAAGATGGCGGAAATGCTTGTGGTGCTGATACCGTTCTTGCAGTATATAAATTATGTCGGACTGAACCAAATTGAGGCTTGACTTCACAGTAGCATAGAAGAATATTGTTGTAGCATGAACTTTGTTTTGGTTTTAAATTTTACTTTAAGGTTTGGAAGGTACGAGTGGAAAAGAGTCTGACTTGAACTAAACACTATATTGTGGGGTGTTTTTCAAGTTTTTTCAAGTTTTTTCAATTTTGTTTTTTTATAAAAACAAACAAAGTGTTCTAGCTTATGGAACTCATTGTTACATATCACTAGAACTCTAGCAGCATGATTTTTCTCTTTTTGGTACCTTGGTGACATGGATGACAACTAGCCGGAGTTACCTGCAATGCTGTTTGAAAGCTAACCAAAAGTTTTCTTTCTTTCTGTGGATGTAGGTAAGGGTGCCCTTTCCTTGGCTGCTAAGTGAGAAGATGAAGTGTTGTACTATTAATTGTTGAACTAAAACAGTACCATCTTGCCTTTTTATGGCCTGTACTGAGATGTATTTTTTGGATATACTGTCTAAAGGACTACATTTTTTTGTACTACAACTGTAGGCCAAGGTCTTTGTAGAATGTCTCATGTGTCATCTCTCTCTCTCTCTCTCTCTCTCTCTCTCTCTCTCTCTCATGATTGACACATAATCACGATATCTCCTCAATCTTGTAACCAACACTAAACTCTGTGCACATCATTGCCGACTAATGCGGGTCACTAATTGTAATTAGAAGCAATTGAATTAATTCTTAAGTGCAAGTGAACCATAGATCAGTTGAACTTCTCTAAAGCTTGTACTTTTCAACATTAAGCATTATCAATCTTGTTAAATTACCTCCTTCCCTATTGTAACTATATACTTTTGATGGTAATGACAACTCCCATCAAGACTCTTAATTCCACGATGCTAGTTACATCCTCTACTCCTCTGCACACTTTAGATCACCTTTTCCTTTAAACATTGAGGAGAGTGTAATTGCCAAGGGACGTATCGTTTTAGTCCAAGTATCTAGCACTCAAATCTGGCAATCAAAAGCCTAAAGTTATATTGACAACACCTAATATTGTAGCTATGATAACAATATTTTGTTCTTTCTTTTATGACATGCTTCATAAGGTGGGTATCTCACTAGGGTCTAAAACTATGAAGATAGAAATTCCATCTATCAAAATGACTATACCATTATCAATAGTCATTATCAATAGTTTGTCCTATTCTGACAGGGAAAATTCAGTCTATGTTCGGGCCCCAACTTTGCATCAATTTATTATTATCAGTATTTGACATGTTACTGTGGAGTTAAACTGTTTTTAATGCTTTGCCTTTGAGTAATACTTTTGCAGATAATGCTAAACTACATTGCTACATATAAAAGAACCTCAAGGCATGAAATTTCTGAATGCATTCTGATAATATCCCTAGATAATAAAATCATATCAATTATCCATGATAAGTAAGCTCTCTCTCTCTTTCTCTCTCTCTCTCTCTCTCTCTCTCTCTCTCTCTCTCTCTCTCTCTCTCTCTCTCTCTCTCTCTCTCTCTCTCTATGTATGTTTAGATCTGAATGCAATATTATCTATTCACCATCCAAGTGCTTATTCCACCTCTTTCCTTATCTTAGCATCTCCAAATTTCTCCACCCTTCACAACAGCATATATTCTCATACCCAAGAAACTTTATAATAAGCAAGAGTATCATCCGACACTTTTACACGACAAAGCCCCTTCACTTATTTTGATTGTGTTATAAAATGTAAATTCAATCTTCTCCAACATTATGACATTGTACTTACATTCATTGAAATCTACACTGAGATAACTTGTCATACAACTATTTACATGAGCTCAGTTGATTTGGGATAATCGTCAATATTTGGTATAATCTTCAACAATCCAAACTACTCCAATTTGGAACCAAGTAAATGTTTTGTATTTTTTATGCCTTGTCTAGTCCATTGGTCACGTGCACACAAAATTGTCAATTTAGGCAGTGTGTAAATACTCATCTTGGTGTAGATTCGACGATTTAGGCAACACTAGCTATACTTAGGTAGCACGAGTGCAGATTTTTTGATTTAGGCAGCACATTGACAAATTGCAGATTCATTATTTTAAACTATATCAAATGAAGATTTGCTAATTTAGGCAACACAAAAGTTAATGTAGATCCACTGGTCTAGGCAGCATTAGTGCAGATTTGCCAATTTAGGCAACACGTCTCGTTGGTGTAGATTCACCGGTTGAGGCAACACCAATCAAAAAATCATGTTGTAGTGGCTGGCCACTACAACATATTAGGGACAGTGGTTGGCCACCACTGTCCCTAATATGATTTTGTTAACCTAGGTATATTATGAAAGTGATTTGGATTGGGATTTATATCTTGATGATTTCCTGTCGCGACTGTGTTTATGAGATTGGACTTGAGATTTATGAGAATTGATTTGCTAAACAATGAGTGTGACCAATTGGATATCTTGATTCATCGGGGTATGACATATACTGCTTATTGTAGTGGCATGAGACACTAGAATATGTAGTATGTGGATGATGGCAGTCATAAGCTATGTTGTTGAGTTTAATGAATTTTGCTTTACTATGTGATATTTCTGAAACAAAATACTAATCATTGTTTTTGACAAGTAGGTTTGCAGATTCTTACCTTCGCAATTGAGAACAATTGCTTTCTAACGGAGAGGTATGTAATGAATATTGATATATTGTTATATCCTAAAACTACCAGGTGGAAAAAGCAGGACCAAGCTATGGGCTATGTAAAAGTACATCACATTCATGTATATTTTATTATTCAAGTGCTCTTTATGAGCTATGGCCATTTATGTCCGGTCGAACAATATGTATTCACTTTGAGCATTCAAAAAATCTATAAATAAATATGTGTAAGAGGAAAATACTCACTCTTGCATGGGGGGAGATTGTACCCAGTGCTTGTTTCCTTATTCTCTCTTCTCATCTCTCCTCTCTTATTGTGCCCATGTAGCACTCTGCTCTAGGAGGAGCATCTGCACGTACTATCTAGAGCTCTTCTCTTGTTCTATGTCTCTCTGTCTCTCTGATGTACGATTTGATTATATTTTCCATGTATGCAAATTTGTTTGTTTTGTTGGTTGTAGCATATTGTTTTTGGTATTTTGCAGGGCTCTGCGTTTTCGATTGTAGCAGCTTCTCTCCTCTTTCAACTCTCCCCAAGCTAGAAGCCTTACGCTTTCCTAGTCAGCCCTAGACAACCGTGTACTCTGACATCGAGCACGAGGGGTGCCCTATGAGGGTGCCCTGGAGCTACAGTGGAGGCCTGCAAATAATCATGTTTTTCAGCTTACGGATCGCAGATGCTAACAACGTCAGATGTTAGATCAAGTGGTTACAAGAGCTACTTTGCAGGCATGGTGGTTTGAGTTAGAACTCTTAACTCTATTTCTTTGAGAACCGCAATAAAGATGCTAAGGTTAGAATCAGAAGGAGAGGATGGAATTTGATAAAGTTAATAATAAATAAGAAACAAACTAATATGTGCCGATGAGCCACAACACTATGTGGCACAGGGTATTTGATGAAGCCCAAGCCATAAGATCGATGGTGTGTAGAGATTCGCACGGGCCTTGAGGAAGGTGGATGGCCCACAAAAATTGGACGACGTTGATTTTCTCACTCTTTAGCTAGGCATCAAATCGAAGATCCCCCCCCCCGTTGGCAAACTGATGTGCTAACCACGCACCCATGTGGGTTTGGTGGTCCAATTCTCCACTTTGTAGCCTAATAAAGTGAGAAAAAGTAAACTTGGCCCTAAAAAGTAAACTAGATTGCCATCCAATGGATACCCATCACCATAGAAATTGTGCTTGTGTTTCCCCTCAAGACTAAATAACATGGGGTCTTAAATGAAGACCCTGTCATGGGATCCATGGCATGAGAGTGTGCGCAAAAGTCAAGGTAAGCTCCGCCGTTCGATTTTAAATGGACATGTCTGAGTTTACTTTTTGTGTCCTAGTTTACTTTTTCCTGTAGGATTTTACTATATAGGATTTATTTTGCGCCTTGAGGGAAACAAAATGCACATGCCTACGTGGTTAGCTCATCATGTTGCCATGGCCCAGGTTGTGGGTTTGAATCATGAGAGGGGCGTTGACCTTGCTTTTATGTTGGCCATCAATTGTCCTCGAGATGCCCACGTGCCCTACCTGATGTCAATCCCATGATGGGGTCTTCATTGAAGACCCCGTGCCCTTTAGTCACATGGTATGTTGCCCATCAAGGATCCCATGGCTTGGCTTCATTCAAGACCTCGTGATCTTTACTTGGTGAGACTGATGAGTTTTGTCAAATGAAGCCTAAGAATTGAGCCACATGTTTCAATCTCCATTTTACGTTCTCTTTAATCTCCATGTTAAGATTTTTTTGTTATTTTTAATTGATCCCATGTGGCTTTATTGTCCAAAAGCACCAGGTGAGGCGCTTTATAACACACCTTTGACCCTACACAATTGCAACCATCCCTTCTGATTGCCTCTGCTAATGAGTGTGATTCACTACATATCAAAGGATGTGTTGCCCATGATATCCGTCCCACAATGAAGCCAATTCCCTATACTGATCTAACGTTCATCTTTAATTAGCACTGAATTCCATGTTTACTTTTATAATAGATATTGCTTTTTTTCTTGATGCTTCTCTATGAACACAAAAGCAGTGGTGCTGAGAGAGAGAGAGAGAGAGAGAGAGAGAGAGAGAGAGAGAGAGAGAGAGAGACACCACTGAGCTAGCTTGACGTAGTATTGTGTTTTCTTGTATAAATTGCAAAGAGCAGAGTTGGAGCAAGGCTTGGTGGTAGCTTATAAGCTAAATACAACAATCAAGCCACATGGATGCATTCATTCAGGTCAAAGTGGCCAGACATCCAATGCACTAGCTAAGTACAATGAGAACAAATTTGAGGCCACTTTTGAGGCCTACATATTTGTTGTGGATGCTCAAAGAAACAATCTAAGCTTCGTGACGACCTCACAATTATGATAAGGAGAATATTTACTTGTTCAATGTCGAGAGTCAGGACTAGTATTTCAATTGTTTTTTTTAACTTGTTACTTGGTGAGCCAAAGGCTCTTTTTTCTCTATCTTGTCGTGGAAGCCACCATGTGGTACATGGTTCAAAAAATAAACCAAGTAAAAACAAGTGAAAAATCACTAGGCCTGCCAGGCATAGTAGAAATTTCTTTCTGACATGCAATTTTCCAAGCCCTCTTTCATATGCTTTGTGTAATGCGATCAACTTATATAATTTGCCATATATAACGTTAACTCAAGGGTATAAACACAAAAAAATGATCAAGTTATATAATTTGCCATATATAACATTAACTAATGGGTATAAACACAAAAAATGACAGACAATTTTGAGATTCTAGCATGTCAGATGACATGAGGTTTTTTTAAAGCACTTGTTTTGATAGGCAAAATAGCCCTTGAAAAAAAAAGGTGTCAATTTTAGGCCTTGATTTGAGTTTAGATTCCACTTTAAAAGCTCTACATCTCTAAGGTTTTCATTAATAAAAAAGCATAAACACAAAGAATTGAATTTAAAAAAAACACCCATAAACTCTGCATCCCTAAGATACGGAGCCCTATGCTCTAGAACCCACTTTAAAAACATTACATCCTTAAGCTCTAGAGCTCCCTCTAAAAATTTAAAACTCTAGATCCCTAAGATGTAAATCCCACTTTAAAAGCTCTAAAGTTATAAGCCCTAAAACTCTAGCACCCCGGGGTGACCCTCCCCCTACCTGTGGGTCCATGTAACCTTTTCACTTTCTTTAATTTAAAGGTTTAAAAAAACTCTAGTTTCTCATTGGAGACCAAAATTTAAAAATTCTACATCCTTTAGTTCTAAACATAGCTTTAAAATCTCTAAAAACAAAAATAACAAGGTGAGGACTCACAATGGCGTGTTGAAGGTAAGGGGGGAGGAAAGATTTATCGAAACTAGGTCTTAATCAGTGTTGCAATTGTATTGTTTTAATATGAAATTGTATTGTCTATATACACACATAATTATAAACTAGCGGTTCCAGAACAGCTTACTGGTCAATTTGACCCCCACCATTGTCTTTAACGACGGATTATGCTATAAATGCTCTACCTAATGTCTTGTTATTTAAAGACTTCTTCTTTAATGCCTTAATAAAAAAAGGTAGGTTTAATAAACATAAGTACATAAATATTTATATGTGTGTATGTGTGTATATATATTTATGTATGTATGTATATGTATATATATGTATGTATGTATAGAATTTAATAGAATTATGTAAGGTGAAGCTTTACTTTAGCATTCTAAAAGAATAGAATGCAAGAGAAGTCAAGCCATGTAAGGATGCGAAATGAAAGGCGAAATGAAAAGATCCATTTAATATTATAAAATTTAAATAACTTTTAAGGTAAGTCTCAATCAGGTCTTTTTTTATTTTCTTCTAGTCGGTACCCGCTACTCGCAAATGGCACATTGTACATCAGTATTTTGAAACAAAAAAAAACAAAAAAAAAGTAAAATAAAAAGACACATTAAAAATCAAAACAAAAGAATATTTTAATGCTTTCAAATAAGCATAGAAAATAATTAAACAATTTAGTGAAGTGAATTTTTTTCAAATCCTCAAATGAGAGAATCATTTATCAATACCTCAGTGTTTGAGAAAGGTGTGTCTGAGCTCAAGTTTAAGCGGATTAAAAATCGAAATTAGCCGGTTGCAAAGGACGGTAAAGGGATAAAAACCCGATAAAATATACTAGAAAATAGTTTGAATATTTTATAAATTTGAAAATTCCTACTGGTATTTTCAGTTTGTATTTGTATAAGAAGGAAACTTGCCGCTTAGACAAAAAGACTTTCTTGAAGACTCATCATAGGATCAAAAACCTATAAATATTTTCTTTAATGTTTTGATCTCTAAAGTCATTTTCAAGCATCTAGACAAAGTAAATGCTGCCCAAATAGCTTTCTATTCCAAAGTTTTAGCTTTATATTCACAAGACTTTTGAATCCCTTAGGGACACTTGTCTCTCAAAGAAGATGTAAGGAAACAATTGAAGGGATAACAAAGTTATTTTACAAAGACCCTTGCCATGTGGCGTTCATCCAACCAAAGAATCCAACGCCCTCGGTGTTGCAACAACCTTGCATAATGAACCCTATGGCCTTCCACATGCCAAAACATCTATACTCTTTATAATGCAGCTTAAATTTTTCAAGGAAGGAGAGACCCTCCATGTGTCACTCACTGTTTCACTTAAGAGAAAACCTCTCTAAAATGCAAAAAGGAGAGTAAGATTGTAAGAAGCTTTTCAGCTTTTGTCCAATGTAAAATCAGAAGAATTTTTTTTTCTTTGGTAGTAGAAAGTGCTTTAGTCATAGAAAGCCAAATACTTTCTCCTCTACAAAGAATAATTGTATTGGTTAAAATGCACATAGCAAAAAGGAGATAAATTTGGTGGAGATTTTATTATCAATGAGAATTTAATTTTTAAAGACTTATTTGGTTTTTTCTTTTCAAGAGATATTTTTCAAGACCAATATTGACCATATTTTTTATAAAAAAATATTTCTTCAAAGAGATTGAAAAAGAAAGTAAACAACTCATGTGGTGTCGACTTGGGGTAGTTTCACTTGGAGAAAATACATGCAAGTGAAGGAGTAGTTGTCCATGTTATTGAGAGAGAGAGAGAGAGAGAGAGAGAGAGAGAGAGTCTCACATTGCATGTGTACTCATGTACGTGCACGTGTACACGAGAGAGAGAGAGAGAGAGAGAGAAAGAGAGAGAGAGAGAGAGAGATTTCTTTCGAGCTCACAGAGATCCGTCTCACCAAGGACACCCCTACAAGCCCTTCAAATTTCTTGGGGGGGGAGGGGTCACTTAATATTTATGCGACTATCACAGAAGTACAGCAGAAGGGTTTTTTTTTCCCCTCACATTTTCACATACAAAAAGATACCATAAAATACAATTCATTTTTTTTAGATAGACTGAATTCTTTGTCAAAAATTCACAGATAAGGAGTTTAAAATAGTCCTTGAGCGCACGTGATATACAAAATTTATATTAAGTGACACACCAAGTCAAATTTCCAAGATAATATGGTTTTCTTAGAGTAATAGTGTATTTTCAAAAGGGTAGCTAACATTTTTTAACCATAGAAAATAAATAAAATGCCCAACAAAAATCAACTGTCTCATTGGCATCCCAAATAGGGAGAGAGATTGCCCAATTAACGTACCTTTTACCTGTTCTTGGATATTTTGTCATTTTTGTTTTTAAGAGTTAAACCGTGGAAAATTCTTAAAAATCAATAAATTCTCTTAATTCTGATAGGCAAAGGTGCCTATCAAAAATCAACCCCACACACGCACACATCCATAGAGAAAAATGTTTTAGCGTCGAGCTAACGACGCAGCAAGTAGAAGGGAGTAGAGGAGAAAGAGAGAATAAAATGTTTAAGAGTGTAAGGACAATCAAAAGACGCTAAAGTTACACAATAAGTCTTTAACGCTTGAATATCTATGGAAAGGAGAAGGAGAGAGAGAGAGAGAGAGAGAGAGAGAGAGAGAGAGAGAGAGAGAAGAATAATAATAATAGTAATAATAAAGTTTTTAATCCCATAGGAACAATCCCAGAAGATATATATGGCAACTTGGATGAGAATAAAGTTATTTTTGTTTTATCTTCTCTCACTACAAGAGGCTATTCATATTAGCGACGCTCACACAGCGACGCTCATAAAAAAAATTCCCGGCATCGCTATGAGCGTCGCAAATTTACAAGTAAATTTGCGACGCTCATAGCGACGCCGGCTGGGCTAAAAAAAATAACAGAGAGTGCCCAAAAACTCAGATCTCAGATCTGAGTTTTTCGGCGCCCTCAAGCAAGGAGCAGGTAACGCTCTCTCTCTCTCTCTCTCTCTCTCTCTCTCTCTCTCTCTCTCTTTCTTCTCCACACACACACACACACACACACACGAGGAGAGAAAGGAGAGCCAGGTAGGCTCCTTCCCTCTCCTCACTCTCATGTTCCCTTCCCCTCTTTCTCTCTCCCTCTCTCTCTCTCTCTCTCTCTCTCTCTCTCTCTCTCTCACACACACACACACACATAGTGTTTTTGAGAGAGAGAGAGAGAGAGAGAGAGAGAGAAAGAGTACAAACATAAACAAAAACGCACACACACATACATAAACAAAGAAATCACACACACATTGAGAGAGGAAAAGAGGGAGAGAGCATGCATAAACAAAAAACGCACACATTGAGAGAAGAAAAGAGAGAGAGAACATGCATAAACAAAAAACGCACACATTGAGAGAGGAAAAGAGAGAGAAAACATGCATTAACAAAAAAATGCACACACATTGAGAGAGAAAGAGAGAGAAACTAATTTAACGTCGTAGGAAACTAATTAAAATTAAAAGACCTAAAGATCTAGCCGACGAGGAGTTGAACTCAAGACCTATTATTCAAGAGGAAAATGGCATAACCAATCTATCATACTTGGCATGGGTGATAGAAAGGTTATACCATTTATCTCTTTTTATTGGCACACACATCCACACACGCACACACACACAAGAAGAAGAGAGTTATAACGTCGTAGGAAACTATCCTAAAAGACATTAAAGATTAAGTTAGATGTAGACTTACGTTAAATTAGATTTAGGTTTATTTAAGTTAAATTAGATTAGATTTAGGTTTATTTTTAGTTAGATTTACGTTTATTTACGCTAGATTTAGATTTACGTTATATTAGATTAGATTTAGGTCTCCATAGACTGCGATGTCTGCATGAAGCGGGTGAAGAAAGCCCTCAATGGAATATAGGGTATTGCTGCCTTCACTCATGGTGGGCTTCATCGATCCAAAAGTACTGGTGAAATGTCTTCAGAAGATAGGGAAGAAGGTGGATCTTCAGGGCGGCAAGAGTTACATCCCCGACAATGACCATCTAGACAACCTCTAGTCATTCAACAGCAACTTCAAAGTTAGTAACAAGAGCAAGAACGGTCCAAAGGGCCAATTGTTGTCGTCAGATGTGGATGGAGATGAGGCAGCGTCACCGCCGAAAGTTAACTCTCACATCTTTAGTGATGAGAATGCCAACTCTTGCCGAGTTATGTGAAAAATTATGTGTTAAATCAGTTTTAAGGTTCTTATAATCCCTGCTAGTTTAGTTCTTTGTTTTTAATATAACATAATTTACGTTAGATTTAGATTTATGTTATATTAGATTAGACTTAGGTTTATTTAGGTTTACCCACACACACACACACACACACAAGAAGAAGAGAGTTTTAACGTCGTAGGAAACTATCCCAAAAGACGTTAAAGATTAGGTTAGATGTAGACTTACGTTAAATTAGATTTAGGTTTATTTTTAGTTAGATTTACGCTTATTTACGTTAGATCGAGTCCACGCAAGAATTACTTACGGTTTAGGGTTTAGAGTTAGACGAACAGTGAAAAGATCTACTGTGAAAAGATGTTAAGATGCTGTGAAGTGCTACAGCTAGAGAAGAGGCAAAGGGGTTTTGTCCACTACATGCAGTATCATGTAGACGTGGGTCTGTAGATTTCTTGTACCCACAAATATAGGTATTGACCAATAAAGACGAGATTATAACCCGGTGGTTCTGATCTCCGTGCACCTCTAGACCGAGGTGTACGGGGATTGGACATGACTAGAGAATGTGAGGTAGAGAGAGAGAGAGAGAGAGAGAGAGAGAGAGAGATAAGACGAAGAATGCCAATAGAATATTAAATTTGTTGTCCAGGTTATAAGATTTTTATCCTCATTATGAGTAGTGACGAGGATGTGGGACCGTCCAACCGAAACACCTATCTCTCAACGAGGGTCTTATGTCCTTGTAATCAATGCAAGCATGTTGTGCAACGGACAAGACATGTTTCTTTGCAGCACGTTCGCGAATTTGGCGAGTTCGATCCATCTATTATAGATCGAGTTGTTGCCAATTATAACTCGTCGAACTCTGACGCTGGCCAACAAGCAGCAATCTTGCAACCCAATCGACGTGTTCGCGGGCGCTTTGGTCAAGCAGCATATGTGAGGCCACAAGATGTAGCCTCTGACAGCTCGGGGGATGATCATGCAGAGCACACTCCCAACGAGGCAATGTTTGAGCCCGAGATTGATGAAATGATCGAGACGATCATGGATTCAGAAAGGCTTATCTATGATGATATGAAAAGTGAAGCCGATACGCCATTGTATAATGGAGCACGTATGTCTAGATTGAAAGCACTCCTAGTTCTTCTCAACATGCAGGCAAAGTTTGGATGGAGTGACACTAGCGTCACAGCGCTTTTCAGGTGATCTATTACAATTAGTTTACTTTAATAAAACTCTAAATGTATAATGATCTGATAGATTTTTACATGACTGTATCGTATTTTTATGTTGTGTAGATTGCTTAAAGAGAACATACTACCAGCTGACAATGTGATGCCAGATTCCCGAGATGAAGCAAGAAAGATTTTGCGAAACTTGGGGATGGATTACAATTCTATCCACGCTTGTCCTAATGACTGCATTCTTTTCAGAGGGGAATACATAGACATGGAGAAGTGTCCGAAATGTGATTCCGAAAGATATCGAGTAGATCTCCACGGGATAAAAATTCCACAAAAGGTTTTGCGACATTTTGCGACATGCTAACCATTCAGGTGCATCTTCTTGTTCACATAGTTGATGAGGTGGAAATAGCTGGCACAGTTCATTCCAGATAGATGTTCTTCTTAGAACGTTTCATGAAAATGCTTAAGGGATATGTGCATCAAAAGGCACGTCCGGAGGGTAGCATGGCAGAAGGTTGGTTGGTATCAGAGTCCCTAGTGTACATTGGAGAGTGGCTAGATGGATTTGATAAAGCCCGGGACACGCTATGGCGAACCATAGATGATGAGCGCATATCTGGGATTGTCATGTGCAATCTCGGTGTTGAGAAGAAGATGACGGAAGATCTAGAGGCTAAAATCAACCGATTTTGCATGCTTCACAATCCAGTGATGCAAAAGTGGATTTCACAATATGAGGATGCAAAGCAAGAGCGACAAAGGGCACGAATCGAGTGGAGACGGGGAAGACGACCACCGATGCACTATCCGACGGGTCTGGAGAGCCTACCAACATTCATGAGCTTAAGATGATTGCACAACCAATTGAAAAGTGCACAACAATGCGGTGACGAAGTGACTGAGGAAGAGTGGGAGTACTCTCGGGGTTGCGCGACCAAGGTAAGTTTGCAATGTACGACTAGCTAGTGACTTTATTTCTAAACGTTTGAACGGCCACTCATAATCTTTGTTCGTTGTAGTATAAGTCATACACAGCAGCATGGTGTAAAGGTTGACATTTTAGGGTGGAACGGATCGACAAAAAGCGTTTTACTCAAGACTGTGGAATCATGGCAAAATTTGAACAGTCTAGTCGACGACGTTCCTCTGATGCAGATCCTGTGGTGGCGGAACTCACTTACTTCGGCACACTACAAGAGATTTTGAGGATCGATTACAGAGGATTTTTTGTGGACTTGTTCGACGTGCAATGGTTCAAGATAATCATGGAGGGTCGCAACGCTACTGTGCGTAGAGGAGAGTCTGGTTTTCTTGAGGTGGATTCTACTAAGAAATGGACTGACCTAAGAGACACTTTCGTACTACCCGAGCATTGTGAACAAGTAAGTATGTAAATAGTTAACATCCCCCTTTTACAAGTTATGTGCTTGAAAGCTCTCATGTAAGTTATGTGGCTCTGGTAGGTAATATTCCATCCTTCAAAGTCTACATCAAACTGGTGGTACGTCATAGAAGTAGCCCCTCGTAGTGCAAGGACGTATGAAGGCTACCATGTGCCAATCACAACGGCATCAATGGAGGAGATCAGAGAAGATGCTCAATCAGAAGCCGTTGCGGTGGTGCCAGACGAGCATCAAGATGCTACTACTCTATATGGGGTGCATGCAGAGGAGCTACAAAATGAAACAAAGGATATGTGTTTAAACGGAGAGCTCTATATAGATATAGGAAGTTATGCTGAGTTATGCGAGGATGAGAGAGAGATCTCTTAAAGCCTCAAATATTGTATTTGAACAATTTTGCTCCGTGTTGTAAAAGCTCTGTCTCTCTAAGTACCTTCCATGGTGTATAACGCTCTTTTCTACTCGTGCTCACATCTTTTGATTGAAAATTCTGAGTTTTTGACTTGCCTCTTCTGTCACTCAATTCATTGCGTCATTGTATTTATATGCGTCATTACGTCATTGTATTTAATGGTCTTTGCGTCATTGTCTACTCTATTCATTCAATATTAAGTTTAAATATTCGTGTGTTTAATGCAGGTATGGATGATGAGGAGTTTCTTTCTTCTTTGTCACCGCAGCAGAGACAGTGGTACGTGGAGCGTCATCGCTCTGGCGCATCATCGCGCATTCCTACTCCATCCGCATCTCCCTCTCTTTCGGAGCATTCGGCGCGCTCCGAAGCTTCGGTGTCAATGAGACGATCTTCACACTCGTCTAGACACCGGCGCTCTAGTGGTGGCGGTGGCGGTTGTTGTGGGGGTTCCGCCGCCGATGCCTCCACACCACCTCGTGTTCGACGAGGCTCTTTACCCTCCCCTTCTTTGCCCGCCCCCACACCAGCCACAACATCGCCATCTACGCCACGTTTTGCACGGCTGACTGTTCTTAGCAGCTACACACCTCTACCTACTCCGCCAGGAGCCACCCCACTCGACACTCCTCGCTTCGGGGCCCAGACACCGGTGGAGACACCTGACGTCCGTACCCCCATCGACACGCCGCTAGAGACCCCTGTCGGGACACCCAGGTTCACGCGTCACCGGCCAGAGGGTTTGCCTTACTCCGTCGACTTCAGCGGCGGAATTATCATGGATGATGACGGCAAGAAGGTGATCTCGCGCATGCGTGGTCTTTGCTCTCAGCTGTTTAGACACTACATACTAAACAAATGGAGTGAAGTACCAAGTGATTTAAAAGCCAGAGTCATGAGCATACTTCATGATGAGTTTCCCGTTCCAACACGGGATCAACGCTTCAATGAAGACCTGATGAAGATTCGAATGCGCGAATACTGCAAACACAAGCGTTCCGAAGTGCAAAAAGCAATCAAGCATGGGTGGAACAGGCCAGATTGGCTGGCCAAAGAAGATTGGAAGAATGCGAAGAAAGCAGCGCGCGAGAATCCCGACAAGTGGAAGCAACAAAAGGATGCAGCCAAAGCGTGAGTAGAGGCAGGGAGCTCGCACCACTTGGGGAGCGGTGGATGGGCATCATTTGAGGCCGATTTTGTAAGTGTTTTTGCATTGCTCTTTATGTTCGATAGTTTAGGGTTTATGAGTTTTTTAATTCTAACATAATGAAATCTTTGTATGTTTTGACAGTGGTCGATGACAGGACGTGATCCCACACCGTACGAGCGCGAGTACGCAGGCAGGAAGGGCTTAAACGCCCTGATGGACATTCTCAGTTCTCGCGGCGGCATGGTTAGTATTAGGGTTTACTCTTTTCTATTTTTTGTATTGTTTTATAAATGTCGTTATATGTTTATACTTACTAAAAGCTGTCTTATTGTCTTTTTTTGCAGAATCCGACAGATACGCCGCTTGGACGCGATGAGACGTCTGACTAGACGACGTCAGTTTAGTCGTAGCTAGATAGCATAAGTTTAGGGTTTCTCATAGCTTATGTATCATGAGACGGCATCAATACGTCTTTTTGAACCATGTATATTATTACATTTGTCACCGCAGTTCATTTTGCCAATCAATTCTTTATGCCTATGATGTTGTACAATTGTCATTATTACATTTGCCAATCAATTCATTTTGCCTATGATGTGTACAATTGTCAATTTTACGCTTGTCAATTTTGCAAACAATGCGTCTTGTGGGTGACTATTTTGGGTCTATTATCTACCCTTGTACTTTTTTTAAAAAGTGAATCAAGTACAATATGGTTGATGGGTGGCAGGGCATTCAATGCCCTGTCACCAAAAAAAATTTCTCTCGGGCGTCGCTATAACCGTCGCTATTTATGGCTCTGTAGCGTCGCTATGAGCGTCACTATAGACTTCTGTGTAAACGTCGCTATCAGCATCGCTATATAGCGACGCTCATAGCGACGCTTATAACGACGCTCTCGTAGCGACGCTATTAGCGACGCCTTTAGCGACGCCGGGGGTTATAAAAACCCAGTGTATTTCCGTCGCTAACAGCGTCACAAGAGCACACAACCTCTTGTAGTCTCTCTCTCTCTCTCTCTCTCTCTCTCTCTCTCTCTCTCTCACACACACACACACACACACACACACACACACACACACGTGCGCGCGCGTGCGTGCACACACATGCACATGTCTTGAAAAAGAAAGAATTTAAAATATTGTAGGAGCGATCCAATGAGATCTCAAAGGTCTATTCGATGGTCTCAAGTTTAAGACCTTAGAGAGAGAGAGAGAGAGAGAGAGAGAGAGAGAGAGAGTCGCATTGCATGTGTGTGCGTGTACGTGTACGTGCACATGAGAGAGAGAGAGAGAGAGAGAGAGAGAGAGAGATTTTCCTTTCGAGCTCATAGAGCTCCGTCTCACCAAGGACACCCTTCAAGCCCTTCAAATTTCTCGGGCGGGTCACTTAATATTTATGCGACTATCACGTGAGTATTGCAGAAGGGTTTTTTTTTTCTCACATTTTTAGATTCAAAAAGATACCATAAAAGGTAATTGATTTTTTTTTATATAGATTGAATTGTTTGTCAAAAATTTACACAGAAGGAGTTTAAAATAGTCCTTGAAGGCACGTGATATACAAAATTTATACTTAGTGACACACCAAGTCAAATTTCCAAGATAATATGGTTTTCTTAAAGTAGTAGTGTATTTTCAAAAGGGTAGCTAACATGTTTCATCCATAGAAAATAAATAAAATGCCCAACAAAAATCAACCCTCTCATTGGCATCCCAAATAGGGAGAGAGATTGCCCAGTTATGGTACCTTTTATTACCAGTTCTTGGATATATTTGTTCTTTTTGTTTTTAAGAGTCAAACCGTGGAAAATGCTTAATATAAATAAATTCTTTGAATTTTGATAGGCAAAGGTGAGAGACCTTATGGTACCTTTTATTACCAGTTCTTGGATATATTTGTTCTTTTTGTTTTTAAGAGTCAAACCGTGGAAAATGCTTAATATAAATAAATTCTTTGAATTTTGATAGGCAAAGGTGAGAGACCCTCCATGTGTCACTCACTGCTTCACTTAAGATAAAACCTCTCTAAAATGCAAAAAAGAGAGTAAGATTGTAAGAAGCTTTTCAGCTTTTGTAGAATGTAAAATCAAAAGAATTCTTTTTCTTTGGTAGTAGAAAGTGCTTTAA
This sequence comes from Adiantum capillus-veneris, assembly GCF_014529385.1. Classification (NCBI taxonomy): domain Eukaryota; kingdom Viridiplantae; phylum Streptophyta; class Polypodiopsida; order Polypodiales; family Pteridaceae; genus Adiantum; species Adiantum capillus-veneris. Next base: position 95,480,228 of record NC_140940.1, on the reverse strand, counting down.
TAGTAGAAAGTCAAATATTTTCTCCTCTACAAAGAGTAACTGTATTGGTTAAAATGCACATAGCAAAAAGGAGATAAATTTAGTGAAGATTTTATTATTTAATGAGAATTTAATTTTTGAAGATTTATTTGGTTTTTTCTTTTCAAGAGATTTTTTTCAAGACCAATATTGACCATATTTTTTTAAAAAACTTTTTATTTCTTTAAAGAGATTGAAAAAGAAAGTAAACAACTCATGTGGTGTCGACTTGGGATAGTTTAACTTGGAGAAAGTACATGCAAATGAAGGAGTAGTTATCCATGTTATTGAGAGAGAGAGCGGGAGTCGCATTGCATGTGTGCTCGTGTACGTGCACGTGCACACGAGAGAGAGAGAGAGAGAGAGAGAGAGAGAGAGAGAGATTTCTTTCGAGCTCACAGAGCTCTGTCTCACCAAGGACATCCCTATAAGCCCTTCAAATTTCTCGGAGGGGAGGGGGGGGGGTCGCTTAATATTTATGCGACTATCACATAAGTACAACAGAAGGGTTTTTTTTTCCCTCACATTTTCACATACAAAAAGATACCATAAAATACAATTCATTTTTTTATATAGACTGAATTGTTTGTCAAAAATTCATAGATAAGGAGTTTAAAATAGTCCTTGAGCGCACGTGATATACAAAATTTATATAACGTGACACACCAAGTCAAATTTCCAAGATAATATGGTTTTCTTACAGTAATAGTGTATTTTCAAAAGGGTAGCTAACATTTTTTAACCATAAAAAATAAATAAAATTCCCAACAAAAATCAACCGTCTCATTGGCATCCCAAATAGGGAGAGAGATTTCTCAGTTAACGTACCTTTTACCAGTTCTTGGATATTTTGTCATTTTTGTTTTTAAGAGTTAAACCGTGAAAAATGCTTAAAAATCAATAAATTCTCTTAATTTTGATAGGCAAAGGTGCCTATCAAAAATCAACCCCACGCACACACGCACACATAGAGAAAAATGTTTTAGCATCGAGCCAATGACGCAGCAAGTAGAAGGGAGTAGAGGAGAAAGAGAGAATAAAATGTTTAAGGGTGTAAGGACAATCAAAAGACGCTAAAGTTACACAATAAGTCTTTGACGCTTGAATATCTATGGAAAGGAGAGAGAGAGAGAGAGAGAGAGAGAGAGAGAAGAATAATAATAATAATAGTAATAATAAATTTTTTAATCCCATAGGAACAATCCCAGAAGATATATATGGCAACTTGGGTGAGAATAAAGATATTTTTGTTTTATCTTCTCTCTCTCTCTCTCTCTCTTTCTCTCTCTCACACACACACACACGCACGCGTGCGCATGCACACATGCACATGTCTTTCAAAAGAAAGAATTTAAAATGTTGTAGCAGCGATCCAATGAGATCTCAAAGATCTATTCGATGGTCTCAAGTTCAAGACCTTAGAGAGAGAGAGAGAGAGAGAGAGAGAGAGAGAGAGAGAGAGAGAGAGTCGCATTGCATGTGTGTGCGTGTACGTGTATGTGCACATGAGAGAGAGAGAGAGAGAGAGAGAGAGAGAGAGAATTTTCTTTCGAGCTCATAGGGCTCCGTCTCACCAAGGACACCCTTCAAGCTCTTCAAATTTCTCGGGGGGGTCACTTAATATTTATGCGACTATCACGTGAGTATTGCAGAAGGGTTTTTTTTTCTCACATTTTTAGATTCAAAAAGATACCATAAAAGGTAATTGATTTTTTTTATATATAGATTGAATTGTTTGTCAAAACTTTACAGAGAAGGAGTTTAAAATAGTCCTTGAAGGTAGGTGATATGCGGAACTTATACTTAGTGACACACTAAGTCAATTTTCCAAGATAATATGGTTTTTTTAGAGTAGTAGTGTATTTTCAAAAGGGTAGCTAACATCTTTCACCCATAGAAAATAAATAAAATGTCCAACAAAAATCAACGCTCTCATTGACACCCCAAATAGGGAGAGAGAT